>NC_134147.1:39539166-40145000 GCF_033958435.1 Carettochelys insculpta
TGGGTGCCTCTCGCTGACGCCCTCCCCCACAGGCACCCCACCCGCCAGCAGTGGGAGCACAGTAGTGAACGGAGGATAGGCAGGAGTCCCAGAGCAGAGGGAGCAGGGTGGCTGGGGATGGAAGACAGGCCCTGAGCCTGGCCTCCTCCTGGAGCAGGGGGTGGGGACTGGAGCACAGCGAGGCAGCGGAGTTGCATGGGGAGGGCGGGTGGCACTTGTCAGCCCTATTTGCACAAATAAAAACCACGGCCAAGGGAGTGATGTATCTGCTGGGGGAGCGTAATGTGTCATGAGAGAGGAATGACTACCCAGTGCCCTGCAGCCGCGCTCTGCTGGAGCATGCAGGATGATGGAGAAGGCGTCTGTGCAGGCAGCCGGCCAAGCAGCATGGCTGAGGAAATGTTTTCTGTAACCAGACACTCACTATCCTCCCTCCCCTCCCCACCCCATCCCAGTGTGTATATCAGTGAGTCTCGGACTGCTCCTTGTTGCCCAGACTTCTCTGTCAGGGATGGTCTCAGGACCCTGAAGTTAGCCGCGTTTATATTTGTGCAGGTTTCCTGCCCTTTGGGAGTCATCCATACAAGTTAGTAGCTCCAACAGCTGCCGTGGGGCCCAGAAGGGGTAAGGCCTTTAGTGGAAGGGGCAGGCATAGGGCATTCAGGCCTCGTCCCCACCCGAACTCAGGCGCTGGGTCCCCCATACGCTTGCTCACGGTCATACGTGGAGTAGCACAGCTCTGCCACAGCAATTCGAAAGGGCCCGGCTCTGCAGCTGCCATTGTTGGTACTTGGGCAGGGGCAGCAGCTGGAGCTCCAGGACCCTCTAAAACACTGGTCCTGGGAGCAGCTGTCCCCTTTGCCCCCCCATCAGCAGACCTGATATAGGTCTGCAGTCCAGGGGTACACTGCCAGCTCAGAGGCCCCAACCAGCAGCCCACTTGTTCCACACCTCCCTTCCCTTGGGAGGCAGGTGAAGCGGGCCGAGTCCTAACTGGTCTCCAGAGCCTTCTGCCAGCCACTGGAGTCCCTCTGCGTCTTCTATCCAGCCTGGCTGAAAACTGAGTGAAAGCTGCTGTATGTTTGTTTTTTGATCGTGTCTGGCTTCGTCGGGGAGTGTTAAAAAATAGTTTTAGAACAGAAGTAATTCAATTAAAAATGTTACCACCAGGCCGCCTCGTGTTGGCACCTTCCGTTCTCATTCTTTATATGCCAGGGTCTCCGTGGAGGTCCCCCAGGTGCACCATGAGCCCAGGACTCCCACGGAGGACTCGAAGCACTGATCCCTTCCCCAAAGGGGGAAACCCTCAGACAGCAGATTTAAAGCAAAGTAAAGAATGTTTCTTCACACAATGCGTGGTCAGCCTTTGAGACTGCCGGCCATAGGATGGTGAGAAGGACAAGATGACAAGCGGGTTCATGAAAGAAGCAGATTAATACGTTAAGGATAGGTCCATCAATGGCTGTTAGCCAGAATGGGCGGAGATGGTGTCCCCAGTCTGTTTGACTGAACCTGGGAATGGGGACAGACAGAAGGATCAGTTGACAAGTACTTGTTCTGTTGATTTCCTCTCAGGCCCCTGACATTGAACAGGGTTTGAAGACAGGATGCTGGGCAAGATGAACCTTTGGCCTGACCCAATACAGCTGTTCTTATGCATCTTGTGAGATGTCATCTGACCAGCACCCATCCTATAAACAGGGGTCTCAAACTCAGTTCATCTTAGGGCCTGTGTCAGTCCTCAAATCCTCCTTGTGGGCCAGTGGGCACCATCAGTGGGGCTGAGGGCTGGGGGTCTCCATATGTCTCCTAGCCCCATGTATCCCCCTTCAGTCTCCATCTTCTGTCTAAACACTCTGGTCCCCTGGACGCTACCACCAGCAGCAGTCGAGCTAGAGTCCCTACCCTGCTGGCATGTCCCTGTGGCCAGGGGAGGGGTGGGCAGAGCTGCTCTACTCCCTCCCTTGCAAACAGAACAGTTCAGGGAGGTCACCGTGGGCCCCACCCAAGGGGAAGTGTAGCGCTCCAGCTCACTGCTTTCCTGGCCTGGGAGACAGTGGCAGAGTGGAGCAGGCTGCTGCATTGCTCTGATCCCCATGGTTCCTGCTACTACAGTGAGTGCAGGAGAGCCTGAGCCTGGCTACTGCCCTGGGCCAAGGCTCCCCAATAATTCCCAAGGCCGTGTCCCTCTGGGTTAGGGGTTTGGGGGAAAGAGAGCAATGGATGTGGAGAGGGTGGAGCAGAGGCAGGAAGGGGGGTGAGGGCGGAGCAGAGGCTGGGCTTGCCACAGCAAGTCGCAATCATGGGGGCCGGTTTGTGGAACTGCTTGGGGCCCTGGACCATGAGTGTGAGACCCTGCGGTAAAGGAAAAAAGTGGCATGAGGCATGTGAGGAAGGGACCTTTCCAGACACTACTTTTTTCCCAGCAAAGAGATTAAGGGGCAATGTTGATGAACCTGTTGGTTTGTCCTTGGGACTTTCCTTCGTCCTAGCGCACCTGGGGGGAGTGGATGTAGCCAGTGGAGTGCAGGACAGTTACCCAGAAGCACGTACAGCCCAGCTGGTAGATTGGCCCTAGAGACGAGGAAGTATCCCTTGGAGATTGGAGGAGCGTTCTGGGTGGAGAGAGCTGATGTGGGTGTCACAAAATGCCCCCAGCCTCAAGGAAGGAAAAACCAGCTGAACTCTGTTTTATGTGATGATGATGAAAATGGAGTTTGCCCTTAAGCCCTTCCTGCTGCTCCACTCCCTCCTTTGCAAACAGCTGGCTTTGAAGTAGAACTTCTTCAGCAGATTCCCTATGATGCACCTTGATGCTTTCTCCTGTGCTGCTCTCCGTGCAGGGAAGCAACTCCCCATGAAGCTCTGAAAAGCCGTCTCGCTGCCCTTCCTTAAAACTCATTTGTCACACTGCCTGCAAAGCATTAGACAATGGCCAGGCAGCCAGCATGCCCAGTACTGTGACTGCTGCTTATCCTGCCGTTCCAACTCATCTCACTGCTACCTTGTGCACTGCCTGTTAGCTCCAGCCACCATTGAATCTTGCCTTACAGTGGAAGGGGCACTCTCTGGGGAAGAGCTTTAGTTATGGGTTTGTACAGCCCCTAGAATGATGGGGCCCTGGGCCCTGATTGCGTGCTCCATATAAATTCATAACTAAAGATGGCAGGAGAAAGTCCCTCGACACACTTGTTTGTAAGAATTTGCCATTTTTAAAATCAAAGTGTTTTGCAGAGCCAGTCCCACTTTGATGAATTTCTGATGGAATCCTGCCAGCCAAGCAGGTTGCCTGCCAGATCACCTGTCTGGCTCCTTGGCAGCCTGATTGGAAGTCTTCCAGCCTCATAGCTCTTCTGCAGGTCTCGCAGCAAGCTGACAGGGAGCTGGGAGTCTGGAAGCTGCAGCACGGGTTTGTGGCTACTTGGCAGTTTTGGGAGCTGATGAGGACCCCAAGTGGACCACTCCAGAGTGTGGGCTCCACTCCCTTTTGCAGAAAATTTTGGGGTTTGTTCCAAATGGAAATGAAATCCAAGGTTTGAACTCTTCCTTCAAGTTACTCCGTGTGGTTCTGATGGTAATAATGTGAGACTGGCCCCGAAGATGGAATAAGAAGTGCTGTTGGGAGTGTGTTTTAACATCACCTTTGTTTAAATGTGAAGGTTAAACTCTCTTGGTACATGGAGAGCTCTATTCGTCTCTTGCTGGTGAAGAAAGTATTTTCCTGTACATCTGGTTCATATTTTTCTTTAAGTTTCTGCCAGAAACAATTCCAACAACAGAAACCAGAACAGAGTACAATGAATGTATGCATTTCTAAGGGATTCCTTCACCGTTCTCCTCTGCCACAAACTTAATATTCCTACTTAGGAATCATCTAGTTTCTTTTTCTTTTTTTTTTAAATTAGCTTTCTTTTCTAATCTGAAAACATATGGTCTAATTAACTCTGGAACATTGCTGCTGCAATCGTATAACCAATCTACATTTAGAAAATAATTACAGTGAATATGACAAGAAAAATATTCCATTGTAGAAAATGTTTTTTCTCTAATTGTTCTAACCCTATTATCTTTCCAGTGAGATTTGTTTGCAAAGTCTTATTGATGATGGCCTTACAGGATTCTTAAGTTGGGGCTTTGAGTTTTCAGGGAAACTTTGTCTTGCTTAAGGTAGGTCTACACAGCAAAGTTATTTCAAAATAACTAACCTAGCATCTACACAACACAACCACTATTTCAAAATAGCAGCCATCTTATTTTGAAACTGGTAAACATCATTTCATGAGGAATAGTGCTTATTTTGAAATAGGTGCTCTTAAGACAGTGAATAGAGTCTATTTAGAAACAAACCACAGTGTGTCCAATGGCTCTGTTTCAAAATAGGCACTATTTGTAGAGATGCTGTATTTTGGGTGGTTAGCTCAGTGGTTTGAGCATTAGCCAACTAAACCAAGGGTCATGAGCTCAATCCCTGAGGCAGCCATTTAGGGATCTGGAGCAAATAGGTTTAAAAAAAATCTGTAAGGGATGGTGATTGGGTTCTCTGAAGGTCCCTTTCAGCTCTCTGAGATAGGCATATCTCCATTTCAAAATAGCAAAGAGCTATTTCAAATTGCATTTTTGTGTGCGGCTGCGTTATTTTGACATCAACTATTCTGGAGTACCTCTTCCAGAATAATTTATTTTGGAATAAGGCTGCTGTGTAGACCTATGCTAAGGCTGCATCTACGCTACATTCCCCTTTTGGAAAGGGAATGCAAATACGGCCTATCAGAAATGCAAATGAAGAGCTGATTTACATATTGTGCACCTAATTTGCACAATGGCAGCCACTCGCTGTTCTGGACATGCTGTTTTCAGAAAAAAAACAAGCAGTGTAGATGAGGTGCATTCAAAAACAAACCCAGTTTTCAAAAGAACCATATTTCCTCATCTTTTTCTAGAAGAAGGGTGCTTTTGAAAGCAGGGTTTCCCTTTGAATGAACCCTGTCTACACTGCTTGCTTTTTTTCCCCAAAACTGACACTTCCAGAAAGCGAGTGGATGCCATTATGCAAATGAGAGGCATGACAGGTAAATCTGCACCTCATAGGTTGATTTGCATTCCTCTTCTGAAAGGGGAATGTAGTGTAAACACAGCTTAAGTATGAGATTAGGGTGAGGGTGGGATTGGACTAAGAAGGACCAAAAGAGGAACTGTGGTGATTTCAAAACAAAGGATGGTTCAGATCCAACTGCTGGTTTAGTGCAACCCTCTGTAGCTGGGAGGTACTGGGCAGAGAAAGGGGACTAATTCATTCTAGTTACGGCGCAATTCTTTCTGTACAAATGAACGAATGCTACTTGGCATTCTGTACCCACTATAGGATGCCAACCAAAAAAAGAACCGGAGATAAACATCTGATAGAGCTGGAAGGGACCATAGGAGGTCATTGAGTCCAGTCTCTTACCAAGACTAACCACCATCCCCAACAGACCTCTAAATGGCTTCCTCAAGGACTGAGCTCATAACCCTGGATTTAACAGGCCAATGCTCACACCACCGAGTTATCCTTTCTCCTGGATGACAAACACAGTGTTGTCATAGAACCACACTCCTGCTATTGTCTCTGTTGTGGAGGAAGCAAAGCATTTACAAGCTACTGGTTTTAGATAATCAAGACCAGAGAAACTGCATTAAGAGTGTAATGTGCAACCCAAGATGATTTATATTGCCAGCGAGAGAACTTGCTGGGTTGCAGTCAGATACCATGCTGATTGTTGACAAGGCATCCAAATCTTTGTTGGGGCAAAGAATGCTGATTTGCCAAGCAATTATTTACAAACATTTGCAAATGTTTTATTCTGCCATTTTTGTTCCTTTGATTTTGTTTGGGGCTGGGGGGTGGGAATATGGTTTGGGGTGGAAAAACACATACCCAATCTACAGTACTTGCTTTGGTATCTGTACATAACACATGACAGCAAACTTGTAAATGGAAATTTTGAACTGAATATTTCAGCTAATCTAGGTTTAGTGTCCCAGGGTAATATGATCCAGCCTGATTATGCTAAATGATCCACAAAACATAAATTACTTGGATAGAGGACAAGAGAAAGAGGTTGTTTGGGTTTTTTTGCACTTTGGGCTGTCAGCTAGATGCTGAGCATTCTTTCCTGTCCTAAAATCACCAGGGAACTGTGAGTTAAGCACCTTGTGAGAGTGCTTAGGACTGATCTTGCTATCAAGTGAAGGACTGTGTAGCTCTTGACCAGAAATCTGGCTATAGGGACAGATGGAGAAAATTTGCTGACTCATCAGTGTAGCTCAATCAGTTGGGTCTCATTAGAGTTGCTCAAATATAAAAGGTTGAGTTTCTCTGTGAGGCACAGAAAGTTAGACTAGCTCGAGACAGGGTGATTCTGAAATATAAGTGTAATGCTGGCAGACCCTGGTGTTTATGGGTGGATTCAAACTTGGGACCTCGGGAGCATAGAGCATGAATCTCTACAGCTTGAGCTAAAAGCTACCTGGCTCTCAGTTGAGGGTATATCTACACATGTGGTAAGTTTGACCCTGTCAGGGTTGATCTTCCAGAGTTCGATTTTGCATGCCTGGTAAAGATGCACAAAATCGATCTGTCGGGTTGGCAGTCAACTCTTGTACTCCTCACTATTGCAAGGAGTAAGGGAGATGGACAGAAGACATTTTGATATGTCTATCCTAGCTACGCAATTGCTATAGCTAGAATTTCATATCTGAAATTGACTTAGTCCCCTAGTGTAGACATAGCGTGAGGCTGTAGAGCAGACTCATTATTCTATCTGTAAGTGGTTGTGGTGCCACTAACGCGGACAGTGAACCACACCCAGGAGGTGTGTGGGTTACACTTCCTCAGCTAAGGGAAGTATGTATCTGGATTAGAGCTTCAGAGACATCCCAGTTGAAATCCTGAATGGGCATCCACTTGTAGCACCCACAGACCCTGGGCATGTGTGAATGGAATTGAACCAGAGGCTTCTGGAATGTAGCACATGAGCCGCTACGTGTTAGCTAAGGCTGTAGAGTGAACGCATTATTCTCTTTGTAATTGGACTCAGCGCTTCTAGCTGGGACAGTCCATGGCTGCGTCTATACTACAGCAATCCTTCGAAAAGCTCTTCTGGAAGACCTCCTCCAAAAAAACTTGGTTCAGAAGATCGCATCCACACACAAAAAAAGAGGATTGAAAAAACTGATCCACTCCTTCGATACTGTCCATACAGCCCCTGTTTCAAAAAATCTGATACCACGAGGGCTGGTCTTTCAAAAAAAAAAAAAGGGTCCACAGGGCACATACACAGGTTTTCTCTGAAAGACTCTTTCAGAAGAAGGTGGTGTTCCTCATCTGGGAGAGGAAGAGGGCCACTAGAAAAAGTACTGCATTCCTTCGATTTGATATTGAAAGCGTGCATTTTGTGTGTAGGTGCTCCAAGGGATTTTTCAAGAGAGCCCCGGCTTTTTTGAAAAATCTTGCTGGTGTAGCTGTAGACATAGTGTCTGGGTTACATAAACTCAGGAACAGAACTCTCAGGGAGAACTTTCGTACATGATTCCAACTTGCTTCTCAGTTTGGCCCTGTTCACAGCTGTTCATTGCCACTTACTCACAAACATTCGTGTGGATGGACTTTTGGTCACAAGCATGTTTGAGGTGTGGGCTGTTTGTGTAAGTGCTGAGACTGGCCATAAAGTGAATGAAAGTAATGCTTACTTGTGAGACTAGCTGAGCGCGGTAGCTGAGCGTGAGTGATGAACAGTCAAACCACATGATGTGCAAGTGACCCATAGGCTGTATCTGCACTACAAAAATAACTTTGAAGTACAACTTCAAAGTAAGCAACTTCGAAGTAGGGTGTGTGAAGATGCTCAACTTCAAAGTTAACTTTGAAGTAGGGCAATACTCTGTTCCCACGAATGGAGTAAGGACTTCAAAGTTGGGCTCCCTTTGAAGTAAGGGAAAATATGTGTAGACCCTCTGTTGGCAGTGTCGAAGTTAGTTCCTAGTGTAGATGCACCTATAGGATGTGTCTACACTAGCCAGCTACTTCTAAGTAGCCGGCACAACGTCGAAATAGCATGTGTCTCATCTACACGCGCCGTGTGCTATTTCGACGTTGAAATCAACGTTAGGCGGTGAGACATCGAAATTGCTATTCCCATCTTCGGATGGGAATAACACCCTCCTTCGACGTCCAATGTCGAAGTAGGGCGTGTGTTGACGATCCGCGTCCCGCTACTTGAAAATAGCGGGGTCCTCCATGAGGCCATCAGCTGAGGGATTGAGTGATGCTCTGTCCAGCCCCTGCAGGGCTCTATGGTCACTGAGTGCAGTAGCCCTTAGCCCAGGGCTTCTGGCTGCTGCTGCTGCAGCTGGGGGTCCATGCTGCGTGCACAGGGTCTGCAACTGGTTGTCAGCTCTGTGGGTCTCGTGCTGTGCAGGGCGTGTGTGTCTGGGAGGGGCCCTTTAAGGGAGTGGCTTGGGGCTTTGCTGGCCCCTTATTTTGACGGGGATCGCTTGTGTGTGTGAACGCTCCACATTTCCTTCTGGGGCGGCTCCTTTCCATGTTCCCCATCGCTACTTCGACGTGGAACGTTGACAGCACCAGCCCTGGAGAATGTGTAGACAATACGCGTCGAAGTAGCCTATTTCCATGTCCTTACTTCGAAATAGGCTACTTCGACGTAGTGTGCTAGTGTAGACGTAGCCCTGGTGAATAATATTTACTATACTGATAGAAGTAACTCGTGGTACCTCTCTTTCAAATGGGGCCATTGTGGGACGAAGGGAGGTAAAACATGGACTGCTGTATTTGCTGCAACTAATTGCTCGCTCTGGAGGGAATAGCTCCAATAAGGACTCCATTCTGCTACGTGTTCATGGCTAACGAGTAAAAGTTTTTAGAAAGACTGAAATTTTAAAATCTCAAAGACTAAAGGAAGGAAAACATATAAACCAGCGAGGAAATGAGCTCACCACTTCTCGAATGAATTAGTATAACTTTAAAGAAGTTCAAATTAACTTCCCAAGCCTGCAATTGAATGGTTAATAAACCAATCCCTAACCGTTCAGTTGGTTAATTCACCTATGTTTGATAGCTGTTCTGCACTGCTTCTCTTTTTATTATCACACTGGAATAAAAACAAATTTTGATGGTCATAAATCTCCTACAAAGGCTGTATTTAAAATGTCTGACAGGGCGAGTACATATGGTGAAGTAAGATAATTTAAAAAAAGGAGTTCCAGATGTGCAGGTATTTGGGATCCAACCTTTATTTTTGTCTGTATCTGTAGCAAAGTCCCCTTTCTAACACCGGAACAACACCGCTTTAAAAATGAGCTTGTCTTTTGCCACATTTTGTTAAATGATTAATTTTTCTTATATTAACTTAAAATGATCCCATTAAAAAGGACTTTTTCCCTGAAAGCACCGCTCATTATACTATCATTTTAAGTAATTAAATCAGAATAAATGACTCTGTGAAGCTATTTTAATGTAACACCTAATTATATCTGACCTAGACTCTGAACTATAATCATTAACTACATGAACTGTGTAATGTTCTGCAAACTCTTTAATAATGTATTCAGCTGCATAGAGTTGCAAGCTGGAGTTGTTAGCTAATACACACCTGTGTTTGGATGGGATTGTAGACATGGGCCTGCCTGTCAAGTTGCTTCCTTGCAATCTCTTTTACATTTCTTGATTATGGGGTTTATTCTGCCCCATTTAAGTCAGTGGCACAAGAAGTGGACCATAGAGAAATCAGTCTTGAAGCCAGACGCTCTGCTTTTGGCATCCTTATTGGTTTTATTCCTTTACACTGGTGTGTAGTGGACTTTGAACCAACTATATTTATGTCCCACCTGAATATTTATTTAATTTTGACACTAAATTCTGTAGGGTTCCATCTAATACAGAAGATGTTATCCAGGATATCTTAGGCACATCTTTGGGGTGTTTGTACATTTCTAATGTTCATAGAACTATAGAACAGAAGAACTGGAAGGAACTTCGAGAGAGGGTTACTGTAGGCTAAGTGCTTGGGCAGCCACCCAGGAGAGTAGCAGAGCTCCTGCAGGGGGCAGCATGTGTTTCTGCCGGTGGTGTACATCCACACACATCTTCATGCATATAGCAAAATTTATTCCACATCTAGATAGAAAAACAGAAGTTGGCAGGAACAAGGATCATCAGGACCAAGCGCCATCTAGACCATCCCTAACAGGGGATGATGGTGGAGATTTCCCCCACCTCCCTAGGCAATTCAGTTCACTGTGAAACCACCCAGACAGGTAGGAAATTTCCTAGTGTCCAGCCTACACCTGCCTAGCTGCAGTTCAGTGTTGTGACCGAATTGTTCAGTTCAGAAGCTCAGGGCTTTGGTTATGTTTTAGATAGCACCAATGCTGATCCATCTGCAATAAAGGACACTTTGCACTTTGATTTCTAAATACAATTTTCAAGATTTTTATGAGCTACTTAATTTTTCTACAGACTAATTCTCCAGAAGAGCCATTGGACTCAGGATGAACGTCTTGGGAGAAAGTCAGTGGGCTTGAAGGATTTATTTCTCACCTGCACTTTTTCCTAAAGTACAAGTGAATAAACTACATATTAGTGATTTTTAGTTGGATGCTTTTGTGCTTTTTAAAAAAAGCTGCAGGGGCTGGACTATTCACTTTAAAAAGATCCTGTGTTCGTTTTCCACCTTCACAGACAGAAAATGAAAGTACCATATTGTAGAAAAATTAAAAATTGCTAGTGCCACCTATTGGCGGAAAGTTGTAGATCAGAAATTAATTACTTTGTGATCTGTATATTATTCTTCAGTTGATCAGGGATAAGTGATTGATGTGGGGGAATAATACGCAGATTGTTAGCGCTAAACATTTACCAACACTTTAACTTGAAATATTTTTTGTTTGATTTCCTAACTTATATTGGGCCTGATTTTTGCAAACATGGGCATGCCTGCTTTGGCATACACAGCCTGCTCAGCATGCACAGCTCTGGCTCTGTGCACACAGCAGGAGATAGGCATACAAACCAAGGCTTCCAGGATTGCTGGGAGACAGGAATGTCAAAATCCTGCACGTTGGCATGCGTGTGACATCTCGCTTCACTACGATCTGTATAAATACTCATAGGATATAGAATGGTCTCCACGGCTTAAATCACAATGCAAAGAGGACAGTTGTAATATTCTGTACTATCTGCACTATAGGAAGGGCTAGAGGGCGTCTAGTGCTGGGAGACCCTAGTCCTTTAAACAGTTGCAGGCCTGCAGCTGGCCAGTCCCATACAATCAACCTGTCGTATGTTGGGACAAGGTGTGGCTTTAATTCAAACCAGCTGGTCGGGGATCAGGTGATTTTCTTAGATCAGGTCTACACTAGACACTAAAGTTGATTGTAGATATGCAATTCTAGCTACAGCAGTTGTGTAGCTAGAACCAATTTATCTACAATCCACTTACCTGGCTGTCCTCACAGAGCGAGGTTGATGGGACAGTGTCGCGTGAGATTGAGGAGTACAGGGGCTGACTGCAGACCCCAGATAGTAGGGACACGTGAAATGGAACTAAGTGTGCGAAATCGAACCTTAGAAGGTCAACTCTGACCGTAGTGGAGACACTCCCCCAGAAAAGCAGCAAGAAGCAGTGGGGGAGATGAGCAGAGGGTGAGAGGCTCCTTCAGTAAACCTTTAGGTGAGGGACATATCAGATGCTTGAGGACCAGGGACAGTAGACACCATGAATGTAAGAAGAAGAGCCCAGCAGGTAGAGTCAGTGAGCGGCTTTCCAGGGCAGGAAAGGTCCCAGGTAGAAAGGCCTGGGAAAAGAAACATAGAGGAGTGTTTTTTTGGGAGGGGTGGGAGGGGGGTTGGGATATTTGTGAGGCTTTAATGTGGGACTTAGACGTTTATTCTTAATTTTCATATTAATAAACCCAGACCCCCAAGGAGGGGTATTTCTGGCCAATCCCTCCCCCTCAAACAGTCCACCGCAATTATGTGTGAAGTTTATTGAGCAGTTCAAGAGGGAAACTCAGGAGCAGAGCAGCTTGCAGGGCTGCCTTGAGGCTGCAAGGGGGTGACAAGGAGCAAGCCATCCTTTCACTGGGCCTGAGAGCAGATCCCCCACGTGGTAGACGCTGTACGCACACAGTTCTCAATCTACTGAGACAAGACAAACCACAGTGGGAGGGAAAACAGGGAGAGCAAGTGACTTGTCCACAGTCATGCAGTAGGGTAAGAGCCAACCCAGCTCTAGAGGCCACTGGCTCATGAGTCATTGCCCACTGCACTATCCATTCAACCTCATTGGAAGATAATGTTAATTAGAGCCTGACATGGCACAAAGAGCCTGGCTGACATCAATCCTAATATTCTGGAGGGGTCCTGGAGCTTAGTCCAGAACAGCACGCGACTAGATAGTGCTGAGAACCTGCCACAGGCAGTTTTCACATAAGGGTCTAACATCTTTAACCCATTGCTTGTTCAAGTGACTGTTTGTACTACAAAATAAAATCTCCCTGAAAGAAGGCCTGTCTGACACCCATGTGCAGGAGCACCAGAAAAGACCAACGAGGGTGTGTCTGACATTTTCACGCCAAGAGATTAAACAGAGAGCCCCTTAGAAGGGCTAGCTAGGTCTTAAGAAAAAATGCGGGCTCCTGCACAGGCTGCCTAGAGGGAACTTGTGGCACTTCGCATACTCACAGCACCCTTAGATCTGCTATTTGCAAAGGGCCCCACTCCACAGTGGATCAACGCTGCAGTGTCCGAGCCAATGGCCATTGATATTTCAGCCCAATGCTGCTCAGAATCTTGGGTCCGCTGCGGAGATGGGAAGAGAAGCCAGGCCCTTCTGTACCCACTCCCCTGCCCATCTGCTGCTCTGTGCGGCTGCTTGTCAGACAGTTTTTGTTTGACTGTGCCTGATGAATAATAGTCTCATTTTTCAGTTCCAGATCAGTTTGGCTGGGTTTTTTTTTTTTTTGCCACCCGCCCCACACCTCCCCATTCACTTGAAAAATAATCTGAATTCTACTGGAGAATTTTCTAAGCGCCTGTCTCCTCTGTAATTTCTCTGTCATGCCCTAGAGAGTAGCTGCTTGAGAGACTTCAGTGGAGAAAATGTTCTCTACTCCACTCTGTTTTTTTAAAAAAATTACTTTTTGATGTGAAAATTACACGCACTTAGAGATATGTTAATACGAAAATGATTGGAGGAGCGTTGAATGGGGCTTATGGCTGATTTGCAGGCAATCTAGTATTTTGCCACCTGCATCACAGACCATCCAGAAAGAATATTTCTGCACACAGCGTTTTTTTTTGTTTTGTTTTGTTTTTTTTTTTGTGCCAAAGTGGTTGTTATTCACTATTCAGAAGCCCACCCGTGTCTGCATCTGAAGAATCTCTGCTTCTGATGCCTTTCGTTGCTGGTTTTTTCATGTTAAGTATTTGTCTTCTGTGTGTTGCCTTGTGGGGATTGGCACATGTTCTTCCTAAATCAAGTCCATAATGAAAATCTCCCTGACTCCAGTGGGTGAAACCTGGAACCTTTCAGCTTTGTTGAGCTGGAAAAAACAGAAATGGATCCAATTCCTGCCTGGTTTGTGTGACGTTTGCAGCATGCAGACAGATGATAGAAACAAACCTAAATAACCTTGCTGGAAGACTGAAGTGTAAGAACTTCAGAATGATCCAAACACAGAGACAAAGCAGGCTGCTCCCTGAATGAGGGAGGTACAACTCACCCTGCCTTACTCTACCCTGGCTGGTGACTGATGATAATTTGCAATGCCCCACTGTCCTCAATACACCAGAGTTTAGATGTGAGCAGAATGAAGGCAAAGCCTGTATGACTCACTTTGGCTTTGGTACCCACAAGCAGGAAGGAACAGAGCTCTTGCACAGCCATTATGCCTTTTGATCTTACATACACAGAACAAAGTAGGGGTGAGGCACAGAGTTCCCCCTAAATTTTTCTACCTGTCTGTGGAATAAGTTTTGTTATGTGCACTGAAAAATGTGCAGCTGCACACCACAAACAGGAACACTTTCTGCCTACTGTGGATGCTCAGCTAATCAGCTGTGCGGCACCTGCACCTCTCCTAGGTGGCTGCTCGAGCACTGAGCTTACAGGGAACATTGGTGAGGAATCCCAGATAGTCCTGAGACCAGATCTCCCTGTTGCAGTTTCCCCACGGGCTTCAAAACAAGAGTCTGGAGTTCACAGAAGTAGGGACTTCACTGGCAAAAGACTGAGTTTATAGCATGAAACCTGAGCATTTGCTGCTTCACAACTGGAAAGAGTTCCAAAAGACCCCTTGAAAGAGAAGAATAAGATCGTGACTCTCGCTGACACCCCAAGTGACAGGTGTGAAGGGACAGCTAGGTTTGGCATGTCTTTGCTTATACAACTAAACTCCTGCAACAGCAGGAGGAGGCAATGTGTGTCCCTTATGAATGCCATTTTATGACACAGACAATTAAATCCCACAAAAGGCTACTTAACCAAACAGGCGGGTGCTTGTTGAAAGTGACACACACATTAGAGCAGTTGCCATTTCAGCTAAGATACATGCATGAATTTAATCCTCCTGCAAGAAGGTTGTATCTCCCTAGGCAATCTGACACATGCAGGAATGGGTGTTTTCACTGGGTACTACAATGGGGAAATCGGCAGAAGTAGATGGTGGATTACCTTGAAGCACTTGAGACAATAGGGCAGCCATCTTTTCTTTTTCATTCTTGGACCATATTGTCTTCAAGATCAGCTTCTTTGTAGACTCAGTCTATCCTATCCTGTAAGGCTGCCTTAGGAAGACATTACTGTCATGGTTACAGGACTAGCTGCCCTGCTGGCCCGTTTCTGGTCTCTCGGTGCACATCCCCATGCCCGTGGGATGGGATTATGTGATCTTACTTCTTGTAGATCTGGGTGTGAGACCGGGGAAGACTACGCTGCCCAGATAGCTGTCTTAGACCAGCATACTCTGTTTTGTAGTAGCATCAAAGCATTTACAGGTCACACACCTCTGTTTCACCTGAAGGCTTCCCTTCCTTCCCCTGAGGGTAACCTCAATAGACCTGACTTCCCCAGCTTCCAGCCAGCATGTCTCATGCAGGTTTCCTCCCAACAACTAGTCTTTTTTCTTTTCCTAAACCCCACTCTTGCTCTTTTGTTGCCTTGGCATTAACAACCCTCAAGTATTTGTGGAAAAGTTGCCTCTTTTGAGCTGGTCTCCCTTCTCCCACTTGATTTGTTTTCACAACAGCCCTTTATGAAACTAAACTGATACATTCCTACAGAAAACAGCTCAGCCACCAGGTTAACATGGAGTATCCATGAACTGTTGCAGAGCAGCTCCCAATCCAATTCACAGATGCTAATACAAATAAAGCCCAATTCAGGAATGATAACACACATTCATTAGAGCCAAGCCTGTTTTTTAAAGGAAGCCTGAATACTTCCATCTCCAGTCATTTCGCTATTGTCTTTGCTGCTGGTTGCCCTCTGTTTGTCTCCAGGTATTATCCTAGTAAGGGGATTGGCTAACGACTGCGCAATGTAAAAAACGTGCGACTTCTCAAGAACTGTCCTGAGTATGCGCTAATTAGAGGGGCCATATTTTTAAAATAACCCAGTCACCATCAACCTCACTCTTATCTCCATTGGGGAAAGTATGGTCTGTGTGGTGCTGGGCTTCATTTATCCACATAGGGTTATACCAATCCCTTTTCCAGGCCTGTGGGTTTTAGTATCAGTTCACGGAGATTGCACTGGACTAGGACTCAGGACTAGACTACCTCAAGTGGCTTTGCCACTGAGCTGCTCTAGGACCTTGGGCACCTCACTTCTCTATGCATCGCTCTGCCCTGTTTATGTTGTAAGTTGTAGTTCTGTGGGGCAGGGACTATCTCCCATTTTGTGTTTGGTATGCACACCAGACAGTAGAGCCAAAAATCAATCCAGACACCACTTTCCAAGATAGCCCAGCAGATTCATCTCCACCCCATCGTGTGTTGCTCGGGCGCTGTCGTTCATGCCTGGAATGAAGGACAGTTAGAAGAGCCTGGTTGGAGTTCATCTCTTATGTTTTAAATGGAAAAGTTTCTTGAGGCTGCGCAGTTGGTGAAATCCATATATCAACGTTGGCTTGAAAGGAGCTACCATGGCTTCGGTTAGCAGAAGAGGTGAACCGTAGCGGCTGTATTTATACATCGGAAGCTTTATTTAAAAATATTGTTTAATGCCTTATTCATGTGGGACTGTGCAGCTCTGGGGATTTGTAAGGGGCTGGGGAAACCGTCAACAAAAGTTAAGACCCAATGTCATGAGTCAGGCTCTCTGCACACTGTCTCTTCTCATTTGGGGTGGAACAGAGTCAGGCCAGCAGATGCTGTTAAGAAGGGGGAAAGGCATCTCAGGATGCAGCCTGAGGTAGGGGAGGTTGGGAAACAGCTGTTTCAGCATGCAGGTGAAAGCAACTGCAATTAAGTAATGAGAGCCAGCTGATCTCACGGCTGGCTGGCTGAGCTTTAAAAGCCATCCAGCCAGGGAAGCAGCAGGGAATAGGAGAGAGGATGTGGATGTGGATGTGGATGTGGATGTGGATGTGGATGTGGATGTGGATGTGGATGTGGATGTGGATGTGGATGTGGATGTGGATGTGGATGTGGATGTGGGGCCAGGCCAGAGTCTGGGGGAGTGTTTGCAAAAGACAACTGGGGAGGGAAGGGTATCTGGGCTCCCCTCCCCTGGTGAGGCTGATCATCCTGGCCATGGCTAGAGGAAGACAAGGGACTGACCAACCAGCCCAGGACAAGAGAGGTGGGTGCAGCTCAAGCCCTGCAGCCTGAAGGAGAGGTGTGGGACCTGGGCAAGACACAGGAGCACTTTGCCAGAGGGCCTGGATTAGGCACCATTGAAGATAATGGCGTGGGGTCAAGTCCTTAGACTGCCCAAAGAATCTCCTTTGTATCCACCAGTTTTTAAGTGACTGCCTAATCAGACACCATTTCCACATTAAGAGAGTGGAGAGGACATTCTTGTGTCTTGCCTGAAAATGAAATAGCCTGGCAGGGGATGATGGAGAGCATTTTAAATCTTCCATGGGGGAAGAAGTGGGGATAATGTATCACTGACGGTGAGTGTGATCTTCATGTAGATCAGGAATAAAGACTCTAAGTGAGGTTTTTCTGGACAGGTTGGGCACCTATCAGGTGTTTGGTCCTATCCCACAGTGTAAATAACTCCACCAGGCACTAGAGACTCAGGATCTCTATGTAAAATTTACTGTGAAACTTCTTCATAGAGAAGCCTTCACTATATCATCCATAGCCACTTTTTCCAGTTCTTCACTAAGAAGCCCTGACACATGGAATATATTCATGTACAGAGATCCATGAAGGGTGGCTCTTTCTTTTCAGGAGCTCATATGTTGGAGAACTGGTTCTAGTTTCATGGTGTTTGGAGAGTGGGAGTTGTCAGGTGTTTGTTTAGGAGCTGGCATGCAGATGAGGTTGGCACTTGAGAGGCTAGTTTAAATGTTTCTGAAGCGTGATGTCTGTAGGCGTATTTAAAATGAGACCAAGAATACAACAATACATCTAAATAAAGACCGTTGAACGGCAAGAATAGAAGGAACATTAAGCTGCCTCTTCCCTCTGAGTAACTCTTCAAATTGCAAAAGCAAAATGTCAGGGTCTATAAATAAAACACTATCCTAATCTAATAAATCCTCCAAAGATAATCAGTAAAAATACTGAACTGGTCATTTACTCAGAAGCAAACATATTTCACCCTTTTCCAGCAATAGGAGCTCAGGCCTGTGTGTTTTAGTTGATTCATAGCCTTTCACAGTATACCAGTTAGCCCCAGCTACAGCAGAATTCACATAGCAAGTACTAAAGTATGTCAACATCTTGTTGACGTACTGGGGGTAGGGGGGTAAACACTGTACTAAGAGCTTACAGTTTACTGGATTTCCTGTGAGCTTCGTTTTTCTGTAAAGAGATTCAAGAAGATGCAAATTCACTTGGCTGAGGCAGCGAGGGTACGAAACTGCAACAGTTAATCAATGTGCTAGGGAGAAAATTTGTGTTTAGAATTGGCCTTAAGAGCAGAGACAAAATTTGGTTAGCTCAGTCTCTTAAGTCACTGGGCTAAATCCTCAGATGGTGTAAATCAGTAGTGCTGTGCTGTCTCCAGAGAGGGATCTGTCCACCTTTTCATTTTCGGAGGTACAGGTTAAACCTCTCTAGTACATCATTCTCTGGTTTGGCAACAGCCATGGTCCAGCATGATCTTAGTTAGCTGGATGAGTACTTCCCATGGATGTGGCCAAGTTTCCAGCCTTGGCTGTCAGTGTTCTGTGCTGTTAATTAGCTGTAATTTACCCCTCAATAGCTGTGTCTACACTAGCCAGCTATTTCAAAGTAGCTGTGCCAACTTCGAAATAGCGTCTGCCGCGTCTACACGTGCCGAGCACTATTTCGAAGTTGAAATTGATGTAAGGCAGCGAGACGTCGAAGTCGCTATCCTTATGAGGAGATGGGAATAGCTCCCTACTTCGACATTGAACGTCGAAGTAGGGCACGTGTAGACGATCCGCGTCCTGCAACATCGAAATAGCGGGGTCCTCCATGGCGGCCATCAGCTGAGGGGTTGAGAGACGCTCTCTCCAGCCCCTGAGCTCTATGGTCGCCGCATGCAGCAGCCCCTTAAAGCTCCCCACCCCCTTATTTCCTGTGCAGGAAGCTGAGAGCTCGTGCAGGCAGCAGCACAGCCACGAGCACAGCCTGCACGGACCTCAGTAGCCCCAATCTATGACCCTGCACCCCATGGCATCCAGCCAGCCCCCCAAGCTCCCACAGGGCACCGCCCCAAGGGGGCCCAGGGCTCCCAGCCTGCCAGCCAGTGGGGGTAGAGGCAGCAGGGCCCCTCCTGCATGGAGGTCAAGATCTGGGACCTGCTGGGGCTCTGGGGCGAGGAGGAGGTGTTCCAGGTAATGGGGAGCAAGAGGCGGAACATGGATGCGTTCTCTCGGCTGGCCGAGGCCCTGGCTGCCCGGGGTCACCCTGCCCGCACTCCTGACCATGTCAGGAGTAAGGTGAAGGAGCTGCGGCAGGGTTACGCCTGGGCCTGGGATGCGGCCAGCCAATCTGGGGCCGCCCCCTCCACTCGCCCCTTTTACAGTGAGCTCAGGTCCATCCTGGGCCCCTGGTACACCTCCTCCCCCGCCGGCCACTCTTGACACATCGGCTGATGAGCCCCAGCAGGCCCCAAGACGGAGCCCGCCCTGGAGGCAAGCCCTGCACCCCAGGGGCCCCCCCAGGAGCCCACCCCTGGGATGCCGGAGGAGGAGGAGGGGGAGTCCTCCAGCGACGGGGGGCTCCACATCGCCCTCCCGTCCCACAGCTCCAGCAGGGCGTCCGCCCAATGGGTGTCCCCCGACCATGGGAGTGGACCATCAGGTATGTACCCCCACCAGTGCACACCCCCAGGGTTAAGGAGTGGGGACAAGGGACATGACCAGGGCCCTCCACATGCCCAGATGACCATGGCCCCAAGGACAGCAGTGGCATGTCCCTCAGAAGAGTGCATCAGCTCCTGCCCCGCAGCAGGACAGCGCCATGCCCCATCCCTGGGGATGGGGGAAGCGGAACCTAGGGTCCCCCGTGGGGGGGGACACCCATCATCATCAGCAGCATCTCTGGGGGATGGGGGGACAAGGGCCATGGGTCAGAGCCCACACTAACAGCTGTCTCTACTGTTGTTCCCCCCTGTGTTCCGCAGCTGCACCATTGGAGGGCCTGGAGAGCGCCGGCAAGGTATCCGTGGTCCCAGAGAGCCCACCTGGGCCATCCTAACAGGCCAGCCCCTCAGCGGAGCACAGACCAGCCCCAGGACGAGGCCAACAGAGGAGGAGCCACCCACAGACAGCCACAGACCCCAGTTGCTCGCGACCCTCTGCCGTCAGCTGGAGGTGTCGGAGCGGCGCCTGTGGGTGGAGGAGCGGCGGCTAGAGCTCCAGGAGTGAGCGCTGGCCTGGCACCAGGAGGCTTGCGGGGCCTTCAAGCGCATATTCCAACAGATTGTGTAGCACCTGGCTCCCCTGCTGCTCTGCCCACCTCTCTGCCCGCCGCTCCACCTGCCGTCCCTCCACTGTCTGCCACCCTGGGGCCTGCCGCTGAGGGGGACCATGGGCCTGCGGACACCGGCCGGTCCTATTTGCCGGTTCTCCCAGCCCCCACCCAGCCTCAACCAGGGCTCCAGTCGAGGCGTGGGTCGTGCCCCACAGGACCAGGCGCTGGACAATAGGGTGCGGGGCCGAGGACGTTGCCCCCCACTTTGTACATATTCCCCCCATGTTTGTAAATAGTTTTTGTTCTGCCCCCCCATGTACATAGTTCCCCCCTTCCTTCTGTTAATAATAACGTTGCACTGTTTTGTTTCAAAAAACATTTCCATTTATTTCAAAGAAAAGTGTGTGGGGGGGTGCTCTCGGGTGCTCTGTGGTGTGGGCGTGGGGGCAGGGAGTGTTGTGGAGGATGCGGGGGGTGCAGTGGGTGGCTCACCAGCAGCTGGCCCTGCCAGCGTTCACCCCGCAGCCTGGTCAAAATGGGCCCACAGGGCCTCCCGGACCCAGATCCCCTCAGGGTCGACCTAGCGACTGGGGGCAGCAGGTGGCTGGGCGTCGGCCCTGCCAGCCTCCACAGCCTAGCCCTGGAAGAAGGCCTCTCCCTTGCTCTCCACCAGGTTGTGGAGTGCGCTGCACACTCCCACAACCTGGGGGATGTTGGTGAGCCCTGCATCCAGGGGGGTGAGGAGACACCTCCAGCGCCCTTTGAGGCAGCTGAAAGTGCACTCAACCACCTGGCGCGCATGGTTCAAGCGTGTGTTGAACTGCTCCTGGCTGGCTGTGACGTGGCCTGTGCAGGGGTGCATGAGCCAGGGCCGGAGGGGGTACGCCACATCTGCAATGACGCAGAGGGGCCGGGTGGTGTGCCCCACAGGGATCTCCCGCTGGGGGGATGTAGGTCCCCGCCTCCAGCGGGCGGCACAGGCCCAAATTTCTGAACACCCGGGAGTCGTGGATGCTGCCAGGCCAGCCGACATAAATGTCCAAGAGGCGGCCCCGGCTGTCCACCAAGGCCTGGAGGACCACGGAATGGTATCCCTTCCTATTGAGGAAGCATCGTCCGCTGTGCTCCGGGGCACAGATGGGGATATGGGTCCCATCCAGACCCCCAAAGCAATTTAGGAAGCCCAGGCTGGCAAACCCCGCAATGGCAGCACCCGGGTCCCTAAGCCGCACGAGCGTGTGGAGGAGCAGGGCATTGATTGCGCAGATGACCTGCAGGGGAAGGACATGAGAGAGCACCAGTGAGGGGTGTGCAGGGTGTGTACGGCCCTCCCCACAGGGCTCCTCCCCTCCCCCTGGGTCCTCTTACCTCCATGAGGACAGCTCCGACGGTGGCCTTGCCCACGCCGAACTGCTGCCCTACGGATTGGTAGCTGTCTGGAGTGGCCAGCTTCCAGAAAGCAGTGCCGACCCGTTTCTCTACTGTTAGGGCACGTTGTATGGGGGTGTCCTGGTGCCGTAAGGCAGGGGTGAGCCACTGGCAGAGCTCCAGGAATGTCTGTCGGCTCATCCAGAAGTTCCAGAGCCAGAGGTCGTTGTCCCACTCGCCGAGCACCAGCTGCTCCCACCAGTCCATGCTCGTGGGGTATCTCCACAGCTGGCGGTGTAGGGGGGTGGGCCTGGGAGGGCAGCAAGGTCTGGGGCTGCTCCCTCACCCCCTGGGGGCAGCTCCTCTTCCACAAATAAAAGATGGTCAGCTGCCTCCTGCATAGCACTGAGCAGGGCAGCCACTGGTCCTGCAGGGGCAGGTGTGGGGGCCTCTGGCTGCTGCTGCTGCTGCTGCTACTGGGGGTCCATACTGCTTACACGGTGTGTGCGTGCCTGTGGCTCTGCAGACCGCCTGCTGTGCAGGCTGAGTGTGTCTGGGAGGGGCCCTTTAAGGGAGCAGCTAGCTGTTGCCCCGGAAGTGCTAGTCCACCCTGTGACCCTGTCTGCAGCTGTTCCTGGCACCCTTATTTCGATGTGGGCCGCTTTGGTGTGTAGACGCTCCCCTGCAGCACCTATTTCGATGTGGTGCTGCCCAATGTCGACGTTGAACGTCGACGGCACCAGCCCTGGAGGACGTGTAGACGCTATTCATCGAAATAGCTTATTTTGATTTCGCTACGTCAAAATAAGCTATTTCGATGTAGCATCCCAGTGTAGACGTAGCTAATGTCTGATAAGAGCCCAGTAAGCAGTGGAAGTGCTGATGATGGTGCTAAACAAATATTGACCTCCCATGGTTTTACAAATTCTCTTGTTGAGCACCTGTCAGGTCCTGAGGGTAGCAGACTAGAGAGGTTAAACATGGAGACCCACTGCATAGTGAGAGCAAGCAAATCTGCTTTAAAGATCACCTTAATGTCAGAAAATAATACTTCACCTGTTATTTTCTACCACCACCTCTTAAGTCATCTTGCAGTTCATAGGAATCGTAGTACAAGGCAGGTGATGTAACATCTTTTATTGGCCCAAGAGCTACACAGAGCTCTTCAGCTCTCTAGCTCAAAAGCATGTTTCTCACATCTAGAGAAATCAGTCCAATAAGAGATATTACCTCATTCACCTTGTTTCTCTGATAGCCTGTGACCAACATGGCTGCCACATCACTTAGTTCTGGTATCAGACTTCACTGAAATGGGTCAAGTATTATCCACAGTCTTGACAGTCACTTATTGTCCTAACAGAAATTCTACACCTGCCAGCTTTAAAGGGCATGTAGTACAGGTTGAATCTCTCTAGTCTTGCACCCTTGAGACCTGATCAGTGTCAAACCAGGAAACTGGCCAGACCAGAAGAGTTCAACATAGTCTAGCAACTGCTTACTGGGCTCTTAGCTGTGATTTTGCCTTAAATGTTTTCTAAGTGCACAGGACATTGAGAGCCAGGACCGGTGCCTGTCATCAAACTTTGTGGGAACACCAGAAACTTGGCCCCACCCATGATAAGTGGTGATCTGGTTGACTAAAATAACACTAGATTACAAATGTTGCTGGATGCGAGAGTGCCAGATTAGAGAGGTTCAGCCCATACTGAGAAGACAATATGTTCCGCTCTCCATATGTGTTCTGCTCACCAAAAACCTGAGTATAGAGACCTGTCATGGAACGAAATGTTTTGTATGCTGGGGTGAAAAATATAAAGCTAAAAATGGCCTGGCTTGCTACTCATGGCTTATGAAAACATCATTCTAGTGATCTAAATCCATTGTGAATGGAAGGGTGACTCGTGTGTTTTGCTCCAACGAAGGTTCCTGGTCTGGTTTTGGTATAATCCATTTCATACATACTTGTTTAAAGAATAGAGTATAATGCATAGCTAGTGACATCAATCTCCATTGAATTTACCACTGCCAGTAAACATGCATAACTCGTGCTCTTTGGTTTCTTTGTACTGAGCAGCCTTAAGCTTCTGGACACAACCCACCTCGGTATTCCTTTGACAGGAGATCTGGAAAAATGCCAGTGCTCCAAAAACCGAGTGGAGAAAGCAATGTGCAAGATGGCATGTGAAGGAGGACACACTGCATGGCTACAGGCTATCTGGCATGTCGCCTGCTTAGATGGAGAATGAGGTTTTTGGGGACAGAGGGTAATTAGCTAACAAGCATGGAGCGACCTGTTTGGCAGCGTTCTTTCCAGTCTGATATAAACGCCACGCTATGTTCTGCTCGCCTTCACTGTGTGTAATGTTGGATTTAGAAGTTGGTCGGTTTTTAAAGTGTGCTGTGGAGTAATGTGATCCGTATTTGTCTAAAGATTATCCTGATAAGGCTCTGCTACATAAAAGCAAATGGTCTAAATGGAGCATACGTGAATAGTGTTTACTTCACTGGCAAATTTTCAAGACTGTATATGGTATAAAAAGCACCCACCCCCGCACACACGCACACTGTGGACTTTCAGGAATTACTGAGTTCTAAATGTGAGACAATTGCATGCTTGTGTGTGTGTGTGTGTGTGTGTGTGTGTGTGTGCGCGTGCGCGCATGCATATGTGGAGGCCCCCTGATGAATCAGGGCAAGCAGGGCAGTTGCACTGAGGCGCAGTGATTCGAAGGGGCCCGGAGTTCCCAGCGGCTGCTACCACTACTGCAGCAGCAGCAGAGCTGGTGCTCCAGGTCCTTTGAATTGCCACTGTGCTGCTCTGTGCGTCTCTGAGGGCTGGGGTGGGAGGGGGTGTGCCACATCTGGGCATTGCTAAGCCCCTTCCACCCGAAGCCCTACCCTGTTCAGGGCACTGAGACACCCCACCCACACACCCCTTGCCTCCGGGCTCATGGTTGCTATCAGCCCCACTGTGTGTGTGCATGCTTGTGCAGTGGATTCTGGAGGTGAATCCGTGGCTTCTGGAACTAGGAGTGTGGGAGGTGATGGTTCCCCCAACTCCTGTTCTAATTTAATGCCAGAGATGTACCAGACCCTCCACCGCTGCTGCCGCCATGAGCTTCCCCCACCAAGAGGTCATGTGCGGAGCAGGTGGATGGCGCTCCTCTCAGAGGGCTCTCATGAGGAGCCACATTTAAAGGCTCCAGGAGCCACATTCACCACAGCGTGGAGTCCGATTTGCCCAATGTGGTGAGTGTCTAATGTCTTGCATACCGCAGGATTAGATAGTAAATAACAGGCTAGAGAGGCAAAATGAAGTAACCTTTTGTTCCTTTTATAACTAGAAACAAGTTAATTAAAAGTATCATTTTTAGTTACATTAAACCTATTTTGTTTTATACTGGCAGTATTTTAAAGAAGTCTTACTGAAGGCACAGGAACAAACCATCCCGCTGCCTAGAAAGAAATGCAAAGGCTAGGCAACCAGCTTGGCTTAATGGGGAAATCCTTAGTCAGCTTAAATTCAAAAAGGATGGAGGGAGGTGAAGCACTGGAATGCGTTGCCTCGAGAGCTGGTGGATTCTCCATCCCTTGAGGTTTGTAAGTCCCGGCTGGACAAGGTCCTGGCTGGGATGACTTAGTGGTGGCTGATCCTACTTGAAGCAGGGGGCTGGACTAGATGACCTCCTGAGGTCCCTTCCAGCCCTGTGATTCTGTGGTACCAGCACTTTATAAAGATCCCACTGTACTAGAGAGTTGCAGTTTGAATCATTCCATTATATAGTACAGGTTGAACCACTTTACTCCAGGACTCTTGGGGCCTGACCAGGGCCGAACCAGAGAATTTGCTGAATCATGGGAGGTCTACAATGTGCAGCAGCATTGCTTACTGATTACTGGACTGTTAGAAGACATTTAGAGGTAAATTACAGCTAAATAACAGCCCAGAATGCTGAGAGCCAGGGCTGGGGGTTGTAAACAAACTTTATAAGACCACGGAAAACTTGGCCACACCCTTGCTAAGTGGTCATCTGGCTAAATAAAATCATGCCAGACCTTGGATATTCACAGACCAGAGAGTGCTGGACTAGAGAAATTCAACCTTTGCAGTGATGTGGGCTATCGTTTGAGGACCTGGTAATATTTTTTTAAAGAAGGAAGTAGCCCTTTTTCTTTAATTCTTTCAAGGGTGTAATAAAATGGTGTGATGCTGGAGCCCTCTCGTGCCACAGGTGTTGTGCTATAAGCTAGTTATTGTCAAAACAGAGGAGTTTTGGAGGTGGCACAATGTGTATGGGCTGGTGACGCCATTAGTAGGTGTTCAGTTGAAGTATCTCAAAAATAGGTGTCAGCTCTGACAAGGGCATCCCACGCTTTCCCTTCAGGATTTTTCAGGGCCTGTGCTTTTTGGTTCTATCATTCAGTGAATGTCATAAACCTGGAGACATTATTTTAACAGGAGCTCGTTGTCAGGGTTACAGAGAATTACAGATGGGGGCGTGAAATTCTGCGTAAACAACTGGAGATTTCAGGCAGAGAATTTTAGGAGTGTCACATCCTATTAATACTCACTCATCATTTTCTGCCCAAGCACTCGTGCATAACTGACGCGTTCTGTTAGTTTTGGCTTGTCGCTGGAGTGATTTTACTCTACATGGGTAACCGTGTGCAGCTAAATAGGCGATAGGCCAAATTCAGACATGCGGGCAGAGGGATGCGTAAGCGATAGTCCCCACTGCTCTGCTCGCATCTTGCTGTTCCCTCCAATGGAGGGAGGGAGGGAAGTTGGGGAGCACCTCTGATGGAGCTTCCTCCAGGGAGGGCAGCTTGCCATTGTAGGCTCTGTGGGCGCTTGGCAGGTGGGACTGCACAGATCAAGAAGATCACCCCTTTTTGAACCTCCTTTTGGCCCACACCACCACTTTGTTAGGCCTCCTGGCTTTCCTATGGGCCTCCTGCTGCTATTTCTGCAACCTGACCTTCCATGGCTTGACCCTGAACCTGAACTGAGCATGGTTCTTTACGTTAAAAGGTTCCGTAAGTAAAAGTGGGAATGCAAGTACAGCAGCTAATGAGGAATGACACCTTTTGCCTCCTTCACTTTCTTCCTAACTCTGGGTCTGTAATGAATGGGGTCCTATATTTAAATCCCTTGTTTTGAGTAGTAGTTTCTAGGTTGGCAACAGTCATTAGCTCTTGGCCAGTAAGCTAAAGGCCTGTGTTGGGAAACTTGCATATCAAAAGCTTTGCCTGTCATCCAGGGAACGAAGGTAAGAAAGGCGGGTTCCAGTGATCAGGTAGGTTCAATCAAATCTTTCACTGATGGAAGTTTTAGGGGCTTGGAATCAGTCTTCCCTCTATTTTTTTCCATCCATGTGTGGAACAAATTTTATGTGCACACAGGCTTGTGCAGATGTGCACCACCAGTAAAAAACACATGCTGCTGGCCGGGGTACTCTGCAAATCAGTGGGGTGACACTTGAATCTCCTGGGGGAGGCACCCAAGCTCTCCGCTTACAGGCAACACTGCTTGGAATGCACATTCACTGAAACCCAGGTGGCCAAATATAGGATACACTTCCAAACTGATACCATCTCCGACCACACTGTAAATTCATGGGAGGATTAGTGATCTCTTAGGAGAGTCAGTTATGAGCTATACCTGACAACTTGTTACATGCTTTAAGAGCACTGGAGTCCCAATTCTATGGCAGACCTAATCAAGCGGACTGACTGCTGTGGTACCTAAGTGCTGTGTCTATAGCAGGTCTCGCAGGCTGAGGTCCTTCAGATCACATGTTGCACTCTCACAAGGATGCTTGTGACAGCAGTTCTTTACTAAGGGTACATCTAAAACTACGCAGCAGATTGATCCAGTCAGGGTTGATCTAAGGTTCGATTTTTTTGTATGCCTGGTAGAGAAGTGCAAAATTGAACTATCTGGGCTCAGCAGTCAACCCCTGTACTCCTCAATCTCATGAGGAGTCAGTGAAGTCGAGGGGAGACTTTCTCCCCTCGATCTCCCTCTTTGAAGATGGCCAGGTAAGTTGATTTACATATAAGTTGATTCTAGCAACGTAATTGCCGTAGCTAGAATTGCTTAACTTGAATTGATTTACCTGCCTGGTGCAGACCTGCCCTTAGTGAATTAAAAGAAACTTACCTTGAGTGAGTTGCTAGTAGAGCTGACATACATGTACTTCATTACTAAAGCCTCAGGGAATGAAACTGAAAGTTAACTTTGTTAAATTGCTGGAAGAGGAAAAGATTATGCTAAAAGGAGAAAAATAGCTAATAAACTGTTGTGTCAACTAAATATGAGGGGAAAGATTCAGCCTTTGGCTCACAAATTAAAAATAACTTCAGTGAAGTTGGGTACATTGGCCCCCATAAATCTCATTTGTGTAGTGTGTGACCTTCAAAGGACATTTTAGAAACTTTCCTACAATGAAAAGGCAAAGATATCTCTTCGCTGAGGTCTTCATTCTGGTCCCATTCAAGTAAATGGGAATTCTGCCATTAGCTGCCATGGCAACAGCCCCTGGCCTTAAGGCAGCTTATGTGAGAACTTTTCAGTGGTTAAAAAATATGTATCAAGTTCTGTGATTTCCTTGGGCAGAGAATCTGATGTGTTGGTGTTTAAGAACCTCTGCAGATTGTATAACAATAGGCTCATGGCTCATACTTAGTAATTAAAATATTAATATTGGATTTATCCCTCTGTTCAAGGTTTCTGATAACTGAAATCCTACAAAGAAATGTGTCCCTGGATTTCTGCTGAATATTGTTTAGAATGGCAACTTGCTGCTCCCTGACCTCCCACCTTTACTACAAGATTTATATCAATTACAAAGCTTGTGTCCATAAGTGAATGGAGGAAGAAAAGAGAAGCCTCAGTTGTAAGAGGGTGAAGAAGACAGCAAATGTAAGTAGTGACTATTTATGATACGCTCTCTCAATGCTGAATCCTAATATTCGATGTCATGCCAAGCTTGGAGACTAGCTAAGAGAGTATCTCTAGGGTATCAGATATACACTTTAGTGCAAGGATTTCACGAAACATGCCTGGACTCTGATAGATTCAGACCCATGTGAGGGCAGGACATCAGATTCTTCTGTTACCCACCGATATTTTGCAACTAATTATGCTTAGAGTTGCACTTAGACCCAATAAAAAGAACTCATTAAAGAACTAGAGTAGGAAGTAATGTGAATGTAATTAACGAACAGGAGTTTCAGCTTTTGAATGTTTTTGCCAAAGCCTACTCGAAATGTGTCTAAGAGAACTGAGATAAAACAGAAATCAGCTGTTCATATTGGTACAGAAGGGTTTGACATGAAGTGTGGTGGGGGGTGGCAAGGGAACAGGGCAGGAAGTAAGCTTGCAACTGTCCAAAGGACAGAGATGTGAGAGATCTAAATAAACTTGATTACGTAGTTATTAGCCCTCATCGTAGTCCGCATCACACAAGGAACACTGCTTATGTGCCAAGGAAATACCTTATTGGTATTCACAGACAGCATGATATGAGCACCCTATGCTTAGTTGAAGCAATTGGTGGTTTTGAGATCCCAAGGTCCTAGGTTCAGTCCCCACTGACATTCCAACCCAGGGTGAATAAAGCTATTTCTTCATATTCAATGCCCAGAGAAGAATTGCATTGCCATTATGGTCTGACATCTGTGATCCGCCCTCACTCACCAGCTTGCTTGCTCTTTGGTTGCAGAATACTGATCATTTGTAATATCTTAATTATGAACACCATCTGCAAAGTTGCTGTAACTATCATTATGGGGAACTGTAAACTATCCAGAATAAAGCCAACCAAGTATGAACACAGTGCAAATTGAAATAGGAACATGCTCTACCCATTAAGTGGTCTTTGGCAGCATGTTCTGCAGCTGGATTGTATATTCAGCTGAGTTGCTCCTCCATGTTCTGCCTGTTACGCCAGTTCTCTCACTCTCCCTACTTCATGCACTAATGTGAGCCCACATGGACTGAATTTTCTTGTTTCTTCTTGACTTCACATGGCCCAATGTCCCCTCCCTCAGGAGACTCTCACCTCAGCCTTGTTTTACTCTCTGACTTGCTGCAGGGCAGAAATGTAAGAGATTTCATACAGATTGTATTTGCTCTGCATTTTGACCAGGAGACAAGACAGTGTGGCTACCATGTGAATCTCAGTAAAGTAAATAAATGTATAATTGCTGGTTTCTTAGTTTAGAAATGAGTTCTCATTTAAAGAAGACTTCAGAGTGAATATGTGAAGGGTATTCGGAAGGGGTAGCTCAGGCAAATGAAGCATTTTTCTGGGTGAATTATTAAAAATAGGGCCTGACCCAAAACCCATGGAAACCAGTGGAAATTCAGTGGGCTTTGGTCAAGGCCCATGATGTATGTCTTAGGCTACGTCTACACTATCCCTGAAGATCAACCGGCTCAGGGTTGATCTTGTGGAGTTCAATTTCTCTCATCTAGTATGGACATGCAAAATCAACCTCTTGGAGTCTCCATCTACCCCTGTACTCCTTGCAAGATGCAAGGAAAAAGGGAAAGTGATGGAAAAGTTTCTCCCATCGACCTTGTTCAGTAGGAACAACCGAATAGGTTGATTCTAGCTCCACAATTGCCATATCTAGAATTGTGTGTCTGCGGTCAATTGACTTGGCCTAGTGTAGACATAGCCTTAGTGACAGCACGTCCAGTAATTTGAGTAAATTTTGATGCACAGGTGAGGAAGAAGCAAAGCTGTGCGGGGGAAATTAATTTTGCTGGAGGAGAAAGTGCACCAGCCAGAGCGTTGTACACAATTTTAACCACATATGTTGCAGCTCTGTTAGCCAGAAAAAGGTGACATAGACTAGTTGGCAGAAGGGAAAATGCTAATCTCAGTCTTGCCTTTCATGACAATGTGTTAATGGGGTGTGAAGAGTTTCTAAAAATGTGTATATAAAATTAAAATAGAAAACCTAAGAATGAAGTTTAAAATGAGCTTTCCAGGCAGGAATAGGTTGGACTATATATATCCATTTGTTATGACACCATTTTCTTTAAAGAGTCATGAAATACACAAATGTTTGGCACACCAGGGTGAGGATGACTGTGTGTGACTATTTCAAAAGCATTTTTCTATTAGGTATCTCTTTGCAGCGGTCACCATGATATGTAGGTGTATGTGGAAAGCAACATGTGCTGTGCTATCTAAGGGGTGCAATGGAAGTTATAAATTTAGACTATTAAACAGAAGAGTCAACCAGGGTGAAAAGCATGAATGGAGTTAAATACACAGACTTTTATGTGGAATGAGGGCAAAATTAAGAACCTTTGGCCCAATTTATTTTTTCCTTCAAACCAGAGAGTGGTCACTGTGAATGGAAGTTTGTTCCTCCAGAATCTCAGGTGGGCTGTTGGCAATCGGACATTTATGCGTAACTACAGGAATTGCAAGGAGAAGCAGGCAGAGGGGCATATTTTTATTTGTGTGTGCAGTTATGCACTCCATTCAATCATGCACTTTTTAAAACTTCGAGGCCACAAGATATGGAAGAGAAGCTAGTGCATGATAAAATGAGTTAAGGCATGTATCAGCAGGTGTGAACCAGTGGTTTTCAATGGTGTGCCATGGCACACTGGTGTGCCATGAGAACTGTCCAAGTGTGCTCTGAAATGTTGTCAACTATCCCTCCCCACTGGGAGGAGCTGATGATCCTGCACCAGCTGGGGCTCAAGCTGCAAGGCTGTCTGAGGCCCAGCTGGTGTGGGGTTTGTCAATTTCCTTCCCCCACCATGGTGGATCTTTGGAGATGTACCATGAGGGGAAATGCTGACCTCCCAGGACCCCATTTGTGCCAGAAGGCAGCTGAAATGCTGCTTCCCAGATTGAATGAGCTGGCAGGGAGCCCACCCCACTCTCTGCTGTGGCCAGGAGGAGGGACGGAGGGTATGAGCCTGTTGGAGATGGGACGTGGTTTAAATGCCACATCCTGGCTCCAAAGGGCTGGTGGAGAGGGGAGCCTGCGCCCTGGAACCACCTCCCCACCCATAAATAATCAAATAGCCACTGAAATTTTCAGTGGTTACTAGTTTGCTCAACATTCCTAGTGTGTCGCTCAGCAGATTGTGAAAATGTGTCTGTGCTCCCTGTCCAGGGCGGTGTATTCTGTGGTGTGTTTGTAACATTAATGCCGTTAATCAGTGTGATTAAGGACTCCACCCTTAAGTGTGTCAGAGAGAGCTGCTGACTTAAAACCGGTCTCAGAAAAGCATCATTTTACACTCCCAGGATTTTCATTAGAATCTGTGAGAGCAGTCCAGTAACGTGCTCTCCCCCCGCCCCCGAATAGATCTCTGAGTGAACAAACAAATCTGTAAATACAGGCAATTTAGCTCAGAAGAGATATCATCTATGTAGTTCAAAGGTTAATGGGCACAAAAGATTTAGAACAAACCAAGCCTATTAAAAAACAAAAAGGTAATCTAGTGGACATCTATTGTTCTCTATAAAGCAGCTCATCTGTACTACATCTATTGAGGGCGATAGAGAAGAATTTAAACGCAGCTAGAACTCAGCTGTCATCTGCCCATATCTGAGCTCTTTGGTAAATACTGAGGTTGCCAAGAATGAAGAAAATAGAAAGCACTTCCAGATTAGAAAGAACACATGGCAGCCATGGACCTGCTGAAATCATAAAATACACCCTGGAGTAAGAAAAGAGGGGAAACAAACCATCCTCTCTGGGACGGCCCATCTGCTCCCATAAAGCCACAGTCATTATTGCAGATAAATATATTCAGAAGAACTAGGTCTGGGAACAATTTGGTGGTGGTTTTTTTTTTTAAACAATTTTTGGAACCCTTTGCAAGTTTTCCTATATAAACATGATGATATAATCAACCGGAATTAGAGATCCATCAAACGCACCATTCTTAATTACACAGGTCATGATTCTTTGTAGGTGTAATTTTAAAGATATAGTTTCCAATTCAGAGTGTGTATGCATTTGGGGGGAGACGGGGGGAGGGAGTGGTGTCTAAAAATTAACAAAGAAACAACTAAAAAGAATTTCATGTTTTCACAAGTTCTGATGGAGCAGTGTGTGTTTCACTTCAGCAGTTCTGCAGTCTTAATGTTTGTCAGTCTTTTCACTGTACATGAAAAGGGTAGATAACTCCATCTACATTTTGGTTTGTTTTTTTTCTGTTGGCATCCAGGTTAACAATGCAGGCATTACTTTAAATGGAAAGGTCTCCCATGGGTTTCAATAGATGTTGGCCTCAGGCCTTGTATTTCAAAGGCTCAAAGCATTAAATTCACTTCTAGCAAAATATTCTCCCCGTCCTGTTGCTTCACCAATGCCAACCTCAAAACAGTCACAGATTGTGAGTCAAGGCAGCCAGAAAGCAACGAACCAGAACAATGTCAGAAGAGGCATTGTGAACTTCTCCCACCTTCATTGAGGAGAATTCTTGGCAGTCATTCCCTCCTCTACATAATCAAACCCTGGTAATCATATTCCAACTCACCTCCACACTTCAGCACTCTGGAGGCCCAAACTCATTGAAAACATGGGCCGAGTGGGAAAGTTTCACCCAGTTATTTCTTTCCTTTTTCTTTTTAAACTGAAGCACTAGAAAAAAAATCAGGAAATTTTTTCCTCTTTCATACTCTTCCGCTAGCCAGGACGAAAACCTTTGCCTGAGCCAATATCCCAGCTCTTGTCTTATTTTGGTTCCCCAGGGATGGCAGATCCATTGTCAGTTGTGAAGAATTTCTTTCTTTCATCATGTTTTTTTTAAAAATAAATGTGTACAACAAAAAGGGATTATACACAGTGGCGGATTTAGAGTTAGTGGGGTCCTGTGTGCAGCTTCATGCCCTGCAAACCCACACGCACCCAGGGACCCAGCCAAGAAAAGAGCATTCTCACTACCCCACCTCCAATTTTTCTTTCTTTGGAAGTAAATGAAAACAAAGTGAGGTACCTTGACTGGGGTCAGGGGCTGGGGGTTGGGAGAAGGGGAGGGGTGTGGGATCCAGGAAGAAATCTGGGTGTGGGATGTAGAGTCTGGCCTGGGGAGGCAAGAGAGGGTTGGCTACTTCTAATACGAGTCTTGCCATTTTTATTTTAAGTCCCAGCTTCTGGAATCACAAGTCCGCATAAAAATCTTCGCTTTTGTTCAGGAAAAAGTGCCTCTAAGGTCCTTTTAGTTCTCCTGACTTCTAAGCCAGCCTCATGGCTTTTGGGGAGGGGCTAACTCGTGATTTTTGCTTGCTTGGTTCTGGAAGTACTGCAATTTGAGGGGTAAGGAGTGGAAGTGGCTCTGGGTTTTGGTCCAAATCATGTCCCTGTGATGTCACTTCCAGGACAGGTATAAAAAGAGGAAGAAATTATTTCCCTTTGCAGCCCAGAAACTGCTGAATTTCCTGGGCCTTTTGACTCTTTGTCTGTTAAAATTGGCTGGTCAGACAAAAAATCCACCATTTTGGGATGAAGTCTTGTCACGTGAGTAGTAATGTTGTAAACTTTGCAAAGGCACATGGCAGGCAAAACACCTGATTGACGAAAACTTGATGTATTTACATATATAGAAATATACCTTTTGCAGGCAAAATATACTAGAACATTCTGGTTTAGTTTTCTTTCTCAGAAGGATGTCACATTATAAATACACAGACAGGCAGAGGCCTGGTGGTTATAGTTTGTTTATTTTTAAAAAATAAGCACAGCTGCTGTGGAACATTTATGTTTTTGTTATGTTATGTATTTTTGTGTACATAAAATATTGTGCCTGTGTTTGGCCAGTTCAATATTTCAGCAGCTCTACCCCTCACCCTACTTGCCAAAAAAGTCTTGGTCTTCTCGGTCTCATCCTCAGAGCTTCAGGGAATTAAAGGGAACCTCTGGGCCCCAAAAATAAAATAAAATTAAAAAAAAGGGAAGAATGAATGATCATAACCACAAAGCACAGGGGGAAAACTTTCCAGTTTGGGAGCTGGTCATTTTTTTGTGACTCCTGTTTGATGGGAAAGCCAGCAGAGTAGCTGAGTCTTGTCACAGAAGCACAATATCCATATGTATATTCACTATCTGAACAGAAGGCCTGATATCTGGCTGGGGTGGCAAGTTAATGGGTGCATGGTGCCCAGGCTCCAGAAACATTCCGTCAGTGTAGCCAGAGGACTGACTACACCAAAGTATGCTCCCTGCCTGCCTCCTGAAGTTCACTCCCTATCCTCATCTGCCAGTCCTAGGCAATTTAAAAGGGCCCTGGGACCTCCTGTTGCCACCACCAGCCATGCAGTGGAACTGCAGCAGCTGCCTGCCTGCCTGCTCCATGCAGCTGCTGCTTCTTCAGTCTTCATTCCAAGAACAATGATGAGCTGACCTGCATTAGCTCTTCCATTGCCCCAGGATCATACAGGTTGAACCTATCTTATCGGGAATTCTCTTGTCTGGCAACATCCATAATCCGGCATGATTTTAGTTAGCCACACGACCACTTATCATGGATGTGGCCAAGTTTCCCACAGTCCCATAAAGTTTGTTTACAGCCACCAGTCCTGGTTCTCAGTGGTCTATGCTCTTATTTAGCTGTAATTTACCTCTACATGTCTTCTAAGAGCCCAGTAAGCCGTGGAAGCATTGGTAATGGCTTGTATTGTTCAACTTGTATTGTTTTATGTGCTTACCAGGCTACAAGAATTAAAGCACCTGGTTCTCTAAGAAAAATATCGCCTCTCCATTTCTACCAGCCTTCCTGGGACAGCATGCAAAAGTACAGTACATATGCAAAATTTAAATTCTCTACAAGTCCAGTACTGGACGGCAGGAAATATGGACTCTTCTAGTCCTAGATCAGTCAGATTTTTGGGCAACTTTGACCCAGACACATAATTTCTCTTCGTCTCACTTTGCCTCTTTCTGAAATGGAAATTGCACTCCCCTCCCTGCAGTGGTGATAGGAACTTGGTTAATTAAAGTTTGTAAAATGCTTCTCAGCTCATTCCACTTCAGGCTATAGTGCAGCCTCCACTCCAGACTCTGGATTTGGTACCAACTCTTGATCCAAGATGGGCAGAACCTTTAAGGCCTGCTACAAAAGCTGTGTGTTTGCTACAGATTTTGGATGGAGGGGTGGAGGCTGTTTAAATATATTTTCTCACTGTTCAAATTTCTGGCTGGTTGATTCTCCTGCGGCATTCTTTTCATGGATTGTTTTTTTAAATAGTGGCCAGGGTACCTTATGTCTGGGGATAGGCATCTTATTTATAGCTAAATAAACGTGACCCACTTCTGCCCAAAACATAAGGAGGCTACTTGTTCTAATAAGCACAGCTCCACCATGATCACAGCGCTCCTGCCTAATGCTGGGACCATGGCAGTCTAATCCAGGGGTGACCACACTGCTTACACTGGGCCTCACTTTTCAGCCCTGCAATTAGCAGGGGCCCCCCAGTCTGTCTAATGTAATCCAAACCAATGAAAATTTCAGTTATATGCATATGAAAAAAGCCCTTGCGGCATGTGTAAGTAAATAAGTCTGTAGAACATAAAAACTTTATTAACTGGTATATAAATGTGAACACACAGATATAAAAACAGTCACATATTTCAACATTTGTAATGAGATGAATGAGCCTGAGACCCAGCAGCCAATTGTGTTGTGCCCCCCCTTTAAGAAATGTAATGTCCCCCTGAGGGGGCCTGCCCCCCTACTTTGCTAACTTCAGTCTGATCCACTGACAGCAGTAGTGAAAATTTGACAGCTTTGACTGAGTTTTACTCTGAGTTTCTGGAGTCATTTGAAAATGAAACTGGGTTAAACACAGCAGGTGCAGCACATGTGAACTGAAACACTCAAACTGAAAAAAAAAGGGTTGTCTCGAACCTCTTGAGACTTGAAGCAGCCAAACTTTCAGGTCTTGTCTGCTTTCTGCCTCAGCACTTACGCGACTGTAACGGAAAGCTCAGCTGTTGTGCCGGACCACATCGGTGTGTTACAAGAACTGTTGCATTATAAAGAACAATTGTGGGGAGTGATGGTTTGTTGTTTTTTTTTAGTTTTGCTGCAATCTGGGGAGCTGATCTATCTACCTTCAGTTGAAAACAGATGTTTGTTTCAAGTTCTGTGCGAATTAATGACTTACGAGTTAGGATAGGAGATGGCCCTTGAGTCACAGTTTCAGACTCCTGTGCTGATCTGGGGTCTTGATTCAGGTCCATCTCTAGTTACAAGTTAGTCTATTTCAAAGAAGAAGAAAACTGGCCTGCTCCTCACAAGCTGCTTGGGCAGGAGAATTGTTGAAAGCACGTTGGTTACTGAGGATAAGATGAATGAGTTGCTCTGAACAGCAACTGTTTTCCCTCTGTGTAAATGTACATCCAAGTGGCAGACACCCAAACGTACAGCCTGTTTTAACCCAGGGGTGCACAAAGAAAGGGGGCATGAAATTTCATAACGGGGGGGGGACACAGAGAGATCCATCTCTGTCCCCTCCCACCCACAGCATTCCCTGGCTCCCCAGCCTCCACTGCCTCCCATCGCTTCCGCCTGCCCTCCAGCCGGCAGAGCCGCAGGCAAGCAGAGCCAGCCAGTGTGTAGGCATCCAAAGCTGCTGCCCTGTGTGCACCCTGAGCTCACTGCTGATGGGTGAGGTACCACAAGGCTACCACTGAGCAGCCTGCAACCTGCTCCGGAGGCAGTGAGGGAAGAGAGTACGTCACGGGTGAGTGGCACTATTTCACTCCTGCCCTGACCCAGCCCTGCTGCTGGTGCCCCCAGCCCAGGGAGGGAGCCTTAAGCTTTACAGCCAACTGTGCCTGGGCTTCATGAGATGCTCCACGAGGAGCTGCCAGTGGGCGCAGGTGCAAGCTCTGGGCATGGAGGGAGCGGGGAAAGGGTGTTTAGAGGTTAAGGCAGCAGTAAGCAGAGGCAAGGGGTGAACCCCAGCTGTGCTTGGGGGAGTGTGGGAGGGACCCTGGCCAGCCCCTTCCCTATGAAAGGCGGAAGCAGGCATTCGGCCTATGCTTCAGTTAGGGAGGGTGCTACCTCTCCTCAGAGACATGCCTGCAATGTGAGCCCTGCTCACTGGGGTGCCCGCAATGTCCTAGCACAAGAGTGTGCAAGTGACATTTCATAAGAGGGAGCACAGCGCGATCAGCTGTTCCCCTGGCCTCCAGTGCCTCTGCTGCCATCATCACCGAAGGAGCGTGGTGCATCACTTCCAGGAGACCTCCTCTCACTTCCAGGGGCAGAGGGAGGGGGATAATTGCAGGGATGACAAGTGGAGCCCATCATCAAAAGTTTGCTCATCCTTGCAAGCCACAAAGAAAAACATGCATCTGATATCCTCCCTCCCATCCCGAATTTAGTATTAAGTCACTCCAGCTAGAAGCAGACGTGTTGAAGAATTTTTTTGCATCTTAATTTTGATCAACAAACTATCACTTTTATATTAATGAGAACCTCATGCCAAACGCACTAGGAAAAAACTCTGCTAATGAGTCTGAAAATTAGGTCACAGCGAGAAGACTGTTGTCAAGTCCCAAGCATTTTTGACAACAAAATTGGAAGGCAAGATAGTTTCAAGGATTTTTTAAAAATTAAGTTGTATTCCTTTCCTCTTCTTCATTTCACATGCAGCTTACTTGGGGGAAAAGGAATCGGAAGCCTGACTTACCCTCCAGGAGGTTGCAAATAACTTCAGGCACCAAAGTTAGAAAATGTTGACTTTTGATTTTCAAATATTTAGTCTTGCAAATTCCCAGAGACTTTTATAGTATTACGGCTACCCTGGAACGCAGAGCAACCTGTCTCTGCTTTAGTGAATATATACCCTATGGCTCTCACAGGCTGCAAAATTTAATCCAGCTCCCATTGAGTTTGGTTCCATACAAATCAGCCCAATTTCCGAGTGCTTGAATATGTGAACCCTGAACATCAAACTGCCTGCAGGTTGTATCACACCATTTTTTTTAAGGTACAGTGAAAGGAAGAAAAGGTTGAACATTTGGAAAATCTCAGGTTCCTGTTTTTTAATGTCATTATGATATAATACCAGCTGGAGCACATCGCACAGGAGAATGCAGATTAGCCATGGATCAGCCTTCTGCCGGAGAGGTCACTTGAGGAACTACTTTGAGACTTGAGTCCTGAAATTGCAGTGACTGGTCTTTTAGCCTTCTGCACAGACTCTTTCCCTCATAAAAAAGTTGTAGTGGATTATTTGGAACTGGAATGGAGCTAGTGTTGCCTCTGAACGTTTCCGTCCTTGGGCACGATAGATTTTGTTATGTGCAGACAGGCATGTGTATCTGAGTGCCAGCTTTAGCTATAGGACAGCAGATGCTGCGGCAGTGGCTGCCCTCGAGAGATGGATGCCGTGAACAAGCAAATGAAAGGCCTAACAGGGATGACACTCCAAAAGCCTGGCAGAGGGCACAATTAGGCAACTGCGCCATCTCTTGCCTGGCTAGCTGCGGGATTCACACGGATGCATTTGCTGTGCTTGCCTCCTGACACCACTGGTAGCTGAAAAGCTGCATGCGATGCTAAATGGTTCATTTTTTTTACCATCGCCTTCCGTTCCACTTGCTGGATCTGGAGAGGGTTTCATCAACTGCATTTTTTTTTTAGTGATGCATCTACTCGCGGATGTTCTGTTTGGCTTATGAGCAAATTCCGACAGTTTTACACAAGGCGGCAGTGCAGCCTGAGAGGCCTTGTGTCAAGTGAAGGGTGCAACGCTGTCCCCCTGGGGCATGTGTTGCAATAACAAGCACTCTGTAGGGAGCCTCGCATAGGAGTTAGGAGGGAGACGAGCTGTGGGTTAGATTGGGAATTGCAGGAGCTCATCTTTCTGTATTCTATTCTCATATGGTAAATAGTCTCTGAGGGGTAGCTGTGTTAGTCTGTAACTTCCCAATTAACAAGCTGTCCTGTGGCACCTTAGAGACTAACAAGTGTATTGGGTCATGAGCTTTCCTGGGCAAAACCCACTTCCTCTGAGGGATGCTGAGTGGAAATACAGAACCCAGCGTTTCTATGGAAGGGAGCGGGGTTAGTTACCCGTCACTAGTAGGACTAGTAGATATGGCTGACCTGGAACAACGATTCCTCAGGTCTCATCCCGTATTGCACCTCCTCTACTTAAGATACATTGATGACATCTTTATGATTTGGACCTGTGGTATAGAGACTCTAGAAGAATTCCACAGGGACTTTAACAATGTATACCCCACCATCAACTTATGCCTCGATTACTCCACGCAAGAGATACATTTCCTGGGCACTGCAGTACTAATCAAGGATGGCCTGATCAGTACCACGCTGTACCAAAAACCTACTGATCACTATACTTACCTACACCCTTCTAGCTTCCATCCTGCACACATAACTAGATCCATTGTTTACAGTCAAGCTCTTAGATACAATCGCATTTGCTCTGATCCCACTGACAGAGACCAAAAACTACAAGATCTTTACCAAATATTCATAGACCTGAATTACCCACCAGGAGAAGTAAAAAACAAATTGACAGGGCCAGACAAATACCCAGAGACCAGCTACTCCAAGATCGACCCAAAAAAGCCAAGAACAGAACACCAGTGGTCATCACCTACAGCCCCCAACTCAGACCACTGGAAAGAATTATTAAAGACCTACAACCTATCCTTACTCAGGATGCCACACTCCAGAAGGCCCTGGGTGACATGCCTGTTCTCTCCTACAGACAACCTCCCAACTTTATGAGGATTCTCACCAACAGCCACAGTCTATACCCCAGGAATACCAGTCCTGGAACCTTTCCTTGCAACAAAGCCCACTGCCAGCTTTGTCCACATATCTTCTCTGGAAATACCATCACTGGACCTAACCAGGTTATTCACAGAATCACGGGCACTTTCTCATGCTCCTCTACTAACATCATATATGCCATCATGTGCCAACAATGCCCAGATGCTTTGTATATTGGACAGACTTCAGACTCCCTTAGACAAAGAGTTAATGGGCACAAGACAGACATAAAAACACTCCAGATCCACAAACCAGTTAGTCAATATTTTAATGGAATGGGCCATTCTGTTAATGACTTGAGTATGTGTGTTACTAAAAAAAAAAATTTGCACCGCTGTTCAAAGGGAAACAGCCGAGTTGTCTTTTATATTCAAATTTGGCGCATTAACATGTGGTTTGAACCAGGATGGGAATTTTCTGAGTCACTATAGGGGCTCGTCTGCATACTTGGCTTAATCTAATTCTTGACCTTCCCCCCCACCCCTCGATCATTTTTTTTCTGATTTATCCTCCTTGATTACTGTTTTTGGTTCTCTGCACCTTAAATATTGAGTCTGTTCTGGTCTGGCTATGGTCTGAAGAAGTGGGTCTGTCCCACGAAAGCTCACCTAATAAATTATTTTGCTAGTCTTTAAAGTGCTACTTGACTGCTTTTTGTTTTGATAGTAGGACCAGTTAATGAAGCAAATTAATTTGGACGTGTCCCATTGGTGTGAATACCAAAGGTGGGGTCATTGCCCCCATAATGCATGCACCAGTTAAGATCTCTGTTCAGGACAAGGTTTAAAGTGTTACATTTGTAAATTAATTCCAGTTCAGATGTCTCCCTCTGGAATCTTGTGGTACTTCTCCCACTGGTGGTTTATTTTGCGATATCCTGTAACTGTGCCACAGCTCTGAACACCAAATTCTGGTCACACAGCTGAGAAATAGGACAAATACACCCCAAAATGCTGGTAGTTAATCTCCCTTAAAATCCCAAACCAGCCACAAGAGTAACTCTGTCACTAAACCGGCTAGCAAGAAGTCAGAAAGTAATTTCCTGAGGCATTCCAGTCTTTACATGACTGGGTTTAAAGATGAGAGGTTCTTTAAAACCAGTCAAACCAAATACACTTCTTTAATCTTTAATCTTGCAACTGGAGCAAGTAGGCTATGCCAGATTACGGAATCTTCCATACCATGGGTGGTCGCCATAATGAAGGATAAGCAAAGTCTATTACTAAAGCTTTTGTATGTGCAAACCGTTTTAGAGTACTGTGCCTGTATAACGTCATTAAATAGATCCTTAAGACTCTGTATTTAATGCGTTATTTTGGTTTTATCATCATATGTAGGTAACTAAGCAGAAAACCACTAATTGGACAGGGCAGTGCTCTGCCATTTCTCATGTTTACAAGTCCAATTTGTGCTAGACAATGCAGAGTATATATGTGTTGTGATGGATGTGAGGGCGACTACCCCTTTTGTAGACATGTCGGCGTTCAGTTAATGACATTGCACATATCCACAGCTCTTTTGGCTCTTAGTCCCTAGCTAGTTGGCCACCCCTGTTCTCTATTGCCACAGAGGAGTGGGACTTGGTGGGCCAGGAGGGCCTGGCACAGAGCAGCAGGCTACCGCTCGCACCGCCAGGGTGAGTGTCAAGGAGGGTGATCAGAGGCCACTGCCACCACTGTGCTCTGCCCTGGTAATTGCAGGAAGGCTGGGACAGCCACCGTGGGGCTCCCAAAAGCACAGGCCGTGGGCAACTGCCCTACTTCATCCTATGGACAGGAGGGCTCTGTGGCTGAATTCATTTGTATGAGGACGAGGGGAATGTTGGCGGCGTGCCCTGAGAGAGGGGTTTGAATAATGTAACGCAGCCAAAAGGCAAAGGATAAACGAAATTATTTTAGCTGTTTATAAGACTGGGGAAATTGGAGGGGAAGAAAACCTACGCTCAGCGGAGGGAGGAAATGAGGCTCACTAGTCCTTTGAAAGGTTTGGGAAATATAGTGCGTCATTGGATATGGTTATGTATTTATTGGACGAATGAAAGTGGGCTCTGGGTCTGTCTCCTGGAGTGTGAAAGTTTGAGTCGCACAATACTGTGGCCGGGAGAGAATATCGACTGTGAGCCAGCCACTGTGGTGGACAGTTCAGCCACTCCCTGGCCTCCAGGAGTTCGAGATGGGCTAGAAAAAGTTAGTTAAGTCTGAGGGAAGAAGGCACTTGAGTCACACTCTGACTCCCTGAGGAACACGCCCCTTTCTCCCCCAATACGTATCTTAGAGTTGGTGCAGAGCCCAGTCCCTGGCCTAACCCATTGTTATGATTATCCCAACGCTGCACATTGAGGCTCTCCTGGTCGGTGCTTACCACGTGTCCCCTGAATCCATGTGCAAATAGCAGCACATAGTTCACACTGTGCAGGGATTATTCTCAGACAAGTGATACCCCTACTCCAAGCAGTGTTCCCTACAAGCTGAGCAGATGCGTGGCTGCCCCACGGGATATTCAGATGCTGCCCGGCTGATTAGCAGAGTGCCCACAGCCAGTGGCGACTGGTGAAGGAGGTCTCAGGGCAGGGGGGGACTGGCCAGTGCCTCTGCCCTGCCCCCTCACCATCTGCTCCACCCATGCCCTGCCCCAGCTCCTCCCTACTCAACCCCCGCCCGCCTCTCCCTTTGGAAGCACCGCACCACTTCCAGTGAGGACCGGGGCAGTTCTGCCCCTTCTCAGGAGCAGTGTGGCCTGAGAGCAGAGCAGGACAGGAAGCTCACATCGCCCTAGGGCCGGGCCACTTCGGGAAAGGGGTGGGGCCACCCCCACGCTCCCCAGCAGTGGCCTGGCCCTGACATGAATGCGGGGGGAGGGCAGACACACTCAGCATCACACATCACTCCAGCTGCCCACAGCTTGGCAGTGTGTGTTCCTATGGGTACTGCACAGCCACACGTCTTGTGCACATAAAATTTATTCCATCCATGGATGTTAAAAATTAGTGAGAACAAGGCCTTCGAAGAGTGACCGGCCACCAATAAGTGTGCTGTCTGTTTCGTCATCATCAATAACCGTGGGCTCAGCGCCTGTTGCTGTCTGATGCTTCTCTCACTATTCCTTTCCATCCTCCCCTGCCCGGTGCGGCGTGGCTTAGGTTCTGTGGACTAGCTCCGCACCAATCTACTATACATCAGATTTCATTCATGTTGCTGTTTCATGGTCAGCGCAGCCACACTCATCTGACCAAGCCGCCTCCTTCATTCAGGCTTGAGACTGGCATGGAGCTCGTAGTGGCTTCATGGCGGAGTTCGCTGGCTGTCTGCGCACCAAAAACACCCCTAGCACACCACTTCTGTAAGGCATTTGATCTATTGGAGGTGAAGATTCCTGTCAGGGTAGGAAATACACAGCAGACTGCCTCTGCTGAAAACCCTCAGCGTCCACTGGACTGGCGCCTGTTGACATCACGAGCAGGACTTGCACTGGTCTGCCGGAGAGCAGGTCAGGGAGGGCCATTGACTTCCATGGGACTAGTGCGGGCGTTACCACTTGCTCAGCAACTTCAGGTTCAGAGCAGTACGACAGAATTAAGCACACAACAGGAACTGATGCTGTTTCTGAACACGCATCTCATGGCAGGGTTAAGACGGAGAAGAGCTGACAAATAACAACAGTTCGGCGGCTGAGCTGTTCAATTACACAGCATGGCAGGTCTACCTGAAAGCCTGTTCATATCGTTAATTTGGCTTCTCCTTCCCACTCCTGTCTGTCTGTTGAGTCCGCCTGATCCAGCTTGTCATTAGCAGAACTTAGTGAGCATTTGGGACAAAATACTGTTAGTTACTAAATGTTTATACAGCACTTAGCTCTGTGGAGCCTGGATTGGATGAAATGGCTATCACATGACTACCTATGATTATTTCGCTGCCTTTTAATTGTAATTGAGCAGACTTAACTGTACTACATACGGAGGGGATAAGCAGTTTTGTGTGTGAATGTTAAAAGTATGCATGCTTGTATCACTTTTTTTATCACCAGTTCCATTGTTGCATATCTCTATTGAATCACTTTCCTCGAGTTTCAGTAGGCAGCATCCTGCAGTTAGTTAAATGGAAGCCAGATTGCCAGCTGTTGTCAATCTGGGGAGTTCCATTAACAGCTGTGGAGAGCCTTTAATTTACATTAGCTAAGGATCTGACCTCACAAGTCAATCGGGAGTCACTCCAGAGTGGGGATCATTTGCACCTGGGGTGAAGTGGTGCTTTCACTCGGGTGAATTATTCTGGTTTGAAACCACAGCACTTCCACGCCAGGGGCTTTGGTAAGTGAGAAAAATCCCTTATGTATACAAGCCCTCATGCTTGTCAAATAGCGCTGTCTCTCAGTCCAGAAATCTGAGCGCTTGCTAACTCTTTCCTTCCCTTGCATTTCCCTAAGTGCCATGGGCAGACATTTAATTTTGCCAATGGAAGATACTTTTTGTTACGTTATGTTTGTTAAATTAATTTGGCTTTCCCTCTGTTTCTGCCTTGCCACCTTTCAGAGGCTGCAAACAGTCTGGTCTCCACCACACGTGGAGAATCTATTATTTGTGCACCAAAACATCTAAGCGGCTGCGAGAAAACTTCCTATTTCCTAGCAACCAGATTAAAGCATTGCATGCTTTGCCTTTACCAGCAGCAGGGATGTTCCAATTTATGTCACCTACAAAATGTGTGTTATCAGAATAAAACCATACATTCTGATGCTTTATTTATAGCCATCTCATCACAGTGATGTATCCTAATATTTCCCTGTTTGGGGCCCGTCTCACAGGGAGTTTAAAACTCAGTACACATGTCATTAACGGCTTCCCTAACAGTGGCACTAATTGCCATTTGTGACTAATTGTCAGGGAAGATTCACAGATCCTTCATTTAATACTATAGTAGAAAAACCCCTAGGGTCAAGTCGAGGACCACCAAGGGGAGGGAGGAGGGACAAAGGGAGCCACTGCCCCAGGCCTGGAGATTCAAAGGGGTCTGGGTCTTTCGGCTGCTACAATAGCAGCAGTGGCAGCTGGAGCCCTGGGCCCTTTAAGTTGTCGCTCGAGCCTTGCACAGTGCTGTAGAGTCCTGGGTGCCATGTGGTCTGGGTACTGCTGAGGGCTGGCAGCTACAGCTCCGCCCCTTCTGACTGAAGCCCCACCCCTTCTGGGTGTTGCCAGCCTGGCACCTTGTCTAGGGGCCCAGGGAGTCTGAAGTGCCGAGTTCAAGCTGAGACAAGAGCAGATCAAAATAGACAAGTCTCAGAGAGGTAGCCGAGTTAGTCAGTATCTTCAAAAACACTAAGAAGTCTGTGGGCTCCTTATAGACTCACAGACTTCTTCTTGTTTTTGATAAAAAGAAAGGATCTTTCCAGTGATCGTTGGCTGTTACAAATAGAAAAGATGTTGCAGTAGAAATTTTAAACGTGAGTCTACCTCAGTGCTGAGTGACCTGCAGCCCATTGGGGTTCTGTGTTTGGCCCACACGACATTTTGTTTATTGTTCCTGTCAGACTGATCCATGCTGGGCCCAGCTCCCAGGGTGTTTAATGATCACCACTGCTGGATGGGCCAGCTTGCCACCTTCCCCCTGCAGCAGCGTGCATGCATTGCATGCTTGTGAGACCCTCTTGTCAGCAACTCCTGCTGTCCTTCCTCCTCCAGTGGGTTTGGAGGCCTGTGCATCCAGCATGAGATGTCCTCCAGGTCAGGGTGGTGCTACGTGACCATGACAGATGCTACAACTCCTAGAATAAGCAAGCACCATTGTAGCAGTTCTTTCTTTCATTGCTGGGAACCAGATAAGAAGGTAAAACAAGGCAGCCTTGGTTTTGGGGGTTTTTTGTTTGTTTGTTTGTTTAAATATGGATGAGAAGCTGTCCATTTCACAGTGCTTCCATGAACTTTCTGACCAAAACGGAAGCTGGAGCTGTGCTGGACTTGGCAAACCACCAGTGCAGTTTTTTGTTGACGTAGTTTGTTTTGGCTCCAGATCCACCTCCGAACTGACCACAAGTGGGAGTGATCAGCTCTGTGGTTTTGGCTCATGCCTATCTCTAGTTTCTGGGAAGCATCTAGTACTTTGGTTCCACCCACATTGCTAATCAATTCTGAGAAAGCAACAATGGCTTGATCACAGAGCTCAGATATCCGAATCAATCATTTCTGGCTAAAGAAGGCAGCTGGGTGAAAGGAAGAGGAAAGGCTCTTGGCTTGCCTTTTCTCTGGGGAAAAAAATCAATTGTCGTGATGGGCCAACAATGTTGAGCAGCCATAAGGGAGAAAGATCATTTTGGGCGAGGTGTCTCTAACTGGGGGACTTGCGATGAGGACAGTTGTGGTCTTTAAGAACTTAACTTCCATGTTCCAAACCCAACTGAGAAGTTTAGAAAAAGTACTGGAGTTTTGTCCAGGGCTGTTTGGAAACTTTTTCCACCTTGAGCCTTCCAGGTGATCTACCTGGGCAAGCCCTTCATCTGTATAGAGCTCCACTCTGCTGAAACCAGTGGGGGCCAACAAGTACCATCTGCATGCTGTCATTTGTAGGATTGTGAGCCAGTTAGCTTCTCCCACAGAAAAGAGCTCCCAGTTGCCCTGGCACATGGGCAAATCACATGTAGCAAATGATTCAATCAACAGATGAACAACAGATGACCTCAGCGAGCGCTGCCAGATCACAAGTCGGCTTAACGGCAGCCTGAGCTGCAGACTAGCGAGACATTAGATTACAGTGTGATGCATCATGGCATGAATTGAAAGAAGAATCTCCTGGGATGCTGCTTTTAGCAATGCCATGGCCATTATAGTCCAAAGGGTTTTAACTGAAACTGATCATTATAACGGCTATGGTGGGAAAGTAAGAAATACAAGAGGGCAAAATGCGAGGAAGGAAACAGTGACTGTGGAAGAGTCAATAGATCAGGAAAGCTATACAGCAGGAGATTGTAGTGAAATTTCATATGGGCTCTTACCTGGATATTGCAATGGTCTAATCCTGTAATAAGATGCCCCAAAGGAAACTGCTACCAAATTAACTTCCCCTCCCAACTTTATTCTAACTTTGACAAGTGTTACAACATGTACCGTGCACGGCTGAATACATCTATGAATCTTCTTAATTACTGTGATAACGATTATGTATATGAGGAGAGCACTGCGTCAGTTTCAGGTCTTAGACTAGAAACAAAATCATAGTGCCAGACTGAACCCCCAGCCCTGCATGCTTCAATTGCAGCCAGAGGTAATGCATTTAAATTGGACAGTGATACAGGAAGCTCTTCAGCAGCCATAGGTGATGGTTTCCTCCCCTTCGGGGTGCACAAAGGAAAGCCTTGTTTCAGGGGCATTGTGGCTTGTGTGGGGTGGTGGTGGGAGGTGGTTTGACGTATGTGGAAAGCATGACACATCATGTGGCTACCTGGCTGGAGCAGAACCTCGTGATAGTGATAAACAAACAGGCCTGGAAGTATAAGGTGATTCTTATTATCTTTGGACCGACCTACTCCTCACTGAGGCACTGGTAGCTGAAGGAGGAGAGGCAGAGCACAGCACCAAACAGAACTGATGTTTGCTTCTGAACGTGCCCTGTTGGCTGACTCCTCTGATTTTAAATCACTGGTTAGCAGCTTCTGCATTACACCGCCAGTTTATAACGCCATAGCCACAGCACCATTTCAACAAAGCACATACGCTCAAGCAGACCTTTAATCATGTGAATCCTCCCATTGACTCAAAGAAGCTACTAACCTGTTCAAAGTTAAGCCATGTTTAAGGCCTTTGTTGACTCAGGCCCTAAATAACCAAACCACAGGGTCTTATGTTATCATGAATCAAATTTCACATCTAATTAACAATAGTCCAATATCCTTAGCAGTTAATGGTGCAGAATTACAGGGAACCTCCACCCACCACTAATGTCACAGGAGAATTTTAACTTGCATTGGTCAGCGTCACCATGCCAAGCTCCTCTTCCAGCTGTTATTCACTGGCAGGACTCCAGCGAGGACTCCCTCCACTTAAATCACTGCAGTTACATGCATGCCAAACTGGTGCATGCAGGAAGCAGGAATAGGTTGCAGGACTCTGCAGCGGTGTCCAGCCTAATTTTTCCCATCTATATGCAGAATAAATTTTGTTATGTGCACTGAGCTATGTGTGGATGTGCTCCACCACATGCTGCCAGCTGCAAGTGCTGTGGGCTGTCTGCTAATTGGCTCAGCAGCATTTGTATCTCTCCTGGGTGGCCACCCACACATGCAGCTTATAGAGTTTGTACACGTATTGGTTTTTCAGACAACATTAGCATTAAGTCTGTATTCTTATTTATGTCGAGGCTCCTTTATGCTGCACTTAAAGGGGCTGGATGGTAAGATTCAGCCACCCTGAAGCTTTTCTGTTGTGTTGTTGTCATCACTGTGTTGGAAAGGAGCTTTAAGTTACGTCCACACGTGGCACGTGGGGGAGGGGATGATTCTCCTGCTCATGTACACATACTGCTGCTAGCTCTCACCAAACAAATGCAAATAGAAAGAGCCGTGCAGCCTTACAGGTGACAGGAGCAGAGACTTGGCTGTGCGGTGCAGACGACAAAACCGTCTGACATTTGGGCTTTCTCTGGTTCAGCTGTGCCTCTGTTAGCCAGGCTATCACACCTCCACTGCTGTTTACAGCAGCGCTTGCTCCATGTGCAGGGGAAGAACATCCCTACCTCTCAGTGTAATTCATTAACAATTCAACAGCCCTGCTCATTGTAGTAGAGGTCTGAGAGCTTGCTACCTTGTAGTGCTCTAAGCCTTAGCCTATGTCTAGACAAGAAACATAAGACAATTCGGATTAGATCGACTTAGAGCCGCAGTGGTGCATATTCACGCTGTCCTTGTCTATACTATGGGGAAGATCAACCTGTTCGTAGTAGATCTTGCAGAGTTTGATTCACATGCCTGGTAGAGACATGCAAAATCAACCTATCTGGGGTCAGCAGTCAACCACCCTACACCTCAATTTCGCAAGAAGTAAGGAAGTGTGGATGGCCAAGTAAGCTGATTGCAGATACATCGATTCTAGCTACGCAGTTGCCATAGCTAGAATTGCATATCTGCAATCAACTTTCTTGCCTAATATAGACCAAGCACTCACCTGGGGTTCTTCCACTGCCCTAGGAGAGGCCATGTGGAGAGATTGGACTCTGTCACTCCGGTTCATTGGTAACTCCCTGCCCAGAACCCAGCTTCCCCACAGGCTCCTGGGCTCTCAGTAGGCTCACCCTTCCCCTTTACTCCCCATTCCACTGGGAAGCTACCAGATCCTCCTTCTCTTTGCTCCCCCGCTGGGAGTGGGGGTGAGGGGGTGGAAGAGGAGCTGCCTGTGGCTTCTTGCTCAGGTAGAGTGGGGTCCTGTTGCCCCAGCTTTTCAACTACCCCTTGCCCCGCTACTTCCACCAGGAACCAGGCAGCCCTGTCTGTTTCACAGCTCACTGTAGCTGCCAGAAAGCCAGAGGTCAGCTTTCACGTCAATTTCATGGCTTCAGCCAACAGCCCAGGTCAGTAATCCACTGGCTACACAGACACTGTGTCACCCGAACGACACGGACATAAGCCTTATGCCTCTCACGGATGTGGAGTTATGTCAGCATAGCAGGGCATTAACATCAGCTGGAAGAAGGCTGTAGTGTAGAAAGCAAGGCCTTGTCTACACCACCCAGTTTTGTCACCAAAAACTGCCTGTTGGTGAAAAAATAATGAATGCACGCACATGGCACTATGACCTTTATCAGGAAAATCTCCTGGTTTCAGAGTCAAAAACTTCCACCCCCCCTCCCCCAAGAGATGTGTTTTCTTTTCCCCGCTCTTTATTGTACTGCATTTGACAGTAGAGGTCAGAAAGTGACTTGGGCAGGGCTGGAGTCACACAGAGTGGATAGCAGACTGATACGATTGTTTGAAGGATATCAGTGACAATGTGAAAGCAGTAGTGAGAGTGTTTGGAGTGTTGGGAAGTTGGTTTGGAACAAGTAGAAGTATGAGAAAAGGAGATCCGATATCAGCGAGTATCTTCATCATGCACTTAGAGAGAATGATGGACAAGATCAAAAAGAGGTAGAAGGCATATTTGTGCACAGGATGAGAATCAACAATATAAGATTCATAGATGATATAGTTATCACTGAAGATGATAAGGAGAACCTAATGAGAACAGTGCAGGTGCTAAATGAGGAAGGGAGGCGGCACAGACTGATTATGAACATCAATAAAACAAAAACAATGGTATCTTGAGATAAGAAAATTGGAAGGAAGATCAGTGTAGATGGGATCAAACTAGAGAACATCGAGAAGTTCACATATCTGGGGAGCAACGTGATGTATGATCTAGACAGTAAGAAGGAAATAGCAACTAGAATAGCAAAATCAAGAGTGAGTTTGAAGGCAATGGATAAGATCTGGAAAAGCAAAGTGATTAGGAATGAAGCTGAATGTCTTGAAAACGTGTGTATTCAGCAGCATGTCGTATGGATGTGAGACATGGGTAATAATGAAAGATTCAAAGAGAAGAATATTAGGGTCCCAGAGGAGTTGTTATAGAAAGATTCTGAGAGTAGGATGGATGTAGGTCACCAATAAGGAAGTATAAAGGAAGATACAGCTGAAAGAGAACCTACTGCAGGAGGCTATACAACGCAAGTTACACCTATTAGGGCATATCTGCAGAATGAATAACATGAAAAATCAAGACCCTGGTATTCAGCATAATGGACGGCTCAAATAGGAGAGGCAGACCCCACAGAGGACGGGTAGATGATATCGTAGATTGGTGCGGAGCTAGTCTACAGAAACTAAGCCACTCCACCGGACAGGGAAAGGTAGAAGGAAATAGCGAGGGAGGCATCGGACACCAGCGGTTGCTGAGCCAATGGTTCTTGATGATGGTGATGGGTTCTCAAATCAGGACTTGCTGCCCTCTCTCCATCCCCATCCCTGAGCCCACATGGCCTGTTTGGATACAGAAGAAATCCACTGGCCCTGCACGGCATTTTTTCTGTACCTCCACAGAAATGAGCTGTCTGGTCTGACCTTGTTTCCAGTGTGACCCACTCTGAGGAAGGCACCCATCTGAGAGTAAAAGGAAAGAGAAGTAGCCATTGAGAAGAGAGGATGAAAGAAAAGTGATGCCCTAATGAGTGGTGCTGAGGAGAGGGGCATGACGTGTGATCAATGGGGAGTTAAAGAATTACAAGGGAGTGAGCACCTGTTTTAACTCCCTTTGTACTTTCACAGTGCAACAGCTCCCTTAACCAGCTCTGCACCAAACAGTACATTCTCCAGAGTGAGTCGCTTGAATGTTTCTACAGATGCATGTGCAGGAATTCTGAACTATTCTGAATGTGGCAGAATGGGTCTGATAAAACTGTAACAAACAATTGTAAATCTCTTCCAGGTGGGATGAAAAGTAACCTGCTTGAAATTAACACTGTGGTGAGGAAAGGCTTTAGCCTGGGTGGAATGGAAACCTCCTTGAATAACTATAAATTGGATAGCTCCACAGGTCAGATCAAAACCAGATGGATGAAGTCAAGGAAAGAAGCTTGGTTTGGCTTGAATGCTTGGCAAGGTTAAAAGGCCTTTTATCTGGAAAAGGAAAATCTTAAACCAGGGCATTGGTTTGGCAATAACACAGGCAGTGCAAATCATCATCAAATGTGCATAATCTACTGAAAACCATTGTGTCAACTGCAGTGACCATGACTAGAGTGAAGTTCCCAGGTCTTGTGAACCCATGACTTTCTGGTGGGGCTCTGTGGGCCGTGCCAGGAAAGGTCAAGATTTGCCCCCCCTTTGCCTGTGGATGGAGAGTTTGAAAGCACCGTGTGGTTGTGGGTATAACAGCCCACAGGCAGCCTTGAACCCAGGACCTTAGTACAGGAGCCACTAGAGTTTGACCTAGAATCCAGATGCCTCTCAGCTAAGACTGTAAAGAGAGTCAGTCGTTCTCTATGTCAGTGGTCTAGGTGCCCCTACGTTGGACAGTGAACCACTTCTAGGCTATGAGTAGATTACATGGGCAGAGTTGTCCATCCGGCCAACATGGCCAACCAACAGGCAAAGTTGCCTCTGAATTTAGCCAGCTCTCTGAGATGACGGTATTTGGTGTTAAGATTATGGCAGCTCAGCAGTGAGGTCTTTTGCTACAGCAGAAGCAGGATGCAGTGGAGATTCTGTTACATGATGGAGAAAAGACTCAGTGGCAGAGCAGGATAAATCAGAACACCAGGCCTTCTTCAGAGCCTTATTTGTAGAAAGGAGGGGCCATGCTGGCAAAAGGGGAGAAGAAAAAGCAGATGGGCAAATTATTGCAAAATGCCCCGAGAACTCCAGTGACCCAGGAAGGGAAGGGAAGGGAAGCCGGAACACACGATGGGCTGTGAAGCAGAGGTGTAAAATGTGTGTTTCACATCACGGGTTAAATAACTCCATTCTTCTCCCACCCCCACCCAATGGAATGACATCTGTGTAGGGCTGGTGTGCATGTGTTGGTGCTCTCCATACAGCTGGTACAGGGTACCAATGGAGTCTTGGATATGCAGCCAGACATGTTCACCAGGATAGCCAGTATATTTGCTCTGCCAGCTGAGCTAAAGGAGTTACTCTCTGGGAATGTGGGTCTGCATCATGAGGAGGCTATGAAACAACATGTACCCTATTCTGGCATTTCCTCAGGCAGCACAGAGAGGGTTTGGAGGCAGGATGGCACCAGTGGGTTGGCAACTTGGCAGATCCCTTGGTTTAAATCCTCCCATAGGGCCAGGATAATGCAGAGTAAAGTCAGGATCACTCGAATTCTTTGGATTGTGTTGCTAGTACCTCGTCATCCAGGTGACTAATTAAAGTTTCAACAATCCTGCTCATTTAATGCAGGTGTGAGAACTTGCAACCTATATGTGCTCTAAGGCTGAGACCTTGCACCCAAGACTTTTGGTAATCAAACCAGGGAAGATCAGCCATGACATTCTTGTTATTTCAGAGGTAAAAAGAAACTCTGAAAGGCTGTTTTCTACACATCACAAAGAACTGAAACAAGGGCCCAGTCCCATCCTACAGGTCCCTTTTAATCAGTGTTTGTAAATCACTTTACAGGTGCCTTACAAACACAAGGGATTCTCTTGTTTATCCTCCAGGTTTTCCCTTGTCTTTTGTTTTTCTATCGTGCTTCAGTCCTGCAAAGAAAACCTCATGGGCATATCTTAGTGTCCCGTGGTCCCCGACTGACATCAGGGGGAGGCTTGCTGAAGTAAACGGAGATTCTGTGTGGGCACAGAGCGTGTGGCTCTCTGTACAGGGCTGGAGTCTTGCACAGGAAAGACATCGCTCCCTTGAGACAGTGAAGGGGAAAGTACAAAATATTTTCTGTGATCGAGGCTGGCCTCAGCTTGATCATAATGGTTTATTACAGTGTCAGCCTAAGCCTTTTTTCCTTCCTTATTGGAGTTGGTTGGCTGTCCACTTGCACCGACAGCAAGAGTAGCTCATCATGCAAGCCATGTTCCCCGTAAGCTGAGCACTTGGGCGGCCACCCAGGAGAGATTCAAAAGCTGCCCAGCTGCTTAGCAGTGCACCCACAGCCTCCCCCTATGGGGAGCATATGTTTCTATTGCTGGTGCGCAGTTGCACATGCCTTGGAGCACAGAACAAAATGTATTCTGCACGCGGATGGCTAAAAGAGAGCGATCATTGCTCACAAGTGCCAAATACATTGTTTAAAATTCTGCCCATGCCAACTCTTGAGACAACCCTTCCCCGGTTCCTTTTAAACAAACTCCACAACATCAGGTGTAACGTTTTTATCACCTCGGTCCACACACAGTAAAGAACAACAAAATATCCATTTGGCTCAGTCCATTTTATAAATGCTGTAGGATTATTCCTTATTCCTTTTAAATAGTAGTGGCTATTACATTGTCCAGCTGTCCAAACTATAATGGATGCCTAAATTATGCCAAATTGTACATCTGTGCAAATAACATTTTCTGCCACTTCCCCCTTCTTTTAAATAATGTTGAGCAATTTTAGTATGGAACAACTTAGGGCTTGTTGAAACAGTTGCACCTAATTAAACTTACGATAGCACTGGAACAGTGTGTGTTGCTTGGGCAGAGCACAGAATTTGCCACCCTGTCCAGCTCCTTTGCAGCCCTTCTGAGGTCCGTTATTGGAATTATTCTCTGAGTGGTTCAGCTCCCCTGGAGATTGCAAGTTACTGTAAGTGTGTAAGGCTGGGCTAGTGGGCTGGGTTCCCCCCACCTGCTTGGAGGGGTTGTATTTTGCAATATTTGGTTTTTGCTCTGTTTTTTGTGCCTGTTTTGTTGAGGCTGTAATCATCTCAGCTGGAAGCCGTGAGAGTGAGGCAGGCACAAAACTGATTTATGCACAGTGATTTTTGGGACAATCATATTTAAAATAACACTCATCAAGGAGATTCTCTGTGAGAGCCAAGAAATAGGCGCTCCAGCAGGCTGCAGTTTCAACTGGGTAGAAGCAACAGGAATAAGGTGCTCTCAGGACCCTGTAGGGCAGGCTGTGCTGAAGAGAGACACCCCATTTCCGCATGCACAAGAGCCACAGAACTAAAAGAGGTGCTGAGGGCAGGTGGGCCTTGAGAAGGAGCAGGGCCATCCTCAGGGAAGTGGAGCCGGGGTAACCATCCCTCAGTACCTCAGGCAACCCTCCTGCACCACAGTCCCTGCTCTTCCCCTGCAACTCTTACCCTTTCCATGACCAACTAGGTGCAGTGGTGGCAGAAGCAGCAGGGGGTCACTTCCTCTCATGCCCCACCCCCCCCATTCACCACACAGAAGCCTGCTTTGTTTTGCTGCACCTCCTGGCCCACTGAGACCTGCTTCTCTGTCGGGAGGAGGGGCGGAGGCTGCTTCCCACTGCTGTGGAGAAGTGGGTCCCAGCCGACCATGAGGGCATGGCTAGGCAGAGTGAAGCACAGAGAGCTGCTGCTGGTCCCACCCATGTGATGAGTGCCTGCCCCCACTGCTGTGCCCTGTCCCAGGTAATCTTCTCCCCTCCGGTCCAGAGGACAGAGGAAACGGCCACCCCACCTACTAAGGATGGGAGGGCTCTGGGAAGGAGTCCTGGTCAAGCGGCACCTACACTTGAGCCAGAAATGGAGGACATAGGAAAAATGGCTTTAAGGGCCACCTTGTGTTCCTGGATCTCCGAGCCCTTGCCAGGGCCTGGTGTGAGTCAGAGCAGCCTGTGGGCTTCTGTAAATGCTGCTTTGCTTGCCAGAGCCTCTAAAACGCCTCGGGAAGAGATGTGCAGCCCTAGATCAGTGCCCTTTGAGCACACCCTGCTCTACCCCGTCGTCACAATGAAAAATTGGCAGTTTGTTCCATTTACCCCGCGGCCAAATCGTCCCCAGTCTAAAACCTCATAGGCTTTATGGTGAGGAGGGACCAGAGTGATCCTCTGTCTGATCCCCTGCACGTCCCTCCCCAGGTCTCTATTCTTGCGCTCAGACGTGCATCTGCACACACAGCTTGCATGCCTGGAGGGCTGGGAAATGGGACTTGGGTTTCTGGGCCACAGCTTTGCAAGGATCGAACCTCCCTTTCAGTAAAGTACACGGGGACAAGACTCTCAGGGGGTGAGATCTAACTGGCACCCCTCTTCCCATCCCATGGAGTTCCCCAGGTGGTGTGGCCCTTTAAGAAAGTCCCCATCCCCTCCAAGGTGGAACAACTCAGGGATGGTGGCGTTCATCAGAAGTGCCTGGACTCTGCAAAGCTGGGGTGGTCGATAGGTGGACAGCAGACCAAATCCAGGCTGACTGACACTTTTGAATGGAACCAGCGATCTTTTTATTTGCTTCTAATCACTGGGAGTCTTTTTTATTATCTCTGGTGCAGGGAAGCCGACATCCTCCGTGGGCTGCTGGGAAAAGTGGGGAAGGGCCCAGCATTGCACTCCTGGAAGGGGTGGGGCCTTGTGCAGAAAGGCTAGAGCTGGGGCAGCCAGCCCTCCACACCGCACAGAGCGCGGCTCACCTCCCACCCCTCAGAGCCACATGGAACACATGGTGCACTGCTCTGGCAGCAATTTAAAGGACCTGGGGCTCTGGCCAACACTGCACCCTTTGCCCCTCCCCATTGGTGGACCTGCTTCCAGGGAGTCTGGATCTTGACCGGGAAATAATTAACTATCCCCATCTAGTGTATTATTTCACTGAACGTTCTGCTCCACGCTCTGAATACTGAATACGGTCCATGTCCTCTCATGTTTGTGAGCAACAATAATCTAAAGTCTTCTATGCAGATATCAGGATTCTTCGAAGCTAGTAGACTTTTGGCTGAAAGGAGCATAGGGCAAAGTAGACTTAAGTGCAGAAGGCTTTCTAGCTTGTAGGAAAGTTAACTTTGTAGAAACCTAGCAGGATATTCCAGACCATTATTTTCTCCTTCCTTTGCAAAATACAATCGAGTGTGAACGCTCCTCAAGTTATACTCCATTATATTATTCCGCCAAGCTGTCTTTCCCCATGACTCTTTTTTAACGGGGGGTAGCTTGTGGGGATTTTTGTCTAACCGCTCTTTGCTGGAACATTAAGCGCTCAGTGAGGAAGGAAAAAATGTACAAGGAAAATTGGTGGTTTAAGTTCTCGCTGGATAGCCCAAAGCGCTTAAAAATCTCTGACAAGGAAAAAAAGACTGAGAAAGCAGCTACTAATTTGGTAAGAAGGGTCAGGATTTAGCCTTACAAAAACAACTGCAGTTTGCTGGCTTAGATCTGCATTTGCGCTACATTCCTGTGTATATATTATTTGGCTAAGGCATGGCAAGGCTGTAAACCGTTCACTTTGAGTTGTTGTGTCTGAAACTGGGCTAGTACAACATCCTGAAGCTGAAATCTGACCTAGGGCTAGGGAATAACGCGTGGTGCTGTCAGGCAAGATACAGGAGTCTCAACACCTTGTCCCGGTCATAGTTTCTAAGCCAGCAGGGACCAGAAGCCATTGGTTATGGCACTTAACTTCTCTGGACAAACCCATCTGTACAAAGGGGGTAATAATATCTGGCTAGTAAGCAGGTGTTCCACCACCCCCTGCTGGGTGGAATCAGAACCCCTCCAGTGTGAGTCATAAGCCTTAAACTGCTCAGAGAGATTTATCTTCATCTTGTATTTTTGGAATGGGAGGATATGGGCTTCACCCCCATGGCTACTTCTAGTCTTCCAAATGGCCACGTGGTGCAGCACAATGACAAGTGAAGTCCTAGATGGCCACTGAAGGGTGGAGTATGTTCTAATGCCTTGTTCAGTTTTCCTAAGGGTGGAGCTTTCATCTGGAAAGAATATTTAACTGATTCTTGTGGGAACCTCCAAGTCAAAATGAAAATGCTGAGTACCCACTTGAGTCCTTTTTCAGAGCCTGAGTTCAGTCAATATGTTCTCCCTGGGCCTCCCCTTCCTTTCCATTGCTGAAACATCAGTCAGGAGGTCCACATGTGACTGTACGTTGCCAGACATGATGAGGACAGGGATAGCTTAGCTTTCCAGAGGCTCTCAAGCCTTTTTGTTTATTGTTTTTTGTATTCTGATAAATGAAATGAAGCTGGTTCTGGGTGGAACCTAGCAGGTTAGAGCAGTCAGTTGAAATGACAAGTATAATTTCACCAAGACACGGATATAAGAACACTCCACTTTTCTGTGGAAAAAGCACTATGACCATTTTAATACCCTCACGATCAGGACTCGTTTGTTTTCCTTATCAGCCTGAAAAGAGCCCTTCCCTCCTCATTTGTGTTCTAGCCCTAAGCTGAGGCATTGGATTACTATTGATCCTTGAGAAGAAATTGTCAGTTAATGAACTGCCACCGTCACTTCTGCAGCACCCTGAGTTTCCCTTCGACAGTTGTTGTTCCACGCAAATTCCCATGGTAACTGAGGAGCTTTGTCTTCCACATAAGCATTTACCACAACAGTAACTCCTCTGGAACCTATTTACTAGTAGAATCTGAGCTCTAACAAAACCATGGGAGTTCAGAGGAGAAAATTTCCTTAAAAGCCTTCCAGCATCTGAGTACTTAAATCTTTCCAACATTGTCTGGCTTATAACAAATTAACTCAAGATTTTGTTAAAATGGAAAGTGAGGAGTTAAAGGTTTCAGAGAAGATCCATTTCTCCATCCTGTCACTGCATATCAAAGGGTGTGCAGCCCTTCTGCTACAGTTAAACTAGACCTGAGTGCTGAGTTACTGGTACGGTAAAAGTGCAGCAGTCCAGCCCACAAAACCACATGTTGCACAATTACAATAAATGCAGGGAAGGTACCTCTGAACTGGCAGATCGTAACAGTGATAAAAGCATCCAAATCTCCAACAGAGCGAATGCAGGCCTGAACTCAGAGTAGTGGCTTCTAAGCCATGCCCGAGCCTGTGGAAGAAACAATTTTTTTTCCTTCATAAGCATGTTTGAGGCAACACATCTGGCAGAAACTCATTAATGTCATTGCCCGACCTCAAACTGGAAAGGATTCCTCTTCCTCGTGTTAGAATCACTAGCTTCATGGTCAGCACACTCATGAATGAAAATCATCTCCAGAGCTGAAAGCTCCTGCAAGAGGCACAGAAATTTCTTGCGCAGCAGAACTCGGGCATTTCACTTGTACTGTGTAGGGCAGGGGCAGCCAGCCAGCTAGAGACCAAAAACCAAAATAGCTGTGGAGCTGTAAAGAGCCATAGATATATATAATTTATAGATCGATACAGCTTTATAAAAGTAAACATATAATACATGTCTCAATGCCTTCCCCTGCTCCCCCAGCCTCCCTGCTCTAACCCAATGTCCTCCCCCTCCCCAGAGCCAGACACCCCCAGCCCCTGCCCCCCACTTTAACTCAATTCCAGTGACTCACCGGATCCGCCGCTCCTGCCACGTGCTTCTTCCACCAAGCACAGGGGCACGGGCACAGAGCAGCGGAGAGCACTCCTCGTTCACACCTCTGAGCAGGAGCCGCATTTAATTGCTCAAAGAGCCATGGGCTGGCCACCCTTGGGGTAGGGGTAGGTGCAGAGCAGAGGGAGAAGCTTTCATGCTGAAATTTTCAGTGGCAATGAAATCCCTTCTGCCTCGAGGACCCACTACACCCTCAGTAACTAGATTCTTTTCACCGTCCTTTCTTGCCAGCCACCACACATGCCATATCTGGGGTTCAAAACCTGCCTGGTACAACAGGGTGTTCAGTCAGAAGCTGATGGACGTCAGGCTAGAAGGCACTGCAGTGATGAGCTTGTGTGACCTTCAGTATAACGTGTATCTCTCCCTCCAGCCCAGCTGTGGCCTTAACCCATAATAAACATATTGATCATTTGCAAAGTTTAGGTCCATCTAGCCCACCAATAGGGGTGGGGGTCTGAAAGGGGGAAGTTGCTTAGGGGCAGTTGCCCCCAGGCCCACCATAAACCTTCCTTGAGAAGCATTGTGGTGTATTAACAGGGTGACCATATTATGGTGTAGGTGGGCATAGGCTAAAACCTAGGTAAAAGACTCATTTCAATGTGTGCTCTCTATATATATATACCTTACACTAGCACTACTGTGGGTCTAGGGCCAAAGCCTCAGCTGGTCCAAATCAAAGTAGTCATTCTGGCTCAAAAGGACACCAAACCCCAGCTCTTAGTACCCTTATTCGAGCTCTGTAGCACCACAGATGTGACTGCACGAAATAACAGCTGTTATTTTGAAATAATAGCTGGATGCTATTTTGAAATCATTTTGTGTGTAGCTGTGTTTACTTCGAAACAGCTAAACTTTCTCCATCATATACTGGTGTGCACTACTCATATACTGTTGACTATTGGCTCTGCCATCTTGCAGATGTATTTCTGGGTTGATTTCTGTACACACAAACTCAATGGATGGGGTTGAGCTACTTAAAGACTCCCCAGTCAAAGCGGGGCAAGATATTAGGCAAGAAAAATTGTTCTGGAAACAAAAGTCACAGCTAAGTATAGACAGACACTTTTCTCAAAGTTTAATTCTTTTGCCCAATTTTTAATTAGTTTAATGGGTTTCCAAACATCCAACCCTGTGTCTACGCCTCCATTCTCGCTTTTTCCTAAAATAGTGTTTGAGTGCTCCAGAGAAGAGCTCTGTTAGGTGGTGTAAGTTTTACACAGGGAAAAGGCATTAATTTACCATTTAAAAAACTAAAGACTTTTCTAAATCAAGTCTGTCTTCCCCTCTAGGCTTCCAGTGGAACTCATTAAGTCCTGGAAAACAAATGTTTAACTCTTTTATGAATACGAGACATGGGGTTCAATATGACCTTGTCTGAGCCCTTTACCGTTCACAAATGGGTGAACCTTCTGCACTAGCCTGTCTGATTCCCTCTAGACTAGAGCTTGTGTTTGGATCTTAACACGTGAGTTTGAGCCACTAAGGGCTTGGGTGACCAGCTTTTAAGCTTCAATCTCAAATACTAACATTGGGCACTGCAACAGAACTCCAAAGAGCAGCTTGTGACAGGGTCAAGCCAGAAGGCTAGCTCAGGGAGAGAAAGGTAACACCTGCCTAATGAACAGAGGGATACTTCAGGGCAGCAAGGAACAGCTGACCTGGGGAAGCAGCCAAGGAGAGGCTGCTACAAATCAATTAGGGCCAGCTGAGCTCATTTGAGGCAACCACAGGACTGTTTAAAAGGCTTCCCCTGCTGGGAACAGGGAGGAGAAGAGAAAAAAAAAAGCTGGAGTGGGGAGATCAGAGGTGGGAGAGAGTTAGAGAGCAGAGAAAGAACATCAGCAGTGCCAGAGACAGCCGGGGGAGGTGCAGAGTCCCCACAAGGAGAGTTTGGACTGCCCTCTCCCCAGGTGCCGGGGTGAGGGTGGCTTTCCTAAAGCCCCTTCAGTCCAGGGACATTGGGGCAAACTGCTGCCAGAGCACATGGGGCCTGGCTACCTGTGGAACGCTGAGCAGAGCAAGGGGCCTGGAGCCCAGGAGCAAGGCTGCCTGTACTGCAAGCTATGTTCATTCAGTATTTTCATATACCCAATAGATTCACAAACTAGTCCTATTATTTATTAATGTGGCCAGAGGCCATAACTAATTACATTTTGGATTACTCCCCAACCAGCTTTGCTTTCCAGACTGTGGAGTTTTTCCCTGTTACCAAGAAAGCAGATTGTAAAAGCTACCCTGGACAAGCAATAGCTTTCAGTATACAGCTGCACAGTACAAACAAAGCACAATGGGGTTCCAATCTCAGCTGAGCCCTTTAGGTACAATAATTAATTATAATGCTAATATGCTCACTAGTATTTTCTCAGTGCTCCTCTGAAGCATCAGTTTAGGAATAACATTACTGGATCCACTAGCATCCAACACGTTGGATGCTGACCTCAAAACCTTATCCGAAGCATTCTGGGTAGTGGGAATAGGTCTGATGGAAAGATCAAAAGTTAATTTTAGAAAATGAGCACAAATAATGAACAGAGGCTTTGTTTTTGGAAATAAGATCTCAGCCTGTTTGTATAGGTCCGTGGTATGATTTAGCATGACCTGTGTGTGATGCAAATGATGCAGCGCTTATGCATGAAACGTTTGAGTGACAGGAGAGCAATTGAAACACCTTACTGTGTGTTTTAGTGTTTTCAGCTCCGGGGAAAAAACCTCAAAGCAACAGCTGAATTAAAGGGAAGATGGAAAGAGCAGCATTTTCATCAGCAATGACTTGTTTGTTCCTATTTAAAGATCACCCTCTGAATGGTGCAGATTTTGCCTGGCCTTTTGGTGGCAAACATTTGTGAGTAGCTTCTCAGCTGGCATATAAATTGTCATAGCTCCACTGAAACAATTTTTCAAGGGATCCTGGGGGATTCTTTGTCACTGGAAGTTATTCAGTCCAGATCGGATGTTTTTCTAAAAGTCATAGCTCTTTGGTGGGACCCTGATCAGCTGACCCTGCTCTCGTTGGTTATTTCTTACTTAGGGATCACTACATTTCTAAGGATCTCAAAATGACCCTCAGAAGCCATGAACAAACTCTCAGCCATTACAAATTGTCATCGCTCCATTGACTTCATCATTGCCAAGTCCAGAAAGGACCCTGGTAGTCATCTGGTCTGATCTTTTGTAAAACACAGGCCATAGAAGTACCCCCAACTAATTTCTGGAGCACTGCCAAACATGGCAACATGGAGAGAGGTATGGGGGGTAGGCAGAGAGCAGTGAGGGACATAAATGCAGGAAGTCAGGGTGAGATAGCCCTCCCAGATCTTGGACCTGGCTTCTCCACACCCATAAGCGGGCCCAGCTGCTGACTCACCAGCCCCAGGTCCCACACCACCTACAGAAAAAAGTAAAAGTTGGTGCCCATGAATGTCAGAGACAGCACTGGATCTGAGCCTTTCAACCCAAAAATTCTGGGGGAGAGCTCAACTTTCCATCTCAGGCCCACCACTTTTCAACATGTAGAGCAAACTCATCCACTTCTGCAAACTCCAGAGAGCTAGGTTATCCACCTAACTGGAACCTACTTGAGACTCTCCAATGCGGAGAAATTGGAGAAGGTCCAGAGAAGAGCAACAAGAATGATGAAAGATCTAGAGAACATGATCTATGAAGGAAGACCAAAAGAACTGGGCTTGTTTAGTTTAGAAAAGAGAAGACTGAGAGGGGACATGATAGCAGTTTTCAAGTACCTAAAAGAGGTTTACAAGGAAGAGGGGGAATAAATGTTCTCCTCGGCCTCTGAGGATAGGACAAGGAGCAATGGTCTTAAATTACAGCAAAAGAGGTTTAGGCTGAACATTAGAAAAAATGCCCTAACTGTCAGGGCGGTTAAACACTGCAATAAATTGCCTAGGGAGGTTGTGGAATCTCCATTATTGGAGATATTTAAGAGCAGGTTAGATAAACATCTATAAGAAATGACCTAGATGGTGTTTGGTCCTGCCGTGAGGACAGGGGATTGTACTCAGTGATCTCTCAAAGTCCCTTCCAGTTCTAGTCTTCTATGATTTCAGAGCAAGAGAATCCAAAAATCATGCTCCTCCCCCACAATTTCGAATCTCATACTTGGTTATAGTCTCACATCATTATACGACAAACCTGGGATTTTGCCTGTAGGATTTTATTTTATAAACTGTGAATCTAATGAAAATACAGGTCTGTATTAGCAAGGGGATATCCTTTTCACTTTGCAAACCTAAGGCAATTGGTGACCTAAGCAGCAGGTATTTCTAAACTCTCAGAACCTAATATAATGCTTCAGAAAGTTAAGGAAACCAATTATTCAGATCCGCTTCCTGCCATCAATTAATTCCGCGAATAACAGACTTGGTTTATTCCAGTCTGTGGAAGTGGAATAAATGATAAAATCCCCTTGCAGTTTGTATGCCAGAAGGTCCTGTAATTCTTTCCTCTGAGCCCTGGAATTAGTACCCTGTTTCTAATTACTTATTTTGCCAATCTGCAAAAATTAACATTTTTTTGGTCACTGTAATCTTTTGCTTCCTCTGTTTTCTCTAGTGCTTGGAATGCAAACATGCCCCAGACTTCCATAGCAGCGTGCTTCATACTATCACCACCTCCAAGTCAGGGCATTATTGCTATCATATTAAAGAGCTGGCAAAGCACACCAACGCTGGGGAGGATTTTGTCTTCCATGTGTTTTCTCTGCCCTAAGAAAAGCAGGTTCAGTGACTGTGTTCCCCCTATTCCGCAATCCAAAGAGCAGCCTTTAGTTCAGGTTTCAATCTTGGTTTCTTTCTGTAGTTAGAAAAGGGAATTGGTGTTTGCAAAAAGGTGCTGCAGTTATGTCTGTGGAGATGAAGATCTTCGTCTGCAGTCAGCCTCCCTGCCAATGTACCTCGGCCCTGGCTGGGAATGAACTGAGGAGCTGGCTGCCCACAGCTTTTAATCTCTGTGCTTTCTGCTGACTCTGCCCATGAGTACACCCATGATCCTGAGGACTGTTAGAAGCAAGTAAGACCAACCCCCAAACTTCACCTAACAGCCCTCAGATGCTAACTGTGGGTCAGCACCAAGCTCATTGTATGTGAATCAATGATTTATAGGGGGAATCACCCTATCACATTAATCCACAGCTGCACATAAATGATAACTATAGCGTTTCCTTTATTGCTGGAGTAAATGTGGTTATGTTGCGTGTCTGGAAGATGCCAACAGATATTGGTGTTTAAATCCCTCATAAAACCTTCGAACTGGAAGGGACCTTGAGAGGTCATCAAGTCCAGTCCCCTGCCCTCACTGCAGGACCAAGCACCATCTAGACCATCCCCAATAGATGTCTAACCTGCTTTTAAATACCTCCAGTGATGGAGATTCCACATCCTCCCTCGTATCCCATGTATTATGTATTTTTACTACCTAACTGTAACCCTTCTGACAGGTGGAGCCAGCAGCAGCCAGAGCCAGGTTCAGTTTCTAGGGGTTCCTCTCCATCCATCCAACACAGAACCAGGTCAAGCCATGCCTCAACTTCCCCTTCAGTAACCTGGGAAATTCACACACCATCCTGGGCACCTCTGAGAGGCAATGCTTCCCCACTCACAAGCACAGAGTCTGATTGTAGAAAAGAAACTTTAAATAAAAAGGGTGGGAAGTAACTTAGCGTTAAGGTGGGGAAATACCGCAAACAGGGTTCAAAAGCAAGCCATGAGTAAAAGTCCCACCCCAAGTAGGTGCGTCATGTCCTTTTCCTCTCAGGTTCTTAAGCCCAGCAACCCAAATGTCCCCTTCCCATGCTCACCTTTTCTCTGCATGCCATTCACAGTCGCTGCCTTTGCTCAGGGCAGACCCAGAGCTGAGGGCTGCATCTGTAAGTTTCACCTTCCATCCTGAGGAGAGGAGGTGAAGAAAACATCTTACTCGTTTCACTGGTCAAGCATCTCATGCCTGCTCGATGCTCCACACTGCTGCCCTGCTGGCTGCGCATCACAAGTTTGGTCTACACTTAAAAGTTACATCTGTCATAACTATGCTGACACAACCCATAGTGTGGACACAGTTATGTTGATGGAAGAGGGCTTCTATGGACATAGCTATCATTGTTCAGGGAGATGGGGTTCCTATGTTGACTGAAAAATCTCATCCACCTGTGATTGCTGTGTCTATACTAGGTTATTATGCCAGCATACACTCTAGTGTAGGCCTATTCTTAGGCTCCTAAACCACTTGGGCACTTTTTGGAAATGTTATCCCACATCTCAAAAAATCCTTAATAGTTAGAACAACTAGAAATTGACTAGACTGGGTGTTAACTTACCCTGCCCTTCCCATATTGCTAAATTGAAAGGGGATTGGTCCTAGGTGGGTGGGAGTGGGGTTTGGGGATTTTATAAGGAAAATGAATAACCTAACCAGGAAAGTGATCCAGGACCTCTGCTTAGGGATTTGGAGAAAACCTTTGTGGGAAGGCTTTGGAGTCATCCTATAACAGGTCAAGTTGAAAGACCCAGATTGACTTCCTGCATCTGTGCTCCCTGTGGGTATGTCTACACAGCAAAGTCATTTTGAAAGAGCAGCCGCTATTTCAAAACAACTTTGTGAGCATCTATGCAACACAATGGCTATTTTGAAGTAATTTTGAAATAGCGCAGATGCCTTATTTCAAAATTGGTAAACCTCATTGTATGAGGAATAGCACCTATTTCAAAAAAAGGTATTTGGAAATAAGGGCTGTATAGACGGGGCATAGAGCCTATTTAGAAATAAGTCATAGCACAATGGCTCTATTTTGAAATAGGCTCTAATGTACGTTGATGCTCTATTTTGAAATAGCTTAGCACTATCCAAACAGCTACTTATGCTTCCTGTCTGTCCTCAAATTAATCGTTTCATCTGAGATTTGAAATATCCATCCCACAGATCTGAAGAATTAAAGATTTTTTAAAAGCGATCACTTAACATCTGTGAAACCTAAATGAAGTGTTATCATTGCTGTTCAGAGAGGGGAATTAATTACCAACAGCCAGGGAAATGTGCAATTGCTCTGAAACACAAAATAAACCCTTTTAAGATAATATAAAGCCTCAAGTCACTCTGGTGTTTAGCCTGACAAATGAGCTAAAGTTAATTCCTTATTTTTTTAACATCCTTCTAGCTTTCACTGGAATGTTAGTCATTGGGTTAACTATCACCTCATTGTTATGTTTTATGAGCCTTGTCAGCTTGTCTCTAAAGTCATAAACCTATTATATTAGCTGATGGGAGAGAAACCTGCTAAATGAATCATCTTGTCACACAACCACCATATTTTTTTAACAGATACAGTGATGTTTTATGTTATATCTGCTGAAGAGGAACATAGAAAAGTGTATTTCTCCAGCTAACGTTCTTACTCCTCTAGTGCCTGGTCCTATCATGTACTGAACACCCTCCTCTCCTAACAAAGTCACAGGGAGCCTTGGCCTTTCCTGACCTTGCAGGATCCTACCCTTAATGTTCTTTAGCTGCCAAACTTGTGCCGGCATTAACAGGGGTTGGCCTTTAGCAGCCGGAATTCTTTGAGCCTGCGCCTGCTCTCTCACCATCTTTACAGCAACACCAGTGACCTCGACTCAGCAGTGAGTGCTTAATTTTAAGCACCCGAGTAATTCCATTGATTTAAAAGGAGCTGAAGCCCACGCTTGAGCTCCTTTGCTCAGTGTGACGGCTTTAAACCCATGCTAAAGTGCTTTGCTGAAGGGGAGCCTCGCTTCTGATTTATGTGAAGGTAAATGAGAACAGTATAAGCCCCTTCAAGTAATGTGTGCTGTATGCTGTCAATGCGCTGAGAGTTATTGCGTCTGCATTTGCATTTCATTAAAAGGCTCCACCTGTTTACATGGAGTCAATCAATAGCCTCTGCCCAAAAATGTCTTTGTGGTTGATTAGCAGTGTATGGCAGACGAACGGCATTTAGTACAAATGACTCTTTGGAGGCACAATGTATCCATGTGGAAATGAAAAATATCGCTCTTTTAATGGGCACCATTGTGTAATCACTCACACGCTGTACCCAGCCCAGTGTGGTATGTAAACCAATAACCTCCTCCAGGCAGTAGCACTAATTGTATGTACCATAACTTAGGAGAACCCGGCTTGAACAGAACAGCACCGGGTGTGCTTCCTAAGCTTTGATTTTGTAGAGATTGAATTCAAGTTTGAAACGACCTAGTCTGTTGCCTGTCAAAACTCTGTTTCTTCTCCCACCTTTCCCACAGCCATGCATGACTGTAACCCAGTGGTGTGCGTGTGTACAGCTTTTCGTCTGTGCCAGTCCACAGGGGATATGAGTCTGTAAAGCCCACACTAGCCAGCCATGGCCAGTGGGGCCAACAGCCACAATGGGTGTGTGAAGGCCCACTCTGTGCTCCCCCAAAAAATGGAGCCTTGGATGGAGGGGGCAGAGCTCAGGACAGCCCTTAGAGCCACAGCGAGCAGCATATTGGCATTCCCATAGTGTTTCAAAGGTGCAGGGCTCCAGCCACTGCCACGCTAGCAGTGGTGGTGGCCAGGAGCTCGGCGTACATTTGAAATGCCAGGCCGCCATGCTACTGCCCCTCCGTGGTCCCCCTCCCCACACATTGGCCCTCTGGTTCATGCAGCAGCTCACATTTTTATCCTAGAGCTCTCTGGTTCAATCTTAGGTGTATAAGCCACAATGGCAGCCATCCCGTGACTTCCTCCTTTAATCTTTTCTGTCCCTTCTCTCATACTCCTCACCTAACAGTAAGAACAATACTGGGCACGTCTAGATTTCCAGCCATCCAACATTCTCAGAGGGCTTTTCTCTTGGTCTGGGCGGTGGGAAAGTATTCCCATTCTCAGATGGGGAAAATCTGAGGCACATAGATGTGAACTGAGGTGTCCAAGGAGATACAATGAGGATTTTCTACACGTAATGATTTTATATTGGGGTGGAATGGAGCTGATGCAAAAGGCTGAATGGAACCTCTCATTCGAATTAAACAGAGGCTTTTTGCACCAATGCTTAATTGTTGGTATGAATTAAAACCCATGTAGCTGAACTACTGCAGACTTCTGTGGGACCACTTCCATTTTGGTTGAGTCTCTTTTTCAGTTTAGTTTAATTCCCCCAGGAGCATGCTTAAGTTAAACCAAAGCAAACCCCTCTTAAACTGAGATAAGAGTATCCACACAGGAGTATGCACACTGGCTTCACTATACTAGTCTACAGACCAATTATGTACACCTCTCACAGGCAGACTAGGCCTGAATCACTGACAGACCTGAAATTAGAACTTAGGCAGCCTGATTCCAAGTCATATGCACTGGTCCCAGCACCAATCAGCCCGTCCCCATTCTCACTTCCAGTGTCTCCCCATCTTCTTACACCACTATTGTCCCACAACCTTTGCCAATAATCCAGCTTATTATCCCACCCCACTTCTGCTTGTACTTTTCCACACAGTGGTCCAGTCTCCCCACCTGACTTATCCCCTCAGTTCATTCCCTGGCCTCCATTTTCTTGTCACTCCTCTGGTTCTTTCCTGTCCCAGCCTAGATTCTGTGTCTCCTCCAAACACTGCTCCTGTCTTGAGACCTGGTCTTTCCTGCCCACACATTCACACCCTCTTTCTGAGAGGAGGATGTGCTGCTCAGGGCCGAGAGACAGATGGGCAGTGAGTGCCACCTTGTCGCTTCTGTCCCACTATCTGACTCTTCACACAGCCTGTCCCATGAGATGGCGCGCTGTCAAGAAAGCCAGCAAGGATAGTGAAGGTAAGAGAAGTCCCTTCATGAGCAAAAATAGACACAAGTCTCTCATTTCTGAGAGCTGGCTGGCATCTGGATCTGGGAGCTTGATTTAGGCTCATCTGTAATTATAAGCCCTTTGGACTGTGCTAAAGATATAATATGTATCTTAGGAATTGGCAGAATATACCTGCACTGATAATTTTTTAGATAGCTCTAGGATAATGGGCATTTTAATAGGAAAAAGCAATATTCCAAAGTGTCAGAACAGCAATGCAAAAATCTATGGGTCGTTATTAATATACTTCTCTGGTGATTAAAATCACTTTTCCTTCAGACATGCACCTCCCAATACCCCCAACGCATGTATTAGCAACTTTTCATATGCCTGCTCTTCTCTTATTGCCTAATTTGAACACTAATTGATAGCATTGTACCGTTTAAAACACAAATACCACTGGGTAATATTTCATTGAAACTAGACTTGACTTACTGCAAGCCCTAGATCCAAACTTCATTTTTAAAATGGATCCTGGCAGTTGTGAGTCCATTAATATGAGAGGAATTATTGGTCTTAGTCCCAGATTCCATCATCATCCAGGGCAGTTGGAGCAGAAGAGCTCTCATCTGATTTCCAAAACCAATCAGGCCATAGTCAATGCTTAAACTTAGTCACATGCTTAAGCATCTTACTGAACTGGGCCCAAGGGCCCTGATTTGCCTTTATTCAACTTTTTATCTGGTCCAGGTCTTCCTGTCCTTTGAGCGCCTGTGCATCTCCTTAGGATGGCTGACCACACACATCCAGCAGGCTGTGTAGGCCTGGGGGAGAGCAAAGCAGGATAAGGGAGCAAGCTCCTGTGTGTGTATTGTCTCTCCTGAGGCCAGGTCTACACTGGGAGCATGTCATAGGCCACCTTATCCAGTCTGGCTTCTGGTTAGTTGCTGCCTTCCATTACTGGAGCTAGCTGCCTGCATTCATGCCACACAGCATGTAAATGTGCATCTCCACAGCCCATGAAGGACTCACTGCTGCTCCCAATGTCCTTTTCCAGGCACAGTTTTATCAGGAAGTAGAAAGAGCAGTGAAATAACTAAAGAACAACAGGAGCCCTGGAAATGACATGATCATGGGAGAGATGGTCAAATAAGGCTGAGAAAGTATGATTCAGGAAAGACACCGACCATGTAATATTGCATGGAAAGAGGGGAAGGCACCTAAGGAATGGACAAGATCCATGCTAGTGATGATACACAAGAAAGGAAGTGCATTGGAGTGCAAGAACTACTGAATGATTGACCTAACAAGTCATCTAAGCAAGGTGATGATGATGATACTAACAGAGAGACTAAGATTGCAGATAGAAGAACATCTAGCGGACGAGCAAGTGGGGTGCAGGAAAGACAGAAGTACCATACAACAGATATTGGTGCTAAGATTGATAGCGGAGAAGCTCAACGAAAGAACAAGAACATGCACTTACTTAGTCGATTTTCAGAAGGTATTTGATAGTATAGAACAGAAAGTGGCTTGGGCGGTGTTGGGGACATATGGCGTGGATAGCAGACTGATAAGGTTGTTGAGGGATATCAATGACAATTCAGAGGCAGCAGGGAGAATGTGCTTCCCTGGGCTGCAGATTCCTGCCCAGTCCCAGCTGTAGCTTTCAAGGGGTGCAGCTTTCCACCTGGCCTGGCAATGAGCTGCCACTCCCCAACCTGGGCTGCCAGCTTACCAGCCCTGGCCACTGTTCCCTGCTGATGCTCCTGCCTTAGGCTCCAGGGCTGCTGCTAGCTCCCTCCCCTCCCTCCCTTGCCACCAGACCAGCTGTGGCTGCCCTGCCCTGGGCTCCTGCCACTGCTCCAGCTGGCTCCACCTCCTCCTCCCAGCCTCCATACTCTCTGGTCCTGGAAGATCTGTGGTCCTGGGACGAGAGACTGCCGGATTTGGGAGTTTTAACCTGTAATGTTTGACTCTAGGGATTCCACAGTGCCCTCCAGTGACAGATAACAGTATCAGCACAGACTGACTGGGGAGGGCTTAGGAAAGCATAACTAGCGAAAAAGGGTTTGCAGAAAAGTAATATGACAGCACAATAGGGATACATGCAGTTCTCCCAACATTAATACTTAAAGAGAATCTGACTTGAAATCATCTTAGTGAGGGAGCGAGTAAGCAAAGCTTTTGCATTCTTTTTCCTGAAGGATCAGTTTGCTTTAGCCTTTTGGCTCAGACCACATGTGCTACTAGTTTGGCCTCTGATGTATCCTCTGTCAGGAGACTGTATTCTGTTTTCGTAGGGGATGCGACACCGCGTATGTCTCATCTACTGCTGACCTGTCATGATCCTATCCCGCTGTGATCTGAGTTCTACTCTTGTAAGCTGATCTGTTGCTGGAAGTGGTGGAGGAGCAGAGAAATTAATAAATCCAATTCTGTAGGAAGATAAACAGCAATCAGAATGGGGGAAACAATCTAAGGCTTGTTGGTGACAAGGGCCCTTCCCTGGGAACTGCGTAGGCAGACAGCATGTCGGCAGGGATGAAAAACGAGTGCTAGCAAAGATTGTCAGTGACATTACTACCTGTCACACATGTGTAAAGTCATCAAGTGGGAGGTGGGCGGCAGTGACAGCCCTGGGAAAGACATCTTTATTAACTTCTTAGAGCTGCAGTAATGTGAAGTTGCTATGTATTAGGGCAAACAGACTGTTCTGCTTAAAGCCAAGGATGGTATTCTACCATCTTGGCCATTTAATTTGATCTGAGTTTGCTGTTGTCGGACTCGGAGTGCCAGGAACATTGGCGTTATTGGAAATTGCACCACAAACCTGTGATGTGAACCTATTCCAGCTTGCAGGTCTGTTGGTAAGTTATTCATTCGCTTTGGCTAGCTCTTGGGCCCTTTGTTCTGCTTGATCGGTAACCACTCGTGTAAGTCACGTGGTAGGGTTGCTGTTCCCAGATTTGATGACTGAAACTTTTCTCTCCTCCTCTTTATAAATCAGAGAGACTTCAAGAGGGTCATGCCAGCATAAAAATGTGGCAAATGCCATCCAAGCAAATTAGTGCGTGTTTGTTATTTTGATTTAAACAAGTTATTTGATGGTAGGACAAGAGGCAATGGGATTAAATTGCAGCAAGGGAGGTTTAGGTTGGATATTAGGAAAAACTTCTGAACTGTCAGGGTGGTTAAACACCGGAATAAATTGCCTAGGGAGGTTGAGGAATCTCCACCACTGGAGATATTTAAGAGCAGGTGAGGTACACACCTATCAGAGATGATCTAGATGGTGCTTGGTCGTGCAGTGAGGGCAGAGGACTGATCTCAATGATCTCTTAGATACCTTCCAGTTCTAGTTTTCTATGATTACATGATCACGGCTTCTCTTGCAGCCCTTCTTCAGCACTTTTTAAAATTCTCTTTCCAAGTTCAACCCTCTCCAGTTCGGCCCTGGTCTAAACACACTTTTGTACCGGTGTAACTCTCTTCTACAGCTTGGGTGAAAGAACCAAGATTTCCCTGCTTATTTCGATGGCCCAAGGTCAAAATCGCACTCCCCAGGCACAGCACTTCCAAAGGGAGTGTTCTCATTTATAGCCATGGTGTACAGTTTCCGCATTGCAAAAGGAGCCTTCATGTGTGTGGATAACAGCATGCTTTGCTCACGCATGTTCCTTTTCAACCTTGAAAGGTGAGGTGGGGGGTGTCTGAAAAAGTGCTTTGCAGAGCTTAGGAACTAGTTTGAGAGAAAAGCCTTCTTATACCCAATTATCCTACGGGGCTGTGTGGACACTTTGGGGTTTTATTTTGTTTTTGTTTTTGTGGGTGGTGGGGGTTTTTTTAAGGGTTTTTTTGCAGGTAATGATTGTAAGGGTAATTGCACATAATGAGCTTCTTTATCAGTAGTTTCAACAGATCAGACCGGGGCCAAGTCCTTATTAATAAAGATCAGATCCTTCTTGGTGTAAAATTTTAGATACATATGTAACAGAATATAGTCACCTTTTAAGATCTGAACAGTGCGGTCCATCCAATTTCAGTACAGACTGTCAGTGCTGAAAAAGAGCTCACCTATTAGCACAGGCCTCTGAAATTGGCTTTAGTGACATTTCCTGCTTGATAGTTCTGATACAAGTGAGATGAGCTAGAACCAAACCCAAAACACATCAGAGCCCTGTGCTTTGGGATAGCTCAGCTGTGGGGCCACACTTCAAGGGCCTGGATCATGTCTCACTCAGTGGTGATGATGATTATCGTTCAGGCTCCTAGTGGAGCGTAGGGCCTCCACAGTCATTCTCCATCTCTTGCAATCCTTGGCTACACTCTTGACTTGATCCCACGTTAAGCCAGCTGCTTTTACTTCTTCCAGGAAAGTTCATCGCCATGTTTGTTTGGGATGTCCCTGTTGGAATAAGGTCTGGATACTGTATGGGAAGCAACAAAGGTTTATTACAACCAGCTGGCGGAGTGATTCTGAACTTGGTTGAGTTTCAGAATGCACTGACAGGCATCAAGTTGTGATTGGTGTTATAGAGATCTGATAGACAGGAAATGATAGGAGCAGACAGTAAGGAAATGAGCATAATCAATGAACAATCAATGAGCAATCCATGTGAATTAACAAACAATCTGGGAGTTACAAAGAGTTTCTGTGCACAGTTTACAGAACCTTTTATCTACAAACAAGTCCTTTGAAGAATGCAGTCCCCAACATCGATGTATAAAGTGATATCTCATCTGTAATACACGGATACGTAGAGCAGTGATGTCTCGTCTGGCATCCTGATGTAATCTTCATCGGCACATGATCATTCATGTTATCTCTACAGAATCAAAGCAAGTGGGCAAATACAGGATCAAAGCAGAAGTTAGAGAAAGAATCGTGTCAGTTGCTCTTTAACTATAGTCCAATTACCCTCCCCACAGGGTCCCTTCCTGGAATGTGGCTGCCTAGGGACTTGTACATCAACTGGGATGCCCTCCCCAGATGGCTGGGGCTGGGGGAGCTTACCAGATTCCATTTTGGAACAGTGGTTCTCAGCAAATATCATGGCCTACTTCAAATTTTTATCCTATCGTCTCCTTTTCCTCTTTCACTTTGGATTCCAGTCTAATGCTTGTCTTGTGATACATACCTCTCAGTCCTTATGCAGGATATAGTCTGCCCTTGCCATTTTCTCTTCCTGATCTGGACCTCCATTGGCTTCCGTAACATAGCATGTTGCAGAAACCTCTACATCGTCTCACTCAGTAATATTCTTTATTTCCCATTAAAACTGATTAACTACTACCAGCTTGGTAGACTGAGGCTACATCTACACTAGCCTGAAAGATCATCCCACTCAGGGTGAATCTTCCTGGGTTCAATTTCAAATTGCCGTAGCTAGAATTGCGTATCTGCGATCGACTTCCTTTGCCTAGTGTAGACAAAGCATCAGTTCCAGATTCTTAAATGGATATAGGTGACCACTGATCCAGAAGCATATTTGTGGTAGGGACATATGTATACAAATAAAGAACTTTCCCCGCTAACATATTTGTCTGTAGCCTGTTCACCTATTTGTGTAGCAATGGTATTTGCTGGCTTCTGACACTGCAGCTCTGCACTGAAAGATAAGGTGAGCACAGTTTAGTTTGTTTCTAGCTTTTGGTGGATCAGATTTAGGTGGGAGCTGGAGAGGAGGGAAAAAATAAATGGGGGCAGGAAAGTTTGCATTGCCCGTTCCTGCTGTGAAAGCAGTGTGTGGTGGATATTTAGGCCATAGTTTCAGCATTGCCAACACTTGTTATTTTATCCTGAGCTCTGTGATACTAGATGTTATTTCTGAAAGTCCCATTCCTGGAGACATATGATTTTGGGAGAATCTTGGCTTTCATTTAAATTAAAAAGCAGAAGTCTGAGCCTGGTCATTGCAAAATAAAGCTTAAAAACAAAGTGAGGGGCCCAAAGGGTGGGAAACCAGAAGGTTAAAACCCCCTAAAGTAGTTTATTTACAAAATCTCATGAGTTTTGAGTCACTTGTGATTTCTGGGTCCTGAGTCGTGATTTCTGAGCGTTCAAGGATGGTGATGCATATGGGTTTTAGGAACAGGGAAGTGGAAAGCGGGACATGCTTTGCTTCTGGAGCATGGGACTGGACAAATGCTCGCAAGTGTAACCCAGAGGCACTGAGACCACTGACAAGTGAGAGTGAAGTCTGCCCTACATCCTTAGCTACTAGGCAGCCAGCTGTTTAGCTCAAGTGGTAGAGGCACCTGGTGGCAGGTTCAAGTCCATGCGCCTGCAACCTCCTTGTCTGCTGACTTTACAAGTGGGGGCTTATGGGGGATGAACTGCTAGAAGGTCTCCAAAGCTTTGGGATGTGCTTTTTCAGCTGAGGGAAGTATGGCATTAGAGGCACTGAGACCACTGCTGAGGTACAGCCAAGTCCACTTTGCAGCCTTAACTAAGCGTTGATTGACTATCAGCTCAGGCAGTAGAGGCACATGGCATTAGCTCTTAAGGTCACAGATTCAATCCCTCCTGATGATGACTAGAGTCCACTGGCTTTACACAGGGTCCAAAAAGTTTTATTGGGAGGTCGGGCTCTTTGCTAGAAGGAAGAGAAACAGCTTTTGTGGTATATCAGATCAGTGTTTCTCAACCTATGTTTATGAAGTACCCGTTTTAAAAAATTAAGTACCTGCAGACTTCTCTCACTTACCCCTAAGTGTACATATACCACGCATTGAGAAACATGGGCCAAAGGTAATCTAAGGTCTAGAAACAAGTCCCATTCAATCTGTCCCTATTACTGTACCCTTTGCAAGAATCAGATTTGCTTGCCTACCACCAAGTAACACCTCACTTAAAAACTACTTACTTACAGAAGCATGCAAAATTATCACAGAAGGCTACTCCTGAAAACTGGCTGACTTTCTACTATCTTATTATCAAAATCAATGAATTGGAATAGAAATATTGTACTTACAACGCAATGTAAGGCATATGAAGCAGTAGGAACAAGTAATTGTGTGAATGAACTTTTAGATTGTACTGACTTCACTAGTGTTTTTATGCAACCTGTTGTAAAACTAGGCAAATATCTAGATGAGTTGATGTACCCTCTGGAAGACCTCAGCGTACCCTCAACCTGATGCATTGCTGGTTGAGAAATGCTGTATCAGATTATGATCGTGTATGTTCCCTTTTTGATAAAGCTGGGGATTGCTTTCAGCATGTTCACGTACTCGTGTTTCCAGTGCTCTACTCTGGCATTGTTTCACAACATGCTATCTTTTAGTATCACTTGCCTGACACCAGGAAGGCTTGTAGCTGATCAAAGAGTTTCTTCCGCTCAGCCATGGCTTGTCACAGAGTGCAGCACACGCGTTGTGGCTTCAGACTAACCAACAACTCTCTCTTTTTTCTAAGTGGTTGAACAATTTAAGAGCGGAGGGGGCATATACATAAGACCCATACAAGCCTTATTTCAGTAAGGTAGAAGATCTTTAATCAGGCTAGGCTGTGATAAAAATTCTACCTGGCTCGAGCTTTTCAAACTCTGATCAGCTAAGAACCTCAGTCCACATGGAGCCGTCCCGAGGGGGAGGTTTATACTAACCGTGGAAAGTTCACGATGAAAAAGCATGAGGCAGGTTTTGGGCCTGTTGGGGACCATCTTGCATCCAAGGAAAACACTCAAAGAATCAGGAAGTAGATAATGCACCTGAGCCAAGTCAGGAAGCCTGTAGGGCATAGGAAAGATTTTACTTAGTTTTCAAGAGTGTACACAAAAGGGCAGAGTCTGTCCCTAGTGTGGAATGGTTCTTACCGTGGCCACCATTGCTATTTACATGTCAGAACAATAGGAATTGCCTTAAATTGCACAATCATTACAGGGTGGCTGATTTCATGGCTAATCAATGTTCTAAAAGGCTGTTTGGCTTCTCCACTAATTCTTTAGGCACTTTTATTACCCTCCAAGTGCATTTACACTTCCTCATTAGCAATTCTGTGGAAAGGGAATTGGATCATGATAAGAATCTTAAAGGTAACTTGTGAAGGGAAAATAAATCAGGCTAGTATGCTTATAAAGACTAACCATTTTATTTATTAGGTAATGAGATTTCATGGGTAATGGGTCTTAATATGCTTGAAACGGTTGAAAATGGATCCAGTACCTTGCCCTCTGAAAGTTTTACCATACCTTTTCAAGCCTTTTCTTGGTGAGATATTTAAAATAAAGGTAAATAAGTGACGCCCAAAGGGAGGTAGAGAATACACTGAGATGAGTGACTCTTCTCCCTCATTTGTTTTGCCTCCCTCAGAGACATTTTCTAACCCCACCCCAGTCCAACTGGGTCCATGCACTGAGTTTCACAGTCCAGGGATTCAAATCAAGAAGAGGAGCTCTGCTGAATGGCTGTGAAACATAAGCCCAGCTTCCAAATGGCCAGAATTCACCAGTCATAAATCTAACACTAAATGAATCATCTACAACAGCCTGGCTTATGGCTACATGCTGTGGAGAGCTGTGCCAAGGTATCTGAGCATTGTAATTGTAAAGCTCCTTTATAATAGGCTGAAAGGGCTACTTCTGAAAGCAATTAAGGAAAACTGCCAATATGCACAATTCAGGAAAAGGGGGTTGAGTATAAAGCCCTAGTGTTCCGTAGCCAGAGCAGGGGAGAATGTCTGGGATTACAGCTGCTGTCCTTATAGGCCAGAGATCTGGGTTTGGTTCCCACTCTGGCACAGACTTTGTATGCAGCCTTGGGCATGGCAGTCACAGTTGGGCTACACTGCAATGAAAGGCCCTTGGCAGGGAGTCTCAGAGCCCAGATCAACTGACTCAGGATTGCAAAGGTCAGGCGTGAGGCTGAAAATACAAGTGTAGAGAGTTGGCTCAGGCTGAGGGTCACTCCAAGGTCTAGGCTGCTGTTTTTAGCTCCAGCGCACGAGTTCCAGTTCTGAGGGTCAGTGCCACGGGTCTTTTCAAAGTAGAGCAGGGGATTCAGACTCACAGCCCATGGGCCAACTATGGCCCCAGCAGTTCCACTATCAGGCCCTTGGAGGTGGGTGTCTGTGACCTTCCCCCAGGCCCAGCCCCTATTTTTCCCCCTCTCTGCCTCTTGCCACCCCTGCTCGACTCTCTCCTCCCCCATTGCACTCCTGCCCCCAAGCCCCTCCCCTGAGGGACGTGGTCTGGTAGACTTCGGGCGGCCTGGTGCAGACTGGCAGCAGGGTTGGGCCTCCCTGGGCTCACCACAGCAGTGGGAGCTGCGGGGGTGTGAAGTGATGCAGCAGCCTGGGTGCTCCTCGACTATGTCCCAGGCCAGCCTGGTTGAGGTGAATATTGGGGGCCTGACCCCTACGGCCAGCCCTAGCCTGGCCAGGGCCCCCCAAGCTAACCTGAGTGTAGGGGACTGTCCCATCCATAGGATGGTTAGGGCAGCTGCCCCTGCAGGACCTGGCCAATGTGCGAGGCCTGAGGTGGCTGCCCTGAACCGTCCTACAGAACAAACCGCTCTGCACACTCCTCCCTGGGCCACAGGAACACGCTGGCAGGAGCTGGAAGCTCTTCTCGCCCCACTGTGGTCCTGGTGGCGCTGATGGGGGCCACACAGGATGCATGAAATCACCTGGGGCCCCAGGTGAAGCCAGGGGGAGCACATGGGCCAGCAGTGATGGGGTGGGGGGACACATCAAGAACCCCTTCCCAAGAGGAGGGTGCCCTGTGGCCTGCTAGGAAGGTTTGAGGACCAGCACTGGCCTTAAGGCAAATTGAGTTTGAGACCCCTCGTGTAGATTGGCTCCAAGTGTCTCTGTGCCTCACTCAGTTCTGCTGCTCTGCAATGGAGATAATAGCATTTCCCTGCCTCACAGGGGTGCTATGAGACCGAAAGAACACCACGTGGGACCATGCAGAGAAACAAAGCATGTGGCCCCCGACTGACACATAAAAGCATATCCTCAGAGCGATCTGCTGACTCTTTGCTGTGTTATCCTCTGAAAGGCTCCAGATGTTAAGCTCAGAAAAAGCTGATACCACTGCTGAGATGGGGAAGTACAAAATGCCCACTGTGGTCTTCCATCACCGATAAGTGAACTGCGAGGGGAATATCAGTAAACTGAGTATGTCTGTTGAGCCCACCAGCAGGGTGGTCAAAACACCAAAAGAAACTTGGACTATTTGTATTCTGTTTTAAACTAGCCCTTTCCTTCAGTCTGCCTAGGGGAAGGTTTGGCTAAACTCAAATAAGAAATCAATAAAACCAGCTTGCAGATTTTGGTTGTTTCTTTAGAACAAATGTAAACTGGGTTGAACACAATGAATAAACTCCTTTTCTGGTTGTTCTGGTATCAGGCGAGGATGCCCACAGTTCTAGTAATTAATAAAAAAAAGACTCTGAAACAGTCATTCTGCCTGACACAGACGTGCAGTCACCACCAGAGAGCAACCTTGTATATTTTTTCCGTGGAAGCAGCACTAAGCCAGAAAGAAACAATAGCTTTCAGGATTTTTAAGTGCTTCTAGCCAGTCGAATAGACAATAATTGAAACTTGTCTATCAATCACGTTGGCAGACAAAACAAAGTTGTTAATCTCTTTTCTTTTTTTCCCCTGTTTGATCTGCTTAGCAATATGAACAAAGAAGCTAAGTCAAAAATCCTGATTCAGTGCTTCTAGGTACAAGACACATCCTCTCCACACAGGGGGAGGTGACGTAATTCATTATTTAGCTGCATTTTGGAGAATAACTAAAGGAGCAAAATAATGCCAAATAAACAAAGCATATGCCCAAAATATCCTAGCATACACCAAGGGGGATATATGTTTAAAAAAAAACCTCTGCACTTTTTCATACTGAAATAATCTGAAATTCATAAGGCTAAAATTTCACTGAAATAGACACAAGGATTTGTTAGTGGCTCCTGTTGATGGCAATAGTAAGGAGATTTATTGTTACGGCTTAGAATCCTGTTCTGCCAACACCCGTCACACAACAAAGAATACAGCAAATTAGTTCTCAGAAAGTTGGATTGCTGTCTCAGAAGGGGACCACAGGGCAGGGGCTGGACTGCACATTCAGAGGTTCATTGAGGCCCTGGGCGCATAGAAGAGGTGGGCTTTCCTCACAGTGGGAGCCTTGGCAAGCCAGAGTTGGGAGGGTCTGGAGGCCCATGTCACACCCCCTTTTTCTACATGGGTGTAGGAGTCTTGTGCAGACACAGAGTGGCAGTGGCAGTGGCATAGGCATAGTCTGGGAGAAGCGGAGGGGCACTGCAAGCCTCGGGCCAGAGGTGACAAGAGGAGCGGGACCACGTATGGTCGTTGCCTCAGGCACAAAGCCTCAGCGAAAGTAGGGGAAGCCTGTCACTGCGAGCAGAGGGGCCAGCACGGGCAGCCCGGCAGTGGGCGCCAAGCACTGAGTGAGTCCAGGCGGAGTGTAGTGACTTCTGAAGCCAAGCTGGTAGCAGTGGGAGCTGGGCCAAAGCAGCCCTCCTTGCCTGGCTTCTCATTGCCTGTGGTCTTCCCAGAGTTCTCTACTGCCTCCCCAGAGGGTCAGGGGCTCTTCTCCACTCAGAGTGTGTCTGCAGGCCCTGGGGAGACTGCCAAGGGTCAGGACTTTTCCCCAGGGCCAGACAACTCTTTTGGGAGCTAGAGGTTTGGAGGCTTGTAGCTTTTGGGTGGCCAGGTTCTAGGTGGGGCCAAAATTAGGGGTTCAGTGTGTAGAAAGGCTTCTGGGAGCAGGCCTGGGGTGGGCTTGTGGGATCCACCTGGGAGGTAGGGTGCAGGAGCATGCTGGGGAGGGGTGGGGCAGGAGCAGGATGCAAGTAAGGGTGCAGAGTCTGGTCGGGGGTAGGTTGCATGGTGCATGAGCAGGGTGAAAGTATAAGCAGGGAATAGAGGTGCCCACTTGGCAGAGCTCTTGGGGCCCACACAGATATCTTCCCAGGAAAGCTCTCCAGGCAGACACCACCACTCCCATTGGTCACCATTCATGGCCCATGGGAGTGGTGGGGATGGTGCCTGCAGACAGCATTTCCTTTCAGCATGGACAGCCACTTCCTACCCGCACCAGACAGAGCCCCAGGCTTGCTTTAATATATGGGACATACCTATCTCATAGAGCTGGAAGGGACCTTGCAAGGTCATCTTGTCCAGTCCCCTGCCCTCCTGGCAGGACCTATCCTAGGCAGATTTTTTTAATGTATTTGCCCCAGATCCATAAATGGTCCCCTCAGGGACTGAGCTCACAACCCTGGGTTTAGCAGGCCCCTGCTCAAACCACTGAGCCATCCCTCCCCACCTTAGTAGGGGCTGCAAGGCTGGACCCCCACTTGCTGCAATGGTGCTCCAGCCATGCCCCCACCCACCTGAAGCTGGAGCACCAGCTCTGGCTCCCTACTGCAGGGTGTGGGGGAGAGAGCCCAGAGCCTCACAGGCTGGATCAAGGCAAGCACAAGCCAGACCTGGCCCTCAGGCCACAGGTTCCCCATCCCACCTTAGACACTGCCGCGTGAGTGCATTTGAGATGTTAGGCTTAGTAGGCTTCCATTTGGTTGCTGATCCATAACTGGTAACAGAAATTGGCTGCAGACCCCATCCGGTAGTGGTAAGCAATGAACACATTGGGTGCAAACAGACCTGCTACGCTGAGGCTGTCTGAAGGTGTTTTGACTGCGGCTGTTTTGGGTTTGGTTTAACGACCAGACCTGCTTGTGACGAAGCTGCCATTGTACTGAGAGCATTGGTCCTCCTACGGGCCTGCTCTGCATTGCTAAGCCATTCTCACAATTACATCTTTAGGGCATCCTCCTTTCGGAACCCCATTGCACACTGTCACTTTATCTGTATCTACGGTAGTATCTATGGGCCCCGATCAGGGTTGAAGGTGTGTTGTGTTCATCATGGTACACATACAACCCAGTCCCTCCTCCAAAGAGATTACAGGCTTTGTCTACACCAGTGTTTCTCAATGTTTTTTTATAAAGTACTCCCTTTTAAAAAAAATGTATAAGTACCCCCAGTACATAAAATCTTCAGACACACAATTTTTTTCTACTATCGCAACACGATGGCTTAAACAACTTAATCATAACTGGTTGGTTGGAAGAAATTGGCTATGGACAAACTTGCCATCATACTTATGATTGTCAAAAAGGATAGATTAAAAAAATTAGATGAACATTAACTAAGTCCAGTTTTTTTAATTCACAAAAAAAGTTGAGAAACACTGAGTTAAAGTACCCCCAGTGAGAGAGCTCTGAGTACCCACCAGGCCTGGTTGGGAACCACTGGTCTACATGACACAGCATTGGGTCGCTAAAACCCAGGCAGTGTAAACATTCTGGCTATAGTTACACTACAGAGCTCTATTGGCAGAAGACACTGTCAGAAGAAATTTCCCAACAAAACTTCTGCCACACACAAAAGCCAATCAGAAGAGCACTCGGCTCTGTTGACAGAGTAGCTGGACTGCCTGGCTGCTCTCTCAACAAAACGGGTACCTAGAAGCACAGCAGACAGGGCTGCCTCCTATACTGGCTGCCCCGTCCATGGAGAGAAGGTCCCACCAGAGCATCCATACAGCTTTTTTTGTCGAGAAACAGCTTTATGCCCCATGGCTGAGAGGCAGAACGCTGCCGGCAAACGTGCTGAATTTTGTTGACAAACTGTTGACAAAATGCATTCTGTGGGTGGATGTTCCACCAGTTTTGTTGACAAAACTGGGGTTTTGTTGGCAAAACTCGCTGGTGTAGCTGTAGCCTCTTTGTCAGCACTTTTATCAACAGAAATCTTCCACTGCCTAGCCCTGGCCCTAAGCCTAAACCTAAGCCCAACCCTAACCCTACAAGCAGCATTTGCTTAGCTGGCAGGAGAGTGCTACTGCCTGGGAAGCTAAAACTGTGATAGGAAACTTTAGGGAAGAACAATTGTAGATGTAGCATGTGGGTCATTATTTCCTTCTGTGCTCAGTCCCTGAGAAGGTAGGTCAGTTACAGTTCTCAGTTAGACAGCCTGTCTCTGACTCAAGCTGCTGAGTGTCACAGAGGTCCCCCCTTCAGTCCCTGGTATGGGCTAACATGCTAGAGATATCTCAGCACCCCAGAAGTTTGTCAAAGCCTCCAGGTGCCACACAACTTCAGTGAGGATGTTACTCAGGTGTTAATGGGATGGGAGGGAGTCCATGAGGCAATCTCTTTCTCAGGTGATGGTGCATGCTGTGCAGAAGTTTAATGTAGGCCAGGGGTCAGCAATCTTTCCAAGGTGGAGTGCGGAAATTTGACCTTTTGACCTCTATGTACAGTCCCAGTGACAGTGATACTTTTTAAAGTCACTAATAGTCCGACTTGCAATGGCTTCATTAATAAATAAATGAAGAGGCAGAGCTTTACTGTGTAGGTGGTGGTTGGTAGCGTAAGCTGGGCTTTTGTTAATCCACAGGTGACATAGCTTTGAGCAAGCTCCAAGCTGCGTGCATGAGGAGGGGTGGGGCTGAGCTCCCACCTCGCATGCTGATGAAAATCGGCTCACGTGCCATGCTCTGGATAGCTGACCCCCTGATGTCAGCTTGGGCTTGGAAGTGGATTTAGTTTTATTCTTTCAACATGAAGACACAGATGCCTCGCATTGTCTGGCTGGGGCTATACTGTGTTTTCAACATTGCTCAGCACCCGTAAACAGACTCAGATTTTTAAAGGGGCTCTGCTCCTATTTCAGCATTCCAATTAGCTGCCTGAATTTTCCAGAGAGCTTGGCGTGTTGCATTGAAAATTTGACTCCAAGCACTTGAAAATCTGACCATACCCACATGGTCTGATTCAGAAAATCAGCAAAGTGGGAACGGCATTTAGTGGCTGCTTTGTTTTCAGTTTCTTTGTCTTTTTTTCAAAGGATTTTTTTTTTTAAATTATAGTCACAGTTAATACTAATGCCCTTACGGGAACCTCTAAAGCTCTTACTGGTTCACTCACTATCAGTTTCTCTTTTTGTTAATACTTTACAAGGATAAGTGCAAGCCAGGTTCATGGATACTGCCTACATTTGTGAACCTCAACAAAAAGGCATCTCTTAATGCTTCATGTCTGAACACTTGGGTTTTGAAAGGGCCTTTGTTCTGCATGGGTAAAAATGAAACTCATTCTTACAGTGAAAGTGCTGGATTAAAGACTACTGAAAAGCATCCCCTCTCCATCTGTGAGATGACATAAAAGTTCTGTAAAATGTCTACAACCTCTACTACGATTTTTCATGATTCATACCGTAGCTTAAGAGCAATAGGAGAGAGATTCTGCAGTCAAATAAAACCTGAGGGGTGAGGACAAATCACATCCTGAAGGACGTAACGAGCAAGGTCACACAAGAGGCGTTGTTTAAATGTTGTTATGCATACTTATGAGCTTATTTTCATCTTTACGCACAAGCAGAGCGTAAAAGCCATATTCTCCGCCATTGAATTCAGGCATTGGGGTATCTGTTTGTCAGACACAAAGTTTCCACTGCAGTGCGAGGTCATCCTGTTGAATGTGCTGTCCTCCAGGAGCTGCAGACTCCTGTTCATCCTTTCAGCACAGAAAGTCAAGCCCTGAGAGGGCTGGTTCCTGGTCCCATTATTGGGAGGTGGAGGGCAGTGGACCCTCTAATTTTTTTCCATGCATGTGCAGACTAAATTTTGTTCTGCGCACTGAGGCATGTGCAGCTGTGCACCACCAGTAGAAACACATGCTGTGGACAGCTGTGGGTGTTCTGCTACTCAGGTGGGTGGCTCCTGAATCCCTCCTTAGTGGTCACCCAAGTGCTCAGCTTACAGTGATTGCAAAAGTGATTATCTGGGGTATTCTCCTTGCTGGAGGTCAGAGGCCAATTAGGTCCCTTGAGAAATCTCAGATTGTAAGCATTTAAAAAGGTAAAATTTGGCTACCTGTGTCGGTATTTTTCTGATAAGACTCTGTATTAGGCTAATGATGCTTATTTATTAGCTTAGTCCTGTTAATTCAACCATTTTCATGGGTGTACATTAACTTTTTACGTGGCATAGTTTTGTCCAATGAAGCTCTGTTCTGTGTCACCCACTTTTCTCATGCGACAGCTTCAGCCATTGTTTTGTCAGAGTGCCTGACAGCTGTTCTGGATCAGACAATCTGCTTTTTTTTCCCCTTCCTTCTGAAAGTAATATAAATAAGCTCTAGCTATGGGCCTCTTTTGCTAGTTAAAAAAAAGAGTATGGGTTTGTTGATGCAGGTCTTGATTCTAGTTATGATGTAACATTCTATAAGCTCTCCCAGAGATGCCAAGGTGTTGATCCATGCTCTAATCACTACAGGATTACACAATCATCCCACATTAGTTGGATTACTCAGTAAAATTGGCTTATAGGATTCACCTCATTCAAAAAGACACTGCCTGTCTATTTACTCATTCTGAACAATTGCCGCACATCACTCCCATACGCTGGCCTTTGCATTGGCTTCCTGTCAAGTTGCACACTGGTTTTAAATCTTTTTATTGATTTTTAAAGCACTCTAGGGCCTGGGCTTTTCCTGCCTTATTGATTTGCTTGTTCCCTCAAGATTTTGAGATCTTCATCCCCCTAGATGTTGTTCAGCACCAGGTTTATTCCAGTTTCTATGTTGGGTTTTTGCAAGGCTGCCTTTGGAACTCATACCCTGCCTTTTATGGGGCTGAGTCATGTGCTCTTCAGAAGTCAAAGTTCAAACCTGTTTGTGTGCTGTGACTTCGTCAGAGATGCTTTGTTTGATTGATAAAGGATGGGAGGGGCACCCTGGTGTGAAAGATGCTGTGTGAGAATTATATCCTCCAATAAAACAAAGCAGCTGAGCTTCCCCTCAGCCGCAGCAGTCAAACAGGGCTTCAGCAGAATAAACCCTGTGGAGGACAGAATAAAGAGAAATGTGCTGCTGGTGTATTCTGTCCTTTCAGAAAACATTTTTCACCATGATCCCCTCCTTGCCTGAGGCGGATGCTCCTGGCATCGTCGGTGTTGAATCGTGGACAGAGGGCAGCTTCTGAGTTCAAACTTTCAGAGTCACAGGGGAGCTTTTCCCAGCCCACCTCAAACTCCCTCTGAAAGATGTTTCCAAAAGCTTTAATCAGTGGTGCAGAGTGCTGTGAAGTGGATGATTATAAAGGGTATTGTGGACAGCAGCAATTAAGGAAACTCCTTCTCTTTATGTGGAGGACAACCATAATTTATAGCAGGCATTTGTGGCCACTGTAAAAACACTCCCCCTTCATTTCAGTCGATCCCCGTGCAGGAAGGAAAGGCAGTTGGGGCTGATATCCCAATTTAAGCCACTTTTCCCTTTTATTTATATTTTTCCTGTTTAATTGGGAGGCTAGTTTTAATTTCTTTTGTCATTAATGATAAAACAATAGTTAATAGCAATGATTTCACAGAGCAGATCTTTAAACGAGACTACAGACACCTGTATTTGGCCTGCTCCATACCTGTTCATTGCATTGGTAAATATGCATTCTTCTCATTTGATTCAGTTTTTCCATTTTAACTTCATAAAGAGAACAAATATACTTAAAATGAATGTTACACCACAGCCATAGTGATGCTAAGTGATTACTGTCAGAAGGGTGTCTCAGGGGAATGTCTCTGGAAGCAGCTTCCACAGTTCCTGTTAGTCCAGTAAGTGAGTTTTTTACCCTCACCAATTGTGAATTTTTGCTGGTGTTAAGACCCCATTTATTTCATTGGGCTTTGGGTCAAGTCCTGTGTTGTCATACGTAAAAGAAGCACAAAGAAGTTGCCTGAGTGGCAGACATGGGAGTCGCTGAGGAAGGAAACTACCTGCTGATCTTTGTTTCTGTTGCATTCAGGGAGAGGGCCCTGCGAGCTAGTGTCCTTCACGGCAAACAAACAAAATAACACCAACGATACGCCCAACCCCTATCACCAATTGGAACAGCCTTGAAACGCCTTGAATCCGTGTCCATGTTCTGGGGAAGACTGACCCATGTAGGTCAATCTTCCAGAGTTCGATTTCATGTGCCTGGTAGGGATGCACAAAATCAAGCTATCTGGGGTTGGCAGTTGAACCCTGTACTCCTCGCTAAAAGTGAGGGAGGTCAGCGGGGGAAACTCTCCCATCGACCTCCCTCTTTGTGAGTGGTGAGATAAGTTGATTCTGATTACGCAATTGCCATAGCTAGAACTGTGTATCTGTAGTCGACTTACCTGCCTAGTATAGACCAACCAAGCTGAGCTAAGGGCTTAGACCGAAGGAGCAGCATTGGTACAGAAGCCCTATCACTGTCCAGGACGGCTATGTGGATACAGAGCAAAGAAACAGTCTTGACTTACACCGCTTGAAGAAGTTTGCTTTTCCTGCCTGGCTCGTTTTCTTAACAGCCATTAAGTGTCTTCCCTCTTGTCCTTCAAATCCTTCTTCAAAACCCAATTCTTCTGTCAAGCCGTGAAATGCAGAGCTCTCAGGATGTGCCCCCACCACTTCAACACTGAACTTCCTTTCGGTTCTTATGGGAGTCTGAATAGTTTTGTCTGTGCTCGAATAGAGTTGTTAATTCTTTGGGGCAAGGGGGTCACATCTCCCCAGAGTGCTGAGCTGGCAAATGGTGCTTCATGAGGTTGTCTTTGGTTTGGTTTTGAGAGGCAGAAAAGTGGCCCACTGTGTTCTCAAAAGGACACCTGAGGAGACTGTGTGTGCGCGTTACCTGAGTGGCCAGTATTGGGTTAGTCATTAGGCACTCTAGACACAGCGCCTCCCCCCGGTATCTGAAAGCATTACAAACTCCAAGGGCTGCGGCTGACAGCCCTTCAGCAGGGTATGCTGTAGGCTATGGAAATGATCCTCTTCTAAGGCTCTGCTTCTAACTCTCACACGACGGGACCCATATTACCCAGTTGGAGAGACCCAGGGCCTTCATCAGTGGGCTGTGGGGCTATATTGACTGACTAGATTTAACCCGCTGCCCTCAAATCAGCAGATTAGCAGTAAAGTAGTTCATTGCATGCATGGGAGGAGACTCATTAATGTCACGGGATGTCTGGTAACATAGCAGCATATGAAAAAATGCAAGGGACTAATATACAGATTAATTAATTACCCAATGGTGGTCACTGCTAGAGGCTCAAGGTAAGCTTCTAATAATTAAGGGCCAGATTGTGGCTTCAGTGGTGGAAATCAGCATCGATTCATTCACTTTAACTCACCCAGACACTCTATGGGAAGACTTGTAATTCTTTACAAAGAAAAAAAAGACGAAGCAACTTTGTATTGAAAACTTTAGCATATAATTGTGTGTTAAATGTTAAGGGATGCCTAGAACACTGGATACAGGAACCTGGAGGGGAAAAACATTGCATAAAATAACTATACACAGGATATTGCCATTGATATAATAGCTGGTGTGGGTAGTCTCTCTAATTTTTCCATCCATGGGTGGAATACATTTTGTTATGGGCACCAAAGCATGTGCAGATGCCTGCCACCAACAGAAACACAGGCTGCCCACTGTGGGTGGCTGTGGGCGTACTGCTAATCAGCTGGGTGTCACCTGAATGTCTCCTGAGTGGCCGCCCAAGCGCTTGGCTTACAAGGGTCACTGTGTGGCTTCAGTGGCAAATCATCAGACTAGGACTCAGAACACTTGGCTTCTCTTTCCAGCTCTGCCTCTGGTCAGCTGGGTGACCTTGGGCAAGTCATTTAATTGCTCAGTGCCTCAGTTTCCCCATCTGTAAGACTGGGGTGATGATATCTTCTTTGTAAAGTGCTTTGAGATCTACTGACAGAAAGCACCATGGAAGGGTTGGGTGTTCCTTAAAGGGTCAGAACTTCAGACCTCTTTTACTATTTGCATCTTAAGCAGATGATTAAAGAGTCTTGCCCATAGCATGTAACAAAGAAAAAGCCAGACAGATATGTTAACCTTCTTGGTCTTTGGCCCTAGTACTCAGGCTAAGAAGTGTGCCTTTTGGCACACAAAGAATCCATCTGGAGTGTGGGGACGTGACACTTCTATTTTGTTCACTACTCGACTAAGGGAATTGCAAGGGGTTTTCATCAGTAGAAGATGCCTGCAGCAATGACATCTGCAACAGAAATCACCTCCCATCTAATCTGATGATCACAGGGATTTCATGTGGCCATGCAATGGGCTTTCTTTTTGCTGTACTGAACCCCACTGACACCCATCACAGTAAATACACAACCTGTCTAATTCTCTCCTTCCTGAGCCACAGTCCCATCGTTCGACAGCCGTCTGGTGTGCCTGGGAATGTGTGTCTCTGCCTCCTACTTTGTGATATATTTTAACAACCGAAGTAATAAAGGAAGCAAATGTGTCATTAATAGGTTATTGTATATTATTCTGGCGTCTTTTATAAATATGAATTTAAATAGTCTATTACCACAAAGCGCTGTTGACGTTATTATTCCCACTTGTTAAATGAGCGCTGTATGGAATGTGCTTGGAATTCATTAGATTCCATTTTATGTGGCATAAATTTGCAGTGTACCCTTTCTACAGGGAAGATGAAACTTGGCTATAAAATTTACTGCACTATTGTTCTAAAGCACCCTTAATTAGTGACTTAGAAGGATTTTGCAAGCTCTTGAGGTAACTTGCAAAGCTTGAGTTATTTTATTATATGATCTTTGGTTAATATGCCAGATTAATAATGTATATAAGCATTTATTAAACTCTAGATAGCACTTATGTACCAAAAACATAGCTCTCCTTCATTGCTACCAGGAGAAGGAGCCTCTAAACTGGCTCAGACAAGCCTATTTTTCTGTTCTTTAATATTGATGATCAGCCATTTCTGATGGGGACTAGTACCACAGCAGGCTCCACAGATATGTTCAAGGTTTAAAACAAAAAAAAAAATTGGGAAAGCAGGTGCCATGTTTTTGAGCATTACATTAATGACCCTGTATTTTGGTCCGAGGTCTAATGGACACTGGCTAAAATTTCTGAAACTGGCTAGTGGTCCTGGGTGTCTACCACATGAAAGAGACCTGATTTGCAGAGTGAACACTTCACACTTGTGGAAAATCAAGTTCCTAAAAGATGTCTCAGGTTGGGCACCAGACGTCGAGACACCCAGCATCACGAATCAGTTGTGGACTTACAGCATGTCTACCAATCTGGTGCACTTTCATTTTGCTTTGAGGTAGCTCAGCAGAGAAATGGTTGGAGTAGGATGGATCTTGATTGCTGCCTTAATGTGCTATGGTGTTATAGTGTGGTGTAGAGTTCTGTCCTCCTGTCATGGTGGAAACACATGGATTGATGAGCCAACTGCAGCACTGGCTAACAAAGCTGGGGCTTTTAGTACAGGTAGCAGAAGCTGATGATTCAAGAGCCGGAAGTTCTAGATTTGATCCCTGCAATCGATGACTAACCCAGATATGCTGCAAGATGAGCCACTAGAGGGAGACACACAGCAGTATAACCGTGCAGTGAGTAGGTGAGTAACGGAGGGGTAGCCGTGTTAGTCTGGATCTGTCACAGCAGCGAAGGGTCCTGTGGCACCTTATAGACTAACAGAAAAGTTTTGAGCATGAGGTTTCGTGAGTACAGACTCACTTCATCAGATACTGGTCTTGGAAATCTGCAGGGCCAGGTATAAATAAGCCAGAGCAAGGGTGGGGATAACACGGTTAGCTCAGTCAGCAAGGGTGAGGCTTACTACCAGCAGTTGATCTGGAGGTGTGAACACCAAAGGAGGGGAAGCTGCTTCTGTATGTAGCCAGCCATTCACAGGCTTTGTTTAAGCCAGAGCTGAGGGCGTCGAATTCGCAGATGAATTGTAGCTCAGAAATTTCTCTTTGGAGTCTGGTCCTGAAATTTCTTTGCTGTAGGATAGCTACTTTTAAGTCTGCTACTGTGTGGCCTGGGAGATTGAAGTGCTCTCCTGCGGGTTTTTGCATATTGCCATTTCTGATATCTGATTTGTGTGCGTTTATTCTTTTACGTAGAGACTGTCCAGTTTGTCCGATGTATATGGCAGAGGGGCATTGCTGGCACATGATGGCATAAATTATATTGGTAGATGTGCAGCTGAATGAACCCACGATGGTGTGGCTGATCTGGTTAGGCCCTGTAATGGTGTTGCTGGTATAGATATGTGGGCAGAGCTGGCAACGAGGTTTGTTGCATGGATGGGTCCCTGAGTTAGAGTGACTGTGGTGCGGTGTATAGTTGCTGGTTAGGATTTGCATTAGTAACGTAAGTCAAGAAGATTTTGAAATGCATCGGGCTATGTTCTTTACTGGTGTAAGAGTGAGAAACTCCACTGAGACAAATGTGTTGTGCTGAAGCAGAGAGCTGGGCACATGACTTTTAACAAGACAAAATCACTTCATAGCCCTTTGTGCATTGGCTGAGCAAAATGTCAGCGGGCCCGGAAACATTTTATCCGTGGAGCCAACAGCCACCGCAGGCCCCGGGGCAGCTTGGGGGCGGGGGGGGGCGGTCCTGGTCTCGTGCCTTCAGAAAGGTGGGGCTGATGGCAACAAAGGCAAGGCTGAGGGCAGAAGAGGTGGGGGCAAGGGTGGAAGAGGTGTGGCCAAGGGCATCCAGCCCTCAGCACCACACTGACCACAACACCCCACCTCCCTGCGAGCTCTCAGAGTTGCATAGACCAGTGCTCCAGCAGCAAGTCAGAGGAGCCTGGGGCTTCAGCCCCTTTGAATCTCCAGGCCCCAGTGTATTTCCCACCTTTGCCCCACCCCCCAGCAGGCCTGCATTTCACAGAAGATTGACAGTAGCTGAGTATTACCATTAGGATCTCAGTGGTGCCTCTGTCCTCACCCTCTCTCACGATATCCCCTGGAGATGTCCTGCATGCCGTGTAACAGCAAGAGGTGAGTCAAGGGAGCATCCTACATAGGCGGGCCCAGCTGGTGGGTGGTAGATGCTATAGTCAATTGGAGCACAGGGCCCTGATGACGTAGGGCCCAAGGCAACCTCCTTGCTGGCCTTGCCCCAAGGCCGGGCCTGCTGCAAAGAAGACTCCATCACCATCTGTGGAGATCTTCCTTTCAGGAATCAGCTCAGTTACGGAACAAACAGCCATGCCAATTGAAGGCCTTAGGACTACAGAGCATGTGACTGTAAGTAACCACTGAACAAATATGCAAACAATCTGCTGACAATAAAAAAAGAAAGGGACCACCCTGCCAAAGAAGGAAGTGTGTCAGCCGCATGGCAGCGGACAGGGGCGAAGAAAAGGTCCAGCATCTGAGCAATGGCTAGAAACTGCACCGATTCAAAATTTCTATCTGTATACACACCTGCAAAAACGATCTGCGAATATCCACAGCCGCACATGCAGATGCTCGTGGCTATAAAACAGATATCGGCTGATATACAGGGTCCTATACACTAATTTTGTATCTGCAACCATATATATCCTTGGTGGCAGATACCCACAGATATAATGTGGATCTCCACAGATTTGTAGGGCTTTAGCAATAATTGCAACCATTTTGACACCAAGAATAGAAAAAGGCATGGGTTAAAGCTAAAAGGCAAGGTTCTCTCAAGTGAAGGGAACAGTCTATGCATACATAGAACAAAGAGAAGCTGCAATAGTGGCTAATATAAATTTACTCAAAGGGTGAAATTCCCCCATGTGCATAGAGCTAGAACAAGCATTATGCACCATTTAATTTTTCATAACATGGAAGCCATTTGGAAGCCTTGTTCTGACCAACTGCAGGAGAGCGAATGCCGCCCAAATGGCTTCCATGGGACAGAAGGCAAGTGAACGTAAGAATGGAGACTGGAATAGAATCGTTCACATTTAAAGGTTGACAGGCAAAATTAGCTCATATTGTACAAATTCCAGACTGACAGCACAGCTGTTGTTACAAATAATGACACTGAATCAGGGTTTGGAATCCACACAAATTCTAATTACCTAGCACAGGTTAGAATGCAGAGAGTTTGCCATGCATACAGGATTGGATCTGAACCTACAGAAAGATTCCATTGGACTTCAGTGGGCTTTGGGCCAGGCTCATACTGTAGAAATACTTGGAACGATGCACAGGGACTGCAATTTATGTCATGGGTTTTTAATGGTTCAAATGTGAATAGTCAGGGCTGTGGATTTTGTTTTTTACACTATAAAATTAATCAGCCAGCTAGGTGGTGGATAACCAATGAGCTCCAGAAATCATCTGGCGAAAGCAGGCTAGTAGCTTGTGAAGATGTCCTATCACAGCAATGATTTCTGATGCTTGAGACTTCACACGAAGCATGTGACAGTTTGTAATGGCCAGATTCCTATTTTGAACTTTTGATGCCTTTTATATAGTCACATTCTTGCCCACCAATTCTGTCTCCGGTCAAAGATGAGTCTAACCATGATACAAAGGACTGTCCCTTCTATGTTCCCACCCATTCAAAAATATCAGCGAAGACAAAACCTTCTCTGCTGCTCTCAGACTGTAAGTGACCTAAAATAGGTTTGAAATAACTCTTACTTGCATATGCAGACAAACTCTTCAGCTTGCTGAATACTAAAAGTACTGGTGGAAGTTTATTGATCGTTGCAGTATCAAGCTATCAGAGGCTGACGTGCTTTTGGGAAAATCACTTGTGATACAGCAGTAGTCTCACTTTTCCACGATATAATGTAATCTGGCCAATTTAATCCAACTTCGTGTTTGATGGTCCCGCTAGGATGAAGAGGTGACGTGAAAGCCAGATGAGCGGTTAGGCATCACACTCCAGGAAATGTTATGTGACAGTTGAAAGCTGCAGAATTATTCCAAAAATAGTCTTCTGACTTCACAGGCCAAGCAACGTGACAGCTTACAACAACGCGAATATGTTGCTGTTCACTTTCCTGCTGTCCACTTCTTTTTTGCAATTGCTGTTGGAAAACACTGTCTTAGACTCACTGCAGACAGAAAGATGCAAATCTCTCCTGCTGTGCTAGAATGTCCCTTCAGAATAAAATTCTGTGCCACGTTTAATGCTGATGCTAAGGTAAACACTAGGTAGGTCAATACCTGGCTTGGTCTTCCTCAAGCTACATTCCTACTGAATGCAATGGTAGCTTTGCCTTAATATGGTACATAAAGCAAGATTTGACCTGAACGATATTTAATAAATCAATCTCGCAAAAACGCTGCTCTTTGAATTGTGCAGAAATAGCTCATTGTTTATTGCCTGGCCTTCATACTTCTTTGCATTTTGGGATTCTTCTCTCCAAAGTTACCATGGACTTTTCTGATGAGCAGACAAACATAGAACGCATGTTTGTAGTGTTATAGTAGCCTTGTTGATTCCAGGATGTGACCAAGACAATACATCTTATTGGACCAACTTGTGTTGGTGAAAGGTACAAGCTTCTGAGACACAGAGAGCTTAGAAGACCACTAGGAAGAGCTCTGTGTATCTAGACAAATTGGGGAACTGGACCAAAAAAAAAATCTGATGAGGTTAAATTTGACCTTTTGACCTCAGTGCCAGCGGTACTTTTTAAAGTCACTAATAGTCCCACTTACAATAGCTTCATTAACAAATACATTAGGATGCAGAACTTTACCATTTAGGTGGAGGTTGGTAGCATTAGCTGGTGTTTTGTTAATCCACAGGCAGCCTGGCTTTGAGCAAGCTCCCGGCTGCATGAAGGGGAGGGAGGGGCTGAGCTCCCACCTCGCATGCTGGTGAAAGTTGCTCACGTGCTACTCTTGGCACTTATGCTAGGGGTTGCAGACCCCTCTTCTAGCAGACTGATGATGAGATGACTGCACCCCAGACAAAACTGTCCCCCTCCCAGTTTGTATGCAGGGGTTAGGGATGGAGTAGTGGAAAGCCACCAGCAGGGGAACAAAGAAATAAAAGTGCCAGAAGGAGATTTGCAAAATTCAAACTTGGGGTGATTTAACATATTCCCTGAGCTAGAGGGAATCCTTGGCTGAAGGGAGCTTGCTGGAGGAGCAGAGAGGAAGCTGCCTGACCAGGAGAAGAAAACAGCCAAAGGAAAGAAGTCTGGGGAGAGGGAGACCCTGGGTTTCCAGCTAGGACACTGACCAATCCCAAAGAACACTCGAGAGCAGTGAGGACTAAGAGTAAAGGAATGGTGTACGAGTATAGATCCATGCATCTCTTGTAACCGCTAAGAGTGAAGTGATCCACTCAGAAATCTCCCTTCCCAGAGGGTTTGTCTGTCTTGTTTCAACTACCACACAACCCTGTAGAGTGGCAGAGAGATAGCCATGTGATCTGTACTCTATCAAAACAAGAAAGTGGTCAAGTAGCACTTTAAAGACTAACAAAATAATGTATTAGGTGATGCACTTTCAAGAGAGAAGAAGTGGGTCTGTCCCACAAAAGTGCATCACCTAATACATTATTTTGTTAGTCTTTAACATGACTGCTTTTTTGTTTTGATAACCCTAAAGCCCAGCAGCATGCTCAGAGGGGTGGAGTCCTGGGCATGAGTTTGAATGGCTGAGATTCCCCTGGCTCTGCTGCAGCTGGGCCACAGTGTATTAATTCCCTTGAAGTGGTACCAGACAGAATCCATGCCTGAGAACTGTGCCCAAGGGGCCATACCCAGGATGTTGCTGGAGCCTGCTCAGACACCAGGGAGCTCAGAAGCACATGGATCCAGTCGTGGGTCCAAAACACAGCTGCCTGGTAAGACTGCATCCGGAGCTGCTCAACCAGGAATGAGCCGCACGCATAACAAATCCCGACTTCCCGTTCTCATGAGGCACCATGCTAATGGCTTACAACCCTTCTGTCTCGGAAGTTGTTGCATCTGCCCAATCCTGGCAAACTTATTTTTAGAAGTAAGGCTTCCTATTTCAAGTCCTCTGCACCAGCTGCCCCTGACACAGCTCCAAACTTCCAGCTGGCTCCTGATTTCTACAAAATGTTCAATGCTTCCTTCCCTCCCTGTTTCTTCTACAGCTGGCTGGAGTGCCAGTTCCACCCCTCCTTCTCTTCTGCTGCTGGTTATGCAAGCACGGAAAAGACTGGCGTCCTTAAAAGCACTACACCCAGATCCTTTGCCAGTCGGAGCTGTTACCCTGCAGCAAAGATGGAAGTTGTCTTGTGATGCAGGCACTTCAGTAACATGAAATAACTAGAAGACTTGCTCAGCATTGCTCAGGTTCTTAACTTGACTGATTTTTAAATAAATGAAAATGGACATGCTTTGTGTAAACCATTGCTCTTGGTGGGGCCAAGGCTGAGGGGTTCAATGTGTGGCTGCCCTGGGCACAGAGGACCACCCCAGCCCTCTCACCACTGCAGCTAGGGCCAAGTGAGGAGTGCCTCTCCGTGGCTGTTGCAGTTCCAGCAGGCACAGCGGGGGCCCCAGCTGGGGCAGGTCCAGGTTCATCTGTTGCCTGTGCTCCCACTGAGGAATGCAGGAAACTGAACACTTTTCCCTGGCTCCCTGATTAAGGGGAACAGCCAGCAATATCACCAATGAATCAGGGGCAGGAGTAGCCACAGCCTCCCTACTGTGCAGTCCCAGACCTGGGGCCGGGCAGCCCCTTTCACCTGCTTGGTGATTCTGCCTCTATTCTATGTGGTTTTATGAGAACCAACCCCATTCCAGGTCCATCTCATTTTCATGGCCCAATCAAACCCTTACATTGCTTTAAGTTGTCAGAGGAAGCTGTGTACTGAATTTAGTGGTCCTCGCTCTTACCATTTAGGAGGAGTTCTTGAACAAAGAGGTGGATGGACAGACTGACAAACTTTCAAACACATCATTGAGTCTTATCATTTGCCTGTTCTGCTAACAATTATTTTTGATTGTGCTTTTTACATTCTTGTTTGAGGCAATGAGTAACTGCACAGACAACCTGTATTAATTATTGTATTATTAGCATTATTTGTTTTCATATAGTAGCAACTTCGCAGCCCAGTCAAGGACTGGGAGACTCGTTGTACGAGGTGCTGTTCGACTAATAGTAAAAAGGCAAGCCCCACAGAAGGGAACGGACAGTCTAGATTTTTGGCGATATGCATTGGGTGGCTGAAATTGACAAGCCGAAGTGGGATGAGTAGGGAGAGAGTGGAAGAAGATACAGTAGAACAAACTCATCTTTCCATAATCAGCAGTGTTCTCAGTTCACTCCCTGTCTGTGCATTGTTCGATGGAAGTGTTCTTTAAACACCATGAGAGAAGCAAATCTTAAGGAGAGTTTTGTAGAAGGCTACAGACTTTGTGCAGTTTTTCCCCATGCATAAGGGTGACAGGCCTAATGAGCAATTACTATTTGCCCCATCTTCTCCCCTCCTTCACCCACTCTTAAGAGACATGACTCAAGCACTGAATCCCATTGCCTGTCTCATGTGCCATCCTGACTGCCTCTATCCCCTTATTTAGTGTTTCCGTATTGTCTGACACAGCTGTAAACCTCTTAAAATAGTCAGGAATACCTGGTATTCCCTCGCAGGAAGTCGGATTGTTTGGCTTCCCTAGCATGACAAATTCCATATTGGGGTCCTGGTCCCCCTCCTGCTTACATAAATGTAAACCAGAAGTAACTCCACTGAAGTGAGCAGAATTGTACCAGTGTAAAGAGAAGTGGATAAGGTTTATTGGCTTCATTTGTTCCTGATTATAAACAATGAGTGAAAACAGAATCAGGCCCTTAGACATTAACATTGTTAAATTATTTGTCAGCTGTTCCAAATCCCATTGATGATGATGGACATCTTTCCATTAGCTTTAATGGGCCATGAATTCTGCCTATATAGACAGGTGCAATGCAGTGTGAGAATTACAAACAATAGCAAACCTCAGCCCAGACAAGTGTAGAGTGAAAGAAATTTAGAGGAATTCTGTGGGGAAAATAATCATGGCTATTGATCACATGTTCCATGATTCCTGCACTGTTAAGTTCCTTAGTCAATAGTTCATCTCAAGTAAGTTACAGAAGAACAGAAGTGGGTATTTGTGATGGGGTAGACTAACTCCCAATGCCCCTTGCAGGAGACCAAGGGCCTTACCACACCCTGTCTCAGCAAGACAAGCAGAAGAGAGGTCCTGCCAGAAGGATAGAGTGGCTGTCTCTGCAGCCTCCAATCAAGACACAGTAGACTGGTGTATAAGATGCTGCTGGGCAGGGCCCTGGCTGTTCCTTACAGATGTTAGACCCAGGAAGGTCCCTACACTGACTGGGAGACCAACAGCACCACGGACAGCTACAAGTGTGAGCTGAACCTAGAGACCCAGGCAAAACCCAGGTCCTGGACAGGGCTAGTCAGATCCCACCCTTAGAACTTTAAATATGACCAGACAAGACCTTGCGTGGTACACTTGGCCGCAGAGGAGCGCTCATGAGCGGGTGGACTCTATTACAATGCTAGTTAAGAAAAAATGAGACCTGACTTAAATTGGAATCATCTGGAGTCAAACAAGGCAGCCCCTCAAACTATGTCATCTTAAATTTTAAAAGTGATGCAGCTGCCTTGTAAAAAAAAAACCAATGAGGTATATTCCTGACTTAGCCCTAGCGTTGTGAAGCAAATTTGTATTCCTGACATGTCTCAGAAAGGAGAAGGAGGAGGGTGGAATGGGCAGAAATTTATCTTCACTTGAGAGTGATGCATCAGTGACTGGTTCATGGGAACATTTTTCAGACATCTCAAGAGCATCAGGCACAAAAATATACATGTCGTGAATCTCATGAGAAGACAAGGAGCTAGCCCTGATGACGACAAACCAGAAGCGGGGAGTCACAGCACAGATGAGGACAGGAGGGTCTGACATGATAGATCAGCATTTCCATTGCTATTTGCATAGAAATCCAGTGTAAACAGCTAAGAAAAGGTTTATCCTTTAGGGAAAAATTTCAGTTCTGTTTGCAACATTCCTTTCCTGTCAGATGGGCTTTTCAAAGGATCCCAAGGGATTTTGGTGCCCAACATTGTATAGAAATCCAATTGCAGCAGAGCGCCTAATTCTCTTAGTCTCTTGAAAATCCTTGCCTTTACTGTCTGTGCTTGAGCCACTTGAACATTTTTGAAAGCATCGCTGCAGGAAGAGGCCAGCTAAGGTCTTTGGAGGAAACTTTCAGTGTAGTTTCCGTTGGGTTCTTCTCCACTCTGCAGCCTAATTTATCCTGACAATGCAACAATAGTAGCATTGTTGTCTGAACTGCAGAACAGTTAATGTCTTCTCTCTTCTCCCCACCTCCACCCGCCTGTGGAAATTAATGATTGCCTTATCTCTCTAAAGAAGTCTGCACTCTAGTTGTATAAACTGTCAAGAAAGATTAAATCAGGGTTTTTGGAAGCCATAAAAGGTGATGGGGGTAGGGGTTTGCACCTATGTAGGAAAAACAGTATTGTACTTTTGCATCAGCTCTGGCCCAAGCTCACCAGATTCAGTTTGCTCAGCAGCTCTTAAATCAGGTCAGTTATTCAGGAGCCTAAACACAGATTTGACCACCTACCTGAGTCACCCATTTCAGAAAATCTTGGTTTAACTTTCCTGTTAGGGGCTTGTCTCTTCTTCCAAGCAGCATTATTTGGGTGCAGTTCCCCGTCCTGAAGCGCTTGCAGATTTACATACATGCTGGGCTACTACTGGCCTCATCAACTCCCAGAGAGAAAAGTGGCATGCTGAAGTAAGCGATTGTGCAGCTCCAGCAAGAGCAGGCGAGAAAAGAGAACTCCACAAAGACAGTGACATCTGCCTTTGTTTTTAGTAATTCAGCAGGCGGATGGTTTGGAATGGAGTCATGCTTAAGGAGGTCTAACAGATCTGATAGTGCTGTATAAAGGACAACACTGTCATCATGCATGTTCTACAGGTGAACCTGATAGAACAAAGAGTCTGTTCTGCCACTGGGAGCAGAGCCCCAGCTGAGGTAAAGCAGAGCTCCATGGATGCCAATGGAGCTACGCAGATGTGTGCCAGCTAAAAATCTGAACCACAGACAGATGTGGTGATTTCTGCGTGGTGCCCATTTCCTGGGACTGCTTGGCATTTCTTCTGTCCGAGGAGCACTGTCCTCCACATCCCCTTCTCTCATTTCCCAAGGTTTCTTTCTCTTTCCTCTCTCCTGTGGTTCTTTCTCTGGGATTTTCTGCAACATAAAGCAGAGATCAGTGTTCCCTGTGAGCTAAGTGATGGGGTGGCTTCCCAGGAGAGATTTAGGCACCACCCAGCTGCTAACAGAATGCCCACGGGGGGCAGCATGTGCTTCTATGGTGGTGCACATCCACACATGCCTATGTGCACATAACAAAATTTATTCCACACAGAGATGGAAAAAAAATTCGTGGGATGACTGGCAGTGACCACTGGCAAAATACTGTGTTATAATATGCAGCAAGAGGCTGTAAGTGGTGCTTAGCTTTGGGTGTTGTTGTTGTTTTAGCTTGGGGAGGGGGTCCCAGAGGGATGTTCGTAGAGACAAGTTGTGTACCTAATCCAATGCCAATAAATTAACAAGTGACTAAATCTGAGGCCAAATGGCAGAGCTGCCCCAAGGTGGAGCTGGGACCTGGGGCACCCCCCCACCAGTGCACCAGGACCTGCCCCTCCCCAGCTTCACCTCTCCCTTACCTCCTCCCTCAGCAATGGGGCTGAGGGAATACCTGGGGCCAGAGTTGCATGCAGTGGCGATAGACGCAGCAGTGGGTCACGTTCCCCACCTGACTCACCAGACAGGTGGCGAGAGCCCACCCAGATAGCCTCAAAGCAGTGGGGCGCAGTGGATCTGTGTGATGAGTGTGTGTGTGGTCGGGGGGAAGGCGACCCCCTGCTGCTGCTGCAGCTGCCATCACACTCAACCCCCGGCCCCAGGAGCTTCTCCTCCCTCCCATCAATAGGACTTCTAGGGCTGCCATCATGGGGCCCCCGAAAGCACGAGGCCTAGGGCAGCCACCCCACCTCATCCTGCCTCCTGCAGCCCCCCACTCTCTTGGCCCTGCTTGAGAGAATCCTCTGGTGGAGCACAGCCAACAAAGCAGCTGCAGAGCTGCCTCTTCCCTGGTTGCAACTGCAGGAGGAGGGCTGGAGGAATGGTGATAAGGCCAGACTACGCCCAGCCATCCCTAGAAACAGCAATGGCCTCCTTGGCAGCAGCCTACCTGGAGAAACCTGCCGGCTCCTTTACAGGTCAGTGCAGGACTGGGGCAATGCCTGGTACCCCCAGAACTGGGAGAGGTGGAGGGTGGCTTTAAATTGCTGTGCTGTACCCCCTTGCTTCTCTTGACTGGTACTGGGCTCTCTGAGGCCAGGGCAGAGGATCTGATTGACTGTGTCTTGCAGTATTTAAAAATCAGCCTGAAGGCATCGAACGTTGTGCCTGAAATTAATGTCTGCTGTTAAAATCTGGGCCAGTACGTAGCGCGAGAGCTGCCTGTTTACAGGTCGATGGTGTGGAATGAGCCCCATGTTGATTACAGCATCACGTGCTTCTAAACCAGTGTTTCTCAAATGGGGCCGCCAGGGGCTGTTCTTGCAGGCCCAGCCTCCTGGATGCATTGCTTTGGGCTGGTATGGGGCCACCAGCAGGGGCTGGAGAAGCAGGCTGCTGGTGAGTTCCCCACCTTCCCAGGAGCAGTGGGCCTAAGATTTTAAACTCCAGCACTGGGGGTGTGGGGCAGGCTCCAGCCACAGACCTTTGGGTTCCAGCTGCACAGTTTCAGGTTCTGTCCTCCAGCCACAGGGATTCAAGCTGCATCCCCCTTTCTCCGTCTTCCTCCCCTCCAACCCCGCATGCAGGGCTTATTTTGTCCCCAGGCTTGCTAGGGCTGAGGCGGTCTGCCACGAAAAGTGATATTTGTACATTTGTTAGAGGGTTATCAGCTAGCAATACAGATAGCACAAAGGGTTGGATGTGACCATGTGCATATTTTTCCCCCTAAAGCAGCTGACTAAGTACTTTAAAGGGGAGTGTAAGAGTGGGCACCAGCGAGAGTTAGTGGCTGTCCTGTGAGCTACCCAAAATGCATCCTGAGAAACTCTGTCCTAAATTGCCCAGAAGACGATGGATCACACAGAGCAGCCTCGCTGCTGGTGCGTGGCCAAAGAGAAGTAGCAAAATAGATGACAGCGCGGTGACAGGGGAGGAGAACTGTGAACGGTGCTTTGCTGTGTGTAGCCAGCGCTAGGGCTGATTTTGCCCTTCCTCCGATGAGCCCTTGAACTCGGTGTGTTTCTTTCCCTTGTGCCACCACCTAGTGGATTTCAGCTGAAACGGCTGCTGCAATTGGCATGAATGCACAGTTGGGTTGGGCTGGGCCTGCTGAGCTCCTGCTGACTGAGCAGATCCCCACCGGCTCAGCAAGAGAGGCTGCGACAAGCGGGGCAATGCGCTTTGTCTCTGCTGCTGTGTTTGGAGGAGTATTGCTAATGACCGGGGGACAGAGGGTTTGGTTAGTAAGTAAATTACAGCAACTGTCTGGGGAGCGACCCGTGGTAACTCATGTAGCAATGTTACTGTAAATTGCCTGGCTCCAAGCTGGCGGTAACTGACCAAGCCGGGGAGCACTTTCAGATTCTGGCCCCAATCCTGTCTGCTTTGCGCCTTTCTGCCTGTGAAAAACAGCCTGGAACCAGGATGACCTGAGTGCAAAGCGGAGATCCTTGGCTGCTCCCATGAGAACCCCTCCTTGGCTGCTAGTGTTGGGGGCATAGTAATGTGGAAACAGGGCTGGCTGAGACTGCTCTACCCTGGTGCTTTCCCCAGGCTGTTTCAGAGAGGTGGGGTTTGGTTGCTTCAAAATGGGCGGAACCTGTTAGCAGGTGGCATTCAAGAGCCCTGCTGATGGCAGGGGCATCTTGGGTGTCTCCACCAGCTTCTTGGCAGTATCACTCCCACATTGTCACTAGGACCTTGTCTGCACTTTGCAGTGCATCCACACTGCTGCAGTCACATCTGTTTGTTTATCACGAGGTGGAACTTGGGTTTGAGCGAATGGGAAGATGGTGTGGCTACTTCCATCCACAGCTGGAGGAAAAGACAAGTGGAAGGGGAGAGAGAAGAGAAGAGCTCCCCCTTGATCTGCCGGTGGACAACAGCTGCAGAGGGGTCAAAGCAGGGCAGGTGCTGTTTGTTTATCACGTCTGCTGTAGATGTGATAAATGGATCTCCAAGCTTGCTCCTGGCGATGCTGGTAATTCCCTGAAGATGAGAAGAGAAGCCAGAGTCCCCAGTAGAGCAGCTCCCATTGACCTTACTGCATGCAAGGTGCCCTGCTGAGTACGTCATGTTCAGCTGTGCTATTTGCATACCTGACGGAGATCGATGATGCCAGTGAGGGTGGACAAGGGCTAGGTGAAGAGACAGTGGTGCCACAGGCACATGGCGGAAGCTGTATGATCAGGGCGTGCTTGTGACTGACCTGGCAATTGCCTGCACTGTCCTTGAACAACCTCACCCAACAAAGTGGGAATCTCATTGGAGTCCATTGTGTTAGACACAAAGGTTGTGTGTTGTTGTGGGCTGTGACCTCATGTAACCTCTTGGGGAGAGAAGACGTTGTGAACCCCAGGAAGTGTTGGGAAGCTTAGAGGACTGTGTTCTACAATGTGCCAGGGGAGAATGGATGTTTGGAGCCAGCAGGATCAAGCAGTTTGCCTAGGAAATCCCTGAGGCGAGCTCACCTCTGGCTATCTGACCAACCCAGCCTTTTAAAGTGGTTCTCTGAGGAGGGGACCGACTGCTGCTTGCTGATTACCTGTTCCCAGGCTCTGTGTAGACTGCAGACTTTTTCCACGTCCAAACAACGCATCCTTTTTTCCGAGGCCACTCTCAGACAAGTTGATGCATTCTGCCGACACCCCTGCTTACCTCATGCCACGAGGCAGAAGGGATGTCCCAGCAGAGGGGCTTTTCCTGACATTTGGCCCCATGTGGATGAGCCAAATGTCAGGAAAGCCTCTCCTGACAGAAAGGTGTGCAATCAGTGTATCTTTTGCTGACAGGTCTCAGCAGTCTTGACCTAGCCTGGAGGCCCACATTGAATAAAGGAAGGGCTTGGCCCGTTCGCAGAGGTCCACGTTCTCAGCTAAAGTTGTTAAGAAGAAGTTTGAAAGACTGAGTCCTCCCTGATCCCATGCTGGAGTCATGGGAATGACCTTGGAGTTTTCAGCAAGCATGAAGGGGCTTGTTAAAATAATTGTTATTGTTTTCTTTGTAATGCTTTCACTTTAAGAAGAAATGTGCTTGCTTAGAAAGAACTATGTCTTAACAGGTAACAGCTGGTAATGACCATCTTAGCCTCCAGAGACAGCCAAGTTCAAGCGCTGCCTGTTCATGCAGTCTGGCTTGCTGGGATACCACAGTGTAAGCAGGGAATTGTGCAGGTTGGAAAAGCCTGGTCAAGAAGGAGAGAGACACAGGTCACCACCCTAGACAAGGCTCAGAATGGGTGTTCACGGAGGGGGACTCCATGTGCAGTTGCCCCTACCTATGGTTTTCCCCCTCCTTTCCCTGTCTGATGCTCCCTCCCTCTGCCCAGATTTTCAGGGCACACACATCCACCTCAGCTCTGTGCAAATCGCCCAGGCCCTGGGTTTGCATTTCCTCAGTCACTCATTTTACGGAACATTCAGTTGAAGCAAAGCTACAACATGGGAATAGGGAGGGGAGCTGCAGCCCCTCTGGGGCTCTGCATGGGGGCAGAGTGTTACTTTTCAGCCCCTAAAACCACACGGGGGCATTGCCCAGTGTCCTGAGTGCTGCTGTCTTGGCTGCCGCACATCCAGCTGATGCCACGCAGTCACCACCAGATCAGCCAGGAAGCTGTGAGTGATGGTGTATTGTGGCCTGCCGTGCCATCTAATTGGTGCTCTGTGCTCTGCAATGCACACAGCACAGTTAGAAGGACACAGGGATGCCAAGCGGATGAAATGTGGGGCAGCTGCAGAGAGCTGAAAAGCAGCTGTGATGAGATGTCCCCAAACGTTTTTAAGACAAAGAGGAGCATTTACATAACTGAAAAATTAAAGCTGTCCACGGATGGTAGCACCAAAGACTGCACCTGCAGATCTGTTTGGTATATATGTAAAGTCATCATTATTCCCATGACCACTAATTGTTCCACCCTTTCTTGGATTTTCTCTTAAAGCACTGACAAATGATGGGGTCTGCACCTGCCCTGCTTTGTCCCCTCTGCAGCTGTTGTCCACCTATGAATCAAGGGAGAGCTCTTCTCTTCTCTCTCCCCTTCCCACTTGTCTTCTTCTCTATCTGTGGATGGAAGTAGCCACACCATCTTCCCATTCACTCAAACCCAAGTTCCACCTCAAACTCAGCCCTTTCTTTGACCCACTCATCCAGGCTGTCCAAATCTTGCTGCTTTATCTTGCTCAGGAGTCCCAAGATCCAACCTTGCCTCTCTGCAAATGATGCCAAAACTCTCGTCCATACCTTGGTCATCTCCTGCTTTGATGGGTGTTACCCCAGCCTAGATTCCTGGCAACTTCACCTTTTTCAAGTCTAGTCCAAACGTTCTGCTGAGAACATCTTCCTGTCATTGTTCTCTGCTCTTCTTTAGGTCTCTGCACTGACTTCCCCTCTTTCACTGCTTCCAACATCCTTCCATGCCTTTCACTATTTAGCCCTGTCCTACCTATCACCTCTCCTATCTTAATGAAAAATGGACTCCTGCCTCCTCTCCACCAGCAATGCCAGCCTCCAGTGCACCCTTCCACCTCTGCCGTATTTCCCATGTCACCCTTTACACATGGGAAAAGATCCCACCCAAAATCAAGAAGCCCACATGTTGCCCTCCTCAAAACTACTTAAGACATATATGCAGCAGCAACCTCATAACTTCCCACCAGCCTTGGTGGTGTGATGGGCTATGAATTGCACACACTCTATTGTTGGTGTTCCCCGCTGCTTTCCACAGGCTCAGCTGTATGTCTCAACCCTGAAGCTTGTAATCTTCCCAGGGCAAGGACTTCCTGTTTGTCTCAGGTCTGTGTTATGACAGATGTCGACTTCTGTTTTAAAGGCACTGTCCGGCCTTGAAAACCTTTGAATGAATGTGTCTTTTTGTACAATACCTAGCACAAATAGCACCTTGACCTGTTTGGCCTCTAGACACTACCTCAGTATAAATATTATTAATAACAACTCACTTGAAAAGCATGAAATCCTTCCAGGGAATTATTGGATGGGAATGACAAATCCCTCATAATTATATATGGCTCTTAATCTTGCTATTTATGTAGTTTTTCATGCACCAGTTCTAGCTAACAGGGCTTGCCTAGGGAGAGTTTTTGCCTGCTGGAAGACTTCATTGAAATTAGCCAAGGTCTGGCCATGTGGATCCCCTTGCCAAATTAGGGCCTTCATTTAGAAATATCAGCATGAAGAAATCTCATGTTACCAATGGCACAGACAAAGGAAAGCTATTTGGGAAAGACAGGAGAGATCTGGCAGAGGAAAATGACATCTGCTTACATAATTATTAAATCATCATGATCTCCAAAATCTAAAGTTCAAATAGTTTAGTTGAAACTGTAAAAGTAAGTGTCTTTTAAAACCAACATTTGTTATCCCTTCCTCCAGAGTTTCAAGCAAGCGGCTTTAGATTCCTTAGGCTTCATGGGCTTCTGGCAGTCAGCTGAATAATTAACTAGCTAGGCTGGAGGTTTTATTACCCAGAAAATCTGCAATTGAACATTTGTTGCATAGAAAATGGATGCGTTTCTCTCTCAGGTACATTTGGACACAGTGAATGCAAGCCTCCAATGGTTTCACCTATTGCAATTTTCAGAGTGTTAAGTGAGATGAAATTAACTGAAAGGAAACAGTTTGAATCTAAATATTTCATATCTTTGTCAAAGTGGCTTGCTCTGTTATTGAAGTCAGACATTTGCAGCCTTTCTGAATATTGCTCCATGGGGTAAGACTGGTCTTAGCTATGGACTCCCAGTGAAAGCAATGAGATTTAAAGGTAACCCTCCTGCATTTGTTTATTCTCTGCTGTACAAGGTGCTGGTAGATATCCTTTTAATTTTCTGCTTCTTTTCAGATTCCTTAGGAGTCTGATTTTCTTTCTGATTGATATAGAATATAGCTTTTTGCTGATGATTCTACAGAAGAATTGTTCTTTAAAAAAGTAATTTCCATTGTAGAGTCTGGTGCCGAGCTTTAAATAATCCTGTAAGAAGTGCACTAAACAAAACACTAAAGCATGACCTTGACTCAAAGCAGAAGAGTAATCCCACTGTTGTAAACAGGACTGCACTTAAAGTCAAGGTTATGCTTAAGCCCTGTGCTGGACTTGGGTCTTGGACTATACTTTTTTCCTCAAAATGTCCCCAGGGCATTGCTGCCAGCCCATAGCAGATGTTCAGTCCCATCCCTGAGCGGGAATGTATGTGGTTTGCTGAGTCCAGCCCTGAGAAAGGACCTTAAGATGTGGCCTGTGCTAGGTATTGCATTACAGTGAGACTGTACCAGTGTTCCCTGTGAGCTGTGCGCTTGGGCAGCTGCCCTACAGAGGTTCAGGTGCTGCCCAGCTGATGAGCAGACAGCCCACAGCTGCCCATTGCTGGCAGTATGTGTTTCTAGTCTGTACAGGCCTTGGTGCAAATAACAAAATTTTTCTGCCCATGAGGAACAACTTGGAGGGAACACTGGCCCGCACTCTGAGGTGATTGAAGCAGGGCAGCTTTCCCTCTTAAGGGCAGGAGGCCTTGGTCCAGTCAGCCCCATTCCGTTATCCCTATCCTGCTGCCCCTGCACTGAGTGTTGGGCTGAAGAGGAGGACAGTCCGGCAGTGGAGGGCTGGTTGAGGGGCAGAACGGACAGGCCATTCCAATGTGGGGCAAGAAATTGGGCTCGATTGGGGAACGGGCTGAAGGCAACAGCCTGCCAAAGGCTCTCAGTACGAGGGTAGACCTGACCCAGGTTGGCGTGAATTGGGTTGGCCGGGTTAGACAGTGAGACAGGCCAAAGCTTCAGGGAACTTTCCCCTACAGAAGGGGGCTGCAGCTTGAGTCCTGTGGGGCTGAAGACTTGTTTGGTATGGAACTCTGATACTCCAGCCAGGCCCACCAATGGGGTTGCAAAGGGGACACTTGCCCTGGGGCCCAGCATTTCAAAGGGGCCCAGAGCCCCAGCTGCCACGACTGTCAAAGTAGCAGTGGTGGTGGCTGGAGCGCCAGGCCCCTTTGAAACACCGTGGAGTGCCGTGTGCAGCTCTGATGAAGTGCGGGGGCGCCCAGGTCTGACTGCCCTAAGCCACACCCCTTCTGGGGCAGGAAGCCAGGCCCCCCATCCCACCTTGCCCCCAGAGCTGCTGCATCTGCCAGTGCTGCTAGCCCCAGCAGATATAAATCAGCAAGTGTCAGCTTAACTAGAATACCGACAAGGAGCTTGTTCCTGAAGTAAACACCAGCAATCAGGTGTTTGCATCAGAGAGATTAGTTCTGGCAAAGATTCAAACATGAGAGCTTCAATTAGGCCTTTAAATCCGGAATGAAATACTCGTCAATTTTCTGATGTTCAGCGTCTCCAGCAGACTCCATTATCCACAGCAGGGAAATCAGACAGGTGCCTTCGGATGGCTTGAGGAGCCACAGGTTCCTGGGTTTGGAAACTTCGGCTCTTTTCTTGCTCTGCTGTACACGAGCCTCTGGCAACCTCTTTGCCACAAGGCCAACAGACAAAGGCATTAGGTTAATCTTCCATGCAGAATAGTAGGGCTGCTTCTTGGATGTGGAAAATTTGCAGCTGGATTGTGACACAGAGCTAAATCAAAGGCACCTGTCCTCCGTCCTGGCCAGCTTTTGCATTTCATTTACCGTGTGTGTGGAATGGAGGGTGCCTGTGTATGTGTACACCTATTCACAAAGCCAGCCGGTGATTGAATCCAGCCTTATGGATAGTCGACTATCATCTTATCAGGGATGATACCCATAGAGTCTATCTTTCCTGGTTGCATCAAAGAACTGTTCCTTTGTGTTTCAAGCTGTCTATGGCTGTTTGGCACCACGTGAGGCAGAAGTTTGTGAAAGAGAATGGGTAGGAGGTTCAGCTATAGGGCTTTGATTCAGACAATCAGCTAACACCCTCACTGTGGCTAGGAGCCACAGGTCTTCTTAGGCCATCGGTTTTTCAGCAGAACTCACCCTTGTTTTCATAAAATGTTTCAAAATCGATGTCACAAGTTGGCCCCGGGGGCATTCTTTGGCATCACATTCACTTTTGTGCTTTCCATTAAACTTCTGAATAGGCCTTGTGAGTGCCAGCTCAACAGTGCTGCTAACATAGTCTTATTAACGAATCATGTCATGATCCGTCTTGCTTTATGCCCCCCTCCAGGAATGCACAATGAGACATTGTAACTGGAAGTGGGTCCAGTTATTGCAACCCGTCTTCCAAACTCCTTCAAATAATTGTCAGGCTTGGTCTAAAATCATGATTTCACTCCATCCGTAGGACGCATGGTAGAGACTGATCGGCTTCCGAAAACTGGGGAGGTCCTTTCAGCAGGTCCCGTCTCCACAGGCAGCGCGCAATTCGAAAAGCTGCACTTTTGAACCTCCGTGGCTGCAGTTACGCTAATGAGGCGCTGTATATTCATTGCAGCGCCTCATTAGCATCTTTCAAACCTGCTCATTAACATGCCCCTTTCAAAAGGAAGAGGCACGTGTAGACACAGGGTCTATATGGATTCCTTGGAAACGGAAAACCGCTTGTGCTCTCTTCTGTGATAAGGGGCTTTTCTCTGTTTTCTCCTTCCCAAACGAGAGGTGTGTTTGCCTCAGTATATCTCCCTCAGGCTAAAAGGCAGGCTGTTTTCATCCTCCTCTAGCAGAGGCTGTTCCGCTTCTTTTCTTTTTCTCATTTTTCAGAGCCAACAGGATTGGTTGAATGCTAGCAGGAAGGCAAAGTGGATTTATTTATATGGTGCATCCATCTGAGTTGCCCGAAGCTCTGTCCGATTACAGAACACAGGCACTTAAAATAACATCCAGAAAAAAACCAAAATGTAACTCGCAGTTCACAATCAATTCCCAAACAAAGAAAACAGATCAACAATTAAAGACTTGTCCAAATGAATCCATCTCCTTGTGACTTTTAAACCTAGGAAGAGAAGAGGCCAAGGAAATGTAGTGAGGATGAGCACTTCTAGCAGAGCTGCTCTGCTTTTGATCTAGGGGGAATTTATTCATTTAACTGATTTTTCTAAAATAATTTATTTAAGAGGACTGTCTTAGCCTTTTGGTCCAATGCACGTTGCCTGTAAGGACGGGACCAATGCACAGCTCTGTAAGGCTAGGAACTGAGGATACTTTGGTTTGTTTGGGAAAAAATGCAAGAACAATAACACGGAAGTGGGGCCAGATTATCAGCTGGTATAAAACAGCTTCGCTCAGTTGTCTCACGGCTATGAGGATGCAATGCTGCCTCACACCAGCTGAGGTTCTGGCTCCAGTAAGTCTCCCTACAGCTTTCTAGTACGGTAGAATAATGAAACCACGGGACAATCTGTGGTTCAGTAATGTAGGAGGTTCAGGCAACTGCTCAGGATACCCCTCGTGCCAGCAGTAGCAGATTAATGCAGAGGCCCACAGGGGGACCTGGGGACACCCACAGGATTGCTGGAACCTGTGTAAAATTGGGGCAGCCTCCACTGATGGAACTGTGGTCCTGCCTGCCTGTCTTCCTCTTCCCCTGAGGCCCTGCCCCTTGAGCAGGCCAGAAGCCAAAATCAGGCTGTGGTAAGAGCCTGTCAGGGAACCTGGATTGCTGTGAGGAACCTGGGACCCTCCAGCTGGCCTGGGTGGGGGACTGTGCCTGAAAACAGACACTGACCTGTGTCCCCACCCCCAGAGCAGGTGGAAAGTCCAGGGCTCCCCACCATGGCCAAGGTTCCCTGGGCAGCTCTCATCACAACCCATCTCCAGCTTCCAACCTGGCCAGCAGCTGAGGCCCTGGGGAGAAGAGAATGAGTAGGAGATGTGACCTGTGGCCAGGGGAGGTGTCGGGGGTCAAAATGTTCTTTGTGCGGAAGAGCCCAATAAATCTTGAATCGGCCTCTGAACACCAACACTCACCCATCTGTTTAGTTCTTACTTCCCCTCTGCCAGCCGTCTGTTTAGCTGATGGATTGCAAGAGGAGCAGTTGGGGAGCCAGTCACTCTAGGCAAAACAACCCTCTAGGGAATCCATGTAGCAAATGCCTAATGTGCATAATGTCCCACTTACCTTACTTCTTTCACTTGTCCTATTAATGACAGGTGCCCCCCCCTTTGTTCTTCCTTCCTTGCCCCTCTCCCTGTTCTACAAACCTTGGACTCTTATTATCTACTCCACTCTGCTACTCTGAAGAAGTAGATCTTATCCATGAAATCTGATTACCTAACAATTAAGTTGGTTAGTCTTTGAGGTGCTACAGGACTGCTTGTTTAGTGTATCACCAAGTCCTTGATTTTTTTTAAAAAAAGGATTTTCTATGTTATTTATGGGGTTTGGCCTTCAGCTACAGTAGACATCTTGAACCAAGTTGGGCATGATCCCATATGGTTGGCTTTTGGTAAGAACAGAGTCCAGACCACAACAGTAGAATCCAGATTTTACATAGCCCATAAGTAGTAGAGTGCAGGGGGTTTTTATTCTGCTAGTTACAGAGATGGGTCCAACTGAAACATATGTATCCATGTTCAGCCGGTGCAGGCCCACACCTTCCTCTTAAATTCCAGAAATTTTCAGAGATGGGAGTTAATTCTGAGTTCTTCTCCACTTTTAACTCACGGCACCTGCATTTCACCACTAGGGAAGTGTGATTGCATCAAAGCTGGCTCAGTAAAGAGAAGCCTGTAGCTTTGATTTATACCGTTTGACTTAGATGCTGTGTTTTTTCGTTGCTAGTGTTTTTTCAGGTATGGTACTAACCATGTAGGATGTCACTAATACATGTGTGAGAAAGGGATCACACAAATGCACTGTTACACTTCTCTTTTCTCTAAGGTTGCCTAATACAAGGTACCTGCTTCTCTATAGACTGTCCTCCAAACTCCACTACCAGAGCAAGTTCTTGTACTTTGTTACTGGAAAGATCCTGGTGCTCTTTAAAAAGATCCTGGTTGTCTTTTGCAGTACTGAGTGAATGATGAATTAAAAATTAGTTAATTTTTCAACAGGAGAGACTGCTGCTATTCAGTACAAATAAACACAATGAATATAATTAGAGGTCAAATGAAAACTCGATAGCACTTAAAATCTGCAGCTTTGTCTACATAGACCTGTAGCACTTATGAAGCATGCACAGTAATACAACACTAACGTTTGCAAAATGTTCTTTGGATTAATTGACTTTGGCAGAGTACACACACACATGATTTTCTACATTTTTGCCCATCCTGACAATCATTCCATGCTCTAGGCAATCTTTGCCCGAGCTGTCCATCTATATAACCATCACATTATTCTGGTTTCTTGAACAGTGGAGTGCAGTACTTTGCCTCTCAGCAGCCAGTGTGGTTTAATCATGTCCTCATCTATGTACCATGGTGGAATGGAAAGTTGTTTCTCTCATTTTAGGGGAGGCAGTTGGCAGAGCAAAAGCAACAGCAGAGCAGGAACAATGTAAAAGTGAAGGGTTCTGTGTGTGCATGGATGCTGTCTGTATGTTGTGTCTATATTACACACACACACACACACACACACTCTCTCTCTCTCTCTCTCTCTCTCTCTCTTTTATCAATCTCTTGTAGAGGCATTTGGGTGCAGTGACCTCCTTGGAAGCATGCCACAAAGTGAGAACAGAGCATATTTTAAGAGGAAAATACACCACCATGAGTGTGAAGATGCCCATACTGTTAACATTTGCAAACAAAAAAGGAGCAGGAGGTTGGGATTTGGCCCATGAATCAATGTTGCATACATAGCCAAAACCAGTCCAAGCTTTGCTTAAAACACCTGCAGTGAGCAGGGTTAGTCTAGCTCCCACCAAAGCCAATGGTCAAGCAATGGTAGAGCAAGATGAAGACCACTCTGGGTAACCAAGAAACTGATCTTGCTTGGTGCTGAATCTTCTTGTGCACCAGCGAGGTAAGGTCCCTCCTTGCTACCAGTAAGAGACTCTGCTGCATTAAGGCCCCAATTCAGCAAACCACTTAAGCACATGCTCATCTCCCATTCAAATCAGTCCCAAACTCTTGCTGAGTCAGGGCCTAATTTACATGAAAGAAGAGGAAAATAACCTGAAAAAGATTCTTGTGTCTTAGGTTAGTTTTCAGTACAGCGTCAAGGGACAGAAGAAATCTTGTGGCACATATCTACTGTCAACTCAGAAATGTATATTTAATGAGCTCGATTAGTTGCAACATTTCAAATGCTTAATGAAGGCTGCACTTTTCAGAGTTTTCAGGGCTGAATTTTATAAATACCATGATATAGTCTTGTTTGTCAGAAGGGGACATTAGTTCCAAACACAAGTCAAAGAAATGCCAGTAACCTGGTAAAAATACCTCTAAGAAAGCAAGCAAATTACTCTGAACTCTGCATTCAAGCCAATACATATGCACCATATCTCCTCATGGAGAAATAGTCCTTTTTAATGTTTTTTTCAAGATATGCAGTACAGTAGGTCAGAAAGGAACATCCAGGCTTGAGTGGAACTGGGAACCACACAAAATTCCTTAGTTTTGCATGGTTTACTTTTAAAACAAAGCAAAACTCAGTCGGATCAGAGGCCTTCTTATTTTGAAGTCTGGGGATTGTTTAATGCTGAAACTTGAAAGCAAACCTCTGGAGTGAAACGTCATGAATCGAATCATTCACATCATTAATAATGGTAATAATAATAATCTCTAAGGCTGTTCCACACAGCTCTAGGCAAAACCTACTAGGTTAGAGGTTCTCAAACTATGGATGGGGACCCCATTTTAGTGGGATCTTCAGGGCTGGCATTAGACTTGCTGCGACCTGGGGTTGAAACCAAAGCAGGAATCCCATCGCCTGGGCCCAAAGAACAAGTGTTTCAGCCCTAAGTGGTGGGACTCAGGCTACAGAGTTTCTTCCTTGTCCCCCACCAACCCCTCATCTTAGACACTAGGACTCAGGTTTTGACTTTGGCCCTCCTCGCAAGGCAGAGAAGTTCGGGCAGGCTCAGGCATAAGTTCTCACCCCTCCGCTCCTCTCCTGCAGTCATGTGGTCATTTTCTTATCAGAAGGGGGTCATGATGGGCTGAAGTTTGAGAACCCCTGTACGAGATGAACAAACCTCAGAACATTCAGCTGAATAAGCAAATACTTGGTGGCAAGAAGGGCTCAATCTCGGATCCAGACCTTTTTGATAAAGAGAAGATGGAACCTATATGGCTCCAGGCACACTCTTAACCTCATCCTTCTGATCTAAAAATTAGAATAAAAATCCCAGCAGAGCAGACTTCCCAGCAAAGTTCTGAACTCTTACAGCTTCCTCCTGAAAGCAAAAAATCTGAGAACGGCTTTTCTTGTGGCATTTGGGCATTTGTTATTCTGCCCCGCCCCTCTTTCAACAGTTATGTTGGAGAGTTTAAGTACCCTAAACTGTTTGCAATAGCTTCATTTGTTGGCAATGGGAAAGGCCCCAAAGATAACTGACTCCTTGGACTCTCTCCCTCTGGACTCTCTGAAGATAACTGACCTTGGGGACGTCTGTCTCTTAGGAAGTGGGTCTTACCCATGAAAGCTCATTACCTAATACACACAGTTGTTAGTCTTCAAAGTGCTCTTGGACTGGTTGTTATCTCTGTACAGGACAGTCTATCTTTCAAATTCCAGAGCCCATTTATGGCAACGAGAAGGCAAGTAGAATTTGTGCCTGGCCTGACAAAGCTTAATGATAAATTGGCAAGGCTAATAAAGGACAAATTATTTGTGAAGCAACAGAGTATAATTCTTTCCTCAAGAACAAAAATCTGTATCTTCATTAACACCAACAGTGTGTTAATAGCTGCACCTCAGGGTTTGTATTTATGGCTTGGTCTTGATTTTTACAGACCTGTTTTATGTTGGTTCTGAGTTTCCTTGAATAAATTTAGTACCAAGTGGCTAAATGACCTATATTGTTAGGAGCTTAAAAACATCTCTTAGAGGAAGTTTTTTGCACTTTCTGTGTACAGTTTGGAGGTTAGCTTTGTCTCTGTAGTTGCAAAGTCTCCTACAGTAGTGTCTGAAAAAAGGCATTTAATGATAAATTCACAGTTACGGATATAGCAGTTACACCGTGCATGGGTATTAAAGACATGCTGCTGTGTAACTAGTTCTAAGTCATGTTTGTCAGTACAGATTTGTGAGAAAAGTTTATAAAATATTCCCGCAGTTATCAATGGCACCAGGATATCACTTAATTGCGTTGCTTAGCTTTCCTCCCCAGCTTTGCGACACACACTGCTTGCTTCCAGCATGTCTTGTTCATTATTGTGCCTGAAACATTACTGGGGCCTGTGAGGCAGTATTTATGCCTTACTGCTGATACTCTGCTGTGCTCTTGGACCAACTCCATTTTAATTAGCCCCACTGCAACTGGCATTAGGCGACATGTTGTAAGAGCCACTTAAATTAACTTCTGAGTTTTCCTCCGACAGATGGGACCCCACTAACCACTCTCGCCTACCGTGTTCCTTTAATCATTCTCTAAAGAGCTGTCACAAAGCAGCAATGCGCCGTACTGAACTGGAGCGTCAGAAATGTGACCTTGACTTTGGCAATCATTTCTGGTTATTAGCAGACTTCTGAGAAAGCATTTGGATTTTCTGAGGAGACCTCATTAGGAATTTGCATTATGGCCTAGAGCCTTCCTCCCCTCCCACGTTCCAGGATCAGGGCCCTGCTGTACAGTGTGCTAGAGACACACATAAATTAAAAACCGCCCCTGCACAAAAGAGAGGTGTCCGATGCAGCATGTCTGTCTCTGTCGAGTGGGGCCAGCAAATGCATGCTTCAGTGTCGTGCCAGACTGCTCATAAATAATGCTCTTGAGAAAGGCGCTCTGCCCCGTGGCGGAGAGGCAGAAGGCTGTTGACAAAAGTGCCAAGTTCTGTCAACAGTATGTCGACAGAATGCATTTTTAGTGTGGATGCTCTGCGAGTTTTGCCAACAAAACCGAGGTATGAAAATGGGTCTCCTTCCAAAGGCAATCAAGCACTGGCTGGCACATCCCCCTGCCAGAGCCAATGCCATAGTCCATCTACATGGCTCCCTTTTTTTCAGGTCGCTCCCAACTAGTCAATTGTCCAGGCTACCACTGGCCTTCTTGCAACCAACCGTCTGCTGTCAGCCTTGCAGTTCTAGCTCCCGAGCTGGCAATTACCTCTCTGTAATTCTACCTGGAGGAGTCTAAATTATAATGTACACATCAATGGGATGCAAAAGATGAGGGTATATGACTATGGCAGGGATTCTTGGTACAACAGTGGCAATCTCTGAGCCACTTAACAAGCTCAGCTGGCCTGTAGTAGACTGCTAGATTGGCTACATATCTGATTGGCTGGAAGAGGCAGCAGACTGGCTCTTAAGACTAGCAGCTGCAGCAGTTCAGTGGCTATTCAAACCATTTGCCTGTGGCTGTGATAGCTCCTCTCCCTGCTTGTTCCAGCCCTGCCTCAATTCAGGTAAGCCAGTTTTGACCACTAGGAATGACTGCCCACAGCCTGGTGATGGACAGGCGCTTTCTTACCCTACTAGATGCTTTTTGTTCCAGCTATGAAAAGTAGAAAGTAGAGCAGCTGAGACGCCCTTAAGCTTCCAGGCACACATGTACCCTCAGTTGACAATCAGTAATTTAGTGTGTTACAGTCCTACCCTGTTCTCCTACATGGTCACTAGACATTTCCTGCTTTGTCGACCTAACTCTGAAGTATAGACCAGACCTAAGACTTGCCCTGTTAAACTGAATACAGAATTTATTGAAAGCAGCGAGAGTAAAGTGCATTTAAAAGAGAAGAACTGCTTTACACAGTGCATCTAGGACACATAGGTTTTGTACTGATATAACAATGTTGGTTGGGGTGATGTTTTTTAAAACAATGGGGTTATACCAGTACAATCACTGGTGTTTACAGCTAGGACAGCATCGATGTGCCTTTCCCCCATATTCCCCTTCCTGTACAGGAATAATCCATACTGAGAGAAGCACATCTAAACTGGCCCTAACGGCCCACATCCCAGCATGGGTTGTATCACTTTATCTCTGCCACTGTAGTTAAATCTGTACAACTTTTATATGTAGGCAAGGCCTTACCGGAGACATTGTACTCAAGTTCTAGAGCTGAGGGTTTAGGTACAGGGAATAAAGGCTACCTCACATTTGTATGGAGAGTTTCTCATTTCCAAGCAATTCTGTGTGGGACCTGAGCCCAAGCCTTGCCATCCAAAGCCCATGTTTGAGCCCCACATGCTACTCCCTAACACTGGTCCTGGTTGCAAACTCAACTCCGTTTTAGAACCAGGCCTGGCAGTTGCCAAATGCATAGCTGTAGCGTTGTTAGGAATGAGTGATAGATAAATTGAGTGGGCCTTCAGTGTCATGGTTGTCAGTTACAGTGAAAGCTGGTTTTATTTGTAGGGCTTGCAGCTACATTTACGTGGCATTGAACCAGTGCAACCAGTCCTACATCACCTGCTCCTCCTCTCTTCCATGGCATTGGGTATGGAAGAGAAGTGAAAGGAGCATGACCAGAGCCCTTTGGGCTCCTATGATCTCAGACTGGTAGATTAGTCCCCGGGGATATGGGGTGTCTGGGGTAGAGGTAGTACCTTTGACTCTCCGGCAGCTGCGCCTTTTCAGGCAGACGGAAGCACTGGTCCTCACCCACCACTCACCTCTCACTGTTGGCTCCTAGCAGCTGTTGTGCATTACAGCGACGCCATCTCCCGGGCAACTGCGTCAGCTCTCAGGCGAAACACAGTAACGGGGGTCTGGTCTGTCTCACATACTGACCTTATGGAGGGACGTGTTCCTTCTCCCTTCTAATGCACAGGCTCAATGGCGGACCCGGAGATGTAGAGCTGCAAATCAACAACTCCTGTGAAGGCAGAGGAAGATGCCCCACTGCCTTGTGGGTTATCCTGGGAAGGAGCAAGGTTAAGGGAGTAAACCCTGACAGAAAATCCGGAGGGGAGTCCTAAGGCGATTCTGTGTCAACTTCTGGCACTGTCCTGGCAACTCCTGCAGCTGAGCTGGTACCAAACGTAGAGGTTATCCTTTCCTTTGGACTATAAGCTGAGAGGGGGGGCCTGCTGTCTGGGCAGCCCAGGGTCTCCATAAAAATTGCCCAGGCTCATGCCTGGCGAGGTACTCCAGCATCACTTAACAGCGTTGAACCAACACGGGAGGCAACAGATACCAGTTACAAGCTCTTGCTCGATTGACATAGAGAACGAGCGCCGGGGTTGCTTCCAACGGTGGGAGAGATCATCACATCTCATTGGACAGTCACTGCCCACCTTAAGCTGGGCAGCCCCCAGCCAGTAGGGTACTGTCTTGCCACAGTTCACCTGCCTCACTGGGTGCGTGAGGCTTAAGGTTCCCAAACCTGGCAAGTGACTGAAATGAGCACCAGACAAAGCAACAAGAAAATTATTAAGAAAAGGAAATCATCAAAGTTTCAAGCTTGCTTGATGGAATGTATGGACCATGTTGACCAGTTTGACTGAAGATCTTCAGGACATCAGCGACACCCAAAACACCGCTGTCATCAATGAGGAACTGAAAAGACTCCAAGTTGACATCGCCACTTTGCAGGAGACGTGACTCGCAGCTTCGGGATCCCTAAAGGAAAAGGACTACACGTTTTTCTGGCAGGCCAAAGCCCAAGAGGAACCCAGGGAGGCTTTGCCATCAGAAACACCCTTCTGCAAATGGTGGAACTAGTCACAGGCAGATCAGAAAGACTCCTTCAGGTCAAACTTCAAACCTGCGCCGGTCCCGTCCACCTGATCAGCGCTTACGCTCCAACCCTGAACACCATACCAGAAGCAAAGGACAAGTTCTGTGACGAGCTCAGTGCCGCCATAGTGCAAATACCTGCTTGTGAACAATTGTACCTTTTGAGGGAGTTCAGTGCAAGAGTTGGAGCTGATCATGACTCATGGCCCTCTTGCCTAGGTCATTTCGGTGTGGGAAAAATGAATGACAATGGACAGTGTCTCCTCTAACTTTGCACATACCACAATCTGTGCATCACAAACACATTTTTATGAACCAAGCCACAGCACAGAGAGTCATGGAGACACCCAAGCTTCAAACACTGGCACCAATTAGACTTGGTCATCACCAGATGCCACAACCTCAAAAACGTCCTCCTGACACACAGCTACCATACACAGATACAGATACAGATCATTTGCTAATCTGCTCCAAGCCCAAGATGAGACCCAAGAAGCTGCACCATTCTAAACCAACTGGAAGGCCCCGCATTGATGCCAGAAAGATGGCAAACTCAGAAAAAGCTGAAATGTTCAGAGAGACCCTTAAGGAGAATCTGCACAGCAACCCTGCAGGTGCTGATACAACATCCAGATGGCAGCATCTGAGGGACACAATCTACAATACGGCCTTGTCAATGTTTGGAAGAAGATCTGGAAACACAAACGACTGGTTAGAAGCTAACTCCGATGAGATGATTTCAGTCATCGAAAAGAAGCACACTGCACATATGGAGTATAAACGCTCACCGAGCCAGAGTACCCAGGAAGCACTCAGAGTAGCCAGAAAACTAGTACAGCAGACAGCCAGGCGCTGTGCCAACAACTACTGGCTTAAGCTATGCAGCAGTATCCAGACCTGTGCTGACTCTGGTAATCTCAGGGGAATGTACGAGGGTATAAAGAAGGCAATGGGACCAATCCAGAACAAGACAGCACCTATGAAATCCAAATCTGGTGAAGTCATCACTGACAAAGCCAAACAGATGGAGCGATGGGTCGAGCACTGCTCCGAGCTGTACTCACGCGAGAACACTGTGATTGATACAGCCCTCAACACCGTCGAGCTCCTGTCAGTCATGGGCAAGCTGGACCAGGAACCAACTGTGGATGAACTGAAGAAAGCCATCGACAGCACTGCAGTAGGAAAGGCCCCAGGCCAGGATGGTATACCACGAGAGGTAATCAAGTGTGCCTTGGACCCACTCCTGGAACCCCTACATGAGCTGCTGTGCCTGTGCTGGAGAGGGAGAGGTTCCACAGGAACCTGCGGGATGCCAACATTGTAACCTTGTATAAGAACAAAGGAGACAGAAGTGACTGCAACAATTACCATGGAGTCTCCCTCCTTTGTATCATTGGTAAATTGTTTGCTCATGTCATCCTCGGCAGACTCCAGAAGCTCGCTGAGAAGGTGTATCCTGAATCCCAGTGTGGATTCTGCACCAAGAGATCTGCCATTGACATGATCTTCTCCCTGAGGCAGCTGCAGGAGAAATGCAGGGAGCAGAGGAAGCCACTCTGTCGCCTTCATCGACCTGACCAAGGCTTTTGACTCGGTCAGTAGGGATGGACCGTTTAAATTGCTCCACAGGATAGGCTGTCCACCACGGCTACTCAAGATGATCCAGTCATTCCACAAAGACACGAGAGAAACCATCCAATATGAGGGCACATCATTGGATGCCTTCAGCATCAGGAGTGGTGTCAAACAAGGGTGCGTCCTTGCTCCGACATTGTTTGGGATCTTCTTCGCACTCCTCCTGAAGCATGCCTTTGGATCCTCAACAGGGGGCATCTTTTTGCACACAAGATCTGACGGGAAACTGTTTTATCTTCCAAGGCTGAAGGCTAAGTCTAAGGTGTGGGAAGTGCTCATTAGAGACGTGCTGTTCGCAGACGACGCTGCTTAGTGACACACACAGAAGCCCAGCTTCAAAAACTGCTGGATCAGTTCTCCAAAGCATGCAAGGACTTCAGGCTTTCCATCAGCCTAGAGAAGACAAATGTACTTGATCAGAACGTTGCTGAACCTCCATCAATCAGCATTGACAATTACACGCTAGAGGTCGTCCACAAGTTTACTTACCTTGGGTCCACCATCACCGACACCCTGGTTCTGGAGCCTGAGCTAAACAGGAGGATTGGAAAAGCAGCCATAACTCTGTTCAGACTTAGCAAGAGAGTGTGGAACAAAAACAAGCTATACACTCACACCAAAATGCAAGTCTACAGAGCCTGCATCCTCAGCACCCTCCTCTAGGGCAGCGAGTCTTGGAACTTGTACACCCGCCAGGAAAAGAGTCTGAATGTCCTCCACTTGCGCTGCCTCAGTCGCATTCTTGGGATTTCATGGAAGGACAGAGTGCCCAACAACGCCGTCCTTGAGCAAGCTGGAATTCCAACCATGCATATCCTCCTCTGGCAGCAGCGGCTCCACTGGCTTGGCCACATCCATAGGATGAAGGATGGAAGGATCCCAAAAGCCATCCTGTACGGCGAGCTAGCCTCTGGCAAAGGACCTCCCGGACGACCCCGATTGCGCTACAAAGACGTCTGTAAGAGGGACCTCAAGGAGGTAGACATCTACCCAGATAGTTGGGAAGAGCTGGCAGACGACCGCAGCAGCCAGAAGCAGGAACTACGCAAGGGCCTTCAGAAGGGCGAGATGAAAATCAGACAACTGGCAGAGGAGAAGCGAGCCCATAGAAAGGACAGCAAGGACCTGCCAGACACCCACTACATATGCAGCAGATGTAGCAAAGACTGTCACTCTCGTGTGGGCCTCCACAGTCACAGTCAACACTGCAAATAACAATCTTAAATGGAGTTACAAAGGGTGCGATCCATAGTCTATGCAGACTGAAGGATGCCTACTACTAGATTGGTCCCCAAAGCTGTTTTAATTTAGAGCAGCCTACAGACTGCTCTAAGATGTTGAAGTTGAACCAGCCCTCAGCTGAAGCCAGGATCGAGGAAATAGAAAGTCTCCCGCACAACATGTGTAAAAAGTGAGCCTATATATTTGCATTAGACATTGCATATCTCTGTGCATGGAAAAATTCTGAGCATGTTATATATAGCATCCAATCCCAAGCACTCATTTTACCTTACTTCTCTCCTAAGCAGCATTCCAAGAAAAATTATTTTCGGATCTCTGTACATCATTGGTGTGAATTAAATAGCAGCAGCTTTTTCAGATACATGTCATGTGCCTTTTTACATTTTACTCAGTTCAGTTAATTTTTATCTCTTTAATCATAAAACTATAAAAACAAGATGATATTGCCACTGGTAATTACGTAGCAAGCCACTGGGCAAGAAAGAGCACATTTAAAGTTGTGATCTAAGCAAAGGATATTTTGGGGATATTAATGACCTTGAGTATTGAAGCTGAGAGAGTGAACCAAATTTATGGGGTTACAATGCAGTTAAAATACAAAAGGGAAAAAATAAATCAGCTGAATAGTTGTAAGGAAATTGAACATTGTGGAGAGAGATTAACAGAACTACACAGGAACTGAGGAACTTAGGCCCGTTGCTGAGAATGGTAATGAGAATACAGAATATGAATAGGTCTAAACTGTCCTTGAAATATCATTATAACTTATTTGAAAAGACATTTACCAGTTGTATGATTTTCTCTAATGCAATACATTTCTTTGCATCTTTGATCATTCAAGGCATGTGAAGTATATCAGAAATGCACCTTGATTGAAGCTGAAAATAACAAAATGTTCCAGGAGACCAAATTAAACCAACTCATTTTATGAAAAGCAGAGTAGTGGAATCCAGGTTCATTTTTTTTCTTTTCTTTTACAAATAAATGAAGAAACTAAAATGTAAAAGGACACTTATTGGTCCCATTACAGTAAGAAACATCTCAATAGTATTCTAATGAATGTTCAAATGCCATGTATTATCAAGTTTATTTTATTCCTGCAGCGTATTATTCTCTGAATAGCTACATATATTAAAGCATTTAATCAAATAGCTTATTATTTCTGCTCCGTTGAATGCAATCCGTGCTATCTGGGTAATTGATGAAAATATGGACAGGCAGCAGGTGGAGCTAAAGAGATGGAGTGATTTGGGGCCTGATCTGGCACTTATGGAAGTTAAAGTAAAGCTCGCCAAAGACTTCAGTGGGCTGTGGTGAAAGTTCTATGCCATACCTGAAGTACTTACTTGTCTCAGGGAAAGACACAGAAGCAGAGTGGAAAAAGTACCCCAAAAGTTACTTGAGTAAAAGTTCAGCTGCTTTCACTTCTGAGTACTTGAGTACAATCAAGATGTGACTGGCGTGCGCATACGTGTGGGTGTTTTTTTTCACTCAGGTAGTTTCCCAGACAAACATTGGTGACTTGTACTTAAGTACATTCCCCTAAGGCAGCTGTACTTTTACTCAAGTAACTTTTGGGATGCATTTTCCACTTCTGCACGCGAGTGACAATATTCTTTGAATGTGGGTGCATGTTTCCCCTATGGCGGTCACCAGCAAACCATAAACAGTCACCTTCCATTACCATTGTGCCTAGAACAATGGGGGGGTGTTCCATTGCTACTCTGTGCCAACCACTGGCAAGCTATTGCTAACTGTTTTTCACACTACTCACACTTTCTATTAAGGTCCCCCATGTAAAGAGGTACTAAATAAATTGTTCTAAGCATGTTCCAGATAGGAGTTCTAGACTAGGGTGGGCAGGACTGAGCCTGCAGGCTGGATCTGTGCCCCACCCAAGTTGTTTAATCTGGTCCCTGACTTGGGGGAGAGCTTTGCACACTGCCCCTATTCCCAGCACAGTCTCTCTGCTCCTATTGGCCAGAAACTGGTCTCAGCTCCCATGGGCTGGAAATCAAGGCATAGGAAGGGAGAGATTTTCCTGGAATGGGGCAGGGTGCAAAGACTGCCTCATAGCACGAGAAGCCAGATATGGATCTGCTGGCAGGCAGGGAAGTCTCCCTTTGCTTGCTGATTGTTGGGCGCTGCTTAATCCCCCTCCTGCACCCCAACTTTGTCCCAGACCCTGCACCCCCTTCTACATCTCTCCCCTAGGCCAGACTCCTCAGCTGGACCCAGACCCCCTCCTGGACCTTGCACCCCAATCTTCTGCCTGAGGTCACAACCCCCTCCTTCACCCAAGCTCCCTCTCGCATCCCACACCCTCTCCTGCACCCCAGTCCTTTAACCCAAGTTCCCTTCTGCACCTAATCTCAATCCCAGACCCCGACCCTTCTCCAGAGAAAAGTGGGACTCTTGACCGTTTCCCAGAATCATAGATTGCCCCCTCCATTCATTATTAATCGCTCCCCTCTGTCCGAGATGTTCAGAGGTACATCAGCCAAAGGTGTTACAGCTCACTCCAAAAGAAGCAACAGATTGACCTGTTGGAATGCTCTATTAAGGATTAATTAAAACAACTATCTTTAAGCCTTTATAAATTATTGGTAAGCGGAACTTTGTTTTAGAGGGTGATCGATTATTTATACTGCAGTCAATTATTTATACTGCCATGTGGTCTCCTTGCGACAGGAAGCGTACACGAGTAAAGATAAAAGAGTCCCTGCCCCAAAGTGCTTACTGGTTGCTTGTTTTATTCAATGGTAACATGTGTTTGTGTGTCTGTGTAAAGCCACTGGCGTAACATGTGTGAGGAAGCAGAAGGCCTGTTGGAAGGGAAAGGAAAACAGGAAGAAAGAAGAACATTCACCATAGCACAAATTGGAGCTTTATTTATCTTTTTCCATTTCTTAAAGAATCAGTGCACACAAGTCAGGGAATAGAAGGTTATGGCTCCCCCAACACACATCACTCTGCCCCATGCACATATATAGTAAGGCATAAATTTAACTACATCTCCACTAAAGCATGCTACATATGCGCAAGGGGCTGAGTTATGGACGTAGTGGGAGCCATCATTTTGAATGTCCTGACTTGTGAGTTTAAATTCTCAGGCCTAATGTACTAGAGTTTTTTGCATTTTGAGGCTATAAAATATATTGCAGCGCCTGGTCTCCCATATGCTGGCACAGAACATTGGAGTCTGCAGTTTAAGTAGCCAAAGGCTGTTTGTGCTCCACATGAAGCTGATCACCCTGACTGTTCTCAGCTTCACAGATCTGAAGGCCAGAAGGGGCCACTAGGTCATCTCATCTCCTATACAGGCCACTGTGCTGGTTTGTCTTGTTTATATGTGAAAAGGACAGAACTAAGAAGCCCATTCTGGTAGCTGTTGGCATAGTAACTTTACGTGGTAAGCTTGCTGGAAGCTTAGACGCACGCTTCTATACGTAAATGGGGTCAAGTTAAGCACTAATTGTGTGATAGATGTGCAGCTTTGACAACACTTACTTTATTTCAATGCACCTGTTGGAGTTGAAAGTTTTATTCTCTTTTATTCTCTTTATACTTTGAATTTTAGGCTTAATAATGTAGCAATGTACGGTAACATAGTAACACATTTAACATTTTATTGCTTTTACTGATTAAGTTCTTTAACTGAGTATATGTCTCTTGCTACTAGATGGAGCCAGGCTCTGGATTGGTAACTATAACATCGTCTGGTGGGACTGTGTGCGTGGTGTGTGTGTGAGTGACTGAAAAGCGTATGCTACTGTTGTATTCTCAGTAAATGCAACGTACTGCCTTTTCCCCTATAAAAGACCTTCTGTGCTTTGCTTAATAATATTTTTGGTGGAGAATGTGGGCATAGCCCTAAAAAGTGTACAGCGATGGAAGGCCACAATATAGCCACATCTCTGAGACGCAGTAATTGAGTCTACAGCAGAATCCTTCTGTTGACTTCAAGGTGTCTACTCTAGGAACTAGGCCAGTTTAACTATGTTGCTAAAGGCTGTGGATTTTTCTCGCATTTGGGTCTAGCACAGAGGCGCCCCAAGAAGCATGGAAAGAAAGGGTCTGTTCATTTCAATTGTACTCAGGGCTGGCCTGCACTGGGAAGTTCACATCCTCAGGGAAGTGTCATTACGCTCATCTAAGTCCCAGGGCAGAGTGCACTAGGTCAATGGAAGAATTCTTCCCTCAGTTCAAGGCCTCTTGAGGAGGTGGATTAACTACAGAAATAGGAGGAGGCCTTTCATCCGTGTGGTGTCTATACTGCAGTGCTGCAGCACCGCTGTTGTGCCAGTATTGTGTTTCTAGAACAAACGTATGCTCAGTTTCAGAAGGGTCATGTTACGAAGAATCGTCCATGAGACGTTCCTTGTAAAGCTACCCCATATCTCATTAAACAGACTGGTTTGACTGTCCCATTCATTTTTCATGGAAATTGACATCATAGGGAAAACATCCTATAAAATAGTTACTGCCCCATTGTGTTTGAAAAGAGCCTTGCAAAACTGTCATGAAAAGTTACAAAATTCACCCTCTCACTTTGATTCCATTGAGAATTGGACCAGGCCCTTTATCTTGAAAAAATAATGGGAAGCATATTATACTCTCCTACCTAAAACTACTATGCCCTCTGGGTGAGTAGAATACTGAAGGCTCTGGCCAAGTTCTACTTTGTGAGGCCTGTCTGTAATTCCTATCTCCCCAACATATGTGTATTGAAGATAGTCTCTGGCCCTAAATCTCTGCAATATCATTTGCAGCTGTTCAGATTATCAACTGAGCCACCCTTGAAGACAACAGATCAGATTCTGCCCTTGACTGTGTAGCCACAACTTGCATAAAGAGCAGCAGATCCTCTGCCTGGTCATATTACAGGGCAGGATTCAGCACTAAATGTCTGGTGCAAAAGGAGGCTGTGATTCTGCCTCCTTCTGCTAACAGTCCCTCCATGTCAAAGGAGCTCTTGTGTGAGTGATGATTGCAAGCTGAGCACCTGGGCAGCTGCCCAGGAGAGATTTGGGTGCTCACAGCTGGTTAACAGAGCAAACACAGCCTCCCACAGTGGGAAGCGTGTGTTTCTGTTGGTGGTGCACATGCACATTGCTACACACAACAAAATTTATTCTGCCCCGGACAGAAAAAAATAGAGGGAACACTGGTTGCAGGATGGGACCCTTTACAATTAGCATCCTCCCCACCCCCAAAGCGTTTGTGGTTTGAGCAAGTAAATTTGCAGTACAAACACAAAGTTCTCACTTTATTAATGTTAGGCTCTGACCCTGTGGGGACTATGACCCCAGACTCAGGCCTGCCCACATACTTAAGTCACACTGGCTTCAATTTTCAAAACAGTTTGCAAATTATCAGTGGGGTTGAATCCATCCAGATGTTTCTGAAGTTCACCGTGTCCTTTAGAGGACTATACACAGCACTCTGTAAGGAATAACCCCATGAAAGAAGTAGTTCCAAATTACTGCTTTTTTTTTTGCAATGCTTAGCACAAATTTAAACATGCAAGTCAGGTGTCTCTATCGCTGTTGGAGATATGTAATGCTGACAGTCTTTGGTAATAAAGTAATAATCTCGGTGTGTATCTCTGATAGAAAGAGATTCACATCCTTTTGAGTCCTTAATTGTGTGCCACACTACATTAGAGACGAATAGTTCCATTGTTTCCGCCTTTCAGAGATATGAAATTCAAAGCAATATGCAGGATGCCTGGAAATAAGCTGGTTTAATGAAGCAGCAAATTAGACCTTTCTATCTCTTTATTTAACATGTAGTCCCATGAATTTATCAGAGTTCATTACAAAGGTGCAAAATATCAAGAAACACTGCAAAATGCATTTGTGATTAGAGCTAATGATTTTGAAAATGGCTTTTCATATTTTAGAGATAACGGCCATTATTTATTATTAAATTTATGTCACTTTTACACTAATGAAATTAGTCTTTCTTCTCTTGCTTCTATTGTTTATGGTTTGGTTTTATTATAAAGGAAAGAAGCATATAAGCACTCAGTGCTTTTTGCTAAATAGAATGCCTTAGACTGCTTTCAATAGCCTATTTGTATGACTACATGTCAAAAGAATGATTTAAAAAATTCTTTTCCAATCTAATCTTCCTATAATACTTGACACATCATAATTCTGAGTAAATGCACAGGTCTGGTTTTTTATGATTTCCGCTTTGTAACAGTAGTGATGCTCTCTAAGCTGCTGAATACCCAGTGATGTAGCATTTAAACATCAACATAGTACATGTATATATTTGAGTGAGCTGTTTGTGAGTATGCCTGCCTGTTTTTCTGTGTATCTGTCTGTCTGTTCAAGGACTCCTTCTAAACAATAAGGGGACCATCAAATTTGGTATAGTTTCCTTTTATCCTAACTAAAGCAAGGTCAGGGTTTGGTTATACTGAAGGAGGGTGGCATAGCTTTCCCACCTCCAAATTCGTTGCTTGCTGTTCCCCTTCCTCACTGTCAGGGAGCGAGGGAAAAGTGCATAGTTTGCTGCATTTCCCACTCTGGCTGAGGAGGGCAGGGGGCAGGTGAGTGGTGCACTTTGCTGTGGCTCCCTCACAGGGACAGGAAGGGGAGCAGCAAGCAGTTGGGGCTGAGGAGGGGCTCAGGGAGGGGGCTAGTGGGTGGGAGTGCAGGAGTCAGGGTTGAGGGGTGAGGAGGGGCTCAGGGAGGGGGCTGGTGAATGGGAGTGCAGGAGTCAGGGTTGAGGGGTGAGGAGGGGCTCAGGGCAGGGGGCTGGTGGGTGGGAGTGAAGGAGTCAGGGTTGAGGGGTGAGGAGGGGCTCAGGAAGGGGGCTGGTGGGTGGGAGTGAAGGAGTCAGTGTTGAGGGGTGAGGAGGGGCTCAGGGCAGGGGGCTGGTGGGTGGGAGTGCAGGAGTCAGTGTTGAGGGGTGAGGAGGGGCTCAGGGCAGGGGGCTGGTGGGTGGGAGTGCAGGAGTCAGGGTTGAGGGGTGAGGAGGGGCTCAGGGCAGGGGGCTGGTGAATGGGAGTGCAGGAGTCAGTGTTGAGGGGTGAGGAGGGGCTCAGGGCAGGGGGCTGGTGGGTGGGAGTGCAGGAGTCAGGGGTGAGGGGTGAGGAGGGGCTCAGGGCAGGGGGCTGGTGGGTGGGAGTGCAGGAGTCAGGGGTGAGGGGTGAGGAGGGGCTCAGGAGGGGGCTGGTGAATGGGAGTGCAGGAGTCAGGGTTGAGGGGTGAGGAGGGGCTCAGGGCAGGGGGCTGGGGCTGTGAGGGCAGGTTTTGAAAAATACAATAATTTAGGAACGTACGTTTTCTGTTTACTTTCAAAACACACATGTAGAATCTTAGAACACTAGAACTGGATCTTGAGAGGTCATCGAGTCCAGTCCCCTGCCCTCATGGCTGGACCAAGGACCACCTAGACCATCCCTGATAGGTGTCTATCTAACCTGCTCTTAAATATCTCCAGTGATGGAGATTCCACATCCTCCCCAGACAACTTATTTCCATCTTTAACCACCCTGGCAGTTAGGAAGCTTTTCCTAACGTCCAGCCTAAACCTACCTTGCTGCAGTTTAAGCCCCTTGCTTCTTGTCCTATCCTCAGAGGCCAAGGAGAACAATTTTTCTCCCTCCTCCTTGTAACCCTCTTTTTGGGTACTTTCAAACCGCTATTGTGTTCCCTCTGTCTTCTCTTTTCTAAACTGAACAAGCCCAGTTCTGTCAGTCTTCTCTCATAGCTCATATTCTCTAGGCCTTTAATCATTCTTGTTATCCTTCTCCGGGCCGTCTCCAGTTTCTCCACATCCATCTTGAAATGTGGCACCCAAAACTAGACACACTACTCTAATTGAGGCCTAATCAGCCCAGAATAGAGCGGAAGAATGACCTCTCCTGTCTCGCTCACTAAACTCCTGTTTATGAATCCCAGGATCATGTTTGTTTTTTTTGCAACAGCATCACACTCTTGACTCATATTTAGCTTGTGGTCCACTATGACCGCTAGGTGCCTTTCTGCAGTACTCCTTGCTAGACAGTCGCTTCCCATTCTGCATGTATAAAACTAATGTTCCTTCCTAAGTGGAGTACTTTGCATTTGTCCTTATTAAACTTCATCCTATTTATCTCGGACCACTTCTCCAGTTTGCTCAGATCATTTTGAATTCTGACCCTATCCTCAAAAGCACTTGTAACCCCACCCAGCTTGGTAACATCTGCAGACTTAACAAGCTTACTGTTTATGTCATTATCTAACCCTCAATGGAGATATTGAATAGAACAGGTCCCAAAGCAGACCCCCTGTGGAGCCCCACTTGTTATGCCCTTCCAGTGTGATTGTGCACCATTAATAGCTAGTCTCTGAGAACAGTCATCCAGCCAGTTATGCACCCACCTTATACTAGCCCCATCTATGTTGTATTTGCCCAGTTTATTGATTTAAGGACCCGAGCAACGCTGGATAAATTCGCTAGTAATACAAATATAGTGATTCATGCTTGTTTCCAAGTCTGCAACTGGGATGCTATCACGCTGCCCTTGGAGTCAGCAGGTGCAGGATCAGGCCTTTGACATGGACCTTGCCCCCCTGAAATGGGAAAGTTTCACTGCTGCAACATGCCAATGCTGCGCAAGATTCTGAGTGGTGTTCCACCACTTCCCTGTTGACGGGAACTGAAAGGAAGCGCTTCCCAACCCAGCAGGGCTCCTGAGTTACATTAACACAGCATGAGGCTAGGCCGGTCTGTCCTGCCTGCTCCGTACTAATGTGGAAACAGCATCATCTGCGTCTGGTGGGTTCTGGTTTCATCGGCAGCGGCGGGAGCCCCTGAAAGCACATCACCGGCAGGAGCCAGGCAGCCTGTAGATCTAGGGGAGCTGCAGGGCAGAGAGGAGGAGCATGGCTTCCCTGTAAGGGCTGGAGCACCTGGTGTCTTTTATAGGAGGTGTGGTGGCAAAGGAAGAGTTACTAACACTGCATGTGGGTCATGGGATGGCTGGTCCCTGAGCATAAAGCAGGTCCAGGTCCCCTGGGCCAATAGTGATGCTCCCAGTGTTGCGAGTTATGCAGCAGAACAGCATGGGAGCTATGAACAGGCAGATTGTCAGTAAGGAAGTGGTAGGAGAGGGAGATGGAAACTGAGTCCCCAGGGGAGGGAAGGCAGTGGGCACCTGCGGGGGAAGAGACCCTCCAGGGAGAAAGTCCTGAGAGGCAGTGCTTAGCTGAAAGAGCAGGGAAGACTTTTGCAAGAGCCTGGGAGAGGCAAAGGGAAATGCCCTGGGAAGTTATCACCACGGGTGGGCTGTTTTGTAGTCCTCTTGTCACAGTTTGACAAATATAACAGTATCTGGAAAGAGACTGTAAGTGTGGCAGTGTGTCCTCTGTGGGCTGCGGACAAGTTGGCCTCCTCCAGTGTATTCTCTACCACTGCCCTATGCGGATAACTCATACACAAGCAGAAAGTGGCCCACCGTATTAGTTTCAGGACATGGCTACTACATAGTTGTTAATGTCAGTGGAACTGAAGGGTGCAGCTGTCAAATAGGTTCCAAGTTCAGGATGCCGTCTGCTTTTCAGACCCAGAGTTTCGGGTTCTGAAGATGAGAACAGTTGGTGATCATATGGATGAGGGATCTCTGGCAGACAGAGATGCAAATCTTGCTCAAGAATGGGAAATGAACGAGAGCAATTCCCGAGGAACCACAGCATTCATTTTGCTCATTGTTGCCCAGGATGCCACTGCATATGTTATCATCCAGATCCAGCAAATCCCCATGCCAGCAGCCCAACCATTCCAAGCCACTGTCGCGAAACGGCCCTGCTGATGGAACTGAGTGACTAGGACGAAGCTGGCACTGGAGTGCACTTTCATTTGAATCAGTCCACGGTCTCGTTAGCACAACCTCTTCCTACTTCTCGGACCTGGTTGCTTATCCCATCACCCCGCCCCTCCACTCTGCCAGTGGAGACAGCACTGATATCCAGCTGTGCAGAGCATCCTGTAAAGTGCTGGGCAGCCTCACCCCGGTAAAGCTAAAGGACAGTGAGGAAGCACTGCCTACCTCAGAAGGGCTCATCCCGCTCAGAACTGTGCGCTGTGTCCACACGCCTCTCTTTATATCATCCCAGTCCTGTCCTGCAAGGGGCTGCACACTGTGTGTTCAAAGCCTTCCTTTATACACCCACCTCTACCAGGCCCTCGCACCTCACCCACTGATGTCATAGGGAGTCCTTCAGTGGCTTTGGAGCAGGCCTGTAAAGCATTGTCCATCTGTAGCTGTCAAGGAACTCTTCCCCGATGGCCTCAGGGAATGAACTAAAGTTGGTCTAAGCTGAAGCTCACTTACAGCTGCAAGATGTGCACCAGGCTAAGTTGAGTCACCTAGTGCTGACAACCCAAGTCCATTCTCATCCATCCCCTCCATATGGTTCATCACCCTCATTCCATGTGTCACATCCAGCCTTCTCTCCAATTTTTTTTCCATCCATGAGCGGAATAAATTTTGTTATGTTCACCCAGGCACGTGGGGATGTGCACCACCAATAGAAACACATGCTACCTGCTGTGGGCGCCCTGCTATTCAGCTGGACAGCACCTGAATCTCTTTGGTCAGGTCTGTGTGAATAGATCCAAGAATCATGGGAGCCCAGTTTATCATGTCACCACACTGGTAGATAATGCTCAGTGTCTTGCCTGCAGCTAGAGCTGGCAGATCTGGAAAAAATGCTTTTCATCAGCTCTATTTTGCATTTGGCTGCATTAAAAATGCACATTTGATTGTGCCCAGCTTGCCAAGTGCTCCCCGTCACTCGCTGGGACCAACCTGTTGTTACTATTTACCCTTTCATCCATTTTTGTTTCATCTACAGGCTTTACCAGTTGTGGTTTTATATTTTTCTTCCAGATCAGTAATAGTGATATGGGATAGCACTGAATGGAGAGCAGATTCCTGGGTGGGGCAGCCCAGTAGAAACACAACCATTCACAGTGGATTCCCCATTTACCCAGATGCACATTGAGACCTACCACATTCTCCTGAATCCATTTATTCTGGGGTTTGCACCCATGGGGGTATGCAGCATGCAGAGGAGAGCAGGTGTTATGGGACCACTGTGCCTCCCTCCCTCTCACCAGCAAGGATGGGAGGTCAGAGCTGGAAATGGGTAAAATTTTGAAACCAAATCAGTTCTTGCCTGGTGCACTGCCTCTCCCCAGGGCATCTCGGCAAAATCACAGTCTTGCCCTAGGTTTAGTTGACAGTTCTCTGGGGCAGGGTTTGTGTCACAGCTTAGGTTTTATGCAGCACCACATACACGCTTAAAAATTGTGAACCATCAGAGCTTCTTAGGCTTGCGGAGTGTTGTCGGCATTGCAGGCACTTATGGATGTAACCCCCTTCCTCTGTAACTCACTCCTCTTTCTTAAACACATGATGTAGAAATACATACGTGGGGCTTCTTCTGCAATGACAGTTCCAGAATTGCCGCTTCTCATTTCACCTCTCCTTTATTTCCCTCCAGGAGGCGGGAAAGTGGGCTACTGGCTGACACGTGGGACTGGGAGATTGAAAGCTGAGTTCAGTTCATTGCTACCGCAGCGAATGGTTTGATGCCGCCCCTTGAACTAGTCTCTCAGAGCTGGCCGTTGAAGTTGATAGGGAGCTTGTCATTGACTTCACTGGGATTTGATCCAGAGTTTGACTTCTCTGGGTCGCCGTTGACCTGTTCCGGCCTTTGTAAAGTGTGTTGGGATCTTCAAAGGAGGGTGGTTGGGTGTCGAGCAGGGCTGCCCCTAGTGGTGCTATCCGGGCTTCCTACACCCTGTCACGCAGAGTTAGGGAGTGGGGAAAGAAGGGCCTGGCATTCCAGGAATTAAAGAGAACCTGTGGACCCAGCTAGCTCTGCCCCACTTTATTTGCAACCAATGCCAGGCCAGGAAGGAGGAGAAAAGCAAGGAGTCTGCCTCCGTTTGAGGTTGACTTGCAGGGAGACAGGAGGAGGCTCAGTGGAGGAACCACGGTCTGCCTGCTCAGCAGCCACAGGAGCATGTCGTCCCCCCGCCCCTTCACTCCTCTGAGAAAAGGGAGGACAAAGGGGGAATTTGGAGTAGAGGGGCTATGCCCCAAACTTCAGGAATAACAAGGGAGTGGTTCAGGGTCCCTGGGCCAGGACCATAAAAGGCAGGGGCCAGCACTGCCCCGCAGCCCCGCTTGGGCTCACCTACTCGCGGGTCTAGGCACCAGGCTACCCTGGGACCCAGCCACATGGAGTCATTGGGACTTCCTGTTGGATCAAGCAATTGCAGTTAGGGGGATTCAGGGCTCCTTGTGGGACCCAGGAAACATTCCGTCTGTGCCTCCCAAACTGCATGCCTGGGGCTTTGACCCTCTGGACAGGGCAAAGCCAACCATCTGTGGCCCCTGCATGGGGCAGTGCAAGCCTACAAGTAGGGGCTCTGTGCAGGGCAGGGCAAACAGGAAGTCTGTAGTCCCTCTCTGGGCAAAAAAACCAAGCAACCAGTCTGTAGCCCCTGAGCCTTTTGGCTGGGGCAGGCAAGAGCAGCTGGAGGCTCTGACCTTCTGGACAGGGCAGAACAATCATTCTGTAGCCCGTAGGTGGTGCAGAGCAAACAATCTGTGACTACAGCCCAGTACTGGGTGGTGGGGAACCCAGGCCCATCCTACTCTATTGTGTTCTGTCTCAGGGCCCAGTGGAGCCGGGAACTTCAGTGTTAAAGGTTCAAGCGCTGGTTTCTAATGTGCTCTCTGGGTCACTTCCTACCACAAGGCCCATCTCAGAGATCTCCTTGGATGGCAGCAGCTAAGCACCCCAGGGGATGTCTTCACTACCTGGGGGATTGACACCGCCAGTGTCGATCTTCCAGAGTTCAGTTTCATGTGCCTGGGGGGTGGCGGGGGGTTGGGTGATGAAATCGAACTGTCAGGGGTTGGCAGTAGAACCCTGTACTCCCCAGTCTTGCAAGGAGTAAGGGACGACCTCCCTCTGTGTGGATGGCCAGGTAAGTCGATTGTAGATAAGTCGATTCCAGCTACGCAATTGCTGTAGGTAGAATTGCATATCTACAGTCGACTTGAAGGTCTAGTGTGGACCTGGCCTCAGTCAGTCTCTGTGGTTGACTGAGCATCCACAGCATAGACTGGGTCCATGGTCCCCACTGCTTGGAGAGTCACAGGGATCTCTGCAGGGGTACAGCAGCAGGCAACTGTCCTCCTCCTCCTCAGCCAGCCCAGATGGAATCACAGAATCACAGAATCACAGGGCTGGAAGGGACCTCAGGAGGTCATCCAGTCCAGCCCCTGCTTCAAGCAGGATCAACCCCCACTAAGTCATCCCAGCCAGGACCTTGTCCATCCAGGACTTAAAAACCTCAAGGGATGGAGAATCCACCACCTCTCTAGGCAACGCATTCCAGTGCTTCGGCACCCTCCTCGTGAAGCAGTTTTTTCCTAATATCTAACCTACACGTCTCCCTCTTCAACGTCAGACCATTACTCCTTGTTCTGCCATCTGACACCACTGAGAACAGTTTCTCACCCTCCCTTTTAGAGCTCCCCTTCAGGAAATTGAAGGCTGCTATTAAATCACCCCTAAGTCTTCTCTTCTGTAAACTAAACAAAAACAGAGCTTGACTTCCTCCTTTTTGTGTCTCTTCCATCTGGAGCATGTGCAGCAGAGGCCAGGGAGCACAGTCCCCTGAGCCCACAGTGATTGATCAGGCCCTGTTGGCCCAGTGTGGGGGTTGGCACACCTTGTTGCAGTGCCACAAAAGTGCACAGCAGCATTACTACCGATGGCTACGGGCCCCAACTGTGCCATGGACTCTACCCGGAGAGACAGGGAACTCAGTGGGGCCCCAGGCAGATGTCAGTGGAGATCTGCCTGTCTGAAGACTCCGCTGCAGGATCAGGACCTTTAACGCAGAACATTGAAAAGACAAATCATTTCCCAAATCTTGTTTCTTGAAATGAAACGCATAAACCGTCTGAAGTGCCGACATATTTGGTATGATCTCAGCTTTCCTGGAGAAAAGTATTCCTCAACTGAGAGCACAGTGGTAAATCCCACCTCAGAACTAACCCTTCCCCTTCCTCCGCTCCCTCATGCCATGAAACAAAAGGTTTTTAATGGCTGTACCAGCCAGTGCAAGGAGCCAGCTTATAATGTGGTTCTGGCTGCAGAGTTCAAATCTGCTGCTTCACACTGAATCTGTTTGGGTTGCAAAAGGTCTGCTAAGTGGAGCAAATAAAGCCCTAAATTGCGATCTATTCTGTTTAAGAATTGCCCAGGCATCTAAGCCTCTCAGACAGAACAGAGGGCTAAGGGAATAGACACCCAAAGTCCAATGGTGAGATTTCTTCAGAAGTCTGAGGAAAATCTGAGGTGCTGCAGCCTTTTGCAAGTGTGTGCATTCGGTGCAGCTCAAGAGTCCCTCTTTCTTTTCCTATCTTTCAATAAGTAAATTAATTAAAAACCAAATTACCATAAAACGCTGGTATTATATGATGTGCCAGATACAGTGGGAAAGGAGGGGGCTTGATGGAATCTAATATTATAATTAAATTTTTTAGAACAGACTCTTCCTGCGTTGTCGGCAGTGACTGGCTGCAAACGCACCGTGAAACCAATGCAATACCTGAGACACACTGATGAGACTTTCACCTTTGGGATATATGAGCTAAACTCACATGTTCCCACCTTACATGCACACATTCCCACCTCTGCTTTGGCAGCTGTCACACATCCACCAAACTCTTTCTAGAACAATCCCAGACTGCCCAGCTTCCTAGACATCACCGGGACCCCATAGACAACTATACGTAAGCAAAAGCCTCTCCCTTGAGCAACAGAGTTACAGGGCCAGCCCTACCCATGCTGATACCCTGCACAGCCCAGCACTGGTACATATCCCCCTGTGGGAGGAGCCACTATTCTGCAGGGGGTGGAGGGAGATGACTGTCAGGGGGCAGGCGCAGAGTTGCCAACCATCCCGCATTGGACATCATTGCCACAAAGGGTATCCAGTCCACCTGCCTCAAGGAGTTGGCAACCCTAGGCAGGAGCGTGGACAGGAAGGAAGCTCACTTCAGGGGTGCAGGCAAGAGGCGCAGATGACAGAGCAGTGTAAGTACAGGCCAGAGGATTCTGGAGGAGCAGCAGGTGGCTGTGCAGCCAGCCAGAGAGGCGTTGCCCTTGAAGGGGAAACTCCTGCTTCTTTTTAGCCACTGGCTGCCTGGCTGCCCCATGCTTCTCCTGAGCCCTCCATCCTGCGCTTGCCTGATGATCAGGGTGTAGCCCACGGGGGACCCAGCCAGGGAGTGGGGTTGGGTACCAAAGCTGGTGCAGAGCCCATGGGCAGGAGGGTCAGCCAGCGGACAGGGCGGGAGTGAGGGAGATGGGAGCTGCTGGAGCCTGTGCGTATCACCCAGATCCATGGACACCCTGAAATTTGGGGCAGTTTAGTGCCACAAATTTCATGGTGCCCCACACAGCTGCTTGTTTTGCATTTTGGTAGTAATGGCCCTTCCTAGTTATACCAACCCAACACCTCATGTAAACAATACTACCTCAACAGCAGAGCTTCTCCTGCCAGCAGAGCTACTCCTCGCGGGGAGGTGTCATAATGTCAGAGTACCAAGACAAGCCCTCAGCTTAGCCATAGGTACTGAGGTCTCACCACTGTTAAGACAAGAAGAATAGAAATGGAAAACATGTATTGCTGTTCCAGCCGTCTGGACACTATCGGTGGACAGACTTTGTGTAACTTATATCAGCTTTAAACGGGGCATTTGAACAGCGAGCAGAGTGTTGATAAAGGCCAGGGTAACTGCAACCTGAGCAAGCCTAACTGTTAAATTGGCCAAGGGATACGCCACAAAAGGGCCCATGGAAGCGACTTGTGGAGATCAGTTGCTGATCCGTGCAAACTGGCTGCTGTTTGAGGTATGTCCCAGGATGGTTGTCCCAAGAGTTATGAGCTAACTTGTCTTACACAAGGGGATGTGGCAAGATGTATTGCACAGAGAGACTGAAATTCAAGTCACAGTTGCAAGGACTCGAAATTTGGTGTCTCAGTCCCTGATCAGATGGTGAAAGAGGGTGACTGTTATTTGAGTGAATATGTTACACCTTCCGAACAAGTAAAGTGATGAATGGGAGGGGTAATACCCTTTTCTGGACATTCCAGCCATTCAGTTAACTGAAGTATTTTTGCAGTGGTTAACTCTTGAGACCTAACCCTCACTGTCTTGCAGGTAAGGGTTAAAACAATAGACAGTGGGTCCTAGAGAGTCCTCAGGAATGCTAGGAAAGCAGGAAGCGGGTTGGTAAAAGGCCAGGAGAGCCAATGAAAACAGAAATCCGGAGACATCCATGCCTAGGTAAGGTCTAAGTCTTGGAACTGCAGATATTTAAATAAAACAGGGAGCGTTCAGTCAGATGCAATCAGCTTACTTTCTTTATACTTGGATTTGTTGGACTTATCCGTGCTGAGCATGTATAACCCCCAACCCCCACCCCTTTCTTACACTGTAGCTTTCCAAACTGAATCCCAGGGAAGCAATTATCCGCGTATTAAGCCTTTATTCAGTTGTTCTATAATCACTTACCAAGAGCCAAAAGACACCCGGATGGGAGAAGACTCAAAGCCAGGGCAGGCCACCTCAGAGTCTTCCAGGTAACACCATGTGTTTATTTTGCACCTGCACTTTCTGTCTTTCTATTTTCCAGTAGTTTGGGTTGCCTGCTAGTACATCAAGAAAGGGTCATAGTGGGGTCTGTCCTTCACGCCACCCATGTTTGCAACATCAGTTCTTGCTGTCAACAGTAAGTGAGCTGACAGTTGTTGGCTGAGCACACAGGTAGAAGTGTCTCTGATGATTGCACAGAATCAGTCCATAGACCACTTCTTGAAACGGAATGCCTAATAGATAAGAGAGTGCACATCCTGGGCTAATGGGTGTGTTTTTAAAGTTTGTCAGAGTTGCAGTGGATGTATTTGTTATATAAAAGGTTCCAACCAAGTTTGTTGGAATGTAGCTTTAAAACTGAACAAGTTTCTATTGTTAACTAAGGTTGTGAAACACAGTACTTGTGTCTACCATAATCAATAGTTTCATATTGCCTTTCACATTCTAGGTGTATATAGGGTCGTGATGGCTGTGTCTATATTAGCAAGTCTTTTCAGAAAAGCAGGCCTTTTTTGAAAAAACCCATGGAGGCTCTCCACACAAAGTGCTCTCTTTCAATCTGAAATCAAAGGAACATGGCCCTTTTTCCAGTGGCCCTCTTGCTCTCCCAGATGAGGAAAAGTACCTTTTCCCAAGCACGTGTAGGCAATCCAGGAGCCCTTCTTTCAAAAGAGCGGTCCTCATGGCACCAGATTTTTTGATCCCTGGCCCGTTCTTTCAAAAGGGCAGGGGCTGTGTGGATGCTGTCTATTGAAAGAGCAGATTGAGCTTTCAATCTGCATTTTGTGTGTGGACACAATCTTTCTAAAGAAGTTTTTTGGGAAGATCTCTTCCGGAAGAATTTCTTTCGACGGATCACGTAGTGTAGATGCAGCCAATGAAGAGCATTAAGTCTATACAGGATATCACATGTATAGTCTAACAAAACAAATCACCAGAAATGTAGCACTTTAAAGACTAACAAAATGATTTATTCGGTGATGAGCTTTTGTGGGACAGACCCACTTCTTCAGATCAATTGCTACATTTCTGCTGCCTTGTTTTGTAGGAGTCCAGACTAACACAGCTGTTGCATATGTAGTCTGTTAGTCAGTTAGAAGTGGTAGTCAAATCCTGGAGCTCTTATTTATTAACCGGTTAAAAGGGTCAACTGCTGTAGATTTTTTGGGAAGAAGATCTCCTCAAATTAGCAGTTACTAATTGGGTTGTGATGTAATCCTGGATTGTTTTTCCTCTGTATTAAAGAAATTGTATTGGATAATCAGTTGGCACAAGCAATGCTCTCTTCTGAAGAAGTGAGTCCAAATGTAAACACAGTCAAAAGACAGTAACTGAGTATCAGTGAAGTATCCTATTGTGCTCGTGCAATTTGGTTCTGAAGATGTAAGTGGGTATATCACCCAGCTTTTTAGTTTGTTCCAAATCATGATCCAATACTGTTTTTGCCTTCTTATATCCTATTATAGAAATTTCTATTGTTAAGATATTAAATAAACTCTGTAGAACTAATTTTGCGGTGTATGGGGTGTCCACGGTGGGGTAGCACCTCTGCTGTGGGGACTTGTCGTGTCTCTTGGGACAGTTTGTGCACCTTTGGTCCCCACCTAGCACCCAGCTCTCACCTGTGGCTCCAAGAAGCTATAGCATGCAGCATCCACACCCCGATCAACCGCTTCGACAGGTGCGCTAAACCAGGTGAGGGTGGCCGGCAGGTCTGAAACCTGCCGTGAGATAGGGAATTGCCTATGACAGCATGCAAAGTCGGCCCTGGTGGATTGGATGGATCAGATCAATAGCAAGATCCAATGACCAGGAAGGTGGTTCTGCAACGCTCTGTGGAGAGTGACGGGCATGATAAGGCCCCAAAGACAGCATGGCCGTCCACTGCAGCCTAGGAAGTCCTAGCCATTATGACTTTTTGTACCACTGGAACCAGGCTCCTGAGGTCGAGAGAGTGGAACTGCCCCTGTTCAATGGCTTTTCCACTTTAAACATTCTCCTGCACAGGTTCTTTGCACATTTTCATCAATTCTGTATACCTCAATGTCCTACAGCGATGGCGGAGTGGCGAAGCGACAGGTGGAGGTGACCACTGGGAGTCGTAGCTCCAAACCTGCACGTAGGCGGCCTGTGGATGTTGGTCACTCTGACACTGGGACAACAGAGGAGTTTGGCAGCATCCCAGGCGACTGAGCAGGCCTTTTTAGGAACAGCACCGCTCACCCTCAAAATGAGGGAGGGGACTAGAAAGAGTGTCCCAAAAATTGCTGGTCCCAACCAAAATGGCCACCATGCCGCAGCTGGCAGGTTCTTTTTTTCTTTTCTTTTTTTTTTTTTTGACATCATCGTTGGATACAACGGACTACCTACACGATGGACTACCTACATAGAACTAATTTCAGCTCTTGAGTTCTTTTTCTTTTAATGAAGTAATTGAAACTAAGAACCCAAAGAAAGGTGGTACAGATAATCAGGTAAGTGGTCGCTTAGCCGAGGTTTTATTTATACCCTATCTTTTTTACATATGTCTTATTCAAACATGTCAGAGATTAACTTTACACCACAAGAATCTTTTTGCTGAGTATAGGTCTCCACAGGGTAGCCTGTTAGTCTGTTTCAGCACAAACGGGGAGTCCAGAGGCACTTTAGAGACAAGCAAATTTATCAGGGTGTTAGGGCACAAGCTTTTGTGAGATGCAACTCACTTCCTCAGATACGGAAGGGGAAAAAAAAACCAACCAAAAAAACCAAAACAACCATGGATACAAGAGATGGGAGTGTCTGCTACTGATATCAGACTCCCATCTCGCTTTGTTTGGGGGGGTTTTTCTTCAGCATCTGAGGATGTGAGTCATATCTCACAAAAGCTTATGCCCTAACAACCTAATAAATTTGTTAGCCTTTTAAGTGCCACCAGACTCCTTATTGTTTGTACTGAATATATTTTTATCAGCTGAATTAACTAACAGGATAACTTTAGCTTGAGATGATGGTAACTTGCTGTTCTTCTTGTTCCAGACTTATCACCCAGAATTAGCATCACTGAACTAGTCATAGAAAAGGCTTTCATACTTCAGAATGATAGGTACCAAATTGTGATCTATGAAGAGCAAGACACACTTTGTGTCTGAGGTCCCTGACATAGATTAGATTTGAAGTAAGCAATGCAGCAAGAAATATATTTTGTGCTAATAAAGTGAGCAAACATGACAGGGAAGTCGGAGAGCAGCACACGTGTCATATACATCTCCACTTTGCCATTTCCCAGTGATCTCTTCTCATTAGAGGCATTTTGAATATGAGCACAGTTTTTTCTTGTCTCTTGTGAGTAGGCAGTGACCAGTTAAAATATTTTACACTTTTGCTGCAGTAAGTGTCTCATTACTTATGTAGTAGATAGTGGTTTATTTAATACATGGCCAGAAACATGTCCGTATTATGTAATTATATCAATATCATGGTTACTTTTTAGCTTGTTGGTAAAATATATTTAAACTGAAATTAATTTTTTTAGTGCTTCCTGACAAAATGTTAAGTCAAATATCTTAATGTATGTATTGTTCAAGCAAAAGTGTGACAAAGAGGCTTCATCCAACTCATTTAACATTCAAAGGGTTTTAAAGCATGAACTAGCTCAGGGTTGAGCAAACTTTTAAGGTCGGGCCCCACTTTTCGTCCCTGCAGTTAGCAAGGCCTCCCCAACCCGTCTAAAGTAATCCAAAGTGACAGAAATTTCGGTTATGTTCATATGAAAACAACCAAAACCTTTTGGCATGTGTAAGCAAATAAGTCTGTAGAATGTAAAAGCTTTAATAGTTGGTGTATACATATGAATACTTAGACATGAAAACAGTCACATATTTCAGTGTTTTTAAGGAGATGCATGAACCTGAGACCCAGCAGCTGACCATGCTATGCAACCCTTCTGAAACTTCACACGTCCCCGAGGGGGCCTGATTCCAGACTTTGCTCACCCCGAAGTAGCTAATATTTGGAACACTCTCCGTAGACAGAAAGGCATTGCCATCTCCACTACAGATCATGATCACGTCATAATGGGTTAATATTTGGCAGGCGGTGTAAAGTTGGACCCATTCTCCCGACTCTGTGCAGTGTTATGCATGCTATTGACTCATACAGGCTCTCACACACGGGCAGATGGGAACTAATTTCAGGGACTCAGACCAAGAACACAGTCAGGTTAGGTGACAGCAGTCCACTGCTTTTTTGTCTTTAGGTCTCCACTGCAGGTGAAGGTGAGACTGTACATGGGTAGCCATATCCAGGCCTTCTTTCTTCTAACTGACACTGGTATCAATAGAAGTGCAGACATGTTGGCGTGGGCTTCCACACAGATTTAGCAACAAGAGACTAAGTCCTCTAGAGAGGCTTGGTACATACTCTGGTTCAGTGATGGGCAACCTAGGCTAGTGCGCAGGCTGCATGAGTGGCCCTCCTTCATCTCAGTGGGCTGCAAGAGTGCTGAACCCAAGACTCTCTCCTGGGATAGGGTGGTTTTGTAACTGTGTTACATACCTGGAATTTATGAAGTGTGCTGATTGACTGTGAGAGCGGTGCTCTCTCTCTGCATCCAACCAATGTTATGCGGGGGAAGTGTAACGCACTCACCTGCTGGGTGTGGTTCACTGTCCCATGTGGTGGCACTTAGACCACTTACAGAGGGAAAGAACAAGTCTTCTTGACAGCCAGCTGGCTTTTAGCTCAAACTATGGAGTCTCATGAACTGAGCTCTAAGTTTGAGTCTGCCTGCAGGCAATAACATCAGCAGACATCTCCCTTCACATGCTCTGGCTTTACATGGGTGTCACTTTAGAAATACCGGTAGGGGAAAAAATCCTGTGTGGATGGAAACCAGCAGAGTCTGGCAAACCTGTGCATGATCAACAATAAACAAATGTCTCGAAGGCCACACATAGAACCCCAGTGCGCTGGAGGTTGCCCATTATTCTTAATTTATTTACTAATGAAGCTGTTGTACGTAGGCCCATTAGTGACATTAAAAGGTATCACCAGCAGGCAAACCGTACATAGAGGTTAAAAAAATCAAATTTTGGCACTCTCCCTCAGAAAGGTTGCTGCTGACCGCTGTTTAAGCCCACATTTAAACTGTTATTGCCCTTGCTACGTTGATTAAAGCTAGCAGAGGAGGACCTGTCTGTGTTACAGTCTCCTTCACTAGCAGTGTAGACGTATTTGGAAAGTGGTTTCTTCCTGTTGGTTAAATTAACTTAGGGCAGGTCTACACTTGGGAATAAAGTCAAATTTCTCAAGCTTGACTTTTTAACATTAGATTTTATAAAGTCAAAGTTAAGTGTCCAAAACTGCTCACAAAGTCTACTTATTGTGTCTCCATCAGATTGCTTAAGGTCAACTGTGGTGGCAGTACATTGTGGTCACCTATCCCACATTTCCTGCAGCCCTGTTGCATTATGGGATTATGTGCCAGTGTCTTGTGGGGAAAAAAAGTCACCTCAAGAGGTTCTGGTTTTCTGATGTCATTATGCCAGAATACATTTCCCTTGCTTCCCACTGAAAAGAAACGGACAAGGGCATTTTCATGCCATTGACTACCATCCGCCATTACAAAGAATAACATGGATCCCAAGATGCTGCATTGTTTGGTGCAGTGTTTTGTGATCACTTCCCATACTGCAATGAAGTATATTCTGAATGTAATGCCCTTGGAGTATCAGTGGATTGATGCAGGGTGCACTGATGAACATCAAAATCTGGAGAGTAGGAATGTGGATTTGTTGTCAGCACTGGAGTCATAGGGTCTGGACCAGTAAAACCAGCTCAGACTGGTGGGACCGTATCATTTTGCAGTCATGGGATGATCATCAGTGGCTGAAAACCTTCCACGTGTGCAAGGCCACTTTCACGGAACTTTGTGAAGTGTTGTCTCCTGCCCGGAAGCACAGCAATACCGGCACGAGACCTGCTTTGACAGCTGAGAAGCTCAGCTTCCACTAAGGAGCTCTTCAACAACAGTCTGAGCAGGCAGTAAGGAGGTCTTCAATGACAGTCTGAGCAGGTGCAGAATGGTGGTCAAATGTGCCTTTGACAATTTAAAAGCCAGGTTCAGGTGCCTTCTGACCTGCTTAGACCTCAGTGAAGAAAACATTACTCTTGTTTTTGGGACCTGCTTTATTCTTCATAATATGTGTGAAGCAAAATGGAGAGAATTTCATGCCCGCATGGGGGGCAGAGTCAAGTCTCTAATTATCAGCAACCAGACACAAGGGCAAACAGGAGAGCACAGAAAGAAGCAATGAAAATCAGGGATGTCTTGAAAACCAAGTTTATGAATGAATGTGAAGGATCATGAATCTCCTGTAGTTACTAGCATCCCCCAACACACACACACACACCCCATGCTATTTCCTTGTCCTTTATGAAACTGCCTCTAATGGTGTGATAACCCTCGCCACTGCACCCAATGCCAAACATGGACACCAAAGCATATTAACTAATAAATGCAACTTTCTTTGTCCAACCTACAATGTTATTTTTATTTAGGGGCCCTAAAGGCAGAGTGGTGGATATAGGGAAAACAAAAGGATAATAAACTCATGGTTCCTCTTATGTTAGCCTGCTACTGGTGGGTGATTTCCTCAGAGTAGAGTGCAGGGATCTCCATGACCTTCCCCCATCCTTTTGGGGCCCAGATGATGGGAGGGGGCAGAAAGTGAGGAGGGAGGAGGTATGCAAGGGGGGAACATAGATTGCATGGGAGATACAGAGCCCCATGCAGGGAAGGGGACCAACTGTATGGAGCTCTGAAATGGGAGCGCCTAGAGGGGCCACGGGATACAGATCCCCAACCAAGTGAAGGCAATGAATAGCATTAGGGTGGCAAGTATTGGGGCATGTATTGGCCAGGAGGTGTGCAGTTCATGGAGTATGATTTTTCGAAGCATTGCTTCTATGATCTCCATCTGCCTGGTCATTAAGGAGAGAACTGAAGCATGCATTTCAGTCTGATGATACAGTATGGTTCTCCTCTAGTCTCTCAGCTCCTCTTTTCCTTTTTCTGCTAGTTCAAAATAATCTGCCATCATTTCCTGACGTGTCTTCTTCCTCCTCCTCATTTGTGGCAAACTCAGTTCAAGGGTATTGGGGCCTCTGCACCTCTGAAAGCCATTTCCTGCATTAAAAAATGTTGAAATATTAAGGGCATTGTCAATAGCAACATTTTTATCTTCACTCAGAACAATGAGCATAATGACAAAATGAGTGGCTGGCTGTCTCTATGGAAGAACATATTGCAACAGCAAGGTCACTCTGTGAACTCTTAAGGCTGAAGAATGCATGGTTCCAAGCAGAACTACTCAAGCTTTTCTGCAGTTGATGTTTACCTTGAACACAATGATAAACTGTTTTCGGTTCATGGGAGAAAATAATGTGGAAGGACCCTATCCACCATTTGGATGGGGCACGTCACTAGGTGGTGGGGTTTTAAAACAGTCTGCCCCAGTATTTTAAAAATCATTAAAAGTCATTGCAGGTGCACATGTGAAACAGGGCAGGGTCTGATCACCTGCCAGCCCAGGGGAGGAACGGGGCTGCCACATATCCCATCACCCACCAGCCCAGGGGTAAGAGAGAGAGCACCTGCTGTGCCATGGTTTAAAAGCTAGTCAGGCTGCATGAGTTATGCTCTGTGCTGGGTGGATCAAAGGCAAAAAATCATCAGTGACTCACAGAACTTCCTATGTGTTCTAGGTTGCTAACGGAGACATCAGCCTCCTCAGAATATGGAAAGGGGATAAGGAAAGATTACTCATTCTGTCCAGATACAATGCCTGAAAATTTCTAAGAATGATCTGTGGGGCCATGATTCCAGATTACTTACTGGTGGTTTGGCGTGGTAAGGTGTCTTACCATGGAAGCAGGAACAAGTCAAGTCTCACCAGAAATTTCATGAGGAGAATCCAAAAGTGCCTTTCTAAGACCTTCAATGACATGTCCAAACAGGATCAGCTCTCCACCCACCAGAAATACTAACAAGCTCTTCTAAGGGAAATGGGCATAGAGCCCCGACGACTGCACCATATTATTATCAGTAGAAAAATAGCATATTCTCCAGCATCCCCGTTTGCCTCCAAAGCCTTCTCCTGAGATAACGAGATGGGCTCCAAGTCCAGAAACAGGCCATAGCTTTCAGGGTCAGCTTCTGCACTTAACAGCACCCTGCTGTCATCCACCTCTTCCTCTTCCAACAAATCAGACCCCACTTCATCATCCTGCTGAGAAACCCTTATTGAGGAGTACACGTGTCTTCTGGGAGAAGAGATTGCATCTGTCCCCAGAAGAGCATGAAGTTCATCATAATAACGGAATTTCTGGGGAGATGCCCCAGACCAACCATGAGGTTCTTCGCACTTTTGGTGATTTTGCCTCAGCTCCTTGATTTTAACACAGCACTGCTGAGTGTTACTGGTGTACCCTTTCTGAATCATGCCTTGTGATATCGTAACATAAATATTGGTGTTGCTCTTGCTGGCTTTGAGCTGCACAAAGATAGCTTCTCCCCACCACACCACGAGTAGGTCCGGGATCTCCTGATGGCTCCATGCTGGGGCTCTTTTGTAACCCTGAGAACTCATGGCTACTAAGCGTGCTGCAGAGGTGTGCTCCAGAGGTTTGCTTGTCCTGCTTGGGAGAGGGGAAAGGAAATGCATCCAAATTCCCAGGCTGATGACCACCACTTCCTGTCACCTACTTCCTGCTCACCTGGAGAGCAGCAGAGGTGAAGCAATGACCAGAAAGGGCACGTTGAGGGACATTGTGGGACAGTTTCAAAGTTTAACAATCGACTTTAATAATGCTGCCATCTCCGCTTGTATAGGTCAACACTGAAAATTTGACTTTTAGGAGCTACTCCTTGGGAATTCCATACTACAAAAGTCGACCTTAGAGCCCCTTAAAATCAGCCTATGGAGAGCAGTGGTGAAAACTGATGGTTTATAAAAGCAATTTAATCCCCTAATGTAGACCAGGCCTTAAAATCTGTCACAGTCATAACGGAAATGCTACAAGAACAGAGGCAGCACAAATTTAGTGACTTACTACAGGCCCAATACAGCCAGACAGTATTGGAATTTAGATATCCTGGCTACAGGTTCCCTATTCAGTACATTAGGCTGTACTGCCTCAAGTGAAATATAATGCATTACAGTTTAAGCATCATATCTGCTTTAAAAATTAATTTCAGGTCTAACTCATGCCTTGTCAACAGTTCCTTGGTATTACTTTCAGTTTTATCTCACAGTTTCTTATGGCCTTTGGAAAGAAAAATTCAATCAAATGAACTATCATCAAATTGAGTTGGAATACTTGATTCTTTTCTCTATTTCCAGTCAGCCTAAGTGCATTTCTTTACCTAGTTTCCATGTACAGGTAGCTGTTTGTGTGCACAGACCAGGTGCATGCAAACTTTTAGGGAGGCAGTCAACCATCAGGCAGCAATTGCAGCTGGGAACAAGAACTTCTTGCATCTATTCCTAATATAGATCTGTAGGTGTAGCTCTGGATATTGGCAATTTGTTGACAGGGAGCAATTGGATTGGCTGGTTATAACTCATGAAGATAAGGTGCAATAGTCACAGAGAATGCAATTTTGTTAACGTTCACCAGATAATTATTAGTAGAACTGGTCAGGGATTTTTCTACAGAGCATTATTTTCCATCAGAAAATCCAGGTTTATCAAAACCATGTTAGTGGGAAAATGGTCAGTTTTGCTACAACATTCATTGGGAAAGGGTCTGAGGTCCAGGAAGAAATTTCTGGTGAAAACCAAATAGTCCCACCCCAGAATAGCCTGATCCAGCACAGGAATCTGAACCTTCGTCGCTCACATCCTGGGGCAGAGTTCATATACTTCTGCCTCTGACTCTCAGCTTTCATGGTAAAGGAAAACAATTTCCCAACCCACTGTAACTGCTATAACAAAGTTGGACTCAGTCTACTTCAGCAACTCAGGGCTGCTTTATGTTGCATCTCTAAGGCTCCGTCTACACTAGCACAAGTCTTTGAAATGGCCATGCAAGCTGTTAGTGCAGACATGGCCTAAGTTGTGTAGTGTTAAAATACCTGGTGCTGAAATGACTCTGGCCTGTGAAAAGGAGCTAGGGATTTGATTATTTTTAAATTCTTTTATTCCACTAACAACTAAGCTTACACATGTTGAGTCCTTCCCTTTGACTGTTGTTCTGTTTAAAGTTCACATTTGATTTGCAGCAAGGGGTGACTTCAGCTTGACTGGCAGAGTAAAAGCTGGGGGTGGGTTTTGTTGTTGCTGTTGCTTCTTTGATGCAGTTCTGAACAATGTTATGTGGACTTCAGACACTTGGCATCACAGAATCCGTTTCTTGAGCTGAAGCTGCATCTACTATCCCAGACTGGGATAGACTTCTCATTAAACAGTTACTATCCATGATTAGTGGGGACCCCATCCTGAATGAAATCTTTCCTCAGGCTAGGTCTACACTAGCCCAGAAGATTGACCCACTCAGGGTCGATCTTCTGGAGTTTGATTTTGTGCATCTGGTAGGGGTGCACAAAATCAGCATCTCAGTCACAGTTGACCCCTGTACTCCTCACAAGAGGCAAGGAGCCAAGGAGGTCAACGGGAGAAACTCTCCCATCAACCTTCTTCAGTAAGGACGTCCACATAAGCCAGGTGCAGATACATCGATTCTAGCTACGCAATTGCTGTAGCTAGAACTGTGTACCGCAGTCGATTTACTTTGCCTAGTGTAGACATAGCTTCAAACTCCTCTTTGGGCCTTCCAACAACTCTTCATACTGAGCCATAATCAAAGAGCTAGCCAAAAGCACATCAAGCAGCATATAGCAGCAGGGATGCAGTTTCTCCACTAAAATGCATATCACATGCATACCCTGGATCTGTCCCTGGGCAATTATTCTAATTATATGGACAAGCCATTTACCAGAGAGTTGATTCAATGGTGGTCCTATGCATTGGTTAGCTACCAAAGGTAACAGCCCCTTGACATTAAGCTGATAAAACACAAAGCACCTTCTGCTTAAAATGTTGTCTGAGGCAAATTGGTGGAAAGAGGAGAGACAGGGATGGCAGTGAATGCTGAACTTGGGAAGGAGAAATATTTAGGCACTTGGATGTGTGTTGATGGGTGCAGAGAGAACCGCAACAGAAAAGATTTGAGTGAGGTATTGAATGTTCTCAGGGGTCTAGTGAAAAAGGACCATCCCTTTCTTTTTATACTATTTCACAATACAAGAGCAAGACAGTTCCAAGGTTGCTACCAGGAATTTAGGGTAAAGTAAAGGAGATATTGGTTTGTATTTAGCACACTACCACTGGAAGTTATTGAGTTAGGTGCCATGATCCAAAGTAAAACAGAGCTGGTTAACAAATAACAGTATCCACCCTTCTGTTTTACTGGCCATTTACAGGTCTAGGTGTTTATATTCATCACTATACCTAGGAGGTCTGCTTGCCACCACTAGGCACATTAGTCTTCATGCTTCATTCACAAGTGGTCTCCCACATGTACAAAGGATCTGTCGCAAGACTAAGGGTTTTTAGGAATAGCTTTCCACAGTTGTTACTTAATTCCTTATTTAGGTTGCAATGGTTCCCAGAATCAGCTGGGCAGTTTTCAGACATGGAAGAATGCACAGTCCCTGCTCCAGCAAAAATACATTCTGCACAAACGACCTTCCACTGAAACGTCAAGTCTTGGCCACTGCTGAAGGAAAGGTACTGTGCATATTGTGGTAGCACGTACAGAACTCACGCAAGTTTACACATCCATTGCACTAAACACTTTACAAACATAGACTAGAAGATGGTCTCTGCCTCAAATGAGCTTTCAGTCTGAAAAGACAAGACAAAGAAACGTTATTAAACATGTGTGTCTTGTGACATCTCTCTCTTTCCAGTAGATTCCACACTAATTAGTAGTGCTGTGATGATCTATGATCTCAGAGATGAGGAAGTTCATAAGCACTAGACCTGTCTCCTAGAATTTCACATATAGCTGTGGATGCTGCAGGTATCATACAGATTTGTGAAAGCTACGGTTACCCAGGCCACAAAATTTAGGGAAGTCTACAGATTTCCCTTTTCATCACAGAGCAAGTACTCCCAAATTGTTCGTGGAGAGCCTCCTTGAAAGATGGTCATTTTAACATGATCGTGAGCCAGCCCACCTGCAATTTATGGGCTGTGCAATTATGTCAGAGTTATCAAAGAGAGGTCTGCACTTAGGGAATGGTATCGTGCACCAGAGAATACTAAGGCATTGGTCTAAGGGAACTGTGTGTAACTGATTTCTCACTGTCCCATTAGGCTGAAAGCTGCTGTCCCCTTAGTGAAATGTGTATTGGTCACTGGAGAATTCTTAAATTGAATGTGCCATGAACTGAGTTAATAAACAGGGTAAGAGAACCAACACTCTGGAAAACAGCAAGTACAGATGGAAGCTCTAGTCTGGCACCCTCGGGGTCTGACTGGTGTCAAACCAGAGAATTTGGAAAACCACTGGAGGTAAGTATTGTCTAGCAGCGTTACCAGCACTTCCACTGCTTACTGGGCTCTTAGAAGACATTTAGGGTAAATTACAGCTAAATAACAGCACAGAACACTGAGAACCAGGACAGATGGCTGTAAACAAACTTTATGGGACCGCGGGAAACTTGGCCACATCCATGATAAGTGGACATCTGGCCAACTAAAATCAAGTTGGATTATGGATGTTGCCAGACCAAAGACAGCAGGACTAGATCATTTCAACCTGTGCAGTTTTCTGTGAGCAACAGTCCATTGTGAGTACGTGTGGCACAAGAGGAAAGCTGTACTTGCAAGGTGGATCAGAGCCTTTTGAAACCAACAGGAGTCATTCCATGAGCACCACTGGACTTTGGATCAGATTCTCTGCAGAGATTATAGTAGGCATTCATAATCCCTTATTTATTGGGGTATTTTAGGCTGGATTTTAACAGTGCATAGGGTACAGGTTGAATAGTGAGCACTTTGGAAAACCTTGCCCTCAGCCTCTAATGCTGCAAAATCTTCCTCTGGCACGTAGCTGATCTGTTTTGTAATGCAAAAGGCCACTATATCTGAACGGTATCAGAGAGGTAGCCATGCTAGTCTGTATCTTCGAGAACAACAGGAAGTCCTGTGGCACCTTATAGCCTACCAGATATTTTGCAGCATAAGCTTTCATCGGCAAAGACCTGAGAGACTCATGCATCTGATGAAGTGGGTCTTTGCCCACAAAAGCTTATGCTCCAAAATGTCTGGTGGGCTATAAGGTGCCACAGGACTTCTTGTACATCTGAACAATGAGCTTACTGTGTGTGTGAAGCTGATTTAGGTAAGTGTTTGTCATGTTCCAGCAGACTTTATCAAGACTTACTGTAGTATGAGGGTTACGGTAGCTCTCTTTGCACACAAGCATATTGTCAAGACAACGAGAAAATACGTTAAGGTTTTATTGTGCCATTCACCCCAGGCTTGTTACCTTTGGGCAAAAGCTTTTGACGTGAGTGTGAGCACAGGTAGCCCACTTCCTAAGGGAACTGGAGAAGTCAGCTTTATAGGAATGGTGCTGAGTGTGAAATGTTACATCGTATATTCTTGGTAGTGCTTCCATGTTTTGGCAATAGTCAGGAACAGGGGAAAATGAATTGTATGGCTGTATTGTCTGAGCACCAAAATGCTGAGGACTCACACAGGTGGGGCAAGGCTGTGTGCGTACAGCCAAGATGGTACGAACAGAAGGCTGTAAGTCAATGCAGGGCAGAGGCAGGCACATTATCTCTGGAACCAAGATGGGCAACACAGACTCACGTGTGGGCCTCCTTCTACTCAGTGGATCGCAAGGTTGTTGTTACCAGTCTGCTGGGGTAGGGAATGAAAGCTCACCTAATAAACTATTTTGCTAGTCTTTAAAGTGCTACTTGACTGCTTTTTGTTGGGATAGGGAAGTTTTCTAACTGCACTTGCTTACCTCAAATTTGCAAGGTGTGCTGAAGATCTCATTGCTATTGTCCTACGAATAGTATTACCCCTGGGGTATCAGCCACATTTCATGTTTGCTGTTTGTTCTGCACCTGTTGTTGTAAAAACCCCACTGCAGTCTGGTCCCACACTGTTTTACAGTGTTACCGCAGGTTATGTGTGGAGAATGCTCTGGGGGCCATACGCACCCACCAGCATCACCCTCCTGGCACCCACCATCTGCTCTCTGCAACTTCCAGGGCATGTGAGGGTGGTCCCACCTCTCCCCAGAATGGTGCAACCCAAGATCAGTGTGAACTTCAGGTGGGAGGGGATGGGACCAGAGAGAGGATGGGCAATGGACAGAACAGGGGTGAGGAGGGGAAGGCATGTGACCCCACCCTGGAATCCCCACACTGGTCACCTCTGAATGTTACCTAAGAAAGTGAAACAGTTGTGATGTGTGTATTGGATGTATGTCAGTGGCAGTTAAAGTAATTTGTGTACCTGTAGCTTGGGAAGGTCTTTAGGATTCCTTGAGACGCAACTTGGTAGAGATAAGCTACTATTACTATTCTACTATATGATACGTTGCTATTACTATTACTATTTTTAAGTCTATGTTTGGGAGAAAGTTAGCAAAGTTTTTAGGCTGGGGATGGCTCTGACAAGGTGACACATCTTGCGGTAGTCCCCACAAGGGGTTATTTGGGATGAATGCTTTTACTAAGGTACAGCTGCCTTGGAATTTTTCACCTTTCTGAGCAGATCTTCACATGCCAGTGAAAAAGGGACACACACAGCATTGCTCCCAGCCCAGGAGGCACCTCAACAAGGTGGCAGGCTGGCAGTGGCAGCTTCAGTGGCTTGGGCCGAGGGAGAGGAGAAGGGACACAGAGTTAAAGAACAAGAGGAACTGGAGAGAAACACAAGTGCAAGAAGAAAGTGGGAGAGAGAAAGCAGAGAGACAGACTGGCAAACACAAGGCTGCAGACAGACACTGTGCAAAGAGCAAACTGGGTAGATAATGCTCAGCTATTGGTTTTGCATCAGGTCTGCTGGTGGGGAGAGGTGCCAAAGGCTGCAATTGCTCTGCCGTCCAGCAATATTAAAAGGCCTGGAACACCCAGCCACCACTGCCACTTCTGCAGCAGTGGCGACAGCTGGAACCCCAAGCCCTTTAAACAGTTGCTGAAACACCACATACCATGCTCAAGTCAGCATGGGGCAAGGTGGAAGGCCATGCCCCCGGCTCAGGCAGTGCAGGGGGCTGCCTGCCTCTGGCCCTGCACCTTTCTCAAGATGCCCCATCGCTTCTGTGACGTGGAGCTGGGTTACCCCACTGACTTGCTCAGGGGCCTGGCAAGGCTGATGGCTCCATTGTTTTGCATATAAATGTCATTCGCATCGACTACTCAGGATGCCTTTAGAAGGTAGTCAGAGGTAAAAAATATCAGAGAGGTAGCCATGTTAGTCTGTAGCTTCGAGAACAATAAGAAGTCTTGTGGCACCTTATAGACTAGCAGACATGCATCTGATGAAGCGGGTCTTTGCCCACAAAAGCTTATGCTCCAAAATAACCTGTGAGTCTATAAGGTGCCACAAGACTTCTTGTTGTAGAGGTAAAAAATGTGAGCCACGCCCTTGAATCATAACAGCAGCACAAGCACTGTGTAGCACTGCCAAATGAACTTTAACTTTCTTCACAATAAGTGAATATACACAAACCAAATATTTATAGTAACCTAAAATAACAATATTGGGTGTTGCATCCTTGTTAAATTCTTTACACCTGAGCTCCCACCTTGCTTTATAGGAAACTGAGAGTGTCCTGTCATAAATGAATGTCCTTCAGTTCCAAGGACAATGCTGTGTGAGGAACACCTAGAAATGATATTTAAAACTTTAACACACTGTGGAAAAATTCGGAGGTTCTTTAGAAGTGCTGTGCAATGTTTTGTGTTATTTGTATGAGTCAAGGTTATGGTCACATTTCTGCGTGATCACTTTCCCATTGCATTCACCAGGAGAGATGTTTCTTTGTCCCTGTGCTGTTGACAGGGCATTGATAAAATGGAACACACTAAGAAAAGATCAGGGTATACTAAAATCATTCTTAACGGGGGAGGAAAACAAAAAGGATGGTTGCTGTTCATTCCTGGTTTCTAGATAAGTAAAATATTGAATTGTTGAGAAAAGTTCAAGGTCATTTGTAAGTGCAAAATAAAATAAACTACATAAAAAACAAGTCTTCCTACTAGTCTTAAAGTGTACGTCATTACTTGTCATGAGCAAAGCCCTGATGTTTTTATTTAGGACTTGTCTGCATGGGGAGCTGTTCTGGATTAACTTCACGTGGGGACACCCTCTTTATCTCTAAAAGCAGATTAAACTAATTTGGAATAAAGCACTCTCATTCTGTTTTAAATTCACACCCTACTTTAGTCTGGATTAATTTGTATATGTAGACAAGCCCGAGTAGAGTTCCTATTGAGACATAGCCTGGAGTCCTTACTCAGTCAAAACTCCCTTTATAGTCAATAGAGCTTTATCAGAATATGGCCCTTTGGCTTCATTAAAGGGGGTGAGCATCAATCTACCTATTGACTTCAGTGGGAGTTTTACTAGTGTAATAGCCAACGCTGGGAACTGAACAGGCAGCCTCTGAAGACAGAAACATTAATTTCTACAGCTCAAGAGCCAGATTCCATCCCAGAGCCATAATAATCCCATGACCTCTAAGGCTGAGACGCAGACAGGGACACATAATACAGACAGTGTTACATAAGCAATGAATGAAAATTGAATAAAGCCATCAGATTTTGTCTTAGTATGAATAGTTTGCTTGGCTTTGAATCATTGCTAGATTAAATAAATCCTAATTTTCAAATAAATCAAGAGTCTCCATCTTCAGAATTTGGTAATCCAAGTAAATTGCATGGCTAGAACCTTCCTCAAGACTAGGCATGCCAAATGGTATTTGTGATGAGGCACTTTGATCTATAATGCATTAATAGATATGAAGTTTTGTTAAAGATTATATATGTAAAAGATGTGGTGGAGGAAGAACTACAATGATTTGTGTAGGAAGGTCCCAGGCACAAGCTCCACAGTGAAGCAGAGTGGGAGTGAAAATTAATGGTATGAGGTTAATACTGTCTAACAACGTTCTTAGTTCACAGTTAGAAGACAGTGACGGTCTCTTGGAATCTTGCATTATCATATGACAGATTCAGTGCCTGGCTGTGTGAATGCAGTTCCTGTTGAAACCTTTTTCGTCACACATCTACAAGTAGAGTTTATTCCAGCATGCTGATCATTTTTTTTTCTATAGCATTGAGCTTGCCAACTCCAAGCAGTCAAAAATCTTGAGTTAGGTCCCCTCCCTCACCCCAAAATCATGCAGTCGGCTTTAAAATCTGGATAGTTTTGAAGAATATTTTTCACTTTTTTATTTGCCTTGTAATATTGAACCTTTCCGGTTCTTGTTTTCAAGCTTTCTTCACATTCATGAGAGCTAGAAACATTTTATGAGTGTAATATGTATGTATGGCTAAACTGACTTGAACCAATAAAGCTTCATTGTTTGTTTTTTAAATTTTCATTTCGTCTTTAAAGTTAAGGTATATCTGGTTCCCTGTTTCCATAATGTGATCACTCTTCATTTTCCTGGTAATGCTGGAAGAAAACAAGAACTAGAAAGTTCACAAGAAAATCAACTTATATGCAGATTCAACAGGTTTGAATGAGTTTCTCAGCTTCTGGGGTCATAGTTCAGAAAACATTTGGCAATGTTCTTATGTCCATTCCTATACATCCAAAGCACTTAAGCCATGTAGATTCTTCAGTGAGATGTAAGAATATGCCTAAAGATAAAAAATGTGGGGCTGAGGGCCCTGTCAGGGCTTGGGCCCAGAGCCAGGATCTCCTGCCAGAGCGTGCGGACCACAGCATGTGGCCCCCACCACAGTGCGGACCATGGGGCCCCCGACAGAGCACAGGGCTGGTGCTGGTGCCCCAGCTGCAGGGCCCTCACCAGAGCACAGGTCTGGGACAGCAGTGAGAGCCAGCCTGCCCCATGCACAGTCTGCAAGCAGCAGGCACAAGAGCCCGGGCCTCTGTTGGGCCATTTCTGAGGCTCTTGGTTGGCAGCTGTTAGACCCAGCTGGCCACTTTCCTTGGAAAAATGTCTTACATACAATGTGAGGGAAAAGTCCATAATATTCTAGTGTCTTTGTTCATAACTCTACACAAACCTCCAGAAATGTCAGATGTACATCACAATTCTTCCTGTTGTCTAGGACCTACAGACCTTGGACTATCCCTTGATGAATTCAAACTTTGTTTTGTACTAAGTGTGAAAGAGAAATTAAACAAATTAGACACATTAATTATTAACAGAGCTTTGAGGACAGAAAGTTAACAGTCATGCCTTATATTGTGTTATGTGCATTTACTTATTTCTTTTATGAGAAAATAGTCTTTTTAGAGAACTGATATATTCGTATTCTTGGGCTTTAAAAATCTGTAAACTTTGTTGCACATTATCACTTGAAAAGACCAAATAATTACTTGAGTGCCTACTCATAGACAATTAGCTTTCAGTAAAACCCAAGTTCAGAGAGGAATTTAAAAAAAGACAGTTACTAACTGCATTGAAAATCTAAAAATAAGCGTTTCACTTGGTATCTCAAAGCACTTGAGGTCTTTTAAACTAACAATAACTTATTGCGTCATATTTAAAGGTATTGTTATTAATTTAGGTTGATATTCCCAGTCCTGGCTTTAGAGATTTTTGTGATTTGAAAAATGCTGCTGTTTAATGGATTGTGGAGGGTGATGAAAAATGTAAGCAGGGTTAAATAAAAGGATGAGCCATGGCTTTATCATGGCCTTTTGGCTGAAATCGCAAAGGATCCAAAGGCATTAAAAGGTTGGGTAGCTTTAGGCCTCTTTGAAATTCTCAGCTTTTGAGTGGATAGCATGTGCCTGCAAGTAGATCAACATGGCATGATACTATAACATGTTAATCCCACTTACCTCAAGTGCTTAAAGTGAGTAGCTTGAAAGTTGAGGTAGCAAAAGAATCATTTTCATCTAAAGTGACTTGCTTAAAAAAAATCAGTTAGGATTCTAACCTAAGACACATACAGATATATAACAACAAACTTTTTCAATAAGGAGAGGCTGAACCTTCCAGAAACAAGGCTAGGTTATATTTCTACAAGCATTTATTTATTTATTTGTATTATTGTAATAACTCTAATCATGGACCAGAACCTTGTGGTGCTAGATGCTGTAGAAACCTGGAACAATAAAAAGGTGGGTATTAGCCTAAAGACGAAGAGACAACAAATGGAAATAGACAGAGAGGAAAGAATGAGACACCAACAATCTAACCGTGATCAGGGTTGTAGCAGGTCTCGTGTCAAAAGAGAAAGTTGAGTGGTTTCAAGGGGGATAATGGAGCAGCTTTGTGAATGTTTACTGGGAGATTCTCCCAACCATGAGGGGCAGTGTGGGAGAAAGCAAGAAGGTGTTTATTTGAAAGTGGAGGCTGGTATTGCAGGCCTTTTAGAGACAGGAATCAATGGCTAAATACTATTGTGTTTCCTGGTACATGAGTGGATGCAGCAGACTTTATCATCATGAATGCTACAGCTGAAGTTTGGAATCTTAATGTGGGAGACACCATACTGCCTCAGGGGTAGTTTCTGCTACCTTCTAACTCCCCAAACAGTCAGTTGAAAAGCAATCTCTGAGGAGGAATGAGAAATAAATCCATTTTAATCATAGTCCTGTTTGACTTGGGAAACGGACATATTGTGAAGGCTGATGAATGAAGTACAGTCATTTTGTTCCTAGTTCTCAGCCCAGCCACTCGGGACAGAAGGAGATAACACATGGAGATACTTTGCTAAGGAGACCCTGGATATATTTGTGTTGTTCTGCAAGGTGAAAATCCACTAGTGACAGAGTGCAGGGTGCGAAGAGATGAGTCTGCACTCTGATCACTCAGACATTAATTAGTACCCCTGAGAAAAATCAGGCTAGCCAGCTGAATTGTCTAAGCAGCCATTATTCATCAACCCGAGACTGATAGAGGCAGGAAGGAAGTGTCAATGAAGTAGGGAAGGAGAGAGAGAGACTGAACAAACTAACCAACCAGGTCAACCAACCAGAGCTAGTTGAGCTCAGTAACATGGGGACCTCAAGGGAGCGAGACTTCGGTTTCTCTCTGGTCCCAGGGAAAGGGCCAAAACTGTTGTTGGCACTGGTCGAAAGACTGTTGCATGGAGATTGTTGTGGAAATGGTGGAGGGAGCTTAAAAGACTATGGTGAAGGCACAACCACTGGAGTCTATCCAGTTTCTGCATGGAGAAGGTTGGAGAGGAGCCATGCCCTGTGACATCACTACTGTAAGAAATACCACTTGTTCCAGAAGGTGTTAACTGGGGACCATCCAGAATGCTCAAAACCATGGGAACTAGTACAAGGCTCTTCTTCAAGGCTCGTTTTAAGAACTGAAAGGACTTGGAAGTTCTAACATACTTTGTGAGGTGGATGATGTGGAAACATATTCTTGTATTAAAACTTTCTGTCAATTTTACTTATTTTATTGTTGTATGGTGCTGGGAAATGATACTGTCTCCAGCCGTTAGTTGTTAGAGGACCATGCATGGAAATTACAAGGTTAGCAGATATTTGTTTGTTTGCTTTCTAAAGGGAGAGAGAGAGGAATAAGTATGCTGCATGTGTTTTTTCTCTACTGTAGAACAGGGGAGGACAATACTGACAGTGAGATTAGACATGGAGCAGGAAGGCAACTAGCAAATCTGTCCAGAGATTTGGGAAGATAGAATGCTAGCCACTGCTGGTCTGATCCAAGGGAGTTCTGGGCACAGCTGAGAAAACCAATCCTGGGTAGGCCATTTACAGCCCAGTCTGTGATTTTCTTCTCACTGAGGCAAGCTAAACCAGCTACAAAAGTACCTCTTCCAGCCCCACTGGCCAGTCAGAAGCCACACAAGCAAACCTGCAGATTCTCCAGCTGTTCCTAATGCCCAGAGCCAGCAGCCCCCTTTACACAGGTGAGAGGTTGTTAACACCTAATTCACCAAATCCACACAGATTCTTCCAGTCCCCAAAGGGTCCAGCCACAGTCCCAGGTCAACATATACTTTGATCTTATCCAAAACATCACACGGACAGTCCTTTAAATCTAAAACATAAAGGTTCATTAACAAAGAAGGAAAGAATAGGGTGAGAGAGAAAAATGGTTGAAGTGGTACATTACACACAATTAAAGCTATTGATGCAGGCTAGCAATGTTATAAGCTGATTTCTTGAAAGTTTCTGAAAGCACTTCCCATGAGGATTGGGAGCCCAGTTCACATAGGCTCAGTTCATGAAGTCTGGAGACTGGAGACCAAATGGTGATTCTCCGAGTCCTCTTTATGCCCCTGCTCATGTTGAGGAAATTCCCTTTTTCTTCCATAGGCCGTGCAGGGCCACCTGACCAGGTGGGCTGCTGTGCTTTGTTGCCCTTGGTCGCTGAGTTCACCAGCAAGCCCCAGTCCATTTACACAGTATGTGGAATCAACATCTGGGCCTTTGTTTAGTCCATCATCCTGGCTGGGGAGGTGCTTACACCTCTTATTGTGTTCCCTGAGCTCCAAAACGTTTCTAATGTAGCTACAGAGTCAATATCTATAACTCTACATATGAACATGGCACAGACACACAAGTAGCATAAACATATCCCGGGCATTACCAGCCTTCATTGGACATCTCACTTGGCCCACCTGGCACATGATTTGGTGCCACTACATACAATGGCAACAGAAATGGCTTTCATATTTAACTTAAAAATCCAGTAGCATCACACAAGGTCCATTGAAGGCACGAGGTGTCCAGGAACACTTCCTTGGAAAGTTGATGAAATACTAGTCCTAAAATTATAAATACTTTGGAAGACACCAAAATTATGGTTTTGTGATTAATTAAAACCTCATCTACTTGTGCACTGATTCATTTCTTCAGAGAAAATACTTCTTAATTTTCACATTCAAGAAAGTACTGGTGCAGGGACTTTGTAGTAGCGTATAAAAAGCCTTTCACTTCTGCATCTCCAGTCTAGATCCAACACAAGGCAGTAGCAACCAAAAGCAGGTAGTATAGCATAGCTGCTTAACGTAATATCTGAAATGAGTGGCATCATTTCATTCCCTGCCCCATTGGATACGTGTCTCCATCAAATTTGGCGCTAACATCCTTGTCAGTAGCCTCGGCTACGAAGGCCAAGGAACGAAAGGCCTTAAATGACTGATGTGTTCCCAGCCGATCAGAGTTGGTGGGACATTATAGGGTACTGTGGAAAGGATGAGCACCTGTTTCACAGCTAATGCTGGGAACTGGGAATCTTGCAGGGATCAGTACAATTCACACCAAATACTAAATGCTTATATTTTAAAAGACATAATTAACACCATGTGAAACATAATAAAATTCTTCCCTTCTCCCCTCCGGAATTGATGTGCAATTTGTTGGGTCGTGGAAGGCTCAACAGATTGGATGTTCAAATTGCTAGTCTGGCTCTCTAAACACTGGGCATCTGGGAGCTATGACAATAGAAATTCATTCATTAAACTCATCAGTTTTAAATCTCCAGGATATCAAAAATAATGGGCTTGCTCTTCAGCTGGTGCAAACTGGCCCTAGTTTCAGTGGAGCTGTGCACATTTACATCAGCCAAAGAACTGGCCCAAGGATTTGCAACGTTTTGTTGCAGTTCAAAAATGGCTGATCCCAATTTGCTTTTAAATCATTGGAATAAGATTTTATTTGCTGAGACCACATTTGCCCTCAGTGCATTTTTATGACCAAGTTATAAACACCATAAAAAGCCACCCAAGATTGTAATGAAAACGCTGCCAGACAGACTGACCCCCCCTCCGGGGACACAGTCCAACAAATTGATTTGACAGATCCCGACCAGAATTAGACTAAACAGGATTTCATTGAGATAGTACGCGTGGTATATGTTCCCCCTCAACAACATTCAAAATCACTTCAGTGGAAGAATGTGACTGCTTTAAGAATCATGCAAATGTGGGATTAGCAAAGGATCAGCATTCCTGTTTGCAAATGGAGATGCTAAGAAATCTGGAGTCTGAGAAATCTGAAAGAGCAGAGTGTGATATGTGAGAGGGCTCTGGAAATACAAAGGGAGGGGGCTAGGGGTCACAGGGCAGGAGTGGGGAAAGAGAACCAAGGAGAACACGCGGTAAGGGGACAAGAGGCAGAAAAGGTGTAGAGGGGAAGCATGGGGTAGTGAGGGGGGAAGCGGAGGGACAAGGGAATGAGGAAAGGGAGAAGGGAAAGAAAGAAGGAAAATGGGGAGAGAGAGAGAGGAGAAAAAGCTGGGGAAAGTATGCATGAGTACTTCCCTAATGCAGAGCTGGCCCATCCGTAGGACTAGGTTGGGCAGCCACCCCAAGCTCCAAGTTTTTGGGGGCCCTCCAGTGGACACTCAGCCATTCTATGGATGGGAGGAGGGAGAGTTACCTGGGGCAGGCGGCAGAAGCAGCAGGAGGCTGTCTCCCCATGGCCTCCCCCTCTGCATTTACCACACAGCACAACCAGCAGCCTGCTCTACGCCACCATTCCACCCCCTCCCAGCCTGCTGAGTCCCCCTTCTCCGTGGGCCGCTGGAAGGCCTCCGCTTCTAGCCACACAAGGAGAAACAGGGCTCAGTGGACCAGCAGGCCACGGTGGAGCGCCGTATGTTAAGTGCAGGGCAGGAGGCTGGGGGGAGGCCACCTCCTCCTGCTGCTGCCATCCGCCTCCTGCCCCAGATAATCCCCAGCCAAGCTGGGCAGGGAGGGAGTAAGTGGGCAGAATTGGGGCAGAGATGGAAGGGGGGTGCCTGTTGCCTCAGGCCCCTCACCCTCTCAAGGAGGCCCTGCCTAATGTGTCTGAGTTGCTGTTCTAGCTATTCAGACTAGTTAGCAGTGCTGCTGTGAGCTGTCTAATGTAGCTGCTCTAACTCAACAGACCAAGCTCTCCAGCCAGTTTAACACACCCTCAGGGAGTGGGGGGCAACCGGAGGTGTTCACCCAGCAACAGCACTGGTCACCCTGGCGCTTAGCTTGACTTACTTCATGTCATAAAGGGGGTGGCTTACTCACCCCCTCAATGAGTCAGTGAAGCCAACCTAAGTGGCAGTGCAACCCAGCGAGATAAGAGGAATGCATCCCTGCCTGCTGGTGTTTCAGAAAAACCCTGGGGCGAGAGGGAGGGTGTATGAGAGTCGGCCCTGCAGCTGTATTGTCAGTGGCAAAACCCAGACAGGCAAGTGCAGCTCTAGTCACCAGACGGGCTGTGTATTGCCCGGTGCCTGCTTGAATGGTGTATTTGTGTGTAATGAGCCCCTCTCCCCTGCTGAATGGAGCTGAGGTAGGGGGCAGGGAATGTTGGGCCTTTAGCCCCAGAGAACAGGCCTGTCCCAGTAACTAAAGCCCACACTGGCCACATTATCCTCTGACTAGTCATTGCCATCCCCTTTAACAAGTGTGTGCTTCTCTGATGCTGGGTGTGTACCTTGTGTCCTCTGTGTGTGTGTGTCCTTGTGGGTGCCCCTGGTCACTGTATACATACCCTGTTTGTTGGCCTCCCTGAGACCCTTTCTGAGTCTTCTGCTCTGCCTTGTGTCCCCCTCCCCCAGTTCTGTGTGTGTGTTTTGTATGTGTGTTAGTGTGTGCGACCCCATGGTCCTCTCCAGACAAGTGCCCTGCTCCCCCATGGCTGGGTGGATGGGTATCTCGCTCCCCGTGGGTGTGTGGGTGCCTCACTCCCCCTGCCCCTGTGCCCAGGGGTGGGTGCGTAGTGCACCCATGTGTGTGTCTGTCCCCTGCCCTGGCAGTGGGTATCTTGCTCTTCTTCCCCATATGGGGGTTGTCTCATGCCCTGTGGCTGTCTCTCTCGTTCCCCCAGCACCCGTGCATGGATGTCCCTCTCCCCTGCCCCACATGGGTTGTAGGGTGTGTTTTGTGCCCTGGGGCTGTGTCTCCAACTCCCCCTGCACCTGTGGGTGGGTGTTTTGCTCCCCTGCCAGGACCTAGTTGGTGCGTAAGTAGAGCACCCATGAGTGTACATATCTCTCCCCTATCCCCCATGAGGACTTGTCTCTCTCCACTGCCCTCAGTGGGGGGTGGGGGCAGTGCACCTGTGGGTGGGTGTCTCTCACCCATGCCCTGCTTGTGGGGGGTGCAATGCACCTGTGCATGGATGTCTCTCTCCCCTGCCCTGCATGGTGAGTGGAGGGTGTGCGCAGTGCCTGCGGGTGGGTGTCTCCCCTGCCCCTGTGGGTGGATGGGTGGCTTTGTGGGGGCGCTGTGCCTGCGGGTGGGTGTCTCCCCTGCCCCCCGTGGGGGGGTGGCTTTGTGGGGGCGCTGTGCCTGCGGGTGGGTGTCTCCCCTGCCCCCCGTGGGGGGGGTGGCTTTGTGGGGGCGCTGTGCCTGCGGGTGGGTGTCTCCCCTGCCCCCCGTGGGGGGGGTGGCTTTGTGGGGGCGCTGTGCCTGCGGGTGGGTGTCTCCCCTGCCCCCCGTGGGGGGGGTGGCTTTGTGGGGGCGCTGTGCCTGCGCGTGGGTGTCTCTCCCTGCCCCCCGTGGGTGGATGGGTGGCTCTGTGGGGGCGCAGTGCCTGCGGGTGGGTGTCTCCCCTGCCCCCCGTGGGGGGGTGGCTTTGTGGGGGCGCTGTGCCTGCGCGTGGGTGTCTCTCCTGCCCCCCGTGGGTGGATGGGTGGCTCTGTGGGGGCGCAGCGCCTGCGGGTGGGTCTCCCCTGCCCCGCGTGGGTGGGTGGGTGGCTCTGTGGGGGCGCAGTGCCTGCGCGTGGGTGTCTCTCCCTGCCCCCCGCGCGCCCCCCCAGCCCTGCCTCCCCGCGGCTCTCCCGGCGGCGCTGCCGGGGCGGGTGGCTGACTCACGCCGCCTTTGAATGGCAGCCCCGAGCTTTATAACGGCGGGAGCGGCCCGAGCTCCCGGCTCTGCTCCTCCAGCCGCCGCCGCCAGCTCCCGGCGCAGCCCGGCCGCGGGGCACCATGCGGACCCTGCGCTGCGCCCCCCTCCTGCTGCTGCTGCTCTCCGCCGGGGACGCCGCGGTCATCACCGGGGTGAGCGGCGCGCGGGGCCCGGGGCAGCGCCCCGCCCAGCCCAGCCCAGCGCGGCCGCCCGGGGGGTGAGTGGTCCCAGGCGCCGGCTGGGGGGCCGAGGCCCGGGGGATCGGCGCTCCCTGGGGCTGGAGGAGCTCGGCCGGGGCAGGGGGCACTTAAACCACTTCCGCAGTCCCAGGTTCCCGCCCGCAGTGCTGCGCCGGGCTGCCCCCTGCCGGAGGGAGCCGCCGGCCTCCCCCAGGGGACTGGCCCGGGCGGGGACCTATGGCAGCAGCCGGCAGTTTCTTCCCCATGCCCAGCACCAGGCAGTGCCCCTTTGCCTCTGCTCGGCCTCTGCTTCACTTGCAGAAGACTCCGCTCTGCTCCCAGCTCCTTCGCCTGTCCCCAGCAGCCGGGGGGACCTCCGGTCTGCCTGAGCTTTGGAGCCCGCCTGCCCCGAGAGAGCATCAGCCAGGGACTCTCCACTTTCAACCCAGTGAAACGTGGCCATTGAGCCCTGCAAGATCTCCCCCACCACCACCACCCCGGGTCAGGCTGGAGAGAATTGGTTTTATTGGAAGGCAATCTCAGTTAAGAAACCAAGTTTTATTCAGCCCTGGAGTGGTTGTGTGGGAAACCGAGTGTGGCTTGTTAATAAGAGCACAAGAAGAGCCATAGTGGGTCAGACCAAAGGTCCGGCTCGCCCAGAATCTTGTGGGTCAGTGCCAGGTGCCCCAGAGGGAATGAGCAGAGCAGGTAGCCTAGTGACCCCTCTCTCATCTCGTGTCACCCATTCCAGCTCAGGAGAGAGAGATTTTAATGTAATGTACTTAGAGTTTTAAAACTCTACTGTTCATTCTTTTTTCCCTCCTAACTTGTCTGCCATTGTCCGATTTAGATGTTGAAAGTGTCTAATATTTGTGCAGGCTTAGTTTCTTTTAAATATGTCTTGAGGTGATTCTATTGGTTTCACCCAGTGAAATGCACCTGCTTTGAAATGTTCAGAAAACACAATGCTTTGTGTGTTATTGTATCTTTCTCCCTTTATTTTCTTTCCTGAATTGGCCAGGAGTTGATAGAGAAGTGTTCATTGCTACATTTTATTAGAATTTAATTTTGGAAATGAAAAATACATTTTTTTCTCAAATGTTTGTTGCTTAAATAGAAATTGTTAACGTATTTTAAAGTAAAAACTGTTCATTTTGAATAGTAATCTAAAAGAAATGGTATTTATATTCCTGGGAGATCTTAGAGTGTATTTTGACTACATACTGTAACTATTCATGAAAACAGATACTTCACCATTCTCCTCGGTTCTGGTCTAATCAACAGAAAGGTCCTGATCCAGCATGTTAACAACCACATGAGAAGCTGTGACAGAGCTTTGAAACATTTGAGAATTTTAAGATCTCTTTACATGAGTTGTGTTTCCAGATACACTGTCAGTCCAGTCTAAATATTTGCCATTTAAGTTTCAAACCCTAACCCTACAAAAGCTAAGAATGGTGAACAAAATAGCAAGGCAGGAGCTAAACAGATTAGAACAGGAAGGTGTATTAGAATTATTTGCTTAAACCCCCAAGTGTATTTTTACTAATTGCTTTACCATGTACTTTTGGTTATGTGAAATGCTCAAATAGCAGGTCTTGTGTGGGTCAGAGCCACTTCATCACCCATGAACGCTCATTACCAAATAAATAAAATTGTTAGTTTTTAAGATGCTATGGAGTGCTTGTTTTTTTGTGAAGCTACAGACTAACACGGCTTCCCCTCTGAGACCATAGTCCAGGGGAATGCTTTGTTTGTTTGCTTTTTTAAGGTTCACACAGCACGTGTGTGTGCTGTGGATGCTCCTCCTTGTGCAGGCTGAAGGGCTTGATCCACAGTGTGGGGGTAACTTCCCATTAACTTAAATTGGCTTTGGATCAGACACTAAATCCCAAATGAAGTCCACAGAAAGTTGGCAAAGTTTGCCGTAAGAACGTAGTTCAACATGGGCTGAAGAGCAGGAATGTTGGTAAGTAACCACAGTGTTATGGCTCAGATATGGGGACTGTTGGTGTAAGTTAAAGGTTGCAGATAAGAGAAAGTGAAGAGCTACAAAATGCATGGCCGGGCCGTTCCTTTTGTAGGATTTCAGACAGAGCAATTTAATTCTCAGAGGACAAGCTTAAATGGACTCCAGAGTAAATATTGAAGATCAGGCTGGAAAGGAATATTGGCTAACACAGTGTCTTAGAAAGCATTCAGTTTTGCTTCAGATCTGCCACCTTTACTGACACTGACTAGCACCCCACTCTGCCAGTACTCCCACTGAAATGAACAGGACTTCTTGTGGAAGAAGGTGCTGCTTAAAGTGAGCCTGGGTCCTGGAATCTGACTCAAAAAGAACAGCATGGTAGTCAAATGCACAGCCTGTTGTTCTTTTCCAGGAACAGATTTTAGGTCATGGCATGCTGTTCCCCACCTTTTGGGAAGGCCTGGCCAGCTGTACAGCTTTCACAAAACCAGGGGAATGAAGGCTGCAAACTCACCTGCATCTGATTAATTCAAAATGCACCAGCCCAAGAGATCCCAGGCTAGGCACAACTTGATTCTGTGCGGTTGTCGGGTAAGCACCTTCGCTCCCCACCTGCCCTCCCGGCCACCTCAAATGACAGATTTAATCTAACTTCGTATTTTAAAAAAGGACCAAATTCCAGAGACAGGATGACCGAAGAACGAAGAAGACGCTACTTCTTTCATTTGTTGATTTGTTTACGTGGCCCTCAGTGGGGATGTACACCCAATGCATTCTCAGACTACTTTATTCTCCGCAATGTTTTGAGCACCACTGCTAACATCTGATGTTCAGCCAGAAGAATTTATTTTGAATTGGTGGCATGACTGTAGCTTCATATTAGTGTCACCAGCCCAGAATTTGACCAGTTGATTTATTTTGTATTTTCATGGAAGTTTATAAGACAAACATTATCTAGCTGAGAGGTTCTAAAGCAGTTTTAGAGTCAGATTCGTCTTTTGGATAAGTATGTGTTTAGGCTTGTTTGTCATAGCTGTTGAGTTTATTAAATATATATTTTGTTGTGAGTGCTACACATTTTGGTTACATTTGCTGTTTTATTGCTAGTCCCTAGCCTCAAGAGCTTTTATTAAGTTACTACATGTTCAGTAAATGTGTATTTTGATGTGACTTGTGCTGTTTTGAAATGGCATAATATTTACCTGGAGGAATACATAAAGTGTCATTTAGCATGTGCATCCTAGTGTAAGTACTTAGGCACTTTTTTCTAAAATGAGTGTTTGTTCCAATCTCCCTCACATCAGTTGAGATTCCTTATGCATCATTTTCTCAGTTTGCCTGTTTGAGACAATTGATCAGAACCCTTTTTACCTATCAGTCCTGCTGTCAGATACTGGAGGGAGAAAAGAAGTCAAACTCAGCTTATCTTTGTTATGTGAAGAGACCCTCTTTACTTCAGTGGGATTCTTCACTTAAGTTGAGAATGGGATTTGGCTCTGTTTTGGTATAATTAAAATCTTTCTAAACTTTTATAATTTAAAATAAATAAACATTCACTTCTTCTTAAGTTTTTGGTTCTCCTAATGCATAAAGCAATTCCTAGTTGCGTTAGTGTTTATAGAAGTATGTCTTAAAACCAATGGTTGATGTTTACAATGTACCATGCCCTCTTCTACAGGTCACATCAGCATGTATCTGGTTGTGGACTGTTTATGCCACTCTACTCTCCTTGATTCTAAACAACCCCTTTAATTTAGATGCAGAATATGGTCAAGATAATAATCATAACTTCCCCAATTAAGCTTTTATTTTACCCACTTCCAAGAGGACTTCTGCGATAAAAGTATAATATGGCCTACATTTGCAAAGGCACTGAACCATAAAATACTAGAATTATAATCTAGAAGAAAAAGTGATTCAAAAAGTCTTAAATTCATTTATAAATTTCTCAGCCTTGGCTTCTCTCCAAGACAAGGCCACTTATCTGTTTGATACACTTTAGTCATTTTACACTTAGTCAGATTCCTCAGACCATGAATTAGGAAAGAATATCATCATGTGCTTAATTAAGCCCATAATTCAGAACAGCTTTTTGGGAAGCTTTCTGGAATGGGGGCTACCGGTATTCCAGTTTTACCCTCATGTACACATGGGAGTTGCAGGTGGCAGAGTTGATCCTACTGCAGCCTTGATTAAGACCCCTGCATAACCATGACTTGTTTAAACATACAGGAGTAGATTCTGTTGTTATAAATGTGAAATGATCCATCGTAGTTTGCAATCTTTCCCATGTGTCATAAGGTTCCCACATCAACGTGTAACTCAGACATTTGTATAAAGCCATGGACGGTGCTATTTCTGGCATGCTTTTGTTTGCCTAATACTATTTATCTATTTCTTAAACTTCAGGCTTGCGACAGGGATCTACAGTGTGGGCGCGGCATGTGCTGTGCTGTTAGTCTCTGGATTCGCAGCCTCCGAATGTGCACGCCAATGGGTGACTTGGGAGAAGAATGTCATCCTTTGAGTCATAAAGTTAGTACATTCTAATGGTGGTTCTGACCATCCCAAAACTGACAAGGCAGAAAAAAATGTGAATATATTTTGTTGTAAGTCAAACTGCATAAAAAAAAGCGCACACGGTAAAAACAAAGAACTGCGTAGTGTCGATTACAATATCCAGCAGTTTGCTCCTGTATGGAAACAGCATCAAAGGAACATACATAAAGAAGTACATTACTGTCAACATTACTCTGAAGATAACCCGAAGTTAAAAGTATTTGATAGGAACAGGGTTTTACAGTTCCAAGGCCCAACCTTGATACATTTACTCATGCAAGGAGTCCTTGATAATACAAGTGCCAGTGGCTTCATTCAGACTTCTGTAGTGACGAAGAACTATTCACATCTATTCAACATCAGCAGGCACTTGGTATGCTCATTGGAGTGTGTTCACTGATAGTCGGCATCAGTGCCAATTGTGCTCTTGCACTTAAAGATCCACTGAATCCACAAAAAACCATTCAAAAGACACCAGTTTCTGAAAAAGTATAACCAGCATTTAAGAGCTCTCATTAGAAGCTATTTTTATTAAACTGGAGCTCAAAAACATATGACTGAACATATAGCTCTGGCAGATTTTTTATTTTATTTTATTTTATTGTTTTTACAACACAACCCACACTGGAACATCTTTTCACAATAGTTAAACTTACTTGCAAGTCTAATAGCATGATGCAAGTCTTTTCCAACTATGATCAACAGCATCCACATAACACAGAATCGTACTTATAACTAAATACATTAAGCTAAGCTTTGCTTTGCTAGGGTTTAGTCCTTTCATTGAAGTTGGTGGGAGAGAAATTGATGTGGAATGGGATCAGAACCTTATATTTAATTTTCAAAGTTGTTTTACCAACAGGTTGGAGAGAATAAAGGGCCATGCCAAAGAAAACATGGCAAAGAGTAGCTCTGTGTGGAAGATATTGATTTTGGGCATGTGTGTGCTATACAAATTAACTGTACCTCTGACTAGCTGATTGTAAGCACAACTATATGTCTCTTATTCATTTTCTGAAAGTGAGGAAATACAGGACTCAGTCTAGCATGCCCTTCAATCTTCCAGTAAGGTATTAGGAACCAGTAATGTAATTTACTCCCTCTCTAGGGCGCCTTTACATTAACAGGGGGATTTAAGGAAGCCTCACTGTAAATGAGAATGAGGACCTCGTTGTTCAGTAAGTTTATCACTACAATAACTTATAACGTACTATATTCTTTAGCTGACTGAACCCGGTGGTATAGTTAATGCAGAGGACTATCCAGATCTGCTTTACAATTAGTCACTGAAATTCAGAACTTTTACAAGATTTATTTTAAACTCATACTCTTGAGCTGGCTATTGTACTTGACAGACTGAACCTGGCTTACTGCATGCTGTGAAATTAAATAGTTTTAAAGATAATTTTTTTTCCCTCTTAGGGTTTTATCAAAAATAAAACAGGGTGTTTGGGTGGGGAAGGGAGTTCTCAGGTTTTCTCATTTAAATATTTTGTGTGTGGTGACTGAGAGGCCAATAGCACTCAATACTGAAACATTTCATTTGCCTACAAGTCATGTACAAACCACACACTTCGGTTCATATTTTCCCAACCTGTTTTGCCGCTGAATTTCAATTCACTTTGCTGGGAGTCTCCTGGAAACAGGGTCCATCTCCCAGAGGATACTGAAGACATGCTGGGAGATTTGAAGGCGCTAAAAGCATCCATCAATCCCTGCAGCCTGAGGGAGGGGCTCCCATTGGCTGGGAATTGAAGCCAATGGGAACTCGGTGGGTGGTACTTGCAGGCAGGAGCAGCATGCAGAGCCCTCTGGTCCCACCCCAGGGACATGCAGGCCACTTCCGGGAGCAGTACATGGCTGGAGCAGGCAGGGAGCTGCTGAGCACTAAACATCACCTGGACCGAACTCACATTCCTCATTCCCCCCTGCACCCCAACATTCTGTCCCCAACCTCAGCCTCCTCTCAGATCCAGCACCTTGCACCTCCTCCCACCCCCCTCTTCTATACCCCATCCCCTGATCCAGCCCTGAGCCCCCTCCTGCATCCAAACTCGCTCCCAGAGCATGCACCCTACACTCCCTCCTGCCTCCAACCCCTTGCTTCAGGCTCAGCCCCAGGCCCCTTCCCCACACTCAGGCTCCTCAGCCCCAGCTCAGAGCCTGTTCCCTACAAACCCCAGTCCACTGAAAGAGAGTGGGGGTGAGGGAGAGTGAGTGACAGAGGCAGTGTGCATGGAGTGAGCAGGGGAGGGTCTCAGAGAAGTGGTTGGGCGAGGGTGGAGCTGGAGGGAATAGTGGGCCAAGGGTGTTTGGGTTTGTGTGATTAGATAGGTGGCAACGCTTGCAGGGGGGCCATCTAAATCACTGCATGCAGATAACAGTGAGAAATGCAGATGGAAAAACTAGGCCCTGGTGACTGAGGTCCATGCATTTGTTACAAGAGACTGATTTATAAAATTGGAGGCAAAGGTGACCTCATCTCACCGCCTCCATTTCAGCATACTGACAGGCACTGTTACTACCTGCTGCTGATGCTGCTTCCTCATGCCATTTCTGACCTTGTCAATACTTGCTTCCAGGTCCCGTTTTTTGGGAGAAGAATGCATCACACCTGCCCGTGTCTGCCTAACCTGGCCTGCCTGCGGATATCCCCCAGCAGATTCAAGTGCTTGCCAGAGTTCCGAAATGAAGATGTCTTCTTTTAGCAGGAGCAGTTCTTAACTGTAAACAGCCACTTCATCTATTTCCAATTTTCCTTGTTGTTGTGATGACCAAGTGATCTGCCAGAGGAGATTCTTTCTCACCTTGTAAATGTTGACAACAAACATTGAGGTACTGTGGCGTTATGGGCAAGATTTTCAAAAGGGACTTCTGATTGCAGATGCTTCCTTTTTCGGTTGCCCAAACTGAAATATCTTAAAGGGAAGTGAGTGGCAGTTACTTAACACTGTGCCCTTTTAATGTCTGAACGATGGGGCCCATACACGGAGGTATCTAAAATCATTAGTCACTTGGTAACTCTTGGCCAATATTTTTATATTTGAATAAGCTTGATTAGAAAGGTGATGGGGGAGTTACATAGAACTATAGAGTAAGGCATTGTATGACTGCCAAAAGAAGTGTATTTAAGTTAAACTTGGTACCTTTATTGTAATTATTAGAGTATTTGTAGGTTAGGTGTGTCACTCTATTAACAATTTAACCAATGAGTGTAGCTTTTACATTTTTAAAACTGTCACATTAAACCAAAGCATCTAAGTGTAAAAAGTATTCAAATAATTCTATATGTTTTAGTGTTCAAAAACCACAAAGACGTGTTACTTAAACTGGTATAAAACTTGCTGCTCATTCAAAATGTCGTCTATGTTTAAAAAGAAACCCTAAAATCTAGTCTAATGGGCTGCCTGACTTCTTGCCATGTACATGTATTAATATTGCTGTGTAAAAATTCTGTATCAGAATAATGGCAGTATATAATTTGATTTATTTTAATATTATAGCATTATTTTTGTCACTGTGGTCTTCAATTTTTATTCCATGTCAACTGCTATTCCATATGTCGCTGACCAAAATTAGCAATGTTCTGTAAAAGCAGGTCTAGTAAAGAGTACACACTTTTATATATGTCTAAAGAAACTGCACAGTTCATGTGCTAAGAACACCCTAGCCGTGTCTACACGTGCACGCCACTTCGAAGTAGCGGCACTAACTTCGAAATAGCGCCCGTCACGGCTACACGGGTTGGGCGCTATTTCGATGTTAACATCGACGTTAGGCGGTGAGACGTCGAAGCCGCTAACCCCATGAGGGGATGGGAATAGCGCCCTACTTCGAAGTTGAACGTTGAAGTAGGGCACGTGTAGACGATCCGCGTCCCGCAACATCGAAATAGCGGGGTCCGCCATGGTGGCCATCAGCTGAGGGGTTGAGAGACACTCCCTCCAGCCCCTGCGGGGCTGTATGGTCACCGTGTGCAGCAGCCCTTAGCCCGGGGCTTCTGGCTGCTGCTGCAGCAGCTGGGGATCCATGCTGCATGCACAGGGTCTGCCACCAGTTGTCGGCTCTGTGGATCTTGTGGTGTTTAGTGCAACTGTGTCTGGGAGGGGCCCTTTAAGGGAGCGGCTTGCTGTTGAGTCTGCCCTGTGATCCTGTCTGCAGCTGTGCCTGGCACGATTATTTTGATGTGTGCTACTTTGGCGTGTAGACGTTCCCTCGCAGCGCCTATTTCGATGTGGTGCTGCGCAACGTCGATGTTGAACGTCGACGTTGCCAGCCCTGGAGGACGTGTAGATGTTATTCATCGAAATAGCCTATTTCGATGTCGCTACATTGAAATAAGCTACTGCGATGTAGGCTTCACGTGTAGACGTAGCTCCTAATTGCAATTCCCAGAACATGCTTAGGTAATGTGACTTGAATAAGAGGGAATTTTCTTGGTACTCACGCATTTGCTAGGCCTGCAGCCCCTAGGGTATTTTTAAGCTTGTCAGATGTAGGGAGAATGTGATTTTCATGAAAAAAAATATTTCACTTGTCAGTGTTTATAGTAAGAATCCTATAACTTGTGTGATTTTCTCACACATGGCTGCCACTGGTAATGTATACACATACAGAAAGAGAAAAAGGGAGGTGTTCATCTTTCAATAATCAGTTTCTTTTCTGCTGGTTCATTGTTCAGAGACAAGTTTGTGGAGTTGTGTTCTGGTATATGAAAGTGTATTAAAGTGAGAAAGAACGGGGAACATTATAACCTCTTTAACAAATACCTTTCTAGGCACTGAACAATCTCACTCATTGGCTCCCCTGTCCCTACCTCTGCCCAGAGAGGAAAGTTGTGGCGTTAATGGTCCTCCATTTCCTGTGTGGAACTTGGATGGAACAGAGAAGGTCTAACCACTCAGAACTCAGAGCTGGATGCATCTCCCTGATTCAAAGCTGCCTCACATTTGTACAAGTTAGTTGCCACTCACCCCCAAGAAACTCCCAGTGGAATACTGGGTGCAGCTGAGAGCTCTAGTCCACATCATCCCTTTGTTTCCCCCTACGGGAGGTTAGTAGAGGATTTGCACATGCAGAAATGAAAGCTTATCAACTTCATTTGCGTGAAGTGCCGTTAGTGGACCAGAGAAACTGGCTCTGTCTTGGAGTAGAAGAGTGACAAGGGAGGGGTTTCTTTTATTTCTTTTTCCAAGAACAGAAATACAAGTAGGATTGAGGGTGATCTGAAACCACATGTTGTGTTCTTTTTTAAGAAGGATTCCTAAATGTTGTGAACCTGGCTTTCGTAGCTGCTACCACTACCTAGTATCAGTGTACATACTATCAAGCTCAGCTGTTAAATTAACTAACTTCATGGTACTCTAACAGCCTGGCTGTAAATATGGGCTAGCGCATGATCAGCTATGGATGATCTCAAAATATACCTGTGATGGGGTCTACCAGGCCCAGAGGCCCTCTGCTGGAGGTCTTGAGGTCCTACCGCACAGCCTGACCCAGAAAGAAGCAAAGGAGTTGTTCACCAAGTGGTCTAGAGAAATAGCCAATCAGAGAGGCAGCAAGGAACAGCCAATCAGAGAGACAGCAGAGCCATATAAAAGGTGCTGACTGGACACAACAGAAATTAGTTGCTGGTTGGAGCTGGAGGAGTGTGTGCTGCTACTGGCTGCCAGTTGCTGGCAGGGCCTAAGGGAGCAAAAGGGAGCTCCTGATTGGCAGCTGGGACACCAGCTGAATACCCTGAGGTAAGAGTGATGAATGGGTGACGATGCAGGGGCTGTGGGGAAGTGGCTCAGCAGAACTGTAGGAGCAGATGTGGTGAATTAAAGGGGACACTAGCATGTGGCTACAATTCATTGGGTCCCTGGGCTGGAATCCAGAATAACAGGCAGACCTGGGTCCCACCCCACAGGGCAGTGGACTAGCACTCAGAAGAGACTGAAAACCCCTGGAGAAGATCTGTGCTGCTGGACTTTATTGGCCCCTGACCCACCCTGAAAGGGGACTTGAACTTAACGACTCAGCTGGAAGGTGAAGCCTGTGAAAGGCCCAGAGCAGGTGAGGATATCATCTTCAGGGAGGAAGCCCTCAGGGCATGGCCCCCACCAGGGCGGAAGCTGTGTAAAGACAGTGGAAGTAATTAAAGACTAAGCCCATGGAAGGCAACAGATAAAGACAGCATTACGGGCACCCAATAGGCCCTGCTGGATACATCCCCCAGAAGGTATCTGTTACAGTATCTTGTAAGAGGCTCTTTACTAATTTCCTTTGTCAACATATTGCGCCTCAGTGATGTATAATACCGGCAAGTACGACCTCTGACTAAAGGCCTTGTTCACCGCCCACCTTTAGCACCACATCTTATTAGTGCTGCACAGATGGCTGTGCAAAAGAAACAGAAGGTGTTCAGAATCCCTTGATTCAAACAAGATGCCTCAGGAGTTTGATCTTGACAGTGTGTAACGTGTTTTCCAGCAGGCGTTAGAAAAATCACGAGGAGTGGCAGGGCCCATGAAAGACAAAAAAGGGGTTTTGTAACTGCAACAATTACCAAATGCTAGCGAGTAAAACTGTCATCATCACCATCGATCAATAAACATGGACCCAGGAGTCTGGAAGATTTTAATGCAAATCTAGCACAGGGTGACTCCTCTGTTCCGTCTCAATGGGAGTTGTGGACAAGAGCAGAATACAAAATTAGGCCAATAATGTGCAAGTGCAATGTGTATATATGCCCAATTATCTGGTAGGCATCAGATGCTTTGCATCACCATCCTAGTGAAAGTGGCCCTGGGCTTGCACATGGTTTGAATTGTAAAAGTGCACGAATGCATCTATTAAATGTTGTGACCACTAGGGTTACCTTATTTTACCTTTCAAAGAAAAAGGACATCCCTGAGAGGGAGCGTATCTGTGTCAGTATCTACCACCTATAGCCATTAGTACAATGTGAGTTGGTAGATACTGAAACAGATACACTTCCTCTTAGGGGTGTCCCCTCTTTTATATGGTAACCCTAAACCAAAGAGGGTGCAAAGATCTAGGGTAAGTCTACGCTGACCTAAAGATCGACTCATTTGGGGTCAATCTTCCAATGTTTGATTTAGTGTGCCTAATTGGGACATGCTAAATTGAACCGTCAGAGCTCTGCAGTCAGCCCTGGTACTCCTGGCTATCGTCAGGAGTAAGGACAGTCGACAAGAGTTTCTCCCATTGATCTCCCACGGGGTGGAAGGCCAGAAAAATCAATCTAAGATATGCAATTGCCGTAGCTGGAATTCCGTATCCTTGATTGGCTTTTCGGCTTAGTGTAGAACTGGCCTTACGTACAGCCTTGTAAGAGGGATGTCACTGACTTACAAAGCAACTCCTTGTTTTGTTCTGAGAGCATACAGTTCTAACAGAGGGACTGAGTCTGTTTTGGATATAGCCTGGACTGCAGATTTTGCAATCGGAGCTCGCTCTCTCTCTCTCTCTCTTTCAATTAATTCTCTCACTGTGAAATGAGAATAGCAAGGAGAGAGCTGCAAAACTGCTGGGGAGTTAGAAGGAAAGGAGGGATTTTTAAATGCAAAAGAAGCTATTAAATCTCCTAAACACAGAGATGAGTGATCCCTTCCTCGGGGAAAGGAACCCAAAATGGCAGCGGTGGTTGAGGAGGTCCTGCAAGCTGCTGTATATCTCTATTGTATGTTCTTCAGTTTGCAGTTCTTTTACATTGTTTTTCGAGCTATGGCCTTCTTCGCAGAAAGGTAATGGTTTGTTTTCTTGGATGTTCGAGACTGAATACAGATAGGAAATGCTTTGTGGTCTTGTTGCAACAAATATGAAAACAGAGGGGAAATTTGGGATCCAACTAACCACATCTACTGAAAATACACAACTTGCAAGGCCTAGTTCCATATAGGTACTACTGCTCTGGTTGGGGTCTGCTACCTTCTCCCCACCTGCTGCACCACTGGGACACCACCACCAGCCCCAGCCTTGCTCAGGTGCCCCGGTTGGGCTGGGGACAGAGCTGGAGGGGCGGGAAAGTGGGGGCTGGAGAGGGGCAGCTGGGGCCATTGCAGTGCAGGGCTGGGGCCATCGCCAGAGCTCCCTCCATCCCCAGTCCCTGCTGTGGGGCTGAGGGGAAGCCAGAGCTGTACTGCGGCTAGAGCCTTGCACAGCTTGGGAGCAACACCCCCCCCAACCCATCACAGGGCCAGGGCTGGCGCCTTGTATGGTGCAGGGTCCCCCCGGGCCTCTCATGGGGCCAAAGCCTCTACCCCGCCCCCCCCCCCCCCGAGTCCTGCCACAGGGCTGGAGTAGAGCTGGTGCTGGAGCCCTATCAGGGTAGCCCCTGCTGCGGACCTGGGGCCAGAGCTCTGCATATCACAAGAGTAGAGCCACCCCAACCCCAGCCCTCACTGCATCACAGGGCTGGGGCTGGAGCCTTGTACTGTGTGGGACCAAGGTCCCTCCAGATGTCCTGCAGGGCCAGACCCCGCCCCCCATGCTGGAGCCCTGTGCAGCATGGGGCTACAGCCAGAGCCCCTCTGGAGTCAGCAGCACCAAGTCCTGAAGAATCTGCTGCAGACTGGTTTCTCGCCCCCATGGGCTGGGGGTACGTGTGGGGGCTCTGGCAGTGGGGAATGGGCTGGGATTTGGGTGGGAGATAAAGAGCAGCAGTGGGTGGGGGGTTCAGGAGCAGGCTGGAGCTGAGAGCTCTGGGTGGGAAGAAGGGTGCAGCCATTGCCTGACCCAGGGTGACCCTCTATCCTGTTTTAGCCAGGACAGTCCCCACCCCCAGGGTGTCTCGTGTTTTGCCTAGGGGAATATGGTCACCCTAATTCCAGGGCACTAATTAACTGTTTGTTTTTATAAAACAAAACAGCAGAACTGTAGCACTTCAAATACTAACAAAATGATTTACTCGGTGATGAGCTTTTATTGGTCTTTAAAGTGCTTTGCTGGAGTACAGACTAACAGAGCCACCCCTCTGTTACTGTTTGCTTTTATGCAGAGCATTCAAAAGTACACTAGGGCCCTTTAGAGAACAAAGCCATGGTTCCTGCTGCACAGAGCTTAAAATCCACTAAAACTGCCTTTGACTTTCATGGGAGAAGACTCAGACCCCCTTTCATTTACTCCTATAGTGAGATATCTTAGAACAAAGACATGCAAGAGTGTTCCTGAAGTCTTTGGCATAGTGTTCCAAGAAGGCAAACTCAGGGGTGGAACCTCTGGCCACTGTTTATGTGCATTCACTCTTTTTTTTTTTTGTCTTCTAGAGATTTTTTTTCCTGCATCAGTAATTTTTTTATTTATCTTGTCCCTTGGTGAAGCATCCAGGATGGAATCCTGAGTTTATTAAAGTCAATAGCAAAATTCTCCTGGGCTTCAGCGGAGGAGTTTACCCACAGAGCTTGATCAAAAGTCAATGATAAAACTGACATAATTGCTGGGGGCCTTGACTCCATGTCTGTTTTATACCATGTGTATTACATTAGCAGCTAGAGAGTCCCAGCCAGAGCAGGGCTTCTTTGTGCTACTTGCTCTACCAACAAGTAGTCAAGAGCCAGTCCTTGTCTTGAAGTTCTCTCAGTCTGACCAGAAAGCAGCCCAAGGGCAGGGGAGATTTTGATCCAATATCACAAAGAGGGAAGCAGCTTGTTTGGATCATCCAGTCCCTTGCTCAGCTGAAGTGGGACCATTTCCTTCAGCTCTACATCCATGCAGACTTTTAGAAATAACAAGTGGTTGAGCATCCAGAGCTTTCCTTAGGAGACTACTACATTTTGTAGCCTAATAGATAGCGCTGTCAATTTTTTTTCATATGAAGCCCAAATTTGTCCTTAATTGCTCCTAATTATCACTCTGTGCTTCACGCTAAGTGATTCTACTTACACCCACGTACTCTCCCCTTAGTCGTATTTAGCACTGCTGTACATATTGAGCTCCCATGAATCAGTGCATCTAGGCCCTGATCCTTTGGATGACTCTTCTCTGAACTCATTCCACTTGGGCTGTGTCTTTTTGGTAATACTGTGCAAAGAACCAAACACTGTGCACCACATACAGTTTCATTAGAGATGGAGGCTTGTTACTTGTGTCCTTTCCAGTGATGTGCAGCACCCAGGAGATGTACGGCAAATATTGCTCAGCATTAGTATATAAGGCCTTATGAGGAGGGGGAGGGGGAAACCCACTTGATCAATTTCACTCTATCAAATGGCTCAACTGCTTGCCCTCCACCCCTCCTCTTAGTGCTAGGGTGACAGATGGGAAAAGATTGAATAGGCTGATGGACTGAGGTAATACTCCAGTAAATCATTCCACATTCTCTCATTGTCAAAAAGCGCCGTGAATTTCCTCCTCAGACCCCTGCCTTCATATTTTTTTTCACCTTGAAATTTTTTTTACCCTACTTTCTTGAACTGACTGAGAAGCAAGCAGTTGTGTTTGCACTGGATGACAGGTGTTCTAAAAGCATAGCAAGAAAGGAGATGGTGATTCTTTGTATGGTAGGAGCTGTCCGTGCCTTGAGAACCAATGTTTGATGTAGCCCTTTTATTGTTTTCTCTGTTTCTCACTGTTGACCTAACCAAAGACAATGGGCCAGATCACTAGTGGCTGTCACTCAACCTAGTTCCACTGACAGACTTACGTACTCCAGTAGAGGATCAGTCGCTAGAGCGTTGTTTGTTTCTTCCAAAAAAAGTCAACAAAGTATAAACACAAGATTTTCCCCTCATGGGCTATCGGTTGTCTGATAGGTTGGTGAGAGATCAGAATACCAAAACACGCTTCTTTTAAAGGAAGCCCTTACGTGTTTTTTTCTGGTGTGTTGTTGACCACCACAAGGCTGCAGGGACAGTGGAGGTGCTATTGAGCCAAACTGGAAACCTTGTACATGATGGATACCACTTGAAGGCCAGGGGTGCAGCAGCACCTAGGACCAGTATAAAAAGAGGAAAAAAAGGTCTATTTGTTAGATCACTTCAGGACATTGCAAAGTTCCTGCTGGTTTTCCATTTGAACCTCAATGAGGAGCTCTTGTGGGCCTGCCCTTGCCTTCTAACCACCTCTACCATTTTAGGCCATGGAATAAACGCAGACTGGAATATTTATAGGCCTCTGTTACCTATGACAGGAGGTTTGTTTTTGCCTTTGGAGAGGAACCTTGTATTTAATCTAAATCTTGTGCATCCTTGGAAGCAACCAAAATAGCAGGTGGTTGAGCTGAGGCAATGCAGCTGAAACTTGCTAATTCTTCAGCTACTCTGGGCAGAGAACACGGTTGCCCTTGAATAGGGTAATCACAGTAATGGTAAGAATGTGTTACCCCTCTCATGTCATATGTTTATTTTAATTACAAAATGAAATAGGCTGGCCTTAAAGACATACCTAGAAGCCAGGGCAGTGGGCTCAAGAGGAAAAAGGGCTTGCTTTCATTTTGCCCGTAGTTATTGCTCTCTGAGAATTAGTGACTGGAACGTGCTTTAGGAGCAGACCAAGAAAACTCTCCAAAAACACACTCAAGACCAACCTCCAATTTCACAAGGCTGATCTCAGCACCCAAGAGCTTTGACCTCTGACAAGATTCAATGGCAGCCCCTCCGCCACCTCAGACTGATGGACTTTGAGCACTTGTAGATTGCTGCAACCAAGGCGAGATGTGTGAGGCATGAAGCTGGAAGCAGCTCATATTTGTCTACAATTGTCTTCACTTCTGACACGTGCAGCCAGAGCTGCAAGTCCAGAACTGGTCTTTGGTGCCTCCTCAAGCCTCACGATACGTGACTATACCTTAGCCTTCAAACCTGAGCGGAGACATCACTGGTCACTCCTCTTCATGGGAATATGGAAAACGAAGCCCATGGGCCTGATCCTCGGCACGTTAGCCTGAAGGGCTTCACCTTCTCCCACCCCAGCTGACCCCCACAGTCCTCATTAAGGAAGATCTTTGCAAAGGTACAAAGTGTGCTATGACTTAACAAAGCAAAGCCTTTGTGATCTGTGTTGCAACTTGGCACACTTAGAAGCAGCAGTTTTCAAATTTAATTAGCTTGGATTGGCTCTATATCTAGCAATACTGATTAAATATACAATAATCACCTTTATTAGGTAACCTCCTGTCTTAAGAGACTGCCCAAAATTACTACTTCTCCACTGGGTACAATTCTATTCCACGCTTATTGAACAACCAATTTTTGTCACTCCCTTGAGTAGCGGCTAAGACTGGTTTCACTTTTCCTGGGCATCATTACAGTCTTTGACATTTTGAACAGTGCCAGCATCACATCATGATAGCAGCTTCCTGGCTCAAGTTCTGCATCACAATAGTTTATTTTTGCCTATGCTTTGGGAGCGGGGAGTCATACTGATCACTTATTTTGCAACATAACTATTAACATTACATAAGGGCTTCTTACACCTCTGTCAGCAGCAGAGCTGAAATGAAAACAAATAGTCTCTTGAGCTATTTTGGATTTATGCTCTTTAAGGCAAAAATATTCCATTGTCAAAGTCATGCAGCCATGTCTCTGGTCAGAAGCTCCCGTGGGAATTCTTGGTAAACACTGGCTGCGGGATGGGACCCCCACCTGTCAGTGATCCAGCTCCTGAGCTGCATGCATAATGTGTGGGAGGGAAGAACAGGGGACTGCTGTGAAGTATTTGCATTCCTTTGATCCTAGAGGAGTAGGCTGTGGGCCAGTTCTCCAATGTAAGTCAGAGCAGCCTGTGGGATTAAGCGGTTTGTGTCATGTAGCTCTGCCACACCCCTTTCTGGGATGTAGCTTTCTCTCCCTTTCTGCCTGACCTGCTCTGCTTGCTTAGAGGGGGTGAACAGAGGTTCTGCCCCTCCCGGTCCCTGCTAACGAGGGAAGCACTGACTGCACAGCCCATCGCCTACCTCCTGCTTCGCAAACCCAGTAGCCCGTACATGGCCACGCAAGGAGGGCAAAACTTTCCTGTTTTTTCCTAACAAACACTTTCCGCATCAGTACAGCCATGTTCTGACAACATCAGCCCCTCAGCATGGTAACACTGCAAGCTTTCGAGAGCATCACAACACAGCCTTGCAGAGATGAAATCCTTATACCCAGTATTTGTTTAGATTTCCGACCAATTATTTGCTTTCACATGGAGGGTGAAATGCTGGCCTGATTGAACCCAATGGTAAAATTTGTACTAACTTCACCAGAGATGACGTCACCAGGAATATCAGAAAAGAATGTGTGAATATGCCCAAGGTAGGGAATTGTTTCCAATGTAAACAAATATTTTCAGTATAATGTGGGAGCAAACTTTAATTAACCTGCCAGCATATATGCAAAAATGAGGTGTATTAATGTACATGAGTGGGGTTAATAAGATGCTACTCTGAGGTGATGCCAGTGTGTGTATGACACTGAACAATAATAATGCCCAGGAAAAGGAATGCTATTTTAATATATTGCATGAAGTACATGTGAAACAAGTAAAGAACACTAGAAGTAAATCCTACCTAAGTACATTGTTTGAAAGCAATCCTGTATCAGCACAGTCCCTTGCCTTTTAATTCACTGTATCTTTTAAATTAATTTGCAAGGCTTTCTGAAATGCCTCAGTTGTGAACACAGTACTAGCACCATTAAACTGAGTAACTCTTTTGGTGTTAGAGGATAAGTAATACGAACATCTAGTTCTTATTTATTGCCTGTTACCCAGAGACCTCAAAACACCTTTAAAGCGGGGGTGGTGGGGGGGGGGGCGTTAAATATAATTAGCCCCATTTCACAGAGGAGGAAACTGAGGTATGGACAGGGAGAGATTTTCCCAAAGTCACACAGCAGGGCAGTGACAGACTCCAAAATAAAACCCAGGACTCCTGAGTCCCAGACCACTGCCGTATCCACTCACCCACACTGCCTTGTGTGTGTTTCACATATGGTTGTCTAGTCAGACTGTCCAGTTGTTAGCATGCAAGAGTGGTATAGGTTGAACCTCTCTAATCCAGCACCCTTGGGACCTCACCAGTGCTGAATGAGAGAATGTGTTGAACCACAGGAAGTTAGTATTGTCTACCAGCATTAACACCACTTCCACTGTTTACGGGGCTCTTAAAAGGCATTTAGGCATAAATCACAGCTGAGAGCCAAGACTGATGACAGTAAACAAACTTTATGGGATCACAGAAACTTGGTCACACCCATTGTAAGTGGCTATCCAGCTAACTGAAATCATGCTGGATTATAAATTTTGCCAGATGACAGTGTACCAGACTAGAGATTGGGTTGAGATTGTTGTCCTTTCACAAGCAGTCACTCATGTGGTCTTGGGCAAGTTATTTAACTTCTGTCCCTTAGTAACTCCTCATGCAGGAGGGGCATATTTCCTGGGGACAACATGAAAACTAATTCGCTGATCTTGTGAACCACTGTGAAGGTGTTCATTACAATTATTACTTAAGGTGATGGTCTGATTTTTTTTTTTTTTAAGTACCTTTCTGACCCTTACAACAATTTCTGGAAGAAAAGTCTTCAGCTTATTGTTTCTACATTTATTTTGCTCTTCTCTTTTACTTCCTGGTAAATTTGTGTTTTGTATTCCTTGAACAGTGATTGAGTCTGACAGTTGTACATAACAATTAGTTTGTACTTGGTAGGTGTGTATAATATGTCTTCATTTTTGTCAGTCTTTGGTGTTTGATTTTTGTATTTTCTGAGCCTAAATTCTATTCCATTATGGAACATTAACGTAAATCCAAAGTAGCTCCATTAAAGTTAGTGGAGTTACTCCAGTTTTACAGCAGTAAGATCCAAATCCAGCTGAGTGTTTACTTTGAGCAGCTGGGTTAAAATGAGATTTATGAGCATTTCCATGCAGGGCGGTATTAAGAAAGGAATTTCAAGGGCAACAGCCCAAAAATATCTCCAGACCACCAAAAGTCCAGATCTTTTTGTGAGTCCTACTAAGCCTGGGCTCCTGGACTGCAGGCACTAAGTCCCTGCATGTTGTCTGCAGCTCTGCACACTGGCATCCCACTGCTGGGCTGGTGCCACATCACAACTGGGGCGGGGAGGTTCTTACTCATGCTACCGTTGCCTACAGGCTCTGCCTCCTATAGCTCCCTGGACTAATGGGAGCTGGTGGGGTGGGGGGGATGATTGCAAAAGTGTGGCAGGCAGCATGGCCTGCACTGAGCCACCTGCTTCGCCCCACACACACCAAAGGAGAACTGTCCCAGGTGAGTGCCCTGCACCCCAATCCCTGCCCTGGCCCTGAACTCCTAAGTCCCTAAACCCCTCCTAGAACCCACACTCCAACCCTGAACCTGCTCCAGTACCATATCTCCCACTCCAATCCCACACCCCTACCCTAGCTCTCTGCCTTGAGCCCCCTCCCATATTCCAAACCCCTTGGCCCCTGCCTGGAGACCACTCCTGCATCCCAAATGCCTCATCCCCCGTCAGGGCCCTCACCCCCTTGCACACCCACTCTCTTGCCCCCAAACCGCTCATTTTTGGCCCCACCCGAGAGCCTAGGGGCCCCACAGCCCTAGGCCCCGAGAAGAGTTGAGCCAGCCCTGTTTCCACACATGGATTACGTTCTGCCCTCCACCCACATCAGAATCCTTAGGCTGCGTCTGCACGGTTACTTTACTGCACTGCAACTTTCTGGCTCCAGGGAGTGGAAAAACACCCAGCTCGAGTGCAAGTTACAGCGCTGTAAAGCGTCAGTGTAAATGGGCTCCCAATCTACATGCTACCCCCCTCGCTTAGGTGGTTTACACAGAATGCTGGGAGAGCTTTCTCCCACTGCTCCTGCTGTGGCCATACTTTCCTCAGCAGCGCTTTAATTTTTTACATGTACGTAGCCTTCGATAGCACCAGGAATTGCCTACAAAACAGGGAGTAGTAAACAACACTCTTTTGTTTTAGCTAATGTATCAAAGCCAGACTTTATCACGGATGTCAGCCGCAACAGAGCCACCATCTTCAAAGAGTGCAAGCTCAGGCTTACTGTCCCCACATTGTACCTTCACGTATTGGGGTGGAAACTTCTCTGCTTGTAGTAAGACTGTCCCACAGTGACGTTGTCCTTTACAGCACAATGGTCTGATGCTGCTGTCTGAATTCCTAGACACTAACAGAACCACCATTCTCCTGGAGGTGATATTTCATTTCCACCAGACTTGACTATAGATTTCTGTTCTTGCCTCTAGTCTTGCAAGAAATGAAATCTGGCTCTTGCAAAGGCAAGAGCACTTTCAGATGACTGCCTCTTAACACTATATTTTTAAAAAGCAGCGCTCTTCCCCCAAGAATTTAGAAGCTAAGTTTAGTGGTCTGTTCATCCTCTGCCTGGCACTCCCCAAGAGAGCTTATTAAAATCAAGCTTAGAGGAAAACAATACCAGGTTTCTTATTTCTGTTAGTGTGGAAAGAGAAGATGGATGTACATATTCAAACTGTATATGTGTCCTTAAAACGTATCGCCGACTGTCACATTCTTGTATCTCTAGGAGATATTTAATGTTCAAAGTCAGTGTTACTCTGTAAAACTTGAATACAACTGAAAAGAACTACAGTAAAACAGAACAAGTAATACACAAAAGGCAATTACCAATGATATATGGATGTCTGTGGGTAAGTCTTAACTGAGTGAGGACTGTAACACAATCTTTATATTATTCCCCTCCCCTAAAAAACGCTGTATTTGCACTTGCAATTTTGAAACTGTTTAAGTTTCATTTTGAACTGATAAAGTCTGCAGTGTCCAAATCTGAGGCTCTCTTCTGGGACCACTAATTTTAACTAACATACCAAACAACTTGTAGACTCTTCCATTAAAGCTAAAACACAAACACACACACACACATCTATGCAGTAACTTTACACTCAGGAACAATATTTCTCATTTAGTGGATGTACAATAACTTTGACTTGTGTTTATAGAAATACTCTTGTGCCAATCACTGAAATTTCTTCACAAACATTAAGTCCCTTATTACTGTCATGCACGTGACTTGTTATAAAAACAATGAAAAATACTACTGCCCGATCAGTTTTATATGTGAGAGACAGCTTCCTTGACAAAGAGATGTTTTTGACTTCTGCTCTGAAGAAGGTAACTCCTGATTATCGATAAGAAACAAGGATCACATTTCCAAAAACTCAGCTAAAACTTTTAGAGAAGTCTTTACAACATAAGCCACAAAAATCCCTACACTGTTGTTAATTCAAAATAACCAAGCAAACATTATGTTAAACCAAGTAACTGTATTAAATTCCTTTGCCTACTAAAATTAATGATACATAATTATCCAGAATTTCCCCATCGTAAATAAAAGAGCAATTTCTGCACAGAAATTATTTTTAGCAGACAGAAAAAGAATTGTGCTATTTCAACCTGTCACCCATCATAAACTTAAGTCTCTTTAAAAATATTGTAGTCACTTCTGTTGGTATAAATACCTAAAATGAGACTAAACAGCAAATGTGAACTTTGTTTTTCTCCTGAACTGTGAATTATTCTCAGACATAAGGGACATGCAATTTGGTTTGCACACAAATTATGTCAAAGCACTATTCTGCCATTCTGAAATCATTTCATAAAGTTTCAGTCTTTTATTAAAGAAAACAGTCAATGTACAAGTATGTAACCCAGTTTTGCAGGTAACTTTCTACAAAGTCAGTAAAATATGAATTCAATCTAGTTTAAAAACTGCTATAATTGATCATTGTTAAAGTTGAGATTCGTTTTAAAATCACATTTCACAAAGAATTCTGAAATATTACCAAATGAGTAGTGCAACAAGAAAATTGAAATTCATCCTATACTGTGTTTGCATTTCAGGCAAAAATTACATCACTGCTTTCAATACTTAAACATCACTTGAGAATGTCTATTCAACAGCTCCCCATAAAAACTGACTTCTGAACTTCTTGACTCCAAAACAAATAATAAAACAACACATCTGAAGTCATCAAAAATAACTTTAGTATAAAAATTTTGTCTTGGCCTTTATGAAATCCTGAATAAAACTGTTAAGCCTTTTTATCAAAACAGACAGGAATACAGGATAAAACTATCATGGCCTTTTATCCACATTAGGTGCAATCACACCTACAAAGGTTAGAAGCAAGACCAGAAACTTGGAGCCCTGTTTGGGTTTTTTTGTTTGTTTTTTTTGTTTTTTAAAAACCACACACAAACACACACACAAAGACAAATAAATAAAACTGCTTCATACAGCCTAAGATTTGGAGTATTTTGTTCATTGACGTGTCCCCATAGGCAGCAATCTCTTATGTTTTGAAGACAGCATATGCACAGGATAGAAAAATTAACAAAATAGCTTCTTAGAGCTGAAAGTCTGGGGGCTGGTTGACTTGAATTTCCTCAGAGACAGCACTCTTGAGCGCATCTGCAGAAGTATGGAAAATAATTTTTCACTACGTGAAAAGCCAGCCTACATCCCAAAGCCCTTCAGATCACAAAGGATGGTGCCCTGCGTGCTCTGGAGGCTTTGGCAGCAGGGGAAGTGGGCTCTAAGACAGACCCTGAGCTCCTTGTTGAAGATAAAGCACAGGATCGGATTGACTCCTGCTTGGGCGAATGTCATCCAGACCGAAGCAGTCAGGTAGACCTGTGGGATGGAGCTGGCCTTGATGAAGACCCGCAGGTAGCAGGCCACGATGTAGGGAGACCAGAGCAGCAGGAAGAACAGAGTGATCATATAGAACATTTTGCAGATCCTCTTCTCCATCTTGAACTCCTCCAGCACCAGCAGCCTCTTGATCTGGCTGTGGGTGGCCTGCCTGATGCCCACCAAGGTGGGCGGGGTAGGGCCCCTGCCAAAGCCAGCCGTCCAGTTGGCTGCCGCTTGCCCAGTGGCTCCCGGCCCATGGAAGGTCCAGTTCTGGCTGATGGCTGGGACCAGCTGGGCTGGCTTCATCTTGCGGTGGCCATGGATGAAGAAGAGGAGCTTGACATAGACCAGGTGGGTGGCAGCGATGACAGCAGCCAGCATGAGCATGAAGCCCAGCGTGTCATTGGCTTTGACGTAGCGGTGCTCAAAGATGCACTGCTCCTCCTCGCGGATGAACTTGTAGGTGCCCACGTCAAAGACGGGTGGGAAGGCCATGGCCATGGCCAGGGTCCAGACCATGCACACCACGGCCAGGCAGGTCCAGCCTGTCATGCGCTTGGCGTAGAAGCGGTGGTGGGCGATGGCCATGTAGCGGGTCACCCCCACGCAGAAGAGCAGGAAGGCGGCGTGGAAGCAGAAGAGGACGGCCAGGAAGGCCAGCACCTTGCAGCTGAGCCGCCCGTGGGGCCAGGCGCCCGCCCCGCTGCGCACGGACAGCATGACGAAGGGGAAGCAGGCCAGCGAGCGCAGCGCGTCGGCCAGGCACAGGTCCAGCAGCAGGTAGTAGGGCGCGCGGTGCAGGTGCCGGTCCTTGAGGATGAGCCAGGCGAAGAGCACGTTGCCGGCCAGGCTGACGCACAGGATCAGGCCCAGCGTGGCCAGCTTGAGGCCGGGGGCGCTGAGCAGGCCGCCGGGGCTGGGCAGGTGCGGGCTGCTGCTGCTGGCGCCCAGCTCGCTGGCGTTCGCCATGGATCGGCGGGGCGCCGCGGCTCCAGCGCCGGGCTCGGCTCACGCGCGGCTGGGGGCTGCGGGCGCGGCGCTCGCCTCCCTCCCCGGCGCGGCGCCCCCCAGCGCACAGGCGGCAGCGGCGGCGGCGGCTGCCGGGGCGCGCTGGGCGGGCATCTCCGCCAGCCCCCGGCTGCGCGCCGGCCCCTCACCTCAGCTCCGCTCCGCTGGGCCGCCTCAGGCCCGGCCCGGGCGCGGCGTGTGCGGGGCGCGGCGGCTGCGCCCCCCTGCGCACATGCTGCGCCCTCCTCGCTCGGCCGGCCGGGCCTCAGCTGGGGGCAGCCAACTTGGCCCGGCCCCGCGCGCAGCCGCGGCGGGAGGGCGGGAGCTGCTGCAGGGGGCGGGGGCGCCGCGGCATGGCCCCGCTCCCCCGCCTCCTGCGGCCTTTCCCGGGAGAGCCGGCGCGCGCTGCGGCTCGGGCGGCGGGAGCGCAGCAGCCACCGCCCGGGCTGGGCTCCGCTTCCGGCGAGAGGCCGCTGCGGAGCCCAGTGGTGGGGCAGGCCGAGCCTGCGCACGGGAGCGGGAGCCGGGCACGCCCGGGCGGGGGGAGGTTCGCGGCTGACGGGGGCGGGAGATCGCCCTCGCGTGCCCGGGGGCGGCGGGGACTGACGGGGCTGGTGGATCCCCCCTGCTGCGGGCAGCGGACGGGCTCGCCCGGCGGGGTGTGCCGGGGGACAGGGTTTCCCTGGCTCTCAGCACTGTGGAGCTCAATGCCTTGGGCAGGGACCGGCTGTCCTGTAAAATCTCGGGGTGAAGGAGCGGGAGAGGTAGATCCCCCCCCTTCCGGGGGACACGCACTCTGTAATAGGGAGGCGGATTTTACCTCCCCTCCCCAGGGAGCTGAGCCTTATGGGTGCCTAGGAGCGCCTGCCTGCCACAAGCCGAATGAGTCCCCCAGAATTACTTGGGTTCCTGAGCCCAGTAGTTAGTCCTGTCATGTAATCCAAATGTGGGGGTAGGAGGACCCAGAATGAGGGTTGGAAGGTGAGAAAAACCAGGGCACTTTTTTTTGGGGTGGGGGGGGAGATACAAGACAATGCCCCTAACACAGTGGTGGTTCTGATAATGCTGGGATCTCTGGTCAGCCTAAATGAGGGGCTCTAGGGAAAAGAATATTGCCTGAGAGGTAAACTTAGCAAATGGGGTGAAAATAACTTAAAATTTCTGACAGGTGCTGTCCTATTGCAACTCTGGGTCTTGCCAGCTCGCTAAATACCTTTATGCTGGCTTTTGCTGCAGCTCAGCCAGCTCTTGCCAGAGCTGTGCACCCTCTGACTTTCACCTCTGGTGGCATGGGGATCCATTTGTTTAATATGACAGCTCATGCTTTTATATGGTATCTAGGAATCCTGCATAACTTTGCAGGGGATGTGATCCAATACTCTCAGATACTACTGAAATACAAATATTTGGGCAGCTGGAGGAATGTACAAAAGGGGCTCACTGAACTGATAAACTCAAATATTGCCCAGAGAGGAAAATGTCTGAGACTTGATACACACAAAGAGCAGCCCAGACTAGACAGGGATGGTGGAGATTTTCCATAATCTAAATCCATCTGATAGGAGCCTTGTTCATGGACCAGGGCCCCAATGTGCTATGCACTGTGTGATCATAAAACATAAAGCTAGCAACTGCCCCAAGGAATTTGCAATCTAACTATAAGACAAAAGGTTAATATAGATAGGTGGGAGGAGTAGAAGGAAATGAGACAATGGTGTCATGACGATAGGCAGTGATAGCAGTGCAAAGGCACCCTAACTGATGTCAATTGTTTTGGTGATATGGTGGCAAGGGAAGGCGTAAGGAGGTGTATAAAAGAGGGCTAGTGAGGTAGCTTTGTGAATATTTATCCGGTAACCGCCCCCCAAAGGGCTATGAGTTTGTGACAACTGTAAAACATAAGAATGGCCATTACTGGGTCAGACCAAAGGTCCGTCTAGCCCAGCATCCTGTCTGTCTACGGTCAGTGCCATGTGCCCCAGAGGGGGTGGACCAAAGACAACGATCAAACAACTTGTCTCTTGCCATCCATTTCCAATCTCTGACAAACAGAGACCAAGGACACCATTTCTACCCTCTGGCTAATAGCCTTTTATGGACCTAACCTCCATGAATTTATCTAGCTCTTCTTTGAAATGTCTTATAGTCCTAGCCTTCACAGCCTCTTCTGGCAAGGCGTTCCACAGGTTGACTGTGCGTTGTGTGGAAAATAACTTTCTTTTATTAGTTTTAAACCTGCTACCCATTAGTTTAATTTGGTGTCCTCTAGTTCTTACATAATGGGAACAAGTAAATAATTTTTCTTTATTTACCCTTTCCACACTGCTCATGATTTTACATACCTGTATCATATCCCCTCTCAGCCTTCTCTTTTCTAAACTGAAAAATCCCCGTCTCTTTAACCTCTTTTCACGTGGGACACGTTCCAAACCCATAATCATTTTAGTTGCCCTTTTCGGAACCTTTTCCAAAGCCAAAATATCTTTCTTAAGGTGAGGAGATCACATCTATATGCAGTATTCAAGATGTGGGTGTTCCATAGTTTTATAAAGGGGCAGTAAAATATTCTTTGCTGTATTTTCTATCCCTTTTTAAATAACTCCTAACATCCTGTTTGATTTTATTATTGCTGCTGCACAGTGTGGATGTTTTCAGAGAACTAGCCACAATAACCCCAAGATCTCTTTTCTGATTAGTTGTAGCTAAATTAGCCCCCATCATATTATACATATACTTGGGGTTATTTTTTTCCAACGTGCCTTACTTTACACTTACCCACATTAAATTTCATTTGCCATTTTGTTGCTCAATCCCTCACTTTGGTGATATCTTTTTGAAGTTCTTCACAATTTGCTTTCGTCTTGACTGTTTTGAACAGTTTAGTATCGTCTTCAAACTTTACCACCTCACTATATAGCCCTTTCTCTAGATCATTTATGAATAAGTTGAATAGGATTGGTCCTAGGACTGACCCTTAGGGAACACCACTCGTTACCCTTTTCCATTCAGAAAACTTACCATTTATTCCTCCCCTTTGTTTCCTGTTTTTTAACCAGTTCTCAATCCATGAAAGGATCTTCCCTCTTATCCCATGACAGAAAACAGAAAGTGACATTAAAGTAATTTTGGGACGTTGCCCTAAACAGCGTAAGGAAATGTAAACCTTTGTAATATTACCTGATGTGAGTGGATTGCACAACAACAATGCTTGCCTACTGTATCCTATATCACAGGACAGTGGCTTCCAAATAAGCCATCAATGAGCATAACATAACATGGTGATCTGAACCAAACAAATCCCTCCACATCAGTCCCTAGCTCCACTTTCATCAGTTCTAGCTCTCAAGTCACAGAAATGGCCTACTCAGACTATCCTGACAGTGAAATAGATTATCACAGAAAATTCTGCAGTCAGTAAAACTAGATTTAAACATTTTAGGCCTGGCTCTGTTCCTATTGCCACACTAGGGCAAAACAAGCAAGTTAGACCTTGCCAGGATGTTTTCTCCCATCCTGAGATAATGGGGAGTGACTGAGTATTAACAAATCACAAGCAGTCCTGTAGCACCTTAAAGACTAACAAATTTATGTTCTAGGTAATGAGCTTTTGTGGATAAGACTCAGTTCCTCAGAATCCAGGACAATACCCTTCTACCAAGCCACTAAACATGTATAGAGGTATGCATGTCTCATCCAGAGGGATTTGAGAGGCACTTTCTGTTTCTTGAAGGGGTTATGCCTGACAATTTAATATTTCCATACTAGGGAATTATATTCTAGCTTGACAGGAAAATGGTCTCTGACTTAATGGCTGTGTCTACACTAGCAAAAAACTTCGAAATGGCCATGCAAATGGCCATGTCGAAGTTTACTAATGAAGCGCTGAAATACATATTCAGCGCCTCGTTAGCATGCAGGCGGCCGCGGCACTTTGAAATTGACGTGGCTCGCTGCTGCGTGGCTCGTCCAGATGGGGCTCCTTTTCGAAAGGACCCTGGCTACTTCGAAGTCCCCTTACTCCTATGAGCAGATAGGAATAAGGAGACTTCGAAGTTGCTGGGGTCCTTTCAAAAAGGAGCCCCGTCTGGACGAGCTGCGCGGCGGCGAGCCACATCAATTTTGAAGTGCCGCGGCCGCCCGCATGCTAATGAGGCGCTGAATATGTATTTCAGCGCTTCATTAGTAAACTTCGAAATGGCCATTTGCATGGTCATTTCGAAGATTTTGGCTAGTGTAGACATAGCCAATGTGTCTATTCCATCTGAAGAAGTGGGCCTGCCCCATGAAAGCGCATCACCTAATCAATTTTGTTCGTCTTTAAAGTGCTACGTGGCTGCTTTCATGTTTAACCCAAGTTCCTGTATTAGAGAGAGAGAGAGAGCACAGCTCCACACTGACACTAATCCTCCTCCACAGCAAGCTGGGTGTTTTGAACTAGAACAGCTATTCGCATTTTCCCCCATGTGATTGTGAGTCAGGCTTGGCTTCTCTATTCTTCTCCATAATTGAACAGGAGATTATTTTGACTAGAAATAACCAGACACAGGTACCATGACTGCTAGTGCCTCCATACTTGTCACCTGCTAAAAGTTCTTTAGCACACACGTTCCATACAACAGATTCTTAGCCTTTTAAGAGCACACTTAATGGCAAGGGAAAAATAGGCATTTGGAATTCAATTCTGTCTCTGTCTTTTCGAAGGTTGACATTTTGCACTGCTGATGATGCGCTGTTCTTTAGAAGCTGAGCTTTTGTTGGCTGATTGCTCTACGACCAAGGAAACACTAGCACCGTCAAGGCTTTCTGTCTGAGTTTTTGACGGCTCTTCAGGGCATGTTGAGAATATTGCAGAAAGCAATCCTGTAAAAATCTCTACAGAAACTTCTGTGTGCATGGAAGTTTTCTTGCTGCCTCAATCCACTTTGCCTCTCTTTGGGCCACCACTTATCTGCTTTGGTAGCATTTTACGTCCTTCTCACATATGTGTAACTAACTAATCATTATGCTAGGCTTTGGGAACACAGAAAAGGTGTCTAATAGGGCAGGTTGGCTTCAAAATCTAAACAGATGTTGGGAAGCCTGCAAAGAAAAGCTAATTGAGCCTTGATCATTACAGCAGGCACAGCTCATTGTCTCTGCCCAGGTGTAAGGGAGGTCAGTGACATTGCGGGCTGGTCAGAGGAGAAGGTTCTCTGGCTGGGTTTTAGCAAGATGTCTTTATGCTAGTAGGAGCTGGCTCCTAAGGATTGCTTGAGCCTCCCAGAGGGTGGTCTTAGCGCTGGAATAGGGTGAAGACACTATCTACTTATAATGCCCAACAAAAGGAAATAGCTGACAGCCCTTTGGCTCCCTCCTTTTGCCAATCCCACAGGCTTTGTTGGTAGCAATATTACTGCTATGAATCAGTGCTATTCTGCCCATGCATCGAAAGTCCCAGCTCCTTATTCTGGAGCTAATGAGCTTGTGGGGATAGAGAGGTGCATAAGCACCTTAGTCCAGAGATAAGCAGCTTGTGGCACTTAGAAGCTCCACTGGCCCTTTGCTCTGTAGCTATTAGGCCTCCCAACTTCAAAATCCCCTGTTTCAGCTGGTGAGGTTATACATTCGTCTGAGAAAATAAATGCGCTATTAATTATCTGTGTATGCTGCATTCTTCTTTAAGGGCTGGATGTCACCTGAGTGCAGAGCTGAATATACAGGCTGTGAAATAGAGGGCTGAAATGGAGGGAGGGAATTCTTGTCCCTCTGTAACAACATTGCACATGGGGAATTGCTGATTTATTGCTGGTTCTGCTCCTGCCTCTCCAAACCAGGCCCTTCAGCTGGGGTGCCATAAGCTTTGCATGGTACGAAGGAGATATAGAACCCCTTTTGGGAGCTCCTCCTGTTTTGCCCTTGGTGTAGCAGGACTGCTTGGGGCTATTGCTTTCCAGGCCCTCCACACCTAATTTGTGAAACTGAGGGAGGGAGGGAATTTGTCTTTTTGCATGTGGTTTTGTGTGCCATATCCTCTTCCCATTTCACAACTTGCCTGTCAGATCTTTTCAGTATTCATACCAGGGGGAAGACAGGTAACAACTTGCTGGGCCCCTGGGCAAGGGCAGGGCCTGGCTCAGTGCTCCTGGAAAGGGCAGGGCCTGAGGTAGACAGGGAGGGGCTGGGGCAGCCAGCCATCAGCGCCACTGGGGCCACACCACACTGCATCTCCCATCCCCACAGCCAGCCCTCATAGCTGCCCAGAGCATGCCACCCTGGTGACAATTTAAAGGGCCTGGGGGTCTAGACACCACCACTGTCATGAGCTCCAGGCCCTTTTGTATTACAAGGCCATGGGGCAACTGACCCCTTTCTCACTCATTGGCGGGTCTGATTCAGACTTAGGAAAATATATTCTTGCTGCAGAAAGGTGCCTTTAAATGGTATGGGCTGAACCTGTTAACAATAAAGTAAAACATCCACTGATTGAAACAGAAGCAGAAACCAAGAGTTTTACCATAATTTTTGAGGTATTGCTGTGAGAAGCAAGTGGGCACAGTAATTTTATCAAGTAGAAAGGGCTTTTTATTTTTTTAAATGGCTTAAGAGGTTTTGCTCAAGCTTTCCAGAAAAGCAAATTCACTTCTCAGCAGGGACAAAGCATGGAAGGTTTCGGTGAAAAGGCGATCTTTTGGAACACTGAGCATGTGGTGTGAAACCAAGTTAGAATGCAAGTTGTTTTGCAATACCGAATATGTAGCTTGACTTCTATACAGGATACTGGAGTAATCAGTATTTGTTAAAAATACAAGCAGTGCTTATTATCATTCTCTTTGTTCAGTACATAATATGGTCCTGATTGGGATCTCTAGGTATTATGATAATACCTGGCCTAAATCTGCATAATTAAAACATAGAATAATGTTTTACTAAAATAGGAAACACTAATTACCCCAGTATTTCCTTTATCTGCCATCAGATATAATCAACCACAAACAGGGCTAGATAGTCATCTTTTGAGGGCCTAGGCTATGTCAAGTGTAAGAGGCCTCACACGATAATAAAACTGATTTATTTTCACAGAAAGGACACTGACTATATACACATGAATGCTTTTTGGTCTCAGTAAAACAAGAGGATATATAATTTTTTACACCATGGATAAGTAAAATTATTCTTTTCATATGAATTAATGGAAAAGAGTTAGGTTAATTTTGTTAGGGAAAAAAGTTTATCCAGACTATATCTTTCTCTATATATTTTGGATATATATTAGTTTGTCTGTCATTGCTACATTGGTTCAGGAACTACTCTTAATGATAAGAGTTACGACCACAAAATTTGGTATGCAGATTCCTCTTACACTAACTTGAACCAAAGTCAGGGATTGGTTGTGCCTGGAAAGTGGGAAATGCCTGAAATCCCAGGATTTCCCAGAACATGGAAAAAGGGGGCAGGCATGGACAGGAGGGACACAATACTGAGAATGGCCACTGGGGGGCAGACACAGTAACAGGAGAGGCCTGCAGGGCTGGAGCTCTGCCACCTTGCCTGCCACTTAGACCAGGTAAGTACCTTCCCTGAGCCAGACCAAGAGCCTGCCCCCCTGCTGGAGAGGCTACTGGCCAAAGAGGGGGCTGCTGGAAGCGGGGAGCCCATTGAGCCTGGTGCCATCCCCAGACAGCCTGCAGGCTGCATGGGGGGCAGTTGGAGGGGGCAGTCCACCAGAGCCTGTCCCCCAAAATAACCTGCAATTTGTGCAGGAGGGAGAGGGCAGCTCCCAGATCCTCTCCCCCATTTCAACAGGATACAGGCCATAGGTGGCGAGGGGTAACTCCCAGAGCCTGGACTCCCTGACAGCCAGGGGAACACTGAGGGTGGAGGGTAGCCCCTGGAATCTGGCCAGTCCTGGAGTGGCCCGCCAAACAGGCTGCAGGATGGAGAGGGCTGCTGAAGGCTTGGGGTAATTTTATCTCCCAGTTGAATTATTTGGCATGATGGCAGAAATATTGGAGTCCTACATTGTGGCTAGGTTATGATGGGACATGCCACAAATAAGCTTCTTTAATCACTGTCTTTGTTGGGTATTATTATATATACCTTGTAATAATTGCTTAAATATAGTTATACAGTGCTTTTGTTGTGCTGATAAATTTTGTTTTGTCCAGAGATACAGAAAATGCTCAGGTAAGAGTTGTAATGTAATTGTTTAGATAAAAGCTTGCCACTTTCTTCTGATACACTTATTGTCTGAGGCTACGGCTACACTAGAAGCATCCGTCAACAGATGTTTCTGTTGGAAGAGATTTTCCGACAAAAGATCTGTTGAGAGAGTGCGGCCACATACTACAGCAGGGCGAAAGAGCGATCTGCTCTGTTGACAGTGTGGTTGGACTGCCTGGCCCCTCTCTGGACAAAACAGCCAACCGGAAGCACAGCAAACAGGGCTGCCCAGCGTCCTGGAAGTCTGTCTGTCAACAGAAGGCCCCCAGAGCATCCACACAGCTTTTTTGTCAACAGAATCTATTGACAAAGGCGCTCTTCCTCATCTGGGAGCGGCAGAAGGTTGTCGGCAGAAGTGCTGAATTTTGTTGACAGACTATCGACAAACCCATTTTCTGTGTGGACAAAACTCTGGTTTTGTCAGAAAAAACTCACTAATGTAGCCAAAACCTGAAAGTATTGCTTCTTTATTACATCAGTCTTTTTACTGGCATTAGTTTCCGTATTCCTTTTGATTCTACAATTCAGAAAGGATTTGGAAACCTCTTCAGACTAAAATCATCTTAATTTAAACCACCCAAGGGTTGAGAGAAAAGATGTATTTGTACTTTTTCAGAATTTTCACACTTCTCTCATTCACTTTCAAGTTATTAGATCATTTAACTCGATGACATAATATATCTGAAATCTGATGTTACTGCTGTACTAACCTTTGTAGCTGATTTATGAATGATAACTGTGAACAAGGTGGATTGAGCAAGAGAGACTCATGTGGCCTGTGTGTCTGAGTAAAAGAAAACTGCCCTCCACCTCCTGTATATCCTTCATCATTGGACAGGCTCCCGACTGTGAATCCAGGAGGAAATTGAAGGGGAGAAATGAAAATGTGTAAATTTTCAGGCACATGTTAAACCAATATAAGATTTATAACAATATTAGACTGCACATGCACAATCACAGCAGTTTAACTAAACTGATATAAGTTTAAATTGGTGCAGCTTGTGTGTGTGGACAAAATGTAGGCCAGTGTGCAGGATGGGTACAGGTGAGTAGTGCATTACTACCCCGTGGAAGAAAGAGTAATTAAGGGAAGAACTGGGACTCAAACCCCCACACTTCTGAGCTCCAGTGGCTACACATGAGATGATGCAGCTTGCCTAGGGTTAGAATCTCACCTTTATTACTTTCATGCATGGGGCTTAGGTAAGCTATCCAGCACTTTCTATACTTAAACTACTCCTCCAAAATTCTCTTTTAAAAATGCAGAAAATAGTGCAGGAAAAAGAGTATCTTGTATTTATGAGTCTTCATAGGTCTGTCTGAGCTTGTGTGGGCTACTAACTAAACCTTTTAAAACATTTTTATTGTGCAATATTGCCATTTTAGCTTTTAAGGGAGTCTAATGAAAGGGAATCTATTATTTTAATAGCATACTCTCTCTCTCTAGGTCTCTGGCAGGAGGTCTTACTCACTTATTGAAGTATGTAGAACTTGAACTGTCAGCTAGAGATGGACAAGAAAGCTGTGACATACTGGAGATGGATGAATTCTGTAACCAAAATTTGACTGGAGTTTAAGTTTTGAGTTTAAATGTCAAAATACCCCATAACCCCAGATGCCCATTTGGGCTGTCAGACATAATGGATTGCTTTCTTTGTTCTTTTACCCATGTTTTAGCCCTTGTATATGGGGCTTTTTATTTTTATTCTTGACTCTTGCATTCTGCCTAACTAGGTTCAATTTGACAAGACTGCTTGGAACAGAAGCTCCACTTCAGTGTGACCCAGAGGCCAGGGCTGAATCAGAATGAGGAGAAAAAGTGATTTAAAATAGCCAACAGAGAACCAGCAAACACATGGGAAATAAGGAGAGACAGCTTGCTCAGTGCCATAGAAAAAAGAGGTACTTTAATTTTCCAGAATATTATTTTTAATAGTTGAGAGGTGCATGTACTCAGGTGAAAAAATGGGACTTCTCTTGCGCGTGTTGTAGGACAGGACCTTAAGAGATTTATGATTTTTTGTTTACACTTAAGTTGTAATCAGGTTTAAAAAGTAGGGAAATAATTATGCACAATGAGTAAAATCCATCCCTCTAGTGAGCATGCATGCCATTTAAAGCCCTCCATGCTATTTAAGCTTCACACTAAGGATTTACATGGTAGAAAGGCACATTGAGACTAGGGTGAATTGAGTCTTGTGAGCAAAACTTGGCTCAGCAAATTCTGTAAGGCACCCAAGATCTAATCCTGCACTCATGGAAGAAAATGGGGGTTTGTCTTCAATGGAAGCAGGACTGAACTCCATGAAGTCTCAGTTCCATGCAGTGTCCCATTTTGTCTTGGTTGATGTGCCAAATCCTCTTCTATAATAACAATGAACACTTAAGTTTTATGTGGCTGTTGATGGTATTGAGAATTTTAAAAAATAGATTATTTTAAGCAAGTTTTCATGGAATCTATTGTGTTGCCAGGATACTAAAAACCATTAGTATTCTTGTTTGTTTGTTTGTTTTTAATAGTCATTCTAACACAACATAAAATAATATGTTAATAGAGCTACGTCTACACGGGTATGCTACATCGAAATATCTTGTTTCGATGTAGCGAAATCGAAATAAGCTATTTTGATGAATAGCGTCTACACGTCCTCCAGGGCTGGTGCCGTCGACGTTCAACATCGACGTTGGGCAGCACCACATCGAAGTAGGCGCTGCAGGGGAACGTCTACACACCAAAGCGGCCCACATCGAAATAAGGGTGCCGGGAAAAGCTGCAGACAGGGTCACAGGGCGGACTAGCACTTCCCGGGCAACAGCTAGCCGCTCCCTTAAAGGGCCCCTCCCAGACACACTTGCACTAGACAGCACAAGATCCACAGAGCCGACAACTGGTTGCAGACCCTGTGCATGCAGCATGGTTCCCCAGCTGCAGCAGCAGCAGCAGCCAGAAGCCCTGGGCTAAGGGCTGCTGCACACGGTGACCATAGAGCCCCGCAGGGGCTGGAGAGAGCGTCTCTCAACCCCTCAGCTGATGGCTGCCATGGTGGACCCCGCTATTTCGATGTTGCGGGACGCAGATCGTCTACATGTGCCCTACTTTGACATTCAACGTCGAAGTAGGGCGCTATTCCCATCTCCTGATGGGGATAGCGACTTCGACGTCTCGCCGACTTACGTCGATTTCAACTTCGAAATAGCGCTTGCCGTGTGTAGACGTGGCGGGCGCTATTTTGAAGTTGGCGCGGCTACTTTGAAGTAGCCGGCACGTGCAGACGCGGCTTAGGAGTTTTAATGGCTAATAGGAGGTTATAGGCCTGTTCCTTATCTCATTTATAGTACTTCAATGGAGTTAACTTCAATTTACACTAGCAAACCATAGAAAAAATTGATCCAGGTGATTGATATACCCTCACCTTTTTATGTCATGAAGAAATGTTAGCACCAAAGTCTGTTTCATAAGGTGAAATCTTGATCTGAATGAAGGAATGCACTTCATTTGAACTATCTAGCCTTTATTTTTATTTTTACTCAATTCTCTGTCTTTCAGTTATATTCGCAAAGCTGTTCTCCTTCATGGGGCTAACACACAATTCCCCTCTTCTGCCCTCAACCCTCCCTAGCTACGTCTACACGTGCACGCTACTTCGAAGTAGCGGCACCAACTTCGAAATAGCGCCCGTCGCGTCTACACGCGTCAGGCGCTATTTCGAAGTTAACTTCGACGTTAGGCGGCGAGACGTCGAAGTCGCTAACCTCATGAGGAGATAGGAATAGCGCCCTACTTCGACGTTCAACGTCAAAGTAGGGACCGTGTAGACGATCCACGTCCCGCAACGTCGAAATTGCTGGGTCCTCCATGGCGGCCATCAGCTGGGGGGTTGAGAGATGCTCTCTCTCCAGCCCCTGCGGGGCTCTATGGTCACCGTGGGCAGCAGCCCTTAGCCCAGGGCTTCTGGCTGCTTCTGCGGCAACTGGGGATCTATGCTGCAGGCACAGGGTCTGCAACCAGTTGTCAGCTCTGTGTATCTTGTGTTGTTTAGTGCAACTGTGTCTGGGAGGGGCCCTTTAAGGGAGCGGCTGGCTGTTGAGTCCGCCCTGTGACCCTGTCTGCAGCTGTGCCTGGCATCCCTATTTCGATGTGTGCTACTTTGACGTGTAGACGTTCCCTCGCTGCGCCTATTTCGATGTTGGGCTGAGCAACGTCGAAGTTGAACATCGATGTTGCCGGCCCTGGCGGACGTGTAGACGTTATTCATCGAAATAGACTATTTCGATGTTGGCTGCACGTGTAGACGTAGCCCCTTTCTCCAGTTGCAGATTCCCAAGATCATTCAGAAACATCTTGCTTAGGAGAGTCAATGGCGACACTATGTATGTCCTTAGTACTAATCTTGCAATCTGATCCATAAGAACTGAGACTTAATGAATTGTAAATCACTTGCAGATCCTTGAACGAAAGGTGATACAGAACAGGAAAGAAAGACCATTGTTTCTCATTAGTATTTATTTCCAGAAGGGTACCAGATAGATTTATATCAATGCATATTTTTCTATCAGTTGTGAGTCACGCAATAGGTAAGACATCATAGTAGATGGGGAGAAGGTATATCAGAAGCTCAAATTAGGATGCCTATTTAAAAGAGACAGCCTGTTTAGAATCCTAGGTGTTTGCCCTCTTCCAACATCTTTGGCTGCAACAGCTTTTTCACTCCAGTGTAAGCTGTTTGGCTTTCCATATTTTTCACCTGAAGTCTTGCCTCATGAGCTAAGTTACAGGGAAACAACAACAACAACAAAAAGAAAGAAAAGAAAGAAAGAAAGAAAGGGCAGATTCCTGGCCTTTCAGCCAGTTTTCATAATCACAACAGCAGGATATTGTGAAATGCCATAACCATTCTACTGGCCATTTTACATTGTATTTATTTATGTAACCCTTCACCACTGAAGTGCCAGGCAAATTTCAATTTTTTTATTTTCTACCTGAAGATCAACCTCTACCAGGCAACCAAAATTTCCCGCTCCCTTCAGACATTTGCTCCTGAACACTCTCTAATGCATTATTTTCTGTAATGCATGTGCTATAGATTTTGCAAGTGTACATGCAATTTTCTCTGTGGTTATAATACAAGCAGTAGCAACTGCTATTGCAGGGTCAGGTCAGTTTGAGTGTCACTCTTTTTTTCCAGAAATTTTCCAAGCTTGCTGTCCTGCCCAAAGGGGATTTTTGTTTTAATTTGAACAAAAACAAGTCATTCCCTTTTCTGTCTTCTAAATATGTATTGTTTCTTTCCCTCTCTGTTAAAAAAAAGTCCTTGCAAAACATTTTTAAATACTCTCCAGTGAAAAATGTACCAAAGAGGCAGTGGGATTTGAAAAGTTTGCTTTGTAATTTACAAAGGCTAGAGATGAGTATATGGCACCAGCAAGGCCGACAGCCACGGTGGGCCCAGAGCAAAGTGTGGTGGGGCCAGCTCCACCCCCCCCGGAAGGGGCAGAGCCTTGAACAGAAGGGATGGGGCCAATGGCAGTTAGCGCTTAGTGTTCCTGGAGCATGGTGCTTCTCCCTTCCCCCAGCCCTCAGAAGTCATGCTGAGAGGCAGAGTAATGCTCCCATGGTGCTTCAAAAGGCCTTAGACATCACAGCTGCTGCCAGTGCTCCAGTGGAAGCCAGGAGCTCTGGGCTCCTTTGAAAGGCTGAGCCCCTGTGTGGTTGTCCTCCTTGCCCTCCCCACCAGTACGCCTGCTAGGCACTTCACGAATTTTGCAAGAGGGAGCCCAGTTCTGACCATCCTTGCTTTCTCCTAAGGAAAAAAACCGAGGACCATGCAAACTAAATGCTATACATTTAGGATCCTTAGCGAGGTACTCAAAAGTCAGGAAAAGTCACAGCTAGGATTGCACCACAACTGTAACACTGAGCATCTCTGGCTGGATCTGCCAATGGGAGACGCCTCTATGCAGGCCTGGATCCATACTTTGTAACAAAAGTAAATGGAAGCTTGTTTGTTTTTAACAAAATAAAATTACATAATGCATTTTTAGCTCTGACATGTTCCCAATTTGCAGCAAACAAAGAACACATTAGATTATATCACTGCCCATATCATTGGAATACATTCTGTCTCCATGACAACCACTGCTTAACAGCTTGTATATGAAATCTTTCCTGGATGGGAAAGCTCTTGCCAAAAACAGTGTAGTTCAACATTCAGGGATTACTGGTGCCAGCAAGGGAGGGGATGAATGGAGGACCACCCAGAGGGGCAGGGATGGGGCACTCAGCAATTAAAATTTTGGTGGAGACATTAGGGTGGTGGTACACCTCCCAACAGTGCTGCCACAAGTCACCTATATCAACATTATACCCAATTTTAGGCATTGAGAAACATTCCCTTTAACCTTTTGGACATAAATCTAATAGATTGAAGGGTGTTTCTATTTTACTCTGAACTTTGCTCTGGCTTTTGAATGGCTTGCTTGTCACTCTTTCCGCCTACAATCAGCAAGTCTTTTATTTCTCACAATGCCTCAACCCACAGCACTGCTGTAGTCAATGATTCAGCAGTAAGCATAACATAAGGTTTAGATCCAGCAGAAACCAGCTTTTGTGGCCACTGGCCCATTCTGTGAGCCTCAAGAATACCAGAATCAGCAATGGAGTTGAAAGCAATACCATCAAGAGGATTCGCTGAACCTAGAGGATGATCCCAGTCTGACTGGAGTTGGTAGAAATTTTCATTGACTTCAGTGGGCTTTGGATCAGGCCATTGATGATAGGATGTCCCACATTGGCTTAAATAGAACTGGCACTTTTTTTAAATTTTAACAAGGGTTTAAAGTCAGTTGGCAGTTATCAGTTATGCAGGGCTGAGAACACAAAGAGAAAGAGAACTTGTATATTGCAAGTAAAACCTACAGCTGTCTACTTATAAACTGAATAGTATAGAACTCATTAACCAGAGGCCTATTAAACAGAAGCTAATGAACAGAGATAGTGTTATGTGCCTGAAAAAACAACTAAAGGACAGAATAGATGAAATGTCATCTGCCATCATGTGATGACAATGTAATAACTTTGAAACAAGGGTTGCTGATCTCTCATGATTACGCAGACTAAGAAATAAATTGGTACCATATCTATAGTCATGGTTAGGATGATCACCCTGCCCTATGGCAAATACCAGCCTCCAGGCATGGGGTGTGCTGTACCATGTCAGGGCTCCTATGGAGTGAGGGCAGCTGCCCCACAGTGAAGCACCAGGGACGGGGGCTCTGCAGCCTCCTGATGCAGAAGAGTGGAGCATGTGGGTTTCACAACCTCCCAGCAGAGGAGCGCCAGGCAATGAGGAGGCCACCCCATGGTAGAGCTCACCAAAAGTGGGGAATGCCTCCATGGGGTGCCAGGGAATAGGGCAACTGCCCAGTGGAGGAGCTCCCAGGCAGTGGGGGCTGCTGCCTCAAGATACCGGGTGCCAAGGAAGAGGAGCCCCACAAAATACAGGACAATTTGCCCATTTTCTTAAAAAAGTTGGGATGCCTGTGAGACAGCTTAAATAAGGGACTGTCCCAGTAAAAACAAGACTGATGGTCACCTTAATCATGGCACAGTTTAACTGTATGTCCTTAGATCATTAAAAATATTCATGTCCTTAAATCTATTATATAAAGTGAATAATGTGTCTTTAGTTAAATGCTAATATTACTAGATATGTGCTGTGGAAAATAAATGACTGCCTAATCATGCATAGAGTAGTATTACAGTAATTGTTCTAGCAGTTAGCTAGAGTGAAAGCTGAAACATCAGTATTGGTTCATTACTTTCCAGTTTCACATCTTCTGGGTTTACCAAGCATGATTTCAGTGCAGTCTTGAATTTCAACAACACGGCCTTTTTAGTTTGAATTAATTTAGCCTCTGTCTGGTTCTCTTGCATCTGTTTATAACATACATTACTAAAAACAACTTGACCTACTTTCCATCAACTTTTTAGATGTAGTGTATTGTAAGCTATTATGAACATTCATGTACTTTTTATAACTATGTTCCCAATCAGCGTACATTTGTCAGCCCAGTTATCACAACAGGTCTTTCCCAATTGACTGAACCTCAGTCATTCCAGGCTGCTTGCTTTGCCACTCAGAGTTCTGGATTTTTTTCGCCCAGAGACATCATCTAAAATAGTAGCATACCTATGGTCAGCAGTGCATTTTCAAGGGGTCCAAAGACAGCTAACTGTCATGGGTTGCTACTTCCTTTCCTTGCTTCCAGTGGCTAAATTGCACTTTAGGAGAAAAAAAAATCATCAAATTCAGTCTCCTCACTTTTTCATCTATGCAATTGTGGTAGTTGCCATAGTGATCTTGTACAACAGCAAGTGAGCAAGGAGGAGATCTGAGTAGTCACAAACGGAAGGGGAACAATTCTCAGAACAGCTTGCGTTTTTTAAGACATGGGTCTGCAGATGAAAATGTCTGAGTGCCCCCATTCTAAACAGTCCTAAGTTAAGATTAAAGAGGGAGTTTGTATTGAATGGTTCCTGAGATGGGTGTCTCTTTTTGCAAATAAGAAGCACCCCTTGCATTTGAACTCCCCCTGAAGTCAGTTAGAATTTTGGAGAGTGTAAGAGTAGACCCTAAGTGTAAATGCCCTCACCTCCACTTTCACCCCATTGTCTAGGCCAACCCCCGGCACACATGCCAAGAGTGGCACACAAGCTGATTTTCATCAGCATGTAAGGTGGGAGTTCAGCCCCTTCCCTCCTCTGCCATGCAGCCGGGAGCTTGCTCAAAGCCGGTGGGTGAACAGAAGACCAGCGAATGCAATCAACCCCCACCTAAAAGATAAAGCTGTGCATCTTAATGTATTTATTAATGAAGTTGTTGTAACTAGGACTATTAATGACCTGAAAAAGTATCACTGGCACTTGGACCATACATGGAGGTCAGAAGATCAAATTTCAGCACTCTGCCTCAGAAAGGTTGCCAGTCCCTGGTCTATGCAGTATGCTGCACTTCCTGTTGCTTCCAAAGAGCCTACTCCAGCATTGTGTTTCAGTAGTTACCTGTCCTCAGCATGAATTTGGTTGAGCCTCTGCTACGACAGAGGGGAGCAAGAACTCATATTAGGTGCAGGAAGGTGATAGTAGGGTCATAGTGCTACAGTTCCAGCTTCCAGTGCATGCGGGGTCGGTCCTGCCTGTCCCCGGAATGGCACAGCACTTCCGGTGGAAGAGGTGGGTCGGGGTGGAGCAAGGAGGGAGGGCAGGACATGGGCTGGAGAGTGAATGAGGGGGACATACGGCTGTTACCTCCCTAGCATCTGCCTCACCAATCGTCGTCACTGCATGCACCCCTCCCCTTTCAGAGCTCAGGGAATTTGGTGACAGCTGAGTGTGCTGCTCCCTTTGAGAACAAAGAGTTGATCATTGGAGCGCTCCTGCGCTAGGAACACGGAGTCCAGCAGGCCACATGTGGCTACAGGGAGAGGGGGACAAGCTGCTGTGCTGCTTTGACACTCCTCAGCACAGAGAGCTCCCAGAGCTACTCATGATGCTGCTCACAGAGCTGAGGAGGCTGTGGGAGAACTCTGCCTCTGCACAACACTGCACTGTGGGATACATACCCACAGTGCATTGCTCCCAGTGTTGATAATCATGCGCCCAGTGCAAACGTGATTTGTTGACAGAGGGAGAACGTGTGAACTCCCTATGGCGATTTTTTTTGTCGACTCTTGAGTGTCGCAGGACCCCTGACTGGTGCAGGGGAGGGGCAAAGGGGATAATTGTCCCCTGGCCTGGTGTTTCAAAGGCGCCCAAAGCTCCAGCCACTGTTCTGCTAATTTGGCAACAGTGGTGGCTGAAGCTCTGGGTCCCTTTTAATTGCCACAGACATGCTGCTGCATGTGGCTGTGAAGGAAGGTGGGGCCCAGCACTGCAGTCCGGGCAGCACTGGGGGCCAAATGTGCTAGGCCCTGCCCCCTTCTTCTCTTGGCCCCACCTCTTCCAGGGCATGGAGACAGCCCCTCCCCACAACCTTCTCTGGGGCCCTCAGCAGCTGTCGATACCGCTGGAATGTCAATATAAGGTTTGTTGACAAACCTTGGTAAAGTAGACAAGGCCATAATCTTAGCCTGGTTACAGTAGTCTGTGTATTAGCTGTGCATATCCAGCAGGTCTAGTTCAACATCCGTGCTTTTTTTTCCTCCTTGGGAGTCTGTGCCCATTGAACAGTGATCAAGGCAACTTTCCTTAAACCAAGATATTCTTCGTTTTAGCAGAAGGAACAAATTCGTAGAGATTTTGGGTTTTTAAAACGGCCTAGCTGTGTCTATGCCTTATCGCCATCTGATATGACCTCAGGAGCTCTAACTTTTTCAGGCACCCCAGCAGGTCCCAATGCCTCAGTCCAGTTTCACAGAAAAACTTCCACCTCTCTTTTAATTCTTTTGTCCTTTCATGTTCATAGGACTCTTCCTACCCCAGTCCAAAAGTTTTGTACATTGGCCGGAGATGAAGGAAAATCAAGCAAAGTTGATGTCTCTGGCATTGTCTCTTCATGACTTCTAAATGTTTGCTGAGACCAGGCCCACCAACGGGGTGCGGGGGCAGCGGGAGGTAGGAGAGACAACTGCCTAGGGGCCCAGTGTTTCAAAGGTGCCTGGAGCTCTCAGCTGCTGCCACAGTTGTAATGGTGATGGCCAGGGAGCTCCCGGCCCCTTTGAAATGCCACAGGAGCATAGCTCCACGTGGCTTCTGAGGGCTGGTGGAGGGGCCCAGCACTGAAGGCTGACTATCCTTTGTGCCATCCCTTCTGCCTGAGGCTCTGCCCCTTCTGGGGCATGGAACCACGCCTCCAAACTTTGCCCCCTGGGCCTGTGGTGGACGTTAACCCCACTGGCTCAAAAATGACTTACCTTGACCCATTTCCTTTCCTTCTGTTTTTTCCCCAGATTTATGTTGTTAAAACATAGTCATACAAATAGATTCCAAGAACCAAGGCAACAAGCAATATTCATAAATCCAAATCCATGACCTGTGTTGTATGTTCCACTCCCAGTTATGCCATACTCACAGATCTCAATTTGATCATGGCTTGAGGGTTTTTATCAAATTCTTTACTGGCTTTATAGAAAGCAGAAATTTCCCATGCAAACAAGTGTTTACTTTGTATGAAGAGATGGCAGAGGCTGACTTTTTATCGGCATGTAACCATTTGAAAAGAAATCTTTTTAACTCTATGAGAAACAAATAGTTAAAAAAATTGTAAACAAAAATCCTGTAAAAAATCTTTTAATGTTTCAGTGATCGTTTCCCTTTATTTTTCCTCACTGGTCTGAATTGAACCTGCAAGCACATGGAAATGCACGTGGATGCAGAGAGGTTTCATCCTGTGATTAGAGGGGACAGGTCAGCCACATCTACATGAGCGGCTTTTATTGGGAAAACCCAGCACATCCACTGTCAGTATTATACCTCACCCCATTCAGGTATAACACCTCTCTCGACAGCGTTCTGTCAACAAAACAGTGTTGTAGATGCTCCAGGCCCTTTTGTTGACAAACAAGGCTTCTGGTTCACCAGGCAGCCGTGTTTCCAGAGCTTCTGGTCAGCCGTTCTGTGAAGAGAGGGCCAGGCAGTCTGGCTGCTTTCTGTCGACAGAGCAGCTTGTTCTTTCAATCAGCTTTTATGTGTAGATGTGATCTGTTGACAGAGTTCCTGCCAGGAAATCTCTTCCACCAATGACACGTCGACAGAGGCTTCCTGTGTAGATGTGGCCGTAGTGTTTTGGTAACTGGTCTTCTTTGTTTGATTCAACCCAGGAAGGTGGCTTTAGTTTCTACCTGAGGCTCCATGGAAGCCCCGTGAATAAAGGATGCACTAATCCAGTGCATTGTCCCATTGCACTCCCTGTCCCCAGCCAGATTCACGCTATTCTATGGGATTCCCATATTCATTGTATTCCCTGTCCTCCACTGCAGACTTTCTGTCACTGGCAGCCCTTGTTTGCACTGGTGAAAACTAGGGATGAATTTAGGTCGCATATTTCTCACTTGGAAAAATGTCTGAGGGCTTGTCCACTTGGGGAAGTAGCCATTCTGCACAAGCTTCCCAGGCAGATATAGTAATCCCTCGATTTACACTAAGGGTGCATCGTGGGCAACTTCCGCATAAATCAAATTTCACGTAAGTGGTAGGGGGAGGCAGTTTGAGGAGATCCCTGGAATTCTCCTGGTTGGGTGAGCAGGCAGCTGGGGGAAGCTGGGGAGCAGCAGCCCTGGGCTGACATTCCAGCCGCCTGCCTCCCCTGGCTGGGAGAAACAGCGCAGCTGCCAGCTCTAACTGTCAGCTTCGCCCAGCTGGAGGAAGTGGGGGGGAGCAGCCATGTGGCCCCCAGCTTCTCTCAGATGGGGGGCACACATCTGCTTACAGTGTGATTTCTCCAAGCTGGGAGAAACCATGCTGCAAGCAGCTGTGTGCCTGCCAAGCTCTCCCAGCTGGGGAAGCCAAGGGCTGGGGGGGCAGGTTCAATTTGCAGTTAACTCACGTTAACGGTAGTTAAACACAAATCCAAATCACACTTCTTGAGGGTTTACTGTACTCTTATTCTGGACATTGAGTATCTTTTTGTGGTTGTTTAATCTGTTGTGGAAGAGGGTTAAGCTAAACCACAAAGACAGTGCAAAATAAGAGTGTCCAAAAGGAAGGTTGTAGCAAACTAGCTGTTACACGTTAAATACACTAGCTTACTTTTGTAATGGCCTGCCCACACAGACAAGCCCTGAATCTGTGTGATTTGGTTTTCTCTGCTTCTGGGGCCTACTTACAGAGATCATGATAACAGCAATTTAATGTTGAGAAATGGTGTTTGAAGCCTGGATAGCTCAGTGCTAATGGAATATGGAACTTTTCACCTTGATGAGGCCACTGGTTTCAGACTAGTCCAACTGATAGTGTACAAAAGCTAGTAACTGCTAGGAATTTGCTGGATTATGTGGATGAGCTGGTGGTCTCAGCCTCATTTCTAAATTAACAGCTGAACTTATGATAAAATGACCATATATGCTGGCAGCGATTGACTCTTGTGTTGAAATCTCAGCAAGAGCATACCAATAATCTAATAGGCATGGAGACTAAACTAGAGCATTCACAGGGCCTAGAGGTGGTCCTTCTTGGTCAGGAGACTTTGACCCCTTTGTCATCGCCTACTCCGTCTGTGGAAAAAAGCATCACATGAGTTATTTGGGCTGAATAAAGCCCCCTATTATGTTATTTTTGCAATATTACAATTTTGGCATATCAATGCATACAGGAATAATTGTTTTTTGCCTTCTATATGAAGGGTAAATTAAATGAGAAGGGATGATGCAACTAGTTTTCTAGATCTTGTTTGATCTAACAAAAGCAGATGGCAGTTTTCATGTGCACAGTACAATCATTAACTTTTTGGTTCCTTGGTAATTTACATTCTGTTTTTCATGGGTGACCTTAGTGATAGTAAGATTCTAGCATGTCTCCCTTCTGAAATATAAGGAACAACTTTCTACAGACAAAGTTAAATACATTTAATAAACAAGGTGATCAAGAAAGGAGTATAAAGAATAAAAAACCTAAAAACCATTGTCTTATGCTGAACCCCTCCCATTGCCAGTATGTGGTCTGTTTATGCCATAAGCCTGCAGAGACACATGAGCAGCCCCATTTCACCCACTGGGACTAATCACACATTTGTTACCTAGATGCTTGCAAGATTAGACTCTAAAGTCCAGATTTTAAAGGCATTTAGATACTGCTCAGCTCAGGCTTGCAAGATTAAAGAGATTTAGGAGCCTAAGCTTTGGTCAGCATTCGAAAGTCATATCTGCATAGCTACAATCTATCGGGGTTTGAAAAGATGCATCTTCATTTACTGTAGCTATACTAATGCAATCTTCAGTTTGGACAGAGCTTTGTCAGTGGTAAAGTGTGTACATCACTGTAGCTGAAGCTAATATCTACGGAGGAGGTGCTGTCCCTGCACCCAAAGATAAAAGTCTTTCTAGAGTTTGCAGTTTAGTTCAACCCCCCACTATACACATTGTTCCAGCACCCCACAGATAATTTCCATAGTCTAGATCTGGGGTCAGCAACCCCTGGCATGGGTGCCAAGAGTAGTACACAAGCCAATTTTCAGTCACACTTGAGGCAGGATCTCAGCCCTGCCCTTCCTCCTCCATGCAGCCAGGAGCTTACTCAAAGCCATACCACCTGTGGATTAACAAAAGACCAGCTAATGCTACCAAACACTGCCCAAGTGGTAAAGCTCTGCCTCTTAATTTATTAATGAAGCTGTTGTGAGTAGGACTATTAGTGACTTTAAAAAGTATCACTGGTGCTGGGATCACGCATGAAGGTTAAATTTCGGCATTCCACCTCGGAAAGGTTGCTGACCTCTGGTCTAGATGTATTCCAGGTTTCATTATAATAAGGGATTTTGGAGATAAAATCCCACTGACAGCAAGGCCAGCAGGGGTGAATTGGTGTCCTTACAGAACACAGGGCAGGATCAGGCCTTGGGCTGGGAGTTGTTTGGGACAGGGAGTCCAACTTCTTCACCTGTAAAATATCTGACAAGCTTTCCAGTGTACAAGAATGGGAAACGGAGCATCTACTTTAAAAACAAATGATCCCCGCTCCTCCCCTTCCCCGTTTGTGAGGGCAGTGAGGTGTGCACCTGCCTATGTCCCTGCACCTCCGCCGTGTCCTCCTCTTTTTCGGTGGTGATCCGTCTCCTGTGCTGGGTCACCTGCCTGATTGAGTCCCTCTGTCCGTGTGTCCTCCCCCTTCTCCTGCCTGCCTGCCAGTCCCCATCCACTAGGCTCCCCTGTCTGTCCCTCTTCTCATCTCTGTCCTCGCCGGGGGTCTGACTCCCCACTTGTCTGGGTCTGTCTCTCCCGTTGCCCGTGGGTCTGTCCATCCCCCACCGCCCTTGTCTTTGGGTCTGTCTCCGCCCCCCCGGTCTGTGGGTCTGTCCACTCACCACCATCTCCCCCGGAACCCCGCCGCCCTTGTCCCTGCGTCTGTCTGCCCCGCGCCGCCTGTGCCCCTCGTTCCGGGGGGCCCGAGGCGGCCCCCTCCGCCGGTCTCTCTCCCCAGCCGCGGCCCGGCCCGGCCCAGCCGGCGGCGCCCCCTGCTGCCCGGCGCTGGGCTGGCGGGCGGGAGCGCGGCCTGTGAGCCTCCGGCGGCGGGAGGAAGCGCAGGGCCATGGCGCTGAGCGCCCCCGAGAGCCAGCCGGGCCCGCCGCCGCCAGAGGACCCGCTGCCTATCGACCCCCAGCAGCTGCGCGGCCTGGAGCCCGAGGCGGGCGGGATCCCGCTGCACTCGCCCTGGACCTTCTGGCTGGACAAGTGAGTGCGGGGCTGCGGCCCGGTCCGGGCTCCTTCCGCCCGGCCCCCATGATCCCCGGGCCCCTCGCTCGGGCCCATGATCCCCGGGACCCCCGCCTGGCCCTTGGCCGCCCCCGCGTCCCATGATCCCCCTGAACCGAGGCCCCTGGAGACCTCTCCGAACCGCCCCGGGCCCCCATGGGACCCCCGGAACCAGCTGCTAGGTCCCCATGATACCCCGACTCCAGGCTCCCGGAGGCCTCCCCTGGGCTGACTATGAGACCCCGCTCGGGTCCAGGGGGCTCTCTGCCAAGCCCCCATGGTCCTCCCGCCCCTCAGAGACCTCTGAGCCCCCGACTCCAGCCTCCCCAAGTCCCCCACGGGGTCCTCATGATCTCTACCAACCCCATGCACCTAAGAGACCCCCATGTTCCCCTGGCCCCCTGAAACTTCTGCTGGGCCCCCATGAAACCCTGGGACCCTCTGCCAGGTCCCCTTGACCCTCCTGACCCCAGGTCCCCTGAGACCTCCACCTGGCTGACCATGAGACCCCCCCCCACCAGGCCCCTGTGTGCCCCCTCCAGGTCCATGGACCCTTCCCAGGTTCAGCCCCACCCCAAGGCCACCATAATCCCTCCTGGAATGAGATTATTCCCATGAGGCCCCCATAATACCTCCTGTGACTCCCCAGCCCCAGTGACCCCTCTAATAGGCTCTCCAAGACCCCTGCTGGGCCCACAGACCCCCACCAAAACCTTCTAAGGCCCCCCCACCAGGCTCCCATCAGGTCCTCGTGACACCTGCCTCCCAGTCCCATGATATCCCCACACCAGGCCCCCCAGGATGTCCCCAGTGACTTCTCCAGCCCCATGGAACCCTCTACCAGGCTCTCCAAGACCCTCCACTAGGCCCAGGGGCTCCCCCCCATCAAGTCCCCATAAGACTTCCCAAGAACCCCTGGCCAAGCCCTCTAAGACCCACCCAGACCCAGGGACCCTCCACCAGGCGGTCTTCCATGACACCCTTCCCCGCCCAAAGACCCTGTCGTGGTACCATCTCCATGAAATCCCTGAAGACTTGCTGGGTCCTAATCTCAGCTTGATCCCAACCTCTGGGGCCCAGGGATTCTCCACCAGCGTCCATGAGACAAATTCCCCCTCCTTCCCCCATCAGTCTCAGGACCCTGTGTGATAAATTCCCCCTCCACTCCCCACCCCTCCTCAGCCTAGGGACCCTGTCCCAAGCAGTACCCCCGGTCCTGTGCTCAAGGCTGATCTGCCTCGCAGGCTGGGGATAGGTGGCAGGTCTGGTTTTGTCTGCCTTGCAGGCTCTGTTGGGAGCTCCATAACCCGCCTTCCAAAATACATGGGGCTGAGCAGGGGAGGACCCTCTCCCAGCCCAGCATCAAAGCCCCACTCCCTCTCCTGACCCCACTCCATTCCAAACTGCCCAACTTAGAATCGAAGCTTGATGCCTGCCTCTGTTGTTGGCTGCCTCACCCTAACGTCGAAGCTTAACCCTTTACCCCTTTCCTACCAGGTTCACTCTCATGGCTCTAACCCCATTTTAGAATAAAATCCTGGAATCCACCCTTTACCAGGCACACTGTGACCCAAATTTCATAAAGTGAGATTGGCTTTTTGTCCTGCCAAACTCAGTTGTAACCAGAGAACTAGTCCAGGAGCCATAAATAAAAAGCTTCTTTCTGTTAGTCAGCTGTGGCCTGAAACTAAGACAGTTTGTTACAACATCTTGGATTTCATTAGCGCCTTTCCTCCCAGAGGGCTTTATAAACTAATGTCCAAACTGTATGCAGGGATCTTCAGCTGATGCTAAAGTGTTGCTATACTTATGGCAGCTGTTAACGTGCACAACAGCTCACAGCACAACAAATTAGAACACGAAGTGAAGTACAACAGTAAAAAAACCAAAACTTCTTTGCAATGCTGACATTTGAGATCAGAAGCAAATTTTTAAGACTGTAAGAGCTTACCGAGTTTCCTAAAATACTTGCTAATTATGGCGCATTTGAACTGCATGGAGTGCAGTAGAGAAGAAGAAATTGTCCCAATGCCATAATGTTTGCAATGTAAGTTGAACACAGAAAATGCAGATCAGCTACTACAGGCCATTTCTATGTATGCTAAAGCGGTTTAAGTTTTGTTTGTTTTGTGGTGAACAACCTAGACTATTTTGGCAAATAGGTATCTATTTATTACTGCTAATGCAACATACTCTAGGGTTTTGCGATGGTGTTCCTTTTAAAAATAAGCATAAAAACATTGAAAAACATCACTGATCTTCACTTATGTCTCTCATAAAACAGCTTGAACGATAACAAGTTATTTGGCTCTCCCTGGGTGCGTCTACACTAGCCGGCTATTTTGAAGTAGCTGGCACATCGTCGAAATAGCACGCGTTGTGTCTACACGTGCTGTGCACTATTTTGACGTTGAAATCGATGTTAGGTGGCTAGACGTCGAAATTGCTATTCCTATCTGGAGATGGAAATAGCGTCCTACTTCAACGTTGAACGTCGAAGTAGGGAGTGTGTAGACGATCCGTGTCCCGCTACATCAAAATAGCGGGGTCCTCCATGGCGGCCATCAGCTGAGGGGCTGAGAGATGCTCTCTCCAGCCCCTGCAGGGCTCTGTGGTTGTCGCATGCAGCAGCCCTTAGTCCAGGGCTTCTGGCGGAGGCTGCTGCTGCTGCTGCTGCTGCAGCTGGCGGTCCATGCTGTGTGCACAGGGTCTGCAACTGGTTGTTGGCTTTGTGGACCTCATGCTGTGCAGACCGTGTGTGTCTGGGAGGGGCCCTTTAAGAGAGCGGCTTGCTCTTGCCCCAGAAGGGCTAGTCCAGCCTGTGACCCTGTCTGCAGGCTTTTCTGGCCCCTTATTTCGACAGAGAGTGCTTGTGTGTGTGGCCGCTCCACATTTCCTTCCAGGGCGGCTCCTTTCAACGTTCCCCGTTGCTACTTCGATGTTGAACGTCGACGGCACCAGCCCCGGAGGACATGTAGACAATACCCGTTGAAGTAGCCTATTTCAATGTTCTGACTTCGAAATAGGCTACTTCAACGTAGTGTGCTAGTGTAGACGTAGCCCCTGACTTTCATGTGTACTACACATGGGACAACTTTTTATGTGTAGTTAGAATGGACATTAAGTAAATGAAACGTCTGTATATACCCTCAGTTGGTCGCTTTAACATTTTATAATAATATAGTTACAAAATTAAAGTACAATTCTGAAGTGCCTTTTCTTTGTAGTATAATAAACAAACGTTGATTCAGGTAATAGTGTTGTTTCAAGAGCTAAACTTAGAACTGTTGCTTGTTAAGGAAAATAAGAGAAAGGTAATGATTACATTTGTAAGATCATGCTGCTATTTCACGTTAGGCATGTACACACCTTGATAGTTTCTTCTGTGCCCTGATCCTGAAACAGGCTCAGCATGGTCAATGTCTCTTCCCCCTGACTCTAGCCTGATTATACGTGGGTGCAGAGTTCCATCTACACCCAGTTATTTGAAGGATTGTGGTCTAAATTTGTAACCTTTTCAAAACTGTATCAACTCACTTCTCTTAGATCAGGGGTCAGCAACCTGTAGCTCCGGAGCTGCAGGTGGCTCCTTAAGGAGTCATTTCAGTTCCAGATGCTGACTGCTCTGCGGCTCTGGATACTGTAGTGACCCTGCCCTGCCGCAGCAGAAACAACAGCACTGCGGCTACCTTGCGTTGGGCAGGGTGGTGGAGAGATAAGGCACTAGCCCATTTGGGCCCTGGGACAGGGCAGTCTGGACCCAGAGGAGGGCAACAGAGGCACAGGTTCTGCATCCTGTCTCCCCCTGACCTGCTTGCATCTCCCATGGCGTTGGCTGGCTCAGGCCATCTCCCTTCCTCCACTTGGCTGGTGCAGGTCAGTCATGGGGCAGCATGCCAGGGAAGGTGGGCGGAGCTGGGGGCTGAGAGGGGAGGGGAAGGTGGAACGGGCTCAGGGGGCATGGAGGGTGAATTGTCTCTGCTGGGTCTCTCACAGGGGACTCCTGTGCAGCTGCTGTTGGTCCCTTTACCTGCCTCTGCCTCGGGCAACAAGCGGCCCTGGGTCAGGCCCATCCACAGACCTCGACTCAGGCGAGTTCCCCACTCCGCTAGCAGCGCACACGACAGGGAGGAGGCGAGGCGCACTGCTGCTACCTGACAGGCAGGCATGGAGCTGGCGCCAGGTCTCGTGCAGCGCAGTTGTGTCCATGCGCTGCTGCTCCTGGGAGCGCAAGAACTCAGGCTGCCTCAAACCAGCCGCAGCACCAGTTGCTGGGACACCAAGAGGGGCTGGAGCTTCGGCTCTGGCTGGGAGAGTGGGTGTGACATGGAGTGCCACCTGCAGGGAACTTGCTGCCCCATTCCTCCTCATCAGTGTGGAGGGCTGATGCAAACATTGCTCCTTAATGCTCAAGAGCCTATCCCCAGGCACAGCGTTTTCCTTTTCCTCATTTGCTCTCCAGTCCAGGGGTGCAATAACTTAAAATTTCTAACTGGCACTGCCCTAGAGTGGTGTGAACATGTAGTGTTGGGCAACACTATTTGCTACCACTTTTTAGAGTGGTAAGCCTGGTTATAGAAACAATTATGTTTGGAGCCCTAAGTCAACAAATGTCTTTAAAAACATGTGAAGTAGATGTGGCCCAGATCCTCTGTGCAAAAATATCTTATTCTGGTGTCATGGGAGCAGACTTTGTACTAAAATAAATTTAAAACTTTGACCTTACTTATTAAGGACTGTCTTGTATTGTCATGCATTGCGGCTCTTGAAGTTTTGATTTTGTAACTGAATTTGAAAAATGTCTCTTCTCGCTATTTTGGTTGCAGATCCCTGTCTTAGACGGTCCGACAGCAGTAAGCTTTTTGGAGGAATTAGCTAAATCTTACGTTAGTTAAGCAAAATGACCATTTAATGGTCACATAAAATTTTGCTTTACTTGACTTTTTTAAAGAGCTTTATTTACTTTAGGCTGTAGCTGAAACATGGGCACTTATCAACACTGGAATTGATATGGGTGATATTTACAGACAGACATACAGGAGCAGCACAAAACCCACAAGAGTTCAGAAAATGAGCCCTCTTTCTCATCTGCCGTATAATCTCTGACTTTTTACATGTATCCTCTTTGGAGAAATGTAACATTTATATTTTTTTAAAAAATCACAAGTTCTCTTCTATCCTAATATCTCTGGTAAAATTATCTTCACTGTCTTTTTAATTGTTTGAGAAACAAGAAGAAACCTTTGAGAATATACAAAAAGATTCTTTCAATGCTGCAAACACACACTTGAGTAGTCCCATTAGCTGTGTCTACATGGCCCCTCCCTTTTGGAAGCGGCATGCAAATGTGGCTGATCAGAATGCAAATGAAGCATGGATTTAAATATCTTGTGCCTCATTTGCTTATTCCCATGTGATCTGGCTTCCAGAAGAGCCCTTTCTGGAAGCCAAAGCAGCCATGTGGCTGGCGTTCTCTTGAAGGGAAACACCCCTTTCAAGAGCACACTTCTTCCTGAAAAAAATTAGGAAGAAGGGTGCTTTCGAAAGGGGTGTTTCCTTTCAAGGAAACCCCATCCACACAGCTGCTTTGGCTTCCAAAAATGGCTCTTCCGGAAGCTATGTCACGCAGAAATATGCAAATGAGGTGTGAGATTTAAATCCATGCCTCATTTGCATTTCCAATTAACTGCATTTGCATGTCCCTTCTGAAAAGGAGGGACCGTGTAGACATAGCTCTTGAGTTTAAGTACCTAAGTATTTACAGGATGGAGACATAAAGCAGAGGTGGCCAAAACAGCCCCTGGGCCGCATCCAGCCTGCCAAGCACTTTTCTCCAGCCTGCTAGGACCCTGTGGGCTGAAGCCAGAGGAAAACGTCCCATGACCCAGCATGGCGGTCAGGCAGTCTGCTTGCCTGCTGTAGTTCCAACCACACAACTCACAAAAGTGCCACTGCTGGATGCTGCTGGCAAACATGTCTCAGTACACTTCTTTGCGTTGGGGGAAATAGTGGGTTTTCATGCACTACCCCCAGTGGGAGCTGTAGGGGTGGTGCTTGTAAGTGCAAGGCCATGCAAAGACACTCCTGCCAGCAGCAATTGGCAGCTTTGAACAGCTGGGACCAGGCAGCCAGCCAGCCTGTCTTGAGTGCCCCACTGTGCTGTTGGCTGGCAGCCACCTCTGGTAAGTATCTCCCAGCCAGAAGCTGCACCTGGCACCCCCTTCTGCACATCACCCCCTGCCTCAGATCAGAATCCCCTCCTGCACCCTAACTCCCACCCAGAGCTCCCTGCTGTATCCAAATTCCATCCCAGATCCAACCCCCCCACCTCCATTAATATACTAGAAAATTGCAGCCCATGACCACTTATCAAAATTCTTGAAGTGGCCCCCCTGCAAAAATTATTGCCCAACCCAGCCTAAAGTCTTGAAGAACCATTCAGACCCTGCTGGAGTTAGCTGTCCTGAAGCAGATTTGTCAGTTGTATTTCTTCCCAGATAATCTACACAGCCATTTGAAGATGTTCATGTTTGTCTCTTGTGGTCAACAGCAAAGCAAGTTTGAGATTCATAGTAAATTGTGTATTATGAAATGTTAAAAAAGCCTGTCCTATTTCAGAATTTTTAAAATCTAAATTGATTTGTCCTAACTTCTGCATGGGTACCTCAAGTAAGTATGTATGAGTGCACATTTTTGCTTATTTTAATTAATAAAAATAGTGAAATTAAACATCAGAGAACTGGAAGATATGGTTTAGCATTACTGAGTTGTCTGACCTGACCCCTTTCTAACCTATTAAGAGTAGAAGGTTGTGCAATATATAATTCAAAAGGTATGACTCAGAAGTCAAAAGTTTTAAATGGTCTTTACACTCATCACACACACAGTATTATTTTTGTACATTTATTAGTAATAAGTAAGAAGGGAACAAATAATGGATTGTTGACGAAAGAGAAGGATAGCAGTGAATAGAATAGATGTTTTATATATTGAAAGGTGAATATAAATATAAGTTTTAAGGTATAAAAACAGATGGTAGCTTTTGGTAAATAGGGCTTATCTTTATGTGGGGATACCCCTATATCTGTGCAAAGTTTTGTTGAAAGGCTTTGGATAGAGAAATCCACCTACTTAGACCTGTTTGTTGAAGGATCAGTGCTGAGGCTTGTACAGTCTCTGAAATGAGTTCTACATAACTGAAATATATCCAAACAGTGCACAGCTTTATCTATAAAAGTGTGCATAATAGTTTTATTTGCTTCTAAAACCACTTAATGTGAATGTAGTAAAGAGACTCTCTCATGACGGTGAATAGTATTTTTGGCTACCTTTGAATATAATGTTACTAAGACTTGTTTTGAAGTGCTAAATGAAATGGTTGCTAAGAAAACCCTGAGGTAAGCCTGTAGAATTATCTTTAGCCTGTGGTAACTTTAAATTACAAAACTGTATTGTGCTGAGAGAGTTCCATAATACATTTTTACGGACATCCAAAGAACTTATACATCTTCATCAAGTCAGTCTCTTACAATAAGTATGTATCAGATACTAATTTTTAAAAACACACACATATGTTGCTAGTGCCTGATGTTCTACTGAGTAGATAGTTTAGATTTTATCCCGTTGCTTTATAATAGTCATTTCATGAACGTTTCCTACTTTGAAAAATAAATGTATTTGTTTTACTTCCTGTCAGTACTTACTTTGTATAAATGTCTTGTCATATAACAGGGGTGGGCAATAAAAAAAAATGGTGGCCTGCTAGGAATAGTCCCTGACAGGATGCTGCCTCTATATTTACCTGCCCCTCTGTAGGTATCAGGCTATTGCAGTTCTCCTTGACTGAGGGGAGATTAACAAAGTGCAGTCATTTGCAGAACCCTCTAGAACAACATTTGTTGTTGGTACTAAATTAAAAGAAATACTGCTGTGCATATATTGTAATAAGCTAGTACATAAACTGGACAATAGAAACAAGAAGTATATATCTCAGTGTATCAGCATCTTATATAAAATACACTGATTCATACAACTACATGCACAAAAACTACCAGCTTCTGATGGTAAATAAGTCTGTTGAGCCCTTGTCCTTAGCCAGTGAGAACAGAAGAAAAAGTAATGGGTTACATATCAGCAAGTGAGATTTAGGTTAGACATCAGGAAATTTTTCCTAAGCATACGGGTAGTTAAGCATTGGAACAAATTACCTAGGGAGGTTGTGTAATCTCCATCCTTGGAGCTTTTTAAGAACAGGTTACACAAACATCTGTCAGGAATGGGCAAGATCAGTGGCAGTTGGACCTCAGTGGTTCAGGAGCCAAATTAGCAATCAGCATTGTCCAAAAAAGCCACTGAGGTATCACTTCATTTTCATTTACTATAGTACTGTTCATATTTACAGTGTGTTGGAGAAATATTTTGGGTGTGTGTGTGTGTGTGTGTGTGTCTGTCTCTCTCTCTCTCCACCCCCATATATACTAACATCTCACAGCAATATGACTGACCATGTATTATTATGGTCTACGAACCATAATTATTATGGTAACGAACTACGGTTCGTTAATAACATAGTGGAAGCATCCTCATTGCTTAATAGACTGGTTAATTTCATTTGTGTCATAAAGCCACAGGAGCCACATTAAGGAGCCACTTCTTCAAGCATCAGTCTGAGTATCACGGGTCTGGATAAAACTTAGTAAACATATTCAAAGGGTCACTCATTTATCATATGAATTAACTGAAATATCCTTTTCATTCTTGATGATATCCTTATGTAAATTGAAAGATTCCATGTTACAGGAACAATTGATAATTTTATGGTTAGACTTGCTGTTTCTCTGCCTGTTTCAGAGAGAAGAAAAGTAAATTCTCACGTGAGCTCTTTAAATTTGTTTGACATAAGGTCCTTATTTATCAAGAGGAGGCACAAGAAAAGTAACTAAAGGGCTAGATAACTTTATATTCTATGGTGTGAAAAAAACATACAGCAAAAATTCAAGGATTCCCTGAAGGAAATTTTAAAATTGAGTAGAGTGTCTCACTGTGAGTGGAGCAATGGTTCAGTGATAATAAGAATTAGGGAGGAGAAATTGGTGAAACTGTACTCAAGTTGTAGAAAAACAGTTACTTGTTAATTTGTCATCCTAGGGCTCCTGAACCAAACTCTTTGTTTGAAAGGGATAGTTAGGTTTTCTTAGGACTCCTGTTTCTACATACTTCACTAGTTCATGCATAAAAACTTAGTGTCATGACTGGTAAGATCTAGAAGGATTTTTTTAAACAATGCTTAAATACTGCAGAAGCTGTTGGGGTCACAGAAAACATTCCCCATAAACTGAGCACTCAAGTGGCTGCCTGGAAGAGATTCAGGTGCTGCCCAGCTGATTAGCAGCGCGCCCACATTCAACACCATGTGTTTCTATTGGTGGTGCACTTGTGCACATGCCTTGGTGCACATAACAACATTTATTCTGCCTATGGATGGAAAAAATCAGATGGAATGCTGGTCACAGAGTAGTAGAATACAGTAATGTGACTTAACAGCTTAATTTTATTTATTATGAGAATAGAGGAAAATTATGCAGGGTGAAACACATGATTAAGCTCTACATTTAAGAATCAGCATTTACAGTTTCTCTAATCTGCAGAGAAATGAATGATTCAGCTAATTTTTAGGCACACCCGAAAGTCACATTAGTAATTATTTGCATCAGTAAATTCTAGTTTTGGTTCAGACAGGATTTAATTTTGGAAAATTGTAAAACAAGACTGGATATCTAGCTAAAAGATTGGTTATAGTTTAAACAGGAGTTAATTCAGGGATGTTACGCCGGAAGTCAGACTATATGATCCCACTGGCCCCTTCTGGCTTTCCAGTCTGTGAATGTATGTATCCAATATAATTGGATGTTGCAGTATTTATTGGAGGAATACAGAAACAGGAGTTTTCTTCTAAATTTTGTTTGTTTCCATGGTTCTTTATGTGCCAATTTACATACAACCTAAACTGTTCTCCTGTACATTCTACAATAGCAGGTAACAGTTCAATAGATTTAAGGTCCAGAAGGACCTCTTATACTTCCAGGAATTGAAATACAAAGGAAAGCACTTCAAATTTTGTCAGTCTTTTGTGTATATTTTGCATCCAGATTAGACATTTCTCCATTCATCTAGGACTTGTCTGTAGTTTGGATACTTTTCTTATCTCCAAGCTATGGCCTGGGCTACTCTTTTCTGCCCCATAAACAAATTTGTAATTGTATTTAATATGGCAACTAGTACAAAGCTAAAACTTCTAAGTTAGGACTCAACAGTTTCTTTCTCACTTTCAATTAATGGGTTGTTTTGTTGTTTTTAAATAAATTTTTGATTAATAAACAATCTAGACCGTGGTGTCCAACTGATTCTAAAGCAGTAGTCAGTATATTGGCTACTGCTATAGCGAACTAGCCACATAATTCTAAAAGTATGTTTATTGTTCAAGCCAACTAGCCACAGTCAACCAGACAATATCCCCATGTGGCTAGTGGCTAGCGTGTTGGACACCGAAGCTCAGAGGGTATTCTGAAGGACTTTGAAAGTTGTTCTAAAGTGAGTTGGAGAGCACATCTGCCAGGATCACTGGGCCTTTTGCATATTATTATGCCGATCACTATTCTTAAAGTGTTAATTTTTTTCATTGCATCTCTGATTTTTTTTCTTATTTTTAGTTTGTGTTAGTGTCATGAACAGAAGATTGATGTCACTTGCTACAGTTGGGGGTAGGTGCTTGTCCACACAGCACTGTTCCACTTGTCAGGCAAGTTGCTAGAAATAAACAATGAATTGTATTCCATCTGAACCTTAAAATGACTAATGAGGTGGTTGGTTGATATTCTCTGCCAGCTTGTGATGTCGGGAATGTTGTTTCTGTGGAACATGTGATTTGTAGCTATGAAAGTGAATGATTTTATGGCCCAAAGTAGAGTACTCTGTTCTTTATCCCCAACAGATTTTTGAAGTGACATAAAAATGTGATCAATATCCGTTGTTGACAGTCTGATGGCTTTTGAAGTTTTCTGTTTCATAATGCTTATTTACCATTCGTAGGTTTTATCACAACACTCTGGTGGCAACATCAGTGTATGTACATGGGGATGATGAGGTAGTGTATAGTAAGGCAAAATTATGTCCATGTATATCTGTGACTGTGAAGTTAGGAGACAGGCAAAAGGAAAGCATGTCAAAACTAATTTCTGAGACTATTTTGTGGTACATGTAAAAGCAGAACAATCTGCCCATGTCTTGACTGTGGAATTAAAATGTAAGAGGAACAAACTGTTAGAAACACTTTACAATTTGAGAAGAGAGAAAATACCATTATTTGAAATGTATAGGCATGCTATTTTACACTGACTAGCAAAGCTGTGTGACTGCAGTGCAAGTTGTACAAGGACTACCCTTGTTAAGCACGCTTCTGGCATCAGAGATTACTTCTGTGTATTGCCAAATGTATTGATTGTCGGCATATTTTCCATTTATTAGAAACCTCTGTTATGAAAATGGGTTTCATTGTTCATCACTGGATTTATAATATGGATTGAACCTCTCTAGTCTGGCACACTCTCTTCCGGCAACATCTGTAATCCAGCATGATTTTAGTTAGCCAGATGACCACTTATCATGGATGTGGCCAAGTTTCCCATGGTCCCATAAAGTTTGGTTCCAGCCACCAGCCCCGGCTCTCAGTGTTCTGTGCTGTTATTTAGGTCTAACTTACCCCATAAGAGTCTTCTAAGAGACCAGTAGTCAGTGGAAGTGTTAGTAATGCTGATAGACAGTATTGACTTCCTGTAGCCCAGCAAATTCTCTCGTTTGGCCCCAGTTAGGTCCTGAGGGTGCTGAATTAGACAGATTCAACCTGTACTTGAAAATTAATGTGTGTGTGTGTGTGAGAGAGAGAGAGAGAGATTGAGAAGGATGTCTGTGTCACTGTAATAAGGCAAAATTCCTTTTTAATTTAGCAGATCTGCTGGCATAATGTCACTTTCAATAAACTTTTCATAATGTATAAAACACACTTCCATTTGAAATAATCTACATTGTATCAAATCTGTGACTTTTTTAGAAACAATATAACACCATTGTAACTGTTGTACCTTGTTTATTTAAACACAGTTTTCTTATTGGGTCCCTCAACACAATGCAATCTCTGTTCCATTACCTCAAGAGATAAATAGTTACACATACATTGCTGCCTGTTCCACACTGAAGAGAAAAGTAATTGGTTTAAGCCGTCCTTAGTGTGTTCTTACAAAACATTAAGCTTTGTAGCCACATCTTCGGTATATATTCCAGAAGCAGCAACAAAATACAACTTTTCTTTTCTCCTTATTTCTTTCTCCACTATGACTTACATGAAATGACCATTTTAACCCAGTGGTGTTTAAAGACGCAAATAATGGGGTTGTCTACACTACCACCTTCCTTCAAAGGAAGGATGGTAATTAGGGTGTTGGGAGTTTACTAATGAAGTGCTGCGGTGCATAAGCAGCACTTCATTAAGCAAATTCCCCTCCCCCCGCAGCAACTTCAAAGTACCAGCACGCATCACACCCACCGGTACTTTGTAGTTGCCCCAGCACTTCGAAGTACCGGTGGGTGAGCCACGGCTAGACGCGAGCCGGTACTTCGAAGTTTAAAACTTCGAAGTTGCCACGGGGGGTAATTTGCTTAATGAAGTGCTGCCTATGCAGGGCAGCACTTCATTAGTAAACTCCCAACATCCTAATTACCATCCTTCCATTGAAGGAAGGTGGTAGTGTAGACAAGCCCAACATGTATTACTGCCAGTAAGAAGAAGGGAAAAAGAATTTTGACGCAGTACTTTTTGATATGAGCAGAGAGACAAGATAGACAAATGCCCTGAGAGCAGTGTGCTGTCTTTTCTGCCTTCTGTGCACTAGAGGATTTTGCCATTGCACACACCCATCGTGCTGCTAACATGGATTGTCCATGCAACACAGTTGTTTGCAGTTTCGCACGGCACTTGTGCAGCTCACCAACAGTAGCAATATCAGAAAATACACACCTGCAATTCTCTGATAATTTGTGAGTGTTTTGTGCCATTGTGACACTCAGTAGAGCAGCACAGAAATAACTATCTTTACTTATTCAGGCCCAGCCTGTAAAATATCTTTAATATCCTGAATTAGGTCACTGTGCATTGTTATGGGGCTAATGCGCACAAAACCTGTTAGTGCTGAATATGCATTGTTGTGATTGGTCCTCCCAGTATAGGCTCACAGTCTCCTATGGCACCATGCCGATTGACTGCTTCCTTCACTGTCTCCTATTTTCCTGATTACTTGTTTGTTTCAGGCTTCTGCAGTCTTTGGCATCGGAGCTATTGTAAGGTGACATGCACACAATGTTAAAGCTATTTTAGTGGAATGAAAATGGTATGGGAGTTGCTTGGAGAAGTGAGAGGCATTAGTTCATTTCCTCATCTGGTATAAATCGGCATAGTTCCATTGACTTCAGCAAGGCTACACTGGCTGTCAGCTGAGGATCTTTGCCCTATAGTTGCACTAGATGAAGCTAATACAGTAAAGCTTGGTTAACTGTCACCCCCAGGGAACAGGGATTGCCAGATAATGAAATTTGCCAGTTAGTCGTATGGGGCCATTGGCTTGGCTGATCCAGGAGTGGGGACACCAATCCCAAGGACTGGGCGAGCTGCCCCACTGCCACCAAGCCCAGCAGCACAGCTGGCCTCACTCAGCCAGCTCCGACTGCGGGGAGCCAGGTCAGCTAGTCCCAGACAAGGGGCAGCCCTGCGGTAGCTGCTCCAAGTGCCCGTTAATAGAATGTCCCAGTTATCTGAGTTCTGGATAAGATGACTCTACCATTGGTACCAGAGGGGTAGCCGAGTTCATCTCTATCTTCAAAACAACAAGAAGTCCTGTGGCACCTTACAAACTAACAGATATTTTGGAGCATAAGCTCCTGTGGGCAAAGACCCGCTTCATCAGATGCATCTGACGAAGCAGGTCTTTGCCCATGAAAGCTTATGTTCCAAAATATCTGTTAGTCTATAAGGTGCCACAGGACTTATTGTTGTACAATTAGTGTTGCAGGTGTTGTCTACAATGTAGCCATATCTGTGACAGCAGTGATGTAAACAGTCACATGTACAGGGCTTCTGTGTTTAATCTGCATGTCATACAGGGCAAGATAACTCGGGGGTGCAAATGCTGGTGGCTGGTCTGTGCTGCCATTTCAGCTCCTTGTCGGTGCTGGAGCTGTATCAGCATTTGACTACCGGTGGGAAAATTATCTGATGTTCTCAATGTAGATCAGCGATTGGCAGTCTAGGCTGGTGAGTGGACCACATGAGTGACCCTCCTTCATCTCAGTGGGATGTAAGATTGTCGTAACCAAGACGGTCTCCCAGGATGAGGTAGTTTTGCTAACTGTACTTTCATACCTAGAATTTGCAGGGTTATGCTGATTGAACCATATCAGCACTTTGATTGCAGGCAGAGGGAGTGCAGGGCTCTCACAGTCAGGGCTGCGTGCAATCAGCACACACTTCACTTCACCTGCCCTTGCTTTGTGTGTGTGTCACTTTAGTAATACTGGTAGGAAAAAAAGCTATGTGGGTGGAAACCAGCAGAATCTGGCAACAGTGAAGTGTCTTGTGGGCCACACATATAATCCTGATGGGCCACAGGTTGCCCACCACTGGTGTAGATGCAGACTGAATGCACAGCATGGATCACAGGAAGGAAAACGAGAGAGCTGACTCTTTTGGGTGGGTCTACACAGCAAAGTTATTTCAGAAAAATGGCCGCAATTCTGCAGTAACTTTGCGAACATCTACATAGCAAAACTGCAATTTTGAAATAATTTTGAAATAGCAGACAGCTTATTTTGAGTTCTGTAAATTGCATTCTGTGAGGAATAGCGCCTATTCTGAAACGTGTATTTCAGAATGGGGGCTGCATGGACAGGGAATAGGGCTATTTCAAAATAGGGGGCCTCCAGCTGCATGCAGGGTGTCCTGCTGGCCAGTCAGTGTGGACGCTCTATTTCAAATAGCTGAGCTCTATTTCAATATGCATTTTGTGTGTAGACTTGCTATTTCAAATATAAGCTATTCCAGAAAATTTCTTCCAAAATAGCACTGCTGTGTAGACATAGTCTTAAGATTTATACTTGTATCAGTACATATGTACTATATGCTTCTTGTTAATGTAAACTCTGCCTGTTTTTGCAGGAACACTTTCTATATCATCTGTTTCTTTTCCATTTTTCTCTGTGTGTGTTTTATCTTCCTTCGTTGGGCTGTAGGCAATGGAAGGTGAATTAAAGTATCAAAGTTTTGGTGGAATGTCAGCAAATTTTCAAATAGTTAAGCATAAAGCTTCAAGACCGTTTTTAAATGGTCTGAAACTGCAATTGCAGACATTACAGCCAAAGAGGTGGCCCTAGGTCTATCTCTTTGATGTCTGTGTAATGCCCTTTTTTAAAATGATATCTGATTTAAAAGTGCTTCTGCTTCCCCTAAGAGAAATTACAGCTCACTGTTGGTAAAATGAGCCATTTTTAATCATCTGGAGTGTTTTTTTATTTTTTTAATCTTTCAGGTACTGTGTAAGTTATGAAAACAAAAAGCAGTCAAGTAGCACTTTAAAGACTAGCAAAAAAGTTTATTAGGTGAGCTTTCGTGGGACAGACCCACTTCTTCAGACCATAGCCAGACCAGAACGGACTCAATATTTAAGGCACAGAGAACCAAAAACACTAAGCAAGGAGGACAAATCAGAAAAACATAATCAAGGTGAGCAAATCAGAGAGTGCAGGGGTAGGGGGGGAGGTCAAGAATTAGATTAAGCCAAGTATGCACTCTCTGATTTGCTCACCTTGATTATGTTTTTCTGATTTGTCCTCCTTGCTTAGAGTTTTTGGTTCTCTGTGCCTTAAATATTGAGTCCGTTCTGGTCTGGCTATGGTCTGAAGAAGTGGGTCTGTCCCACGAAAGCTCACCTAATAAACTCTTTTGCTAGTCTTTAAAGTGCTACTTGACTGCTTTTTGTTTTGATAGTATGTAGACTAGCACAGCTTCCTCTCTGTTACTATGTAAGTTATGAGAGTTTGTAGTACGTTGCCATCTAGTGGGGTGTTTATGTAAATTAAAGGTAATTTCATTAAAAAATTATAACTATTTTTTTGAACAGCATTGTTAATGCCGCTAGGACTCTTTAATAAGACAAACTTAAAGTACGACATTAAAATATTTTAAAGTAATCAAAGGTTAATCCGATGTAAATCAAGTTGAAATTTAAAAACAGTAACGCTGAAATTTGATTTAAAGGGAAATTACCATTATATATGGTTGAACATTTGTTCCAGGTTTTTTTTCTTATTTCTGAGGACTCCTTTTGATTGCTAATAGAAAACCCACTAATCTATTATTTCCCTTTTTCAAAGTCCACAACAATAATCTAGTAAATGTGAGCAATTCCCTTATTACAGACCCATATACTTGCATAGTTGAAATGGGTGGGAACTTTTTTGAATAAGCAGACATACTTCTGTTTTAAATATTTAATGTGAATTTTAATAAGAACACAAATTTTTTTATGATATGCTGGCAATTCTCAAATTAAAATAAATATAGTAACACTCATCCTTTACTTTTAAAACTTTTATATTAATTTTTTTGGAGTTGATTGTGTAACTTTGAGATGTTTGTAAACATTTCAGCCATTTGCAAAGACAATGAAATAATTGTTTTTTGGATAAAATATTTTATTGACATACTTTTTTTAGGTCACTTCCAGGTACCACAGCAGCTGAATGTGCATCAAATCTTAAGAAGATCTATACAGTACAAACAGTACAGGTAAGATTTAAAAAGAGCTATAGAAATTGCTACTGGCAAGAAGTTGTGAGATTGTATTGACAGTCGTGTCAGATGAGTATTTCTCATGCTTTCACCTCCCTGAGGTACAAAACAGAAGTATTTATCACTTGATTTTATATGCTATTCCATAGGCTTCCCTAGAATTTCACTCATGGCATGTTTGGTTCGAACAACAAACGAAAAGTCAAGACCCAGGTATTCAGCATAATGGACGGTTCAAATAGGAGAGGCAGACCCCACAGAGGATGGGTAGCTGATATGGTAGACTGGTGAGGAGCTAGTCTACAGAAACTAAGCCACTGTGCACTGGACAGGGAAAGATGGAAGGAAATAATGAGGAAGTCATCAGACACCAATGGGTGCTGAGCCCAGGGTTGTTGATGATGATGATATTGATGTTTGGATCTTGGATGGTTTCTAAGGGGTGAATTGCCGGGAAATACACTTGTATTTGCCAAATACTCTTCCTTGGACAATTTCAGAGCCTCTTGCTGTGCCTCTAAATTGAATCACAAAACTTGATTTACTCCAAGTATTTGTCTACCTTTTCTCTAGCTGTTCTCCAATGTAATAAATTATCTGAGCAATGGAAGATACAGTACACAGAAGTCTCTCTTTGAGTACCTTGTGTGTGACTTTTTTTTTTCTTGTGAACTGATTGTTGTGTTAAGGTTTTGTCTGTTTCTGGAATGTTTGCACTATATCATTCCATGTTTTCCCTTTTACTTGTCATATAATTTTGTACCTGCAGAAAGACAGCAGGTAACATTTGCACTCTGTCTTCTGAATGGAAATAACCTTATTAGGAGAGTGGGTCTGTCTTAGTTTTAGAGCAGGCATGAAAGAGCTGTTGATGGGTATTTTCTTACATAATGTTATAAGGCTGGCTTTAATTCACGGAAAGTTGGGATATTCTGATACGAGGCTAAAACTGTTATGGCAATTTGGGAAATCTTTGTACAGCTTATGGCTTCTGATTAATACTGGAGACCCCATGCCAGACTGTAAGCTCCCTTTTGAATACAGCTGTCATTCATCTTTTCCGCTGTCCTCAGCCTCCATGTAGAGTTGAAGCCTGCTAAAGGTGGCAGGAGAAGTTCTTGCACCTGGCACAAGACTAACAATGAAAGGTGCTGAACTTTGTTGATTGCCTATTCAAATGGAGTACCTTGCATGAATAGATGGATACCACTTAGGGCAAACAAGCTTTTTTAATGGCTCCTAGGCAGTGGGGAGGGGCAGGGAAGCAGTAGTTGTCTCTGCCACTGCTGCCTGCAGGTACCAGCCCCACTGCTCCCATTGGCTTCAGGGATGCTCAGGGCAGGGGCAGCGCCCAGAGGCATACACACGTGTGCCCAGGAGTTGCAAGAATGTGCCAGCAGCCAAGCAGAGCAAAGTGGGTAGGAAGCTGTGCCAGTGGTGACAGCAGGGGCCACCTGGCCCTCTAATCTCACAGGGGGGCAGTAGGCATCTGGGGGGGAAAAACAGACCTGAACTTTGCTGGAACAGAGCCCCTGGCTTGAGCATATTCTTGGCACCCCAGCACCAGGGCCCATATAACTTGCTACCCATGATGATAGCTTTTTTATCAGCAAGAATCTTGATAATTTTATGGGGCATAAGCAAAACAAGTAATTCTGTATTCAGTTTGCTGTCATACATGAATGATACTTGAACCATTTTTTTTTTTTTGTCTTTAAAGATCTTCTGGAGTGTCTATAATAATATTCCTCCTGTGACAAATTTGCCTCTGAGATGTAGTTACCATTTAATGCGGGGAGAAAGACGGCCCCTTTGGTAAGTATCATCTCTGTGTAAACTCCTGGGGATAAGGACACTTATGTCATTGTAGAAATAGTAAATAATGGGAACACATTACAGAGCCTGCATCCTCAGCTCTCTCCTTTATGGCAGCGAGACTTGGACTTATGCCCGCCAGGAAAAGAGGCTGAACGTCTTCCACTTGCGCTGCCTCAGGCGCATCTTTGGAATATCATGGAAGGACAGAGTGACCAACACCGCCATCCTCGAGCAAGCTGGAATCCCAACCATGCACACCCTCCTCAGGCAGCGTCGACTCCGCTGGCTTGGCCACGTCCACAGGATGAATGATGGAAGGATTCCAAAAGACATCCTGTATGGTGAGCTAGCCTCTGGCAAAAGACCTCCCGGACGACCCCAGTTGCGCTACAAAGATGTCTGCAAGAGAGACCTCAGAGAGGTAGACATCGAGCTGGACAACTGGGAAGAACTAGCAGATGACTGCAGCAGATGGAGGCAGGGGTTACACAAGGGCCTTCAGAAGGGCGAGATGAAGATCAGACAGCTAGCACAGGAGAAGCGAGCGCACAAAAAGCACACTAAGGACTTGCCAGACACCCAGTACATCTGCAAGAGATGCAGCAAGGACTGTCACTCTCGTGTGGGTCTTCATAGTCACAATAGACGCTGTAAATGAAGTCCTCAACTGAAACTTTAAAGGGCGCAATCCATAGTCCATGCAGACTGAAGGATGCCTACTACTACTGAAATAATGGGAGGAAAGAGGGAGCATGTCTGTACTGGACGCCATTAATCAGCTTGACTTGGGATGCAGAAGTGGTTTTCGTATATCACTAAAGACCTCATTCTGCTTAAAAGCTAATTATTTTAAATGGAGCTTTTATTAGACCTTAGCATTGGGAAATATGGGCTGCAAATTAATTGTCCATATTAGATCATACATGTAAATGAAAAGAAATCCTGAAATAAACACGCTTCCTTATTAAAGTCAAGTGTACTAAGAAAAAGTTTTACTGCATAGTAAACATTTGTTTTATAATTGGTTTTGAATTATTTTTAATTGCTGACTTTTCTGCCTAGATAAAATAGTGGCATATTAGTGCAAGTGAGTTATATTCATTGGTGATGTTCACTATGCCATTTATGCTCCATACATACACAAACACACACATCTGGAGACAGACACACAGTCATATGGGCTTAAATCAGAGAAGGCTATCAAGTTTTGTAACAGTACATTGCAGATCATTCCAATTTAATAGCCTGGAATTGTTCATAGACTGGAAATTCAGAATTGTAAGACACCTTTTTTTTTAAAAAAAAATAAATTTAAATTCTTTTCTGATTTCTTTTCACACATATCTTACTTAGCTGGGTTAGGAACCTTCTGAGTAGGCCTGGTATGTGTTTTCGTGTTTTCTTATTAGCATGGCTTGTGATCAAATTGTAATTCTTCATAGATTAACACTAGAAGACTTACCCAGTGTTGCCTGAATCCATCAAGGCCAGGGTCTCACATATAAGGGGTGTAGGAGTCAGGGCAGGGCCTTGGGGATGTGAGGAGGGACAAGACCCTGAGGGTATGGGAGAAAGAAAGGATTGGGGGTTAGAAGGGACTGAGGGCAAGGTTCCCATCCAATGGAGCTTTCGGTCCAATGGGGTTTTCTGTTCCCATCCATTTGGCCTTCCCAGTTCCCATGTGTCTCCCCGACTCCATGGCTGGCAGGGGTATGCTCTTTCCCTGCCCCCATCCCAGCTTCCAGGTACTGGCGGGGAAGGGGGAGGACTTGGGGGAGGGGGGCTACTTACCCATTCTGGTGGCAGGCAAGATGGTGGAGGCCCAGCCCTGAGGCCATGGTGTTGGTGGTGTGGCTGCCCTCAGTGGCCATTCTCGGTATTGCATCCCTCCTCTCTGTGTGTCTCCCCTTTGCATCCTTCTTCTCTCTGCCCCCTCTTTTTCCATGTTGTGGAAAATAGTCCCATTCCCAGCTCTTCCCATTGTCCTGGCACACACAAACCATGATCTTCCTTTAAGTTTGGGTAAGGGGAAGCTATAACACATTTGGTGGTCCTAGCTGTTATGGTTCAGGTTCTTGAATAAATGGACTTACAGACAGACAGAGGCACTCATTTTAAAATCTTAGACCAGTGTTTCCCAATTTTATTTGGCTGCAGAACCCTTTTAAACTAGAAAAAAAATTGTGGAACCCCAATAACAGTCTTACATATGGAGCTGAAAAAGTAGACCACAGGTAGGTAAGGATAATGATAAACAAATGTTTAAAAAAGCATGAGATCAACATTTAGTTTAATTACACCTATTTAAAAGCAAAAATCGCATTTAATTTAATAGCTTTAATAGAGTGAGTACGGGGATTTACAGTGGTATATAACACATGAGTGCATTAGAGACCACGTTCAGCGCTGTGTAGTGACATCATCATCTCCACTCTCTGGCTAAGCTGGAATTACACATGGACACTTATCATGGCAAACACAAATAAAAATAGTTTTTAATACAATACGTAAGTGCTTAAATGTTGTTATATCAAAATCGTAAAATGTTGTTATTGTAAATGGAATTTTGTCACAGAACCCTGGTTTTCATTTTGCGGAACCCCCTTTGGGGAACACTGTCTTAGACCATAAAATGTTTCATAACATAACTGCTGGAGATGACTAGTGTGTAAGTACATGCACGCCTTTTAAAAAATATTACTGCTGAATACCATAGGTTAAATTGGTTTTAAGTCACATATGGGGCACACCTCCCAGTGTCGACACCAGTCTTGGTGCCTTCACTGACAATGTCAAAGGGTATGTTGGAGAACTTTCTGTGTTTGTCCTTCTCTATTTTTAGCTTTGGTTTGGTCGGTGATTTTGATGGGGGTGTACTTCAAAGACCTTCTCTGAAGTTGATGCCGGTCTATTTTAAAACTCCCCTGTCAAAGAAATTTAGTGTACTATATTTAAGGAAAGGAATGTGCAATGTTGATCTCATCACTAAATCACTGTTGTCTTGGTGCGTATTCCTCAATTATGGCACAGGAAGCAAAGATCTTGAGCTTCTCAAATTAGTTAGTGTTTAAAATGTATTTTTGGCTAATTATATCCAAGTATTTAAAAATACAAATATATTTTTATTGGTGTTTAAAAATGTTCTTTCCTTGATTTTTGTCCTTTTACAGCCTTCTCTCAACACTTCCAGCCAACATTAATGAGAGCCCATTGAAGCTGGGGAATTTTTAGAGGCATCAAATAGTTTTCCGCAGTTCAGACGTTGCACATTAAACATATTAATGTACATTTTTTAAATACTGGTTCTTAAACTTTTTTTTCTTTTTGTGGTGCTGTGACTGAAAAGAGAACACTAAGGCTAGCAAGTTTTGCCAGCAAAACCCGGTTTTGTTGACAAAACTTGTGAAGCATGCACATACAAAATTCATTTTGTTGACGGTATCTGGACAGAACTCAGCACTTTCGCCAGCAGGGTTCTGCCTCAAAGATTTGAAGCACAATGCTACTGTTGACAGATTCTGTCGACAGAAAAGCTGAGTAGCTACTCTGGAGGGGGTCCTTCTCTCGACAGACAGAGCATCCGCAACAATGGGCAGCCCTGTCTTCTGTGCTTCCAGGTGCCTGTTTTGTCAAGAGACCAGCTGAGCAGTCCGGCTGTTCTGTTGACAGAGCGGAGTGTTTTGCAGATTGGCTTTTGTGTGTGGCCATACCCTGTCCACAGAAGCTTTGTTGGGAAATCTCTTCCAATAGTGATATCTGTTGACAGAGTGCTGTAGTGTAACTGCAGCCTAAGACAAGTTTATAAATTAGCTGCAACAGAATGAATTGGAAGAGGCTGTATCCTGTATTCTGAAGCGTGGTTTAAGAGTGTTGTCAGCCCTAACTACAGATCACTTGATTTTTTTCTTTTTTTTTGAAAGGATGATTAATGTCCAGTGATCACAGAACTTAACTGAAATATATACAGGCACCTGTGTTTCATAGCAAGAACCTGAGAAGAAATGAGCTACTAAGCATGCGATTACTGCAATAACCCATGATGTGTTTTGGGATCATGTGCTCTCTAAGAATTTGCTGCCATTTCAAAGCTGCCTTGTAATCAGAAAAAAGGCAATCCCTGGCTTTTTTTTCACTTCAGGGATCAGAGGAGGTGGGTTTTGTCTCACAAAAACTTATGCCCAAAGAAACGTGTTAATTTTTAAGGTGCCACTGGACTCCTTGTTGACTTTACACATAATACAGGAAAGGGATAGGATGTCGGCAGGTGTGCTTCACATGAGTGGGGAATGATTTCTCTCTTGTGTCAGCCTTGTTACCTGGAATTAGTGCTCACAATTCAAATGGGATTTTTCTGGAAAATTAACCCCATGAATAAGTTTAAATTTATATCATACTATGAAAAGTACACGATATGTAAGCTGTATGTACATGTGGATTTGACTGTTTTATTTTCTCTGGTATGTTTCCCACAACTAGGGAAGAAGAAAGCAATGCCAAAGGAGGTGTGTGGAAAATGAAGGTCCCTAAAGAAAGTACAGTATGTAATTTCAATTTCTGTCTGGAAATTACTACAAAGGGTTTCAGCTTAATCTTCCCATATGAAATGATGACATTTTTCTGTTTAAAAATTCCTTTTGTGAAGTTGTTAATTTGGTTTTTGAACTCAGTTGAGTGAGGTCAGTATACCATTTTAAAGTCCAATATCTTTTATTTTAGGACAGTAAGAAAATGTGTTAGTGTAGTAGATGAATCAGTACTTGGGTTTTTTTTTTCATAACATTATTTGACAGTTTTTTTATTAATTAAACAACAGATAATCATAGAATACTAGAACTGGAAGGAACCTCCAGTGGTCATCAAGTCCAGTCCCCTGCAGTCCTGGCAACCAAGCACCATGTAGACCATCCCTGACCATAAAAGCTAAAATTAAATATTTCATCCAGCATTCCTATTTGAGAGACTTAGTATTTGGAAATTTTTACCTTCCATCTCAAGACTGGATTTATTCACTTACAAATACGCAAGATAAGATTTAACAATTGTCACTGATTGTTGATAGTTAATTGTAGCTGGAGCAGCAGTGATGTTCTCCAAGAACCTGTGCTTAATTCAGAGCTACACTGATTGCCCAGGTCTGCAAGACTCACACATGTGAGTAGCCCCATTAAAGTGAACTCATAAGAATTACTTGTACATAACAATACTCATCTATCTCTATAAGTGTTTTAGAAGTGGGGCCTTAATCAAGGGTGGGGAATTTGTTTCCTATCAGGGGCCACTGACCCTCAGAAAAAATCAGTCACAGGCCACACAGAGCCCCACTAGGAGGTGGGGTTTACAGAGTCTCAGGGTTTCCTCTGGGGCCTAGGCTCTAGCATGGAATCAAAAAGGAATGGGCTCCAGGCTGGAGCAGAGAGTTGGGGTAAGGCTGGGGATAAGGGGTTTGTGATGTAGGAGGGGACACTGGGCTGGGACCGAGGGGTTTGGAGTGCAGGAGTGGGCTCAGGCAGGGGGTTTGGACAGGAGTGTGGGGTGCTGGAGTGGGCTCAAGGCTAGTCAAGGCGTTGGAGTGCAGGTTCTTGGAGGAAGCTTGGGTGAAGGAAGAGGCAGAGGGTTGGGTTGTGGGAGAGAGTTTGGGCTCTGGTGGAACAGGGATGAGGAGGTTGGAGTGAAGGAGGGAGCTCTGGGCAGGGGGGTGGGGTGCAGGCTCTGGGAGGGAGTTAGGATGCAGGAGAGGGCTCAGGGCTTGGGCAGGGAGTCAGTGTGTGAGAAGGGGAGCAGTTCCTGGCCCATGACAGCTGTGTGGGAGTATCTGCAGAACTTCCCTGATTGGCAGGCACCTCTAGCCTGGGGGAGGGGGAGAACCGAAGCCCAGAGCTTCCTACCCACTGCCCTGATGAAATTAAGGAGGGGGTTGGATCTAGCCATGAGCCAGAGGTTCCCCACCTCTTAACCTCACCTTCATTCCATATCTGACCCCCTTGTTCTGTTTTTTTTGGTTCAGGAGGAAGGATTCTTTCAAAAAGGTGTTTTTTTCTGAAGGAACCCCGTCCACATGGCTGTTTTTGTTTTCAGAAATGTCTCTTCCGGAAACACGCTCGCATGAGATTATGTAAATGAAGCATGAGATTTGTAAATCAGAGCTTCATTTGCATTTTGGATCTCTCTCATTTGCATTCCTCCTCCAAAAGGGGACTCTACTATAGCCGTAGCCAACAAGTTTTAGAACCACTAATGTAAGCTGAAGATTGTCAAAATTGATTGGTGATGTTTGGGAGCCTCTGTTTTCTGGTGTTCAGTTTGAGACCCCTCAAAGATGCCTGCTTTTCAGAGGGAGGGTGGTCAGCAATTTCTGAAAATGAAGCCTTTTTAAGGTGTCGCAGGTTGAACACCAAACATCACCAATCACTAAGCACTTGTTGCGACCTCCTGCATGGTGGGATATCTGTAGCTGGGTGGCCTGCATTTCACAGACCTTCCAGAATATGGAAAATCATTTAGTAATGATGTGGGTGGTGTCTTTCTTTAAAATGACCTGACAAACTGAGACTGACAAATCATTGGCATTTAAAAAATGTGTTGGCCTATGTATGCAGTGAAATAAGCCATTGGTTTTTCAACACACAAATCAATATGCTTTTTAGTCTCATAAGCCTGATCCTGCAAACATTTTTTTACTGGATGAAATACTGCCTATGCACAAGACCATGAGACAACTCACAGTAGTGAGTTTATGCCTGCTGGCTTATGCCCTGTTCTGCTAGAGGGAGTTTGCAGGATCAGTCTCATCATTCTGTTGGCAGAAAAACTACATCATGTCAAAGATTGTCATATTGACATCTTCAGACTGCATCTCTTTGCATGGTCTCCAATTAATCTTTCCTTACTATAGATTGACACAGTACCTTGTGTTAGCTGATAATGAACCAATGAAATGTATTATGCTAACTCTTTGCATCCTTAAAAAGTGGATGAGAATGTTCAGAAACAAAGTGAAAGTTTGCTTTGTACACTGTATTTGTGTTTTTTGGATTTAACCTTATTTTGTTTTAATTTGTAATAATTTTTAGTAGTACTAAAAAGCACAACTAAATTGAAAAAGTAGTGATGCCACACTGGCTACCTCTACACTTAATGAAAAACTTTAAAATGGCCGTGCTGATGGCCAAATCAAAGAATACTAATGAGCTGCTCGGAATCAGCTGATAGGAAGAAGGGGCTTTCAGTGGTGGCAGGGTCCGTTTGAAAAGGACCCCGGTGTAGACAAGATGCGCAGGAGCAAAATGCAGCACTTTCGAAGTGCTGCGGCCGGCAGCATGCTAATGAGGCTCTGAATATTCATTTCAGCACCTCATTAGTATTCTTCAATTTGTCCATTCACATGGCCATTTCGAAGTTTGGTTTTTTTTTTGTACTTGTAGACATGGCCACTTTTTCCAAAAGCAGCATATACCAAACTCATTATAGCTGTATAGACAAAAATAGATGTTGCCATATGCACCAGGAATATGATTATATCCCTGTAAGTACACACCTTGGAGCAGGCCAGAGTTACATATGATTTATCAGCAATAGGGTTCCAAGATTTTAATATTCTTTTGGCTTAGATAGTAACAAATGTCAAAACAGAAATAATGTTATCATTAGTCTAATTCTCTAGTTAGTATTTAAATTTGTTGAAAAAGCTTTTTCATAGTCAAAGGAAAGCCAATACATGATATTTAAATACAAATTCATGAATTTTCTGGTATAGGTTGGTTCTTAAAAGGAACAGTACTCTTTTTAAAGAAACAACTGGTCACAAAAGCAGTTTAACGGTCTTTTTATGTTGTATAACAGAAGAAATAGTCGAGAAAATCTACTTTTGTACTTTACGTTAATTAATCTACTTAAGTCAAGCCCCAAACATAAATTTAGAGAAGGTAAATTTATACTGAAAGGTTTGTTAGAAGAATGTCAAGTTATTTTACTTATTGTAAGTATTATAAATTCTTGCCCCAATTCTGTGGAAGGAATGAATGGTATAACATAAGATGCAATTTACTGGGGTTCAGTTTCCCACTCCTGGTAGAGACAAGCGAAATCAAACTATCTGGGGTCAGCAGTCAACTCCTGTACTACTTAGTAACGTGAGGAGTAAGTGAGGTCGAAAGGAGTATCTCCTGTCAATCTCCCAATGTGAGGACAGCCTGATATGTCAATTGCAGATAAGTTGATTCTAGCTATGCAAGAAAGGAGCTACAATTGCATATCTACAATCAACTTACCTGCCTACTGGTAGACTAGCCCAAAGTCTCAGAAACTGCACTCAACACCAAGCAAGCAAACCTAACATGCCCAGAATTGTAACTGATTTTTTTCTTCTTAGTCTGCAGTTTGGAAAGAGTTATTGCTGGCAACTATCGGGGAACAGTTTACAGATTGTTCTGCTGCAGGTAAAGAGATCATTTTCTTACAGTGCTTTCTTTTTATTTATTTGGATTTATTTTCAGTCCCTGTCCCAAGCACCAGGGTTTTGTTCAAAGTATTAAAACGTCCAACACTTAAAACTTGTGTCACAATACAGAAGTTCTCTCTCTCAAGAACACAGGTCAAAAAAGGACAGACAAGGTGTCCAGGCTGGTTGTGTGGGTCCAAGTGAACTCTAAACCAGAGTTCTTGATGTTTTTCTTTCTGAGGGCTACCCTCCATTCCCACCCCAATTATATAAAAATACCAGGACCCAATAGATAGGGAGCCAGGGCTCTGGGCATCAGATGTGGGGTTATGCAAGGTGTGGGATTGAAGGTTTGGGGTTTGTCCCTCCCAGAAGAGACCATCAGCTCTAGATTATTGTTCTCACCAGCCTCTAGTGGCCCAGCTTGAAATCCTTGCAGACTGGCACGTGTTCTAAGTTTTAAACATCTGTGTATCAGCCTGCATTCTGATAGCTAAATAGTAATTCCATGGCTTCAGGATTCTGGAAGACTCGGCAGGCGTCCCTTTACTTTTTATGGGCTGTTTTGTATCATTACTATCGAGACTCTGTCTTAAGCATTATATGTCTCCTATTACTATAGAGCCAGTATCTTCCTCAGACTTTAATGTAATTATTCTTGCAACATCTTTGTGGGGTTAGGAAGTACTGTTTTTCAATTGAACAGTTAGGGAATGATGGCCCATAGAGGTTAAATGATGTGCCCAGGGTCACAAAGGATTTCTGTGGCAGCGCTAGGAATGAACTGGACTCTCCTGAGTGCTAGGTTAGGACCTTGACAGTGGCCACCCTTCTTTTCACTTGATGTTATCACTTGAATCAAATCAGTTGTTAGTGTTAATTTTACTTGAAATGTGTTGCCTGTTGAGTGGAACTACTAAATTCAGACACTAAGCAGGTCATATTGTTCAGATGCAGTAATATAATTTCATTTCTTTTCAAATTAAATTAGTCCCTAAAATACCCTTGAGATTGCATGCTTTATTTGGGAATGGACTGCAGAAGTTTGGTGAGCGTAACCTTGCCTAAAACATAGAATCACGTTACATATTCCTGGTCATCAAACACTGGGAGAGGTTTGTATTGGTTTCAGAATACAAGGCTGAGTTAAGGGAATAGTCTGTAGCTTCTGAGGAAAGGAAAATGCTTGGGTAACTTGTCACTAGGCTGGGAAATAAATGCTCCAAATTGTTACTAAGCTAACTTTTCTGTTTGGTCAGGGAATGATAAAAATATATGTTTATAACTAAATTTATATGTTCTAAACAAAAGCCTCTGGTTAAACAGATGTTTATTGCCCTGAATATTTTATTTTGATTCATCATTTAGTGGAAAAGAATATGTCTTCTTCACTCTGTAATGCAGTTCAGCAAAGACTTTTCAAACAGGGAATTTCTCTCCATCCTAATAAGTACAGTAGAACAGAAAAGTAGTATTTGCCTCTCTTTTTGCCGTCTTGTTTCCAGCAAGGGTTTGTTGAGTTAGTATCACAAATAATATGCTTCTCTGACTAGGTTGCATGATTTTCAGCATTATGAGAAGCAGCGTAAAAGTGCCCCACATCCTTCCACAGTAAGAAATTTTAAAAATCTATGCCTGTTCTGTCCTCCTTATGCATAATTGAGCTGACATCGAGAAGTGAAAAATCATGTATGCCCTATACGCTTAATTATCTGTACAGAATCTGGTCCAAACTCAGTGATTCAGCAATAGACAAGAGAATTTTGAATACTGGTAGCCGCAGTGTGAAATTGATTATAGTCTTATTAATTTCATTCTCTTGCTGCTGCTGAGAATACAGTAGCAGCCCAGTAATAAAGCTTGCATTCTGGAGACATTACTGTCTCAGTCTCCATCACACATTTAAAAATAAAGCTTCACACACAGTGGTGACAGATCTCTTAGTCCCTCAGCATAAGTTCCTTATATTACTGAAATACAGAATTAAACCCAGAGGTATAGATAGTTTACAAATTGCCATTTCAGTTTAAGGTACGATTTACAGTAACTGCTGCAAGTAAACAAACACAGGTTTTACCTTGGTATTCCCTTCATTCTAGGCTGCTGTCTTTCGTTTCACATTTGAGTTTTGTACAGCACGTTCCACAGAAGCGTAACCAGCTAGTATAGACTCTTCTCCCTTTTCAGAAACTGATTATTTTTTCAATGCTTCTTCCTTTATTCAGATGACGAAGTAATAGGAGTTAGTGTCAGTGTTCGTGACCGGGAAGATGTTGTTCAGGTTTGGAATGTGAATGCATCTTCAGCAAGTGAAGCAACAGTTTTAGAAAAGATCTATGAACTTCTGCCACACACCTCCTTTAAAGCAGTGTTTTATAAGCGTAAGTACCATGCCAGTCTTTTTCTGAAAGTGATCATGGAAGAGCTGTATACTAGAGGATAACCTTGTTAAGTGACTGCAGAAATGTACTTTTATAGCGTGAGAATTTTCACTTTCTAATTATTGTAGCTTTTTTAGTTTCCTCTCTGCAAAATAGTGCAGGTATCTTTCATAGTTAAGATTTTTTGCCTTCAAATGAAATAATAAAAAAACCCTGCATAATCCTCAAGGTTGAGAGCTATGGTACATTAATGTAGTTATTGTATGGTAGCAATACAGTGAGGATTTGGGAGTTTCCATTGTGCCAAGCTCTATATAAACCCAATAGTAAAAATGGTAATTGGCTTTTCTTTTCCTTTCCTTCCTGACCACTCACCCTAATTATTGGCTTCTTCTGATTTTCTAATCTTAATTTAGACTGTAAGTTCTTCCAGACAGGGACGTGGTGAAATTCTTGCCTTTGTTGAAGTGAGAGGAGCCAGGATTTCATGTTCCTTTAATTCAGAGTGTACATCAAGGGTGCTATTTCACTAACTCGCTAATTATAGAATACTAGACCTGGAAGGGACCTCGAGAGGTCATCAGGTCCAGGTCTTGCCCTCAGGCAGGACCAAGCAGCGTCTGGACCATCCCTGATAGACATCTATGTGACCTGCTCTTAAATATCTCCAGTGATGGAGATTCCACAACCTCCCTAGGCAATTTATTCCAGAGTTTAACCACCCTGACCATTAGGAAGCTTTCCGAATGTCCAACATTAACCTCCCTTGCTGCAGTTTAAGCCCATTGCTTCTTGTCCTATCCTCAGAGGCCAAGGAGAACAATTTTTCTCCCTACTCCTTGAAGTACTTGAAAACCACTATCATGTCCCCTCTCAGTCTTCTCTTTTATGAATGAAACAAGCCTGTGTCTTTCAGTCTTCCCTCATAGCTCATGTTTTCTGACCTTTTATCATTCTTGTTGCTCTTCTCTGGACCTTCTCCAATTTCTTCACTTCTTGAAATGTGATGCCCAGAATTGGTCACAATACTCCAATTGAGGCCTAATCAGCGCTGAGTACTTGTGTCTCGCTCACAGTACTCCTATTAATGCTATCGTGGTGCTCTACTGGGAAGGAGAACAGAACGGAGGACTCCCTCCAGGGGTCTAAAGCAACACCTTTAAAAGTCAGTGGGAGTTTTTTGGATCAAACTGCAGCACAAAACATTAAGTTTACTTAGGACTAGATGTAGCAACTTGTATCCATGTGAGTAAGAGTTGCAGAGTCAGACCTGTAAGTACAGTCATACTAGACCTTATATTACACCTGGAGTGTTCAGGCATTTGTAACAAAAATCTTTATTTACAGCAGAGGTGGGCAAATATCAGTCCATGGACTGGATCCAGTCCACAAGGATTAGTTCCTGGAAGGCCCCCATCTCTCTATTTACATGTGCCTCCACAGGTGTCGGCCTATCACAGCTCTTGTTAGCCGCCAATCACTGTTTGCAGCCAATGGGAGTGGCGGAAAGCAGTGTCACAGTCTGCGACACCTGACACCACTCCCATTGGCCATGAACAGCATCTGCAGCCAATGAGATACATGATCACCTGATACCTGCAGAGGCACAGGTAAATGTGGCAGCAGTGGCCTGCCAAGGATTAACCCTAGCATGGTGCTGCTTTTTATTGCTCCCCCACTCCATTTAGAGTGAAGTTAATTTTGCAAGTAGGGGTAAATTGTCTTATTCTATTGAGTGCCTTCATTAAAACAGAATGATTCTTGCTGACGATAAAAGTAACAGGAGGAATGTGTTTTGTTCATCAAAATATACCTCAAATACTCCCCAAATCGCCATCCCCTAGCATTTTTTCTTAGTACTTGTTCATATAGTCAATTTAAAAGTTGTCTTTTTCCTTCTTTCTCCTCCCTTAGCCCACAGAGAGCATCACGCTTTTGAAGGTGGCCGTGGAAAACATTAACTGTGTCCTGTACAAAACCCATATTTGTCATCTGTTTTGGTAGTGGTCAGAGCGGGGAGATGGATGGGCAGAAGCCTTGTGGAAGCACCACATCTGCTGGTCATTTTCAGTTTGTTTCTAATGCTTTCTATTGGGCCATTATCACTCAAAATGAAGAAAGTGGTTGCCTTGATTACTAAACATGGTGCTCCTAACTTCTCTGGATTTCTACATTCTCCATTTTAGTTTCCTTATTGGGAAAGTAATCGGCCACCTGTTTTTTTTTTTTTCCAGTCAGACTGTATTTGTATTTGTTTTGTTAAACTTAGAGGACTTTCATTTATTTGAGGTAGCTGTACTGTATTTAGTAAAATGCTAATATGCACAAACATGATATGCTGCTTTTCTAGGCTTGCTGTACATAGAGAAAAACTTGCTTGGTGAAACGTGTTTTCAGTATTTGTTTTGAAACATTCCTATCATGTTAAGATTTACTCACTGTCTTTGTCCCAAGAGAGAAATTGCACTGCATTATTCTAATGTAACATCATCTGGTCTTGCACTGAGAGTAGCACACATACTGTAAAAATAAATAATAATCACTGAATGAGACCCTCCAAACAAAGAACACATTTGTATTGGAAATTCTGTGAGTTGTTGTAAACCAGCATTTAATTTATGAGCTCTCAAAACAGCACATTGAGCCTAGATCTTTCAATAAGTAGTAGGTTTTTTTTTGTATGCTTTCTTAGGAAGTTTTTTGGTGCACTCAATTAAAAAAAAAGGCTCTGAGAGGGAGCTGTGTTTAGTCTATAGCTTCACAAATTACAATCAGTCCTGTAGCGCCATAGAGACTAAGAAATTTATTAGGTCATCAACTTTCATGGGGTAAGACCCACTTCCTCAGGTGATTGCAATAGACTAATAGAATCCAGGGTTTATCTAGCTGGGAGTGGGAGAGAAAAGAGAATTAAAAAAATAAAAAAGGTTATCTGTCACTAGTAGGACCAACTGACAAAGTAAATTAAGTAGGATGTGTCCCATTCCTGCCAATATCAAAGGTGGGGAAATTGCCCTAAGTGTAATGCATTCTCCTAAATGGATCCTTCTCTTACCTTGTTTGGATCATTTTAAGCCTGTACCTGCACCCAGAAAGGCCAGTACCATAACTCCTCTTGGCTTCAGTGCAAGCAGATAGCCCCCACTGTATTCAGTTTCAGCTATGGCAGCGTCTTAAGCAAGGTGGTTTTGAATTTAGAAAAATGAGGTTAATTAACATTTTACAGCATGAATGTGAATATTTACAGTGTTAACCTCCAAGTGTGTTTTTGTCTATATTAATTATCAGTGGTTTCAGTATGTTTTATTATAGTACCAAAGATTTATTAACTTAGTTCTTTGTATTAAAGGAAGCTACAAAGTGGAAATGAATGTGTACTCCTCTGAGTATTACTGGGTTGATGTGTTTGTTTGGACAGTGTTCATCTTGCACTGATTTCCACATATTTGGTATATTAAGAGGCAACTGTTGAAATTAAATACATAAATAAATAAAATTTGCTTTTATTTCTACCATGTCATCTGTATTTATGAATTATAATTGTGCAGTTAGTGAGGATTATTAATTAAACACAATTTTTCTAAAATCAAATGACCTGCTTCAATAATTGTCTTCTGGAATTGAGTTACTAGAACTGCTTTCTTAAACCTAGATATGTTTGGATGAAAATTAGTTTCCAAGAAACTATATATATAATCCTAAGCATACATCAAAATATTTATTTTTAAAAATTCAAAATATTTTTGTTAGATTGTGACAAAAGGGCATGTTTGATTAACCTTTATCAGAACTGCCTCTTGTGTGTTTTAAGTAGTAAATATGATTTGGGGTTTGTTTTTCTTTTGAAAGATTACCTTTTCTTTTTACGTCATTTTAAACTTTGCATGTAGTTTGATGTTCGGAAATAAAAGCAAAGAGACTTTATGCTCCTCTTAATGACTTGCTGCTTTACAGTGTACATTGTTACAGTGTCTCAGAATATGACATTTACTAGTTACTGTTGTTTGCCTACGTGAGCACACTTGTGTCATGAATTGTAAGGATTTTGTTCCATTGTGTTGTATTAGGAACATATCCTTTCTTGGTTACCCCAGAAAAATTGGTTAAAAATTTTTAAAATTTTATATTTTAACTTAGAATAAACTACAAACTAAGGAAACTGTTTAAATTATTTCTAAGATTTCTTGATTACACCCTACCATTACACAGCAGAATATCTTGTAGAAATGCAAAGATGCACTTTGTGTGCCAGGTGACCTGCCTCTTGCTTATTTTCTGAGGTCCAGATTCAACAAAACACACACACACTTCAATTCCATTTCCTTAAGCATCTCGCTCAATAGGGATTGATTTATGCATATCCTTAAGGGCCCTCACCTTTACCTATGCTATGAAAGGGAATAGTCTCTACTTTGTATCCCCCTGGAAATGAGTAGTACCAGGACCCAGAAAGCTGGAGCTCCTGGTTCTGCACAAGCTGTTGTGAGCACGTTTGCCAAATTCACATAGCCAAAAAATCCTTCACTCAACAGTGTGGAGTTGCCAGTCAGTGTCAGGCCCTGTCTATACCACTGTGCACCATCAACCTAAGTTACACAACTTCAGCTACGTGACCTATGTGGCTGCAGTTGACGTACTTAGGCCTGCTTACCACATTATCTTCACCACAGTTAATCAACAGTTGCTTCTCTCCTGTCACCTCTGCTTGTTCTCCTCATTGTGGTGGATTATGGGAGTCAAGTGGAGAGTGCTTGGTGGTTGGTTTATCACAGCTACACTCTCCCAATGCCCAGATTGCTCAGGGTTATGAAGTTGGCGAGGGCACTTGTTTTACAATGTTAACTGTCAACATCTGTTTTCCTTCTGAGCGCGTGCTGGGGCTGGATAATGGCATAGCAGATGCCTCGTCTACTCCAATGTGACAGATTTTGTGAGCTTGCACCCGGAGCTAGCAGCAAACACAAGGAGATGCCGCTGCCTCTCGGGCACCTCAGAATATGATGTGGTTGGCAGAATGGAGAACTGGGTTCCAGGAGCACAAGTTGTTTGGTTTGGACGGCAGATTTTGTGGTTTCTGGGTTAAAGACTATGTAGTGGCTGGCGCCACTTGTTGAGCCAAAAGAACCATTCATTGTGAGATGTCTGGGAACCCACTTGGGTTGCGGGGAGGCAGCCAAGCTAACTGCCGACGACTCCTTGTGGCGGACGCCTAGCACAGGTATTCCACAGGAAGGGCATCCAGGGAACAGACAAGTGGCCTGGTAAAGGACTTAAAAGGCGGTACTGGATAAAGGAACAGAAAAGGGAAGGGAGTTTGGGAACACCTATAATTGGTACAGCAGGTAGCCAATCGCAGCCCCGATAGCCCACCTTAGCCCTCGTGTAAGGATGGTGGATGTAAAGGTCCAAGCTGTGGCTTGGCTGTGGGACATTGATGGAAATCAGTGGGGGCTGGTGGAGATCTGGGTAATTATTTAAACAAACATTGCTTGACCTGCGCTGTGTGTTTTTATCTGCTGGGTAGTCCCAGACATCTGTATAATAAAGTTGCCACCTGATTAAAACCCATGTGAAGTGTTTCCTGTACATCTTTTGGTGCATCCATTTTTTGACATGTTACAGCAGTGGTCCCAAAAGTGGTCACTCCAAAAACACCGCAAGTGTTTTTCTGTGAGGTGTTATTGTACCTGGAGATCTGCTTCATGGAACATGATGAAATGACCATTGCGGCGCTGTAAAATAACCTGACTGTTTTCAAGATTGGACGGTAATACAGAGGGTCTTGATTAATGTTCCCTCATCTTTCCCATCCATGGGCAGATTTTTTTTCTGTCTATGTGTGGCATAAATTTTATTTTCATGGCGGCATGTGTGAATGTGCACCACCAGGAGAAACACCATCCTTGCTGGGCAGTATTGGAATCTCTCTTGAGCAGCTGCACAGCCACACATCTTACAGGGAACCCTGGATGCGATTCCTTGTTCTAAAAATCGTAACAGCATTTGCAAGTTTAATGGTGTTGGCCCTGGTTTCCTTGCCGAGTGACTGCATTTTGCTTATACCATGTAAATTCAGCAGAGGAGAGCGTTTTCTTACACAATGAGAACTGAAGTGTTGCTTTGCACTATGAAACATTTTACTCACATCCAAGTTCAAAGCAGGTGAAGTGATGCTTGTATATAACTATAAAGCACAGTAAGTTTTCTTCAGCAGAAGGTATGACATTTGCAGTGATGTATTTGAACAGGACACAGCCTCAAACTGAGCCTTGTCTCCCCAAAGTCAACACTAATTTTGTGCTCTCTTTTTAAACACATATTGCTGCACAGTAAATTTGTGTGGAAATAGGAGTGTCACAATCTTACCGGCACCAGCCCCATGACGTTTAACTTGTATTTCATATGCAGACTCCCTAAAGTTTTTGAACTGTGGCGTGGATCCCTTTGGGGATCTTTGTCTGTGCAGGGGGTTTGCCGACCAGAGGTGGAAAACCACTGTTCTGTGGAAATGACAACGATTCGTGGACCCCTTAGTGCAGTCTGCAGATTCCCAGATAGGAAGCCCCTTTACTGGACTATAGCACTGTTTGGGATTTGGATCAGATCTCACAAACAAGACAAAGTCAGGCCATGGCTGTGGCTGGCTGCGGGTCTTTTATCTGGGACAATGCTTTTTATGGCGCTGGTACTTACTGGTACTAAGAACCAGCATCTTGGAGTCCCAGCCGTGGCATTCGCTGGGGAGGTGAGGAGCCGGCTGAGTACCAGCTCCTCTTTGGCTTACAAAAAAGCACTGAGCTAGGGTATTGGAGGAAGTCATAGATGGTAACTCCACCTCCTGAGTTAGTGCTTAGCCTGTGCTCTGGTGCACTGTCAGTAACTCCACGGGGCTATTTTCAAGACTGGATATTAATACCGAGAGTCTTGACCAGTGTTCCCTCAGTCAACACAGAGGAATTTGCAACAATTTGTGTTGCTCTTTCCCTAGATGGTTTGTGTTTGGAGGAGGGAGGAGTGGCAATTGACCATGCAGCTAAAAATTGCACTTTTCTATTGGTGGAATAAAAAGTAGAGTGTCAGGTGCCTACCAGAAAGAAACCAGCTGATTGAGGGACGAATCTGGGAGCTCTTTGTATTTCCTTTGACCGGCCATTCCAATCCTCTTAACAGGAATGCCCAGAACAGATCACACATTTGCATTATCTCCAATTCATGACACTCAGTGCCTGCACATGAAGGATACAACAGACTGAGAGGTGCTAAAAGCCTTAGGTACTATATGGCTTCTTCCAGCTGAACATGTGACCGACCCAGACTAGCCAGCTGCTGTAGGCTCATGGAAGGGAGATATGCTGGGCTCTGGGTAAACAGATTCCACTGCCCTGAGTGACTATTTGCATGCTGTGAAGTGGAGCAGGTCTAAGCGGGCCCAGTGCTAAGGCTCCTCCCCCAGCTTAGTGGGAGGGGCTACTGGGCCCAAGACGCAACTGATTGCTTGGGGCAATCAAGCAGGCACCTGGGGCCAGTTAGGAGCTTGCCAGAAGCAGCAGGCTAATCAGAGCACCTGCAGGCATTTAAAGCCTGCTGGGATTTGTCTAAAAGGTCTCCATGCTGGGCAGGTAGGAGAGAAAAGGTGCACTGGTGAGTTCTGAGGCTTGGGAGCAAGGTAGAGGGCTGTGAAGCAGCAGGATGAATGTGCCAGGTACCAGTGGGAAGGAGTGTTTGGGGAAGTGACCCAGAGAAGAAGCTGCTAAATTGGAAGTAGAGGAAACCCTGTTTGTGGCTGCTGCCTTAGGGTCCCTGGACTGCAATGCAGTAGAGGGCAGGCCTGGAAACCCACTTGCTCCCCTGCAACCTTCCCACACCCTTACAGGGACCCCTGCTCTGAGTGGAAGCCAGCACTAGGGAAGGGGCTTCACCCCAAGCTGTGGACTAGGCTCTGATGCGGATGGCTCAGTGGATACTGCCTCTGGCCTCTTGTACAGGGAAGGCAGCTGTGTGCAGGGTCACAGTGAGCCTCTGAGACAAACACTAATCTGTCTGAAGTGCAGGATGCTAGTGGCCTGGCCAGAGCTCTGCCCCGATAGGTATACAAAGCAGAACGGCCTTTGTGTCTTGCCTGCTGCAAAAGAAAAAGGTCTTGTTAAATCACAACGTATACCTTTCCCAGCACACTGTCTTTTAGTCACATTCTTGAATGTGACAGTCTCTTTTTCTTAAAAACGAAGAGGAGAAAATGCAGTTCATTTCTTGGTCCTCTCCTTTTCATTCTTTATCTGAGGATGGGGGTGATGAGAACAGTACATTTAAATATAGCAGGCAATCCCTTGTTTTGATTTAAAAAAAGAATCTGCAGTCTTAAGTGCCTTAACTCTGACAGGTCTCCTACCTTCCTACGTTGACACGTTAACAAAGGATGAATTACGCCACAGCTCCCAAACCACTCAAGACATTTAAAATGTAGCGTGTGCAGAGCAGGGGTGCGGGGAGGATGAGAACCTGTCTGTACACACCACTTCCAGAAAAGCCAGACCTCTTTCCTGTTGGGTTGCATAGGTGTATGGCATTCGCTTCAGGAAAGGTGCGTGTACATTGGAAACTTTTGGGAGCAGGGACCAATGTCCTACATGCAACGTCTAGCACAAGAGGTTTCTGGTCAATAACCAGAGTTCTTAAGTGCTACCACGCAGAGACTATGGTGTTTTCATTGCCTTGTATGCACAGGACTATCACTTCACTATGTGAATGATGCAGTGCGCATAGGCCCTAATATTTGGCCCTTTGTGTTGTGTCTGTGTTGTCATTGCATTGTTTCTTTATAGTTTATTGACTCTGCAGAAAATGGACCATAACAACAAGCCGAGTCAAACATATCTGTAGAAGTCAAATAACAAGCAGTCCTGGGACACCTTAGAGACTAGCTAATTTATTAGGCCATAAACTGTTATGAGAAAAGCCTGCTTCTTCAGGTGAATGGAGTAGAAGAATAGAATCCAAGGTTTATAAATCCAGCTGTATAAACTCTGGGTTCTATTGTCTATTCCGTTCACCTGCGGAAGCAGGCTTTACCCACATATGCTCAGGATCTAATAAATTCGTTAGTCTCTGAGGCGCTTTGGGACTGCTTTGCTGTTTGCGATGCTACAGACTAACACAACTCCCCCTCGGAGACAATGTCGACATCAACGTACACTTCGTTGTAACTCATGCATGAAAGGTACCAGCAATTTTAACATTATGCTGCCCAAGTGGATTGTCTGGGGAGGGATACAACCTTGCGGTATGCGGAGCGGCTGCAGCATGTAAAACAACCCGGTTTAGTGCAGTATGCCCGCCCGGGCCGGGGCGCTCTTGTCTGCTGCCCTTGGGAGGAAAGCACTTGCTGCTGCTTCCCTTTGCTCCCCATGCTGCGGAAGCACTCACATGCACCGGTGATACGTGGGGCTTTTGTCATCGTGGGGCTTTTGCTGGCCCTGGCACCTGCCAACAAGACAACAGGCGCGAGTGTGTGTGAACTCCTCAGGCTCACAGATCTGAACCACCACCTGTCAGCTCCCACTGGGGCAACCCTGTCGGCTCCTCCCGGCAGAAGAAGGGGTGAGCCTTCAACCTTCCACGTGTAGTACATGGCACCCACCTTTATTGCTACAGCCTATGATGGCTGCTGACCAGGCAGTCCCATTCCTGCTTGTACTTGGCCCAGCCTGGAAATATTGGAGCAGAAGTCAAACAGTTAAACGGCCACCTTCTGACAGTGCAGATTAATACACTACCGCAGAGGCGAGGCAAAGCCCTATCTGCTGTATGCAGCGTGGGCACTGACAGCTCTCACCATGCTGCAGGCGGCATCTCCAGAATCACATGAGGCTGCCTTTGGCAGTCTTCCCAGGAGTGAGAGCACCTAGGGACATCAGCTGAGAGGGTGGGAGCTTGGAAATCTTCCACTGCAGGCAAGAGGATTTCTTGGAAAACCCAGGGAAGCATGGTTCTGTGAATGACCGTACCCAGCTCCTATAGGCAGTTTTCATCAACAGACCTCAGAACACTTGGCAAAGGGGCCAAGTATTGTCCCCGTTTTACAGGTGAGAAAACGAGGCACCAAGAGATCTAAGTGATTACACTCTGTAAGGTACCGCAGGACTTGTCATTTTTAAACGCCTGTCAAGGTTCAAAGCGAAGGTCTTGCACTCAACTGGCCTGAGCCATGGTGAGTGTGTGGCCAGCGACTCAAACACTTATATAATCAGAGGGCTGCAAAGAGTCTCAACATGCTGATACAGAGCCAAAACCTCAGTCCAGGGCTTGACACATCCCCAAGTTACAGCACCACGTTTCAGTGTGATTGCTTGGTTTGGGGAATAGGGGGCAGCTAAAACATATTTAAGTGTGCAGCTCAGTCCTGCCAAAGGATCCCCTGCTGTGGTTCCTTTTGCCCAGACAGAGCCACCCTGACTTCACTAAGGCTTCATGCAGATTTGGCTGCCTATGAGTGAATTCCACTGGGGGGTCAGGCTTGGGGTTAGTTAGGCTACACTCAGGCCTGACAGTTGGTGGGAGCAGCTGCCCTGGGGCCCTGCAACTCAGTCCGGGGGTCCTGGCTGCCAGAGCTGTGGGCCCTTTAAATTGCAGCGAGAGCACAGGGCAGCATGCTCTGGACAGGACTAAGGAGGGGTCCTGAATGCAGCTTAGGCAGAGAAATGTCTTGTCTTCTGCAACTCACCAATTGCTATATGTCCCAATGCCTAGAGAGAGGCAGCACTCTCCCCTGCTCAGGGGCAGAAACCGGTACCTAGGACACATACTGCAAACACTTTGGTTCTGAGTGAATTTAAAGACCTCCAGAGTTTGGCAGCAGCCAAGCAAGGGTTTCCTTGATTGCAGTGTCACCTTAAAAGGATTTAGGCACATCAATCTGTGGGCTAAGTGTCTCAGTACCTTTGTGGACTTGGGTCTAAATCCATTAGCTTTATACAGTTTAGTCACAGAGGGCCACAAGGAATCACGCTTGGTTATGTACGAGTACACTCACTGCCCTGAGCGGTCGACTCTTCTCTTTCTAGCTATGATTATTAGTCTTCTGAATAGTTCTCATCGTGCACATGCCAACCAGGGTATCTTGGAAAAGGGGACTACTGTGTGTGTCTTTTGGCCCAAGCAGGGTGGAAACGTTCTAAATTTCAATGAAAAAGATTTATTTTCCTTTTCGGTGCCTTATTAATTTCTAGTCACATGGCAACCTGTGCTGCAAGGCACTGCATTGCCAAGGCCCTAGCAGGACCAACGTGTCATCTGGTGCAGCACTGTGTTATCAGAGAGAGCTGCAGCATAATGTGCGGTCCTACACTATTTGCTTTTAAAAAAGATTGTTAACTATTTCTTGTGGGGAAAAAACTATTTTTGACAAGGGCAAGTTACTTTTTCCAGAATGGTCAGTCTTTGGCTGAAAACCCATTCCTCTTGGGCTGTGGACTAAATATCAGTGAGAACCACTGGTCTAATGAGCTGCACGTGGGACTACTGTTTCTAATCCAATGATTCAGGCCTTGTTCATGTCATCCAATTTCTCATACTAAACCATGTTCCCTCTCCCACAGGGTGTTTCTGAGAACTAATTAATGATTAGCTATTTATTAAATGCCAAGTCTTGTTGTTTCACTAGAGCCAAAATAAGACTCCTGGGACTAGAGCTGTTAAATCTAGATGGGAGGTGGAACTGATCTTCTTCCCCCACTGTAATGGTGATGCCAGCATCACAAATGAAATTGTCAGGCAAGGAATACGGTTGTTTCAGAGCAATGCTTTCAAAGCCGGCTCGCCGGCCCGATTTCACATGTGCAAGCAGAACAATTTATATATTTAACTTCTTGGTTTGTGCAGACGGATGGGCAGTGAGCCATTACGAGGATCTGGACCCACAAATTGGAGAAATTGTTTTGAAAGATGGGGCAGTTTGATTACTGGCTCGTTAAATGTTTGTCTTGAGTCTGGTCTTGGAACTGTTAGTGGTTACGTCTGTAAGTCGTAAGAGACGGAACGTATGGGAAAGAAAATATTGGTACGTTGGATTTGTATTACTTTAGCCTGCAGACAGGCACTCCTATGGGGAAAGAGATTTACAGAAGCAATAGAGCAGTAGTTTTACTTTCTGGGGATGGTATAGAACTGTGAACATTTTAACTTGTAGATTAATATCAAAAAGTTGCTGATTGTTCTCAATATTTTGCTGTGACTCATCAGACAAACGTTAACAGGACATCAGTTTTACTGACTTCTTAGTACTTTGGGTTAATATTCACCCACATGCTGGAAATAATGCACTTTAGCCTACCATCTGGATGAACTGACCTTCAGTAGAACCTCAACATTACAAACTCCTCGGAAACGGAGGTTGTTCGTAAATCTGAAACGTTTGACTCTGAACAGACCGTCATGGCTGGTCCCCGTAAATTTACTGCTGAATGCTGACGTAACTGAGCTTTGAAACTTTACAGTGCAGAAGACCTGCTGCTTTTCTCCATCTCCACTGAAATGAAACAAGCTGAGAAATGGTTTCTTCAATTTGTCCATCTGTTTGTAGCTGTTACTTTTATCTCAGGTCTGTACTGGATTTGCTTTATTTTTTTTTTATTTTGATCTGATTCAGAATGAGTGGTGTGATTGACTGGTGCCTTCGTAATGCTGCTTTTCGTAACTCTGAGGTTTTGCTGCGCTTCATGGAAAAGCTTTTTGAGGGTATGTCTTTGCTGCAGGGAAGATCGACCCTGCCATGGTCTATCCCCTAGAGTTTGATTTCAGTGTGCCTAACAGGGACACGTTAAATCACACTTACTGGGCAACTGTGTCGGTACGGGTACTCCTGCCCCACATTAGGAGTAGGGGATGTCGATGGGAATGTGCTCCAATCAGCCTCCTGTAGCAGAGACCGTGGGAAAATCCAAATTAAGGTACGTTGACTCCAGCTCTGTAATTAACATAGCTAGAATTGCATACCTGAATTCAACTTTCTGCTGTGGTGTAGACCTGTCCTCAGTAAAGCTGGTTGGAAAAAATAATGTGGTGAAATATTTCACAGTTCTGGAGTTGCTTTTTTCAGCATTTGAAATTTGTTTCTGAACTTCAATTTTTTCATTTATAAATTGAGGTTTCATTTTTACCTTACCCCTCCTTTTATTGCCCCTTTCCTCCCCTAGAAAACTAAAATCAAGCATGTGCTTAAATTCAGAGACTACTGTTCTGCAAGGTGGGTGCCAACCTTACAGCAAGTCCTCCTTTATTCTGCACTGGATAGCATCACTTGGTCAATAGGGCGCTATTCAATGTAGGAGTGTCAGAATTGGGCCCTCAGACAGCAGGACGATCTGTAAAGTAACTTCGTTGAAATCTGCACTAAAACAACCTATTTGTGTTCCAAAAACACGGCCCTGCAGAACTCAATAGGCGTTTTGTTGTTGACTTCAATGGGGCCAGGGCTTTGCCTACAGAATTTTGACAGAAAACACAGTAACTGTTTTGTTTTTTATTAACAATGGCTCACACACAGCTATCGTTTGATCAGATTGGATTTAATTTTCATTTGTTGCAACAAAACTTATTTTCTTGGCTCTAGTGTTTCTCCTGTAATTAATTACTGTCCATTTACTTGGCTGGTGGAAAATCCTATTGCCTCAGCAGGATTCCTGGAGGAGTTTCTGCATCTGCTCATTCCAGTTGTTTGTATTTCATTCCATGGCCCCAGCTGATACAAATGGTCTGTGCTGCTGAGCTGTTTAGTAGAGTTTACTCAACGCTGCTAGAACCATTATGTCACTAACATCTCGTCTGCTGCAGTGTTGTTTGCCTTTATTAGCGGAGTTCAGGGCAGGGTGACGAAAGTATTTTATTTTCCTATTTTATGCCTTCAAGTTCAGGCACAACACCGCACTAGGGTCAATGCTATGTATGCCCAGCTACAGCAAAGCCCCCCCCTGTTTATTCTCTCTCACTTTTTGTTTTTAAACTCTGGTTGCATTTTTCACTGCAATCCTTCCAGATTAGGATGTACGTTATTTAGTAGCTCTAGGAAGAATTAGAGTTCAGTGAGACTACATGGTACATTGGAAGATGGACCCTGATTGGGTCCGAGGTCAATTTCATGCACCTGGTAGAAACGCACAAAATCAAACTATCTGGGATTGGCAATTGGCCCTTGTGCACCTCAATATCAGGAGGAGTAAGGGAGGTTGATGGTAGAGTTTCTCCTGTCAACCTTCCTCTCTGAAGACGGCCCCATAAATTGATCATAGATAAGTCAATTCTAGCTATGCTAATGCCATAGCTATAATTGTGTATCTACAATTGACTTAACTCCCTAGTGTAGACCAGGCGTAAAACCTTTTACATCCATGAAAACAAAGAAACCTCAGATGTGAAATATTTTTTTTTGTCTTTGGCATCTGTGACAGGCTACACCACTTGTGTTCCCATCCTACACATTACTGTAGTAACTTTTGTACAAGCATATCACACAATCACAGAATCACAGGGCTGGAAGGGACCTCAGGAGGTCATCTAGTCCAGCCCCCTGCTTCAAGCAGGATCAACCCCCACTAAGTCATCCCAGCCAGGACCTTGTCCAGCCGGGACTTAAAAACCTCAAGGGATGGAGAATCCACCACCTCTCTAGTCAACGCATTCCAATGCTTCACCACCCGCCTGGTGAAGTAGTTTTTCCTAATATCTAACCTACACCTCTCCCTCTTCAACTTCAGACCATTACTCCTTGTTCTGCCATCTGACACCACTGAGAACAGTTTCTCACCCTCCTTTTTAGAGCTTCCCTTCAGGAAGTTGAAGGCTGCTATTAAATCACCTCTAAGTCTTCTCTTCTGTAAACTAAACAAGCCCAAATCCCTCAGCCTATCCTCATAGGTCATGTGCTCCAGACCCTTAATCATTTTTGTTGCCCTTCACTGAACCTGCTCCAGTAAATCCACATCCTTTTTATACTGGGGGGCCCAAAACTGTACACAATATTCCAGATGTGGCCTCACCAGTGCCGAATAGAGGAATAACTACTTCTCTAGATCTGCTCGAAATGCTCCTCCTAATGCACCCTAGTATACTGTTAGCCACCTTGGCTACAAGGGCACACTGTTCACTCATATCCAACCCTTCATCCACCATAAACCCTAGGTCCCTTTCCATCGTACTGCTGCTGAGTCAGTCGATCCCCAGCCTATAACAATGCTTGGGATTCTTCTGCCCCGGGTGCAGGACTCTACACTTCTCCTTATTGAATCGCATCAGATTTCTTTTGGCCCAGTCATCCAATTTATCCAGGTTCCTCTGGATTCTCTCTCTACCCTCCAACGAATCTACCTCTCCCCCTAGTTTTGTGTCATCTGCAAACTTGCTGAGGGTGCAATCCAGTCCCTCATCTAGGTCATTAATAAATATGTTGAATAACACCAGCCCCAGAATCCAGATATTGAGCCATTGACCACTACCCATTGGGCCCGACCATCAAGCCAGCTTTCTATCCATCTTATAGTCCAAGGATCCAATCCATATTTCCTTAACTTATGGATAAGAATGTTGTGGAAGACCATATCAAAAGCCTTTCTGAAGTCAAGGTATATCACATCCACTGACTTCCCCATGTCCACAGAGCTTGTTACCTCGCCATAAAAGCTCATCAGATTGGTCAGGCAGGACTTGCCCCTGGTGAATCCAGGTTAGCTACTTTTGATCACTTTCCCCTCTTCCAAGTGCTCCAAAACTTATTCCTTGAGGATTCTCTCCATTATTTTCACAGGGATTGAGGTAAGGCTGATGGGTCTATAGTTCCCTGGATTGTCCTTCTTTCCTTTTTTAAAGATGGGCACTACGTTTGCCTTCTTCCAATCATCCGGTATCTCCCCTGATCTCCAAGAGTCTTCAAGGATAATGGCCAATGACCTCTGCCAATTCCTTCAGTACCCTGGGTGCATTAAATCCAGACCCATGGACTTGTGTGCATCTAGTTTTTCTAGATAGCTCAGAACTTGTTCCTTCCCCACAGATGTCTGCCCTCCAGCTTCCCATACTGCATTGTCTAGGACCGTCATGTGGAAGTTGACTTTGTCCGTGAGGACTGAGGCAAAAAAAACCATTGAGTACTTCAGCTTTTCCTGCATCATCTGTCACTAGGTTACATCCTTCATCCAGTAATGGCCCTTCACCTTCTCCGATAACCTGTTTATTGTTCACATGCCAGTAGAAACCCTTCTTGTTACTCTTCACATCCCTTGCCAGCTGCAATTCCAATTGTGCTTTTGCTTTCCTGATTACTGCCCGGCATTCTCTAGCCGTATGTTTATACTCCTCCTTAGTCAACTGTCCACGTTTCCATTTCTTGTACGCATCCTTTTTGAATTTAAGCTGACTAAGGATTTCCCTGTTAAGCCAAGCTGGTTGCCTACCATGTTTGCATTTCTTACTATGCAGTGGGATCGTTTGTTCCTGTGCCTTCGGTAAGACTTCTTTAAAATACTGCCAGTTCTCTTCAACTCTTTTCCCCTTCATCTTCATTTCCCAAGGGATCCTGCTCATCTATTCTCTCAGGGAGTCAAACTCTGCTCTTCTGAAATCAAGGGTCTGTATGTTGCTACTCACCTTTCTTACTTTAGTCCAGACCATGAAATCTATGATCTCATGGTTGCTGCAGCCCAGGTTCCCTCCCACTTCTATTTCTTCTCTTAGTTCTTACCTGTTTGTGAGCAGCAGGTCAAGTTGCGCACGACCCCAGTCGGTTCCTTTAGCACTTGTACCAAGAAGTTATCTCCAACATTCTCCAAAAACTTCCTGGATTGTCTGTGTGCTGATGTGTTGGTCTCCCAACAAATGTCCGGATGAGAACCAGGGCCTGTGATTTGGAAGCTTCACTTAGCTGCCTGAAGAAAGCCTCATCTATCTCCTCTCCCTGATCTGGCGGTCGATAACAGACACTAACTACAACATCACCTCTATTACTTCCACCTCTCAGATTAACCCAAAGACATTCAACTGGATTTTCTCCTTCCTCATACTGGAGCTCTGAGCAATCATACTGCTCCCTCACACAGAGCGCAACTCCTCCTCCTTTTCTCCCGTCTGTCCTTCCTGAACAATTTATAACCTTCTATGACCGTGCTCCAGTTATGCGAATCGTCCCACAAAGTCTCCATTATTCCAACCACCTCATACTTCTTTGACTGTGCCAGGGCCTCTAATTCTTCCTGTTTGTTCCCTAGGCTTCTGGCATTAGTGTACAAAAGTCTTAGAGAAGGGGCCGATTGCCCCACTTTCTCCTCTTCACCCAGTGTCATTTCCAAACTTATAATTTGCTGGCCATTATTGTCCTGGTGAAATGTATGTAGCAACATTGTACGTGAAATAAGATTCCCCTGCATGGTGTTATAACTGTGTTCCAAAACCCACAGCCCCACCCTGGCAGAAGTCAGGTACGAAGGCACATGTGCTTGCTTTAATTTACGTGTAAGCAGTACACAGTCATCAAGCAAGGAAGGGAAGCAAAGGAAACTGAAACAGGTGAAAGAACAGCCAGCAGGGAACATCCTTCCCCATAGATTGTTTGTCTCCTATTCCCAGCTGGAAAGGCTGTTCAAAGAGGAACAGGTGCCTAAAAAAGCCAGGTTGTACCCTAAGCGATCCTCTCCCTCTGTCTGTTTCTGGCATTGCCCCTAAGAAGATAAAGACACTAATTTGTTGGAAGCATGTGATGAGAATTTTCACTTGAATACAGTTTGTCTCGCTCGGCACTGATAAGCATTTTACCATTAATTTTTTTTGTAACCCTTTCTGACACTAATGCCTCATTGCTTGCACTGCCCATAACATTTCTCTGTGGAGTTAACAAACTTACCTAACCCAATGTGTTTTAAACTGAAGTGTCTGGTAACTCTAGTTTAGACTACTAGATCGTATATTGGCCCTTTCAAGGAATACTGGAGTTAAAACATTTGTACTGTCCAAAAGAAGGCTGCACAGTACAGGAAGTGGATTTCCAGGGGGAAAGCCTGGACAGAAGGTGTGTTGGCGGTCACCCAGCAACATAGCCCACGTTGGTGAGAGTCAGGGTGTAACTGGCTGGCTGCAGTTATACACAGATCACTCAGATTGTGGCTTGCAATGCATGCTGGAAGGCTGCTTGTGAGCAGTCCAGTTTGGAGGTATTAGAGCAAATCATTCAGAGGCATCCAAAGGTGTGGAGTAGGGGTGACTCAGTCCTGCTTTAGTCTGAATTGTACACCCATGTTTCCAAAGAATCAGTTTCCAGCCTTCTAGTAAATCACTGAATCATTGTTTTGTTTTTCCTGCTGCAATTGACAAACTGCAGCTACTGATAGTCAATCAGTAATAACCAAGTTTGTATAATATTACACATCTTTATGTCTAGCTGTCTGAGTGAGAAGGTAGCATGTCTTCAAGGAAAAAGATTCTCTGCTTTGTGCTCATGGCCTGTACTACAACATTCTTTGGAAGCTCTTAGTTGTTGGTAATAGGAGTTTTGGCAATAAAACATTCTTTAAGTTCTGTGTGGAGTCTAATGGGCTGGGGACTGACTGGTTAAGTAACAGTGCAGCAGAAAAGGACTTGGGTATTGCAGTGGACGAGAGCCTGGATATGAGTCAACAGCGTACCTTTGTAGCCAAGAAGGCTAATAGCATATTCGGCAGCATTAGGAAGAGCATTTCCAGAAGATCTAGAGAAGTTATTAGTCCCCTCTACTCAGAACTGGTGTGTCCATATCTGCAGTAGTTCATCCAGTTCTACACGCCCCCCCCCGACCCCAGTGCAGGAAGGATGTGGATGCATTGGAGAGTCCAGTGCAGGGCAGCAAAAATGATAGGGGGCTGGAGCACATGATCTACCAGGAGATGCTGAGAGATTTGGGCTTATTTAGTTTGCAGAAGAGAATAGTGAGAGGCAAGTTGATAGCAGCCTTCAACTTCCTGAAAGGGAGCTCTAAAGAGGTAGGAGAGAGGCTGCTCTCAGTAGTGACGAATGGCAGAACAAGGAGCGACGGTCTCAGGCTATAGTTGGGAGGTCTAGGTTGGAAATAAGGAAAAACTATTTCACCAGGAGAGTGGTGAAGCACTGGAATGCATTACTGAGAGAAGTGGTGGAATCTATCCCTGGAAGATTCTAAGTCCCAGCTTGACAAAGCCCTGGCTGTGATGATATAGTTCGTGATAATCCTGCTTTGGGCAGGGGGCTGGGCTCAATGACCTCCTGAGGTCCCTTCCAGCCATAGGATTCTATGAGATCAGTGGGGAAATATCTGAAAAGCTTTGTTGAATTGAAAATAATGGTAATAAAGCTACCATAAGATGGCACTGTAACATAAACTATGGAGCAAGTCACTATATGCTATAAGGACTGAAATAAATACAACTGTATTTATCCTACTCATTTGCATACACAAGCATGCTCCCTGCTGAAAAATGGCAAGAGAGAAAGAGGACATATGCAAGAATAATTCTGCAATGAGTCAGTGAGACTCCCTCATTGAGTGCTGGGCTGGGCTCTTCCTGCTTTTCCTAAATGCATAATGCATTAGGAATCCGCATAAACGGCACAAAAAAAGAGCTATCGAGACAAAGCAAGGAAATAGGCCTGTTTTGAAAGCTGCCAACAATTTGAAAATGCATTTGATTTCTGTACCTTTTGACAAGTATCGGCAGAACTGAAGTAGCCATGTCCTGGGCCCGAACTAGATTGGTGCATTTGGCCTGGGATATCGTCTTCTTTTTAACACATTAAGCTTAAGGTCATTTTCTAGCAATGGGGGCAAACATGCAACAGTAAAAGTAAGGACCAGATTTAAGCACAGGTCTCCCTCAGGGATTGAACACTTCATCCCCTAGGGTATTCCTGTACCAAATGGGGAAACTTGTGCCCACTTTTTTCTCTGCATCTCTCCAAGGGCCAGGGGCCATCTAACCTTCTGTTTCCCAAATATCATGAACTAGAAAATTGGTTACAGTTGTATATTCTGACTTCCTGGTTTTGGCTTTCTCCTGCAAACGAATCCCTTGCTCTATACAAAAGCACCATAGTCTGCTCCAGCCAGGGGCAGGGGGACTGGTGGAATACCATGGTGATCAGTGAGAGCTGAATTTGGCCCCAGATGTCTGATACCCATATTATCGAAAGCCATCTTGCTGAAAAGTAACATTATTGGACACACACCTGTGGGAATGTGCAACTTCAGAGACTGTAAAGCAGTTGCAATTTGATGTCAGGTATTTCTACAGCCTCTCAACCTTTAATGCCTTTTATCATACAGTTCCCTGTGTGGTAGAGTGGGGAAGAGGGATTGACGCAGAGGGAAACATGGTCACAAACACGGAGGTGACTGAGAGTATAAGTCACAGAGAGTCAATGGGTCGCAGGCTCCTAAGTGCCTCAGTCACTTGTGAAAATCTTACCCTAAGTGACTTTCCCCAGGATACACAGGAAGTTTGTGGCGAGACAGAAAATCCAACTCCATGGGAATCGTTCTGCTGCTGGGAGGGGGAGTTGAACCAGGCCCTTGAGGTGAAGTTGTGACCCGGTATCTCTGCTGCCTTAATCTCTCAGTGGGGTCCCACCCCTCTGTAAAATGCTTGTCACACCCATAAGCCTGGAATATGCTGTGGGGTTTGACCCTCTCTGCCGTCAGGACTTTTACGGCCACCGAAAGGCAACTACTCAGGAACCCTCCCAGTTTCACGAAGATAATAAACTGCCCTATCCCAGTAGACTTGTATGTTTGCATCTATACAAAATTCTGTCTGTACAAAAGGGATCCACTAGACCTCAGACACCTGCTTGTAACTGAAGTGACCCAGATCTGCTCTTCTTGGCTAGTCTCCTCACCTCTGTAAACTCAGCTGCCTGCATTTGACCTGCTTTATTTTTCTAAACTAGCAGGCTTATTGTTTCCGTCTCCCTCCTCATAGCAGTCTCCATGTACGTTGGCAACGCTGAACTGCCTCTCGAGCTTCTGTTTGCAGAAAACAGCTTCTTCTTGCGTCTTCCATGCCGATTGATCGTTACGACATGTCACATCTGGCCAGCTCAGTCACATTCTGTTATGTAACCGAACACTGTGTCGGCCGTCGCTGCATTCAGCACAACACAGTGATGATCCAGCAGCCAGGGGAGATCTGAGGCCAAGCACATTGTTTGGGAAAACGGTGGAAATGCCCCTGTGGAGTCCCACTTGGTTAGATAATTGAAGCGGGGAGGGGATGATTTTTTTGTTTTGTTTTGTTTTCTTCTGTTTTTTGGTGGCTTTTAATAGGCCAGGTCTACTTTTTGCTTTTAATACCTGGAGTTAAGTCCCGATAATGAAAATGAAAGAAATTCCTAATTTAAATGTATCAGAGGGGTAGACGTATTAGTCTGTATCTCCAAAAACAACAAGAAGTCCTGTGGCACCATGTAGACTAACAGACATATTGGAGCATAAGCTTTCGTGGGCAAAGACCCACCTCATCAGATCCGATCAGGCGAAGCAGGTCTTTGCCCACAAAAACTTATGCTGCAAAATATCTGTTAGTCTACGAGGTGCCACAGGACTTCCTTATGTAAATGAGTTCCTGTAGCATTTTCTGTTCTTGTGTCTTCCTTGCCTCCTTTGACCTCGTTAGCTCCTAACGCACTCGTTGGGCTACCAATGCCTTTTACTGGGTCTATAGTGGCTGGGGTCTGATTGTTGTTCCAGTTTGTTTGGTGGAAGCTTTGTTTTTTGCGTTGTTTTTTTTTTCTGGTGGGAGTTTGGAACTAATTGTCTCGCGTGCCTTTGAAAGTCAGCCCCTGCGGTCCCACCACCATGCTGTGCTTACACTAGCTCTGCTTAGAGGGGGCATCATTATGAAAATGCAATGAAATGATAATGGCATATAAGTACCTTCTGATATGAAGCTTGACTGACGGTACTGAGCACAAATGGGCCAAAGGTTGTGTGATCAAATCTATTGCAATTCAGGACCCTAACAGCTCTGTTTTCACACTAGCCTATTCATCAGCCTAACCTGCCAATAAGGAAAGCATTACAGAGCTTTCAGAGGCAAGTGTGGTGAGGACCATAGGCAAATCCTGCCCCCAAATGGATAGTCAGTCTTATAACAAGCCTTGCATATTAAGAAAAAGAGGAAAACCTTGGCACCTTTCCATGCTGCAGTCATGCAGCTAATGGTTTCGCCTCATTGCAGTTAGCTTCTACTCCTAGCTCTGTCATATGTGTGAACAATGACATGAATTAGCTCCCCGTGAGCTAGTCAGGATCTGTTAGCAATGCTGCCCTCTGAAAAGTGTGGGCCATAGATAGTGTAGATGAGACCAAGCAAGGATTCGTCTACATTGCCGCTGCCTGTGCAGTTCCATAGGTAAAAAGTGTCTAAAAGAGTCACTTGACTAATACACATCACAGTTCAGTGGGAGCTGGGACTTCAGGTTCAATTCAGAATCTCAATCTTATCCTCTGTCTGTAAAAGATGGAACAAAGAGAACCTCGTGCCTATGTCTTCCACAATTTTTACTCTCCTCTTGCTCAGAGTAGGTCTATATGCTAAGACAATAAAGAAGTTGATGTCCTATCTGCAGTAATACCTAGCTCTTTATCCAGAGTGACTTTCATCAGCAGTTCTCAGTGGTTTACAAAGTCAGCATTCCCCATTTTACAGATGGGGAAACTGAGGCAGAAAAGGTGATGTGACTTCACCACAGTACCCAGCAGGCAGGTGGCAGACCCCAGAATGAAATCTAGTTCCCCTTTAGAACCTGCCCAGAGTTCTGTCTCCTGGGCTACATTGCCTCCTTCCACTGTATTTTGATTGGTACTTCCTCTAGTGTAGTTGACCTACTAGTAGCCGTGGTGGGGGATTTTATGGAAGGAAGAACTAGCATGGACACGCCCCACTAGATACAGGTCAATAGCTAAAGTGCTTACTTCATACTAACAGCACATAAAATCCATCTGTGCAGCGTGTGATTGCATGCTTCACTGATCATGAGCAATCAGTACAGACCTGCAAGAACTGTGACTAATTTCTGTTTGTGCTGCTTTCTGACAAGTTCATTGAAAGAACTTGAACTCTTAAATTTTCTGCTCTTTCCTCTCTGAAGTTAGTCAGCCAGTGGTAGGCACCTTCAGAGCATTTAGTGTGGTGCATGGGGGTATCTTAGCTTCAAGGGCCCATATTCATAGATGTATTATTATCAATCTCAACGATTAAAGCACAAGTCAGACCTCCAAAATACATTTGGGGTTCTTACCATTGACCTTCTGGGTACTGAGTCCTTGAGGTTCATATTTTTCAGCTTTTTTGCCCCAAAGTGCCAGCCAGTTATTTCATTTTAATGAAAGCAGAAATTCTTCTGTGATCACATGACTCCAGGAGCTGGGGGATTTAAGAAAGTCCAGATGATGTGGATTCTCCATATACTTACATGAGCTGACAACTCTGCAGGTAACAAGTTGAAATGTTGGTGGGAGGCTATTCAGAAGCAGCTGCTGCATGATCAGAACCTTTGAATATCAGGCAATGCTGTTAGGTAGATTGCTAAATATTGGTTTAAGGGTGTGACTGGTGGGAATACCCGTAGCTGGGGCACTCCTGTATTCTGATTTCTGATTATCATAGTTGCCACATGGGGGTTGTTGGCAGCTGGCACAAATTAGAACAACTTGACTGACTTACTGTGGGGAAGTAACATGGGACAGAAAAGAAGTGTTTTGTAATGGCTAGGGTGCTAACCCAGGGCTTTGCAGACCTAGGTTCAAGTCCCTTCTCTGTCACAGGCTTCTTGCATGACCTTATCACATAACCTCTTAGGTTCCTATTTGATGCAATGGTAAGGGGCAGTGTTCCCTGTTAGCTAAGTGGTTGGATCATCACAGGTGCCGCCCAACTGAGATACAGGTGCTGCCCAGCTGATTAGGAGAGCACCCACAGCAGCCAGCATGTGTTTCTATAGGTAGTTCGCATCCACCCATGCCTCGGTGCACATAACAAAATTTATTCCACCAACAAATGGGAAAAAATAGAGGGAACACTGGTAAGAGGCTGGGAAGGACAGAGTGGTCCCTGGGCTGAGAGGGCACAGAGGTGACAGTCCCCTTTGCACCAACCCCCCTTATCAAATGCTCTGTGGTCTGGCTGATTGAAGCTAAAGATCTGCTCCATCACATCAATGCTGTTTTGATTTGTTTGGAAGTTTAAAGCTTTATTTATTTATTCTAAATACAAAGCCTGTGCAAACAGGCATCTTCAGGGACACTTTGAAAGTGACTTCCGGAAACAGACATTTAAAAATTAGCTCAGTGGCCTGAAACCAAGGACTGTAATCCCTTCTCCTCCTGCCCTTTAGCAAGTTTGTTGTATTCCATTAGGGCCAGCTCTCCTCAGAACCCATGTATCAGTCGCCTGATAAAAATATGCTGAGAAACAGTCCCAGTTTATGCCAGACAAGACAAAGTGTGCGCAAAGCAAAAGCACTTGATCAAAATCACACAGATCTGGAACAGAACTCAGGTGTCCTCAGTGCTAGGACCTAGCCATTGGGTCACGCTGCCTTTTGCACCATTTTGTGGGTTTGAGTTAGACTGGTGGCTCACAACCTTTTCACTAGTGCGGACCCCCAATCACCACCCCACATTACCCCACAAACTATTCAGGGGCCCCCATCAAAGCCAATTCTAGTCACTCTGTACACTTCAGTAGATGAAAAAGGAAACCACGACATAAATTTTTGGACAGCAATTAATAACAGTATTGGAAGATATTTGATTTAATAATTGATTGTAACTTTGCAATTTATTTAAAACTTATTTTCTATCATTTTCATTTATTTATTTATTTTTCACAGACCCCTGCACTACCCTAATGGGCCCCCAGGGGTCCACAGACCCCTGGCTGGAAACTATCAAGCTAGACTTTTCTGTCCCTTTTGAAATCCTCCTACTAGCTTTGTACAGGGTTGTTGCTAAAGCTGCAGTTTATCCGTTCCCCGCCCCCATACACACACTTTAACATCTGAATTTTCACCCTTTTTCCATTCTCCTTTTGCCTCTTCTTGACTTCATAAAGTTTTTTCCCTGGAAATCTTTTCAGATAGTTAACTCTCCAAATAAATACCATCGCACGGCATAATGAGATGCATTTATGTTGCTTTCTCTTCCACTCATGCCAAACTGATTGTTGACAGGCACTCATGCTGACATGATGCATGTGATCAATTTGGACAGCACATCTCTAGTCCAGACCGGACCAGATGGAAGTGAAGTCGATGGTTAAATAAATGCGACGGCCACCTGAACACAATGTGACGGTACTTCCAGAACAATGGAGCAAATTATTTTAGATTTTATATCTGCTATCAATTGAGATTGAAAATATTGATCCAAACTGATTGCAGGGAACAAAAATAAAGTGAAAGGGTAATTGACTGTCATGTCCCTCATTGATCGCAGGCCACAGTTCAGAGCTACTAAAATTATTTTCGAATACTTGGGTGCTTCATTTCTAATAAAGAAGTATAGAATTTGAGGAACTAAGTGACTTACATGCACTGGTATGTGTATCTGAATCAGTCCTCATCCAGTATATCGTCTTTGTCAAATGCAAGGCCATCTGTGTTATGCTTAAATGTATTGGTAGATACACAAGTAAGTATAAATACAAGACAACACACGGCTTTAAAAATGTTTAATTCTTCTCTATTGTTTGACTGCAGTACCTCTTAAACAATTACCTCCCTCAGAGACAAAGGAGGCACTGCAGATGGGATGTGTGCCAGAAGTGTGTGACCTTGTCTGGCTAGGTCACTTAAAATGGTAAAGCAACAAATATTGTAGAACATGTGTTCCAGCCGTGTGTTCTAGCAGCTGATCCAAAAAAATCTGTCATGGGAGAGGAACAAATTGGGAAGCATCCCAAATTATCACAATCAACCCCACAAAAAGCGCATATAAATTTTTTTACATGTAATCAGAAGGGTGGAAAAATTACCTTATTCCCCACTGTGCAGTTCAGATTAATATAGCCAAACATTATTCAATCCTAATGCATACGGTGACCATGAAACACCTTCCGCCACTTATTGGGAACAGACAGATGTAATGGACAGCCTTCTAAAGGACATGCACCTGCTGTTGGTTATTGCCCAGGGAGGGGGTGGCCAAGTGAGACAACTAGCTAAAAGCCCATATAAAGTCAAACATTCCTGTTAGTGTTTGAGAGCAGACTGTCCTGCCTCAGGGCTAAACATCCTGGTATAGACCCTCCATTCTCAAACTCTACAAGGTTCCATTGACTTCAGTGCTGATTTACACCAGCTGAGGTTCTGGCCCTGTGTATACTTACAGGCCCATACACAGGAATTTCTATGGAGATGAGGGTTTTTTTGTAAATGTGGACAGCAATCTTTTTTTAAATATAAAGGCGTTGAAAATAGTCATGCAATGAGTGTGCGTAAGAGAGGTGAATGAAAAATTGGAGTGGAAACCGATTAGTAAAATGATTTTGTGATAATGTACTAAAATTGTGCACAGTCAAAAGGTTTTATGGAAGTCACCTTCTGGGATCTTGCTGTAATATCATAAGTGAAAACAATATTCCCGTCTTTATCTTCAGGGCTTTTCGGTTAAGACCATAAAGGCTAGTAGCACCCATGTTCTCCACTTACAGTGCCACCCCCTTGCAGCAGCCCTTTCCATGCATTGCAAGCACTGTGTAGGGGTCTCATAGCTAACTCCTCATCCCCCTCCCTTTCCCGTTGCTAGTGGCCAAGGGCATGGTGAGAAATGTAGTCCCTCCCCTACTACAGGGCTTGCTCTCTAGTCAGAGAAGTGGCCAAGGAACTGCAGCTTCCAGGGTGCCTTGAATTCCCCCATCATGTCCTGCAGGCTCCCCAGAGCACAGAGCAGCAGAGGAGAAGAGAGAGAAACTGAACATGGGGCTGTGTGTGTTCACACCCTTTTCATCCAACCAGTTCCACATATAGGCCTGGCTTAGACTGCTAGATCTTTGGGGCAGGGGCCACAGTTGTGGTTCATAGATGGACAAGCCTCTGAGCCTTGCTTTCTCCAAATTTTATGAAATGTTTGATGGGTGTAAAGTGTTGTGCATGTTCTCAGCATTGTTACACCTGCCTGCTCCTAGAGCAAGTTGAAGAATGGGCTTCATGACATCACCATTTAAAACCAACCAAATTTTTCACCAAAACAGGCTGCAAAGTGAATTATTTCTGCTAACAACAATTAGTGTGTTTGTAATTGCTGGCTGTTCTGCATTACCCAGGTTTGCTTTTTCCTGGCTTGTTTGTGTTGTTGCAGCCGCTAAGCTAACAAAATGATGAGTTCCCTTTCATATCAATATTCTGCTGTGCTGCAATTCTTGGTCATTGGGTCATCTCCCCTGGCTTCTGGGGTTGATTCTGAAGAGAGGCAGAACTGGATGAAAGTGGTTTGCCCCAGGACATGACATGCCTTAGTAAAACTGCTGTTGCACTGCACCCTAGAAGTGGCTGCATTTCAATCACAGGTGAGCTGAATTGGTCTGGAAAAGTGCTTAGGACACTTCTGGGGAGGAGTCCTGCACATTAATATATAGTTGCAGCCTCACAGAGCTCTTGCATTTATGACAGTCTTAATGCACAGTCCTGGAGGACAGACTTTGTAATGTTGATTAACCCTGCAAAAAATGCCTGGAATCCCTGGCCTAGTATTCCTGATTTGTAACTGTGAACCTTGTGATGAGCTTACCGGGACTCTGCCTCCCGTCTACGTCCCTTTCCTTCTGAATAAAACTAACTGAATTTTTGCAGCTGACCTTCTCCAGAGGACCACCCCCAAATGGCAGGATTGTCTGAGCTTGAGGAGTACTATAAAGTGAGGGTGGATTTGTGTTTCATGTCTCCATACCCAGATCTTTGTCTGCAGACTGTCAGTAATAAGATGGAAATTTTTATGCCGATAGGTAAAGCCATGTCCTCTCATTGCCTGGAAAAATGCTTGTCAACTTGTCTCCCATGCACCCTGAAGCAAAGGGTGGGCTGCAGAGGACAGATGGCCTAGTAGTGCTTCACTAGCAGTGTGAGGCTCAGGAGAGCTGGGATCTATTTTTGAGTCTGCCCCAAACTTCTGGCATGGCCAATGCTAGGAATTTTAAAGAGTCTGGGAGTTCAGTACCCACACATCTTTGAAAGGGGCTGTGTAAGTCGCTGTTCTGGGGTTTGATTTTACATGTTAGTAGGGATGCGCGAAATCGAATTATCCAGGGTCAGCAGTTGACCCATGTAGTCCTCAATATCGCAAGGTGTAAGAGAGCTTGATGGTGGAGTTTCTTCCATCAACCTCCCTCTGTGAGGATGGCCAGGTAAATTGATTGCAGATAAGTTGGTTCTAGCTATGCAATTTTTTTTTTTTTTTGTAACTAGAATTGCATATCTACAATCAACTTTAATGTCTAATGTAGACCTGGCCTAAGCCATGTTCTTCGGTCTTGCATCCACGTGCCTTTCTTTTTGTAGCTTTTCTTGAGTGGAAAGAGTAAGACCTGGGCTACATCTACACTACCTGGCAGATCGACCCTCTCAGGGCTGATCTTCCAGGGTTTGATTTTTACACATCTAGTATGGACACGTGATATTGACCTCTCAGGGACTGCTGTTGACACCTGTACTCCTCGTGAGAGGTTAGGAGGAAGGGAGGTTGATGCAAGAAATTCTCCCACCAATATTCCCCGGTATAGACAGCAAAGTTATCTGAGTGCAGATACATCGATTTTTAGCTACACAATTGCCATAGCTAGAATTGCATATCTGCAGTCAACTTAGTTTGTCTAGTTTAGACATTAACCTAAGAGAGGTGTCCCAGTTCCTCTCCCCAGGCTAACTAGACAGTGTAGTTGAGGATGCTTCCTTCCCTTTCCACGTGTAACTGCTCTTACCCTTTTGTATTATTAAGTTTTTTGGCTATAGTATCGAACAGCCAGTAAAAGGGAAAAAAACCTGTCCTATCCTCTATAACTTCTGGAAATACAGTGGGTGTAATACAAGGTGTACATATTATCCAGTGTTGCTGTTTATATTGTGATAGCAACTAGGAACTCTGCCCATGGACCAAAACCACACTGTGCTAGGAGATGTACAAATGTTGAACAAAGAGATGGGTTTGCAGTTTAATAGCTTACCTAGAGTTTCAATGTGGAATAGAAACACAGGAATTGCCATAGTGGATCAACTGAAAGGTTCGTCTAAGTCAAAATCCTCTTGCCAGCAGCATCCACCACTCGTAGCTTCAAAGGAGGAACATAAATCCCTGGTACAGGCAATTACAGCCTGTTCCCACAGGAAGCTCTCAATGGTTAGAGGTTGGCTTAAGCCTGGAGGACATCAGAATTTTATATTCCTTCCACTACATTTTGAAATATTTTCTATTAAAACCCAGTCTATCCTTATTCATTCTGTAAGAAAATTACCATTAATATGCCCTTGACTTAAGAGCCAGAGGCTTCTTACTATCATGTTTATTAGCATAAGTGGGGGGAAGGGGAAATGGGATGAGCCAAGAGTCGTCATCAAAGAGCACAAAGGAAAACACTGCTGTGTCTTGTCAAATTAATTGATACAAAAGAAGCATTTCTTCTTTTGAGTGACTGTGTTACAAGGCTCTTCAGAACAAGCTGGGATGAATGCCATTCCCAACTTAGTGTAACAAGAATTAAGCAACATCAAATTATTCCCTGTGATGGATCATTAAGAATGTTGTGTCTGAACGTGCAGCACGATTACAGCATTGCGCACCTGTTCGTGGAGGGAAATCTTATTTTGCATAGTGGGAAGCGCACAGATAACATCAAGTAGCAAACATACATGCAAGGACTAGAAATGCACACCAGATCAGTCTAAATGCTCGGGTTTTTTTTTTTTTTTTTTTGTGGGCTGGTGAGGAGGGGACAACTGATCTCAACTGCTTATTTGGATTTTGAATGCCATGTTGTAGGTGACCGTACAACGTCCTTGCTTACCCACAAGTCCCTGTCTGCAAGCATGAATGGGTGGCGGTGAGCTGGGTTAGAAGAGATGGTGGAGGTCTAAGTCAGCTCTGTATATTTTGTAATTTTTAAAAGTGTACAATCTTGTAACAAAATTGAGGCAACATTCCTCCTGCTAATTAGGTGTTTCCACCGTGCTGCAAAGCCTACATCTGCACGAAGATTTCAGGAAAAGCAATCAGCAGCACAATTAAGCAATCTGCCATAATGATAGAACACAACATTAGTGCAGAATAATCAGAAACATATTTTTTTCTCCTTGATTTCCACACACACACACACTCTGCACCCCACCCCACCTGCCACCCTGTAACTACCCAATAGTTGGCTTTTGCAAATCCTAAAGTGCATCAAGGTGAAATGCCCTTATTTATTCTGGTTGGCTATAAATGTTATGTGTTCTTTCATGGAAAGCAGCAGAATGAATTCTTTCCATCCGGTTATGGCAGCTGCCATTGTTTCAGTATGTTGTTGCAAACCAGAGTTTCAACTTCTTTTATTCTGCCACCCCCCTTTTCTTTCCATCTCATTTAAAAGGGCTTCAGTTTACTCCATTTGTAATCACTAGACCAATAAACTAATCTTTTCCTGAATACACGATAGGCCAAATCATTCATTTGGCTACTCTGGTGTAAATCCAGGATAATTCCATTGGCAGGCTGTGCTGTTAAAACTGGATGTGGGAATTTGTTACAAGGCATGCTCTCTCCCTGGAATTTGTGCAGTGTCTCCAAATCACACCATGCTAGAATCATTTGGACATATACCAGCTAGGGATCTGGTCTGAAGTTTTAAAATCAATTGAGTTAGTCTGGAGTCACATAGGAGGGACTGACAAGACATGTAAGCAAATTAGTCGGATTTTCTCTCAACTGATAGAAATCACCGAACCTGCATTGAAATCAACACCACCTAAGGATCTGTTTCCTAATGTGCTCTAAACTACTCAGTGATGCTTCGATATCTTTTATTTCATTTTTGCTCCTCAGATACTGAAGGAATGATCCCCAAGCAGTTATTACAAAGTCCCAGAACTATACTATAACTATACAACTACTACTAATAAAGCTGCTGTGATCTCAAGGACATGTTTTAAGAACATTCTCAGGCAAACTTTACTAGTCAAAGATATCTTGGGCTTTCTGAACAGTGGCCTCTGAATTTGTCAGCTCTTTATTCTGCTTTCTAGCTCTGCTTCTTGAAGAGAACTCTAACTTACCTCTGAAGTGTTCACGAGGCTTTTCAGTAAAGAGCTGCATGCTGATTTGCATAAAAGGAACAAGACCGCCATAACCTGCTCAGTGCATTTTGATCATATAGCTATTTTCTTCACTTGAATTTGGTGGTTGTTGCTTTTTATCTATGCTATTGTATAGAAAGTGTTTTGTTCTTTGTGCCTTACCACAGAAATTTGACCCAACTGGAGGTCTGGCTTTTGTCTAGACTGCAGAGAATCCTCTGCTTCCGTTTGCTCATGAAAGAAAGAATGGCCACAGTGTTTCATTTGCATAAGGTATTTTTCCTGCAGTACAGGTAACAAGATGCTCAAGAGCGGAAGGAACGCTGACCCATCTATTAGTAAACAAGGGTAAGATGGCTACAGATCAAACCTACTTTGCATGAGCTTTCTACCCAGAATTCCTCCAGTGACACTTTGAAAGTCACTGTTACAGTAGGCAAATGCTGGCTTGGTTGACTTGTGGAACTGAAGTGAGCCAGGAAAGAGCTCTTGTGTTGTAATAAGGAGTCTGTTCAAGAATCCTGTGTGTTACTGGTTCCCCTCGCCTCTGGATCTTGTGTGTGGTTGGGAACACCGTTTTTTTGGCAGAGGGAGTTCCTCAATGGGTTGTGATCTACAGGGAGCTCCTCCTTGACTCCGTAGAGGACAGCAGCAGAACTGAGTGCATTATTGTACAGCTTCTTCTGAGTTCTTAAATTAAGCTGAAATCCTCCCAGCTGGGTTAGGCAATGGAGAGGACCACGTGGCACTTCTGAAAGGAGTAGAGATAGACTTTCTCAAGTGCACCACAGTCCTCCTGAGCTATGTTATCCCTGGATACCAAACTGTGAGCTGGGCTTCGCTGACGGATAAAGGGAGTAATAGTGTGATAAAGGGACACTTGCCTAGTAGGTGTTGACGTGGGCAGGTGGAGACCCCAAGTAAGACAACTACCGAAGTTACCATGGAAGAGAGTTACTCAGCACCTGTTTAGCTCTATTATTGATGCATTCCTTTGTTTGCATAATAAAGCTTCCTGGGTTTCTCTCACAAACCCAGTGCTTTCAAGTGGGGCAGTGTTGCCCTTTACCCAGGGAAGGTATTTAGTGATGCCACAATTTTGTTGTGGGGGAAGCTTGAGCAGGTTTTATTTCTGATGGACCCTCCCCACACACACACACCCCCAACTCCATTTAGCTGAACTCAGACCTGGCTGCTGTCAATAACTCCTGGCAGAAGGGAGAAACCTAAATGCCACATCAAACCTTTCTAATGTAAAATGTGTGTATAAGAAATTGACATTAGAAAATAGAAATGCCGCAGGTTAGTTCTTCTGCCAAGCTTTTGTGAAGAAAAGAGAGAAGTTCTGTCCTGCATCCTGTCTCCTGAACTGGATGGAAAGACTTAGCAAATGACAAATCCTAATTCAATAATTAAAAACTCACATTAATGTGGGGTGGAAGGAGCTGAGAGAATAACATCTTTGCAAAGTACATTACTTATTGTCTGTATCAGGGTGGGCAATAATTTTCACAGAGGGGTCACTGCATGAATTTTGGTACTGGTTGCAGGCTGGCTCTGGGCCCCCCAGAAGGGGCTGGGTCTTAGGCAGAACAGGTGGGGTTGGGGGTTACAGAGTGAGTGTGAAAGAGAAATACATTGTGTGTGGCTATGTGACAGTGCCTATGAGTGTGGGTGGCACGGACTACATGTGACGGCGACAGAGTGTTTGTCTGCCTGTTGCTGGGTCAGTTTCTGAGAGAAGCCGCCCTCTGTTTCTTCAAGGGAAATCTGTCCTGCTGTTGTCTTCCTGCTCCGCACTCCTGAGTCAGCTCCACTGTGTGTCTCCCTCTCCCCGATCTCTGCTCTGCAGAGTGGGGTACAGGAACACTCCCTGACTTCAGCATCGCCCTCTCCCTTCTTTCTGTCTGCGCAGCTAGCAGGAGAATCCTCAGAGCAGCTCGGCAGGGAAGGGCAGCTGAACACATGCTAGTTCTGCGGGAGCAAGGGAATGTCGCAGTGGGGCACTTATTCTGAAGCTGCCCCCATCTTCACCGTCAGTCTCCAATTCGAAGTCTGTTCACATGACTGCTATTATGCTAATGAGGTGCTGAATATGCACATTAGTGCCTCATTAGCCTTCTTCAAATTGCCTCATTACCATGGCCTCTCCAACAGGAGAATGGTAGCATAGCAGCAGCCCCAGGCACCCAGAAGCCTATATCCTGCCTAAAGTGGTGGTGCACGTGCGCACAGAAAGGAAAGTAGGTGCTTGGGGAATTTTAATGCTGAATATGTTGGTGGCAAGTGATTTTAGTTGCCTACAGAGTTCAGGAGTTCTGTGGAGTGTAAACATAGAACACTAGAACTGGAAGGGACCTCAAGAAGTCATCAAGACCAGTCCCCTGTCCCCACAGCAGGACCAAGCACCATCTAGACCATCCCTGATAGGTGTCTGTCTAACCCGCTCTTAACTATGTCCAGTGATGGAAATTCCACAACCTCCCTAGGCAATTTATTGTAGTGTTTAGCCACTCTGACAGTTAGGAAGTTTTTCCTAATGTCCAACCTAAGCCTCTCTTGCTGCAGTTTAAGCCCCTTGCTCCTTCTCCTAACATGGGATGTCTGTGCATAAATCTGGGGGTTAGGTACCAAGGGCTCTGATCCACCAAAGTACTTATTTTAAAAAAATTATCTGCATTGCTGAATGCAAATTAATCAAAGCATATCTCAGTGGGCCAAACTACTGTCGTTGATGCTGGTGTCACTCACGACTAACCCCTTTAGAGAATCGGTGACCATCTAATCAACTCTGACAAACTTCATCCTTTTGTGCCCTAGTGGAGTGACAGCCCACCAAGGACTGGAGAATGGCTAAGCCCTTTTCAAAATCGATGTACAGCTTAGAAAAATGTTCAGCCTCTCAGAACTCTGGATGGAGCATGCATGTCCGTATTCACTTTGCACAAAGCACCCCTGAATTAGTGTGGACAATGCCTGTACTAGTCAGTAGCCAATGCATATTTTAAAATCCTGTTCTATGACAACTGAATAAAAAGATGGGGGAAGGTGTTCCTGGCACGTTGTTTTTGTTCAGCATAAGTGCTATGTCTCAGTCATCTTAAAGCTTCCCAGCATGCAGATATTGTTACAAGAGAACTACCATGGGTTTAACACCATTCTCAATTTGCAGGCAAAGGGATATAGGCTTACAACTAGAGCTGTAACTTGTAGCTCTAGCTAAAGATCCTCACCTGTAGAGAAATGGCAGATGCCTTAAGATATTTGGCCACATGGAAGAAGATCCTGGACAAAGCTGAAGATTTCACTTTTTACCTTTTTAAATTGACATATTTTCTCCAAAATATAATGCCCTACTCCTTCAGGAGAGTCACTGATGCTGAGCAGGCAAACATGACCAACACATAAGTGCACTGTAAGGAGCAAAGACTTACTATCATAGCGTGAACACCATACAAATCCAATTCCAGTGTAGAAATTGTTTGGTCTTTAGGTAATCCTTGGCAGCAGTCAAGAAAACACCTGATATCCTGCATGCAACTTGCTCCAGGAGGTTGGGAAAAGGCATAAATCCTGCATGGTGGACAGGGACACAGGGTCCCTCTTGACCAGAGCCCTGGACTGATGATTCCCTTGCCCCCTCCACATAAACTTACAGCTCCCTTGCCACCAAAGTAACCTTTTAGGGGTATGTCTACCTAGCAAAGTTATTTCAGAATAATGGCTGCTTATTCCAAAATAACTTTGCAAGTGTCTACACAATGCAACTGCTATTTCAAAATAACTTCAAAATAGTGGGTGGCTTATTTCAAATTTGGTAAACCTCATTCTTGGAGGAATAGTACCCATCCCTAAACAGATCTTTCTCAATAGGGGCTATTTTGAAATAAGTTATAGTACATCCAAGGGCTCTAATATGAAATAGGCTCTATTGTGTTTGGATGCGCTATTTTGATATGCGTTTTGTCTGCAGCCGTGCTATTTCAAAACAAGCTAGTCTGGAAAATCTCTTTGGCTGTGTTTACACATGTGTTTACATCCTTGTATCATGTCAGTGGGATCCAGGAAGTTGCACAGAGAAGCACAATCATGCTGCCATCTCACCTATGGAACCAAATTTAGTAGTAGTAAGCTTCTTCCACTCCTACATCTTGGCACATAGGCCATTGGTGACCATTCGCCAGCATTCCCTATCCTGGGTGATCTTTTCCATTTCTGACCAGGTGTATACCGTCTTCTTAGTGTCTGCCTTCAGGTCTCAAAACCAGGTGTTTCTTGGGTGCCCTCTTTTCCTTTTTTCATGGGGATTCCAACTTAAGGTTTGCCTTGTGATGGTGGTGGTTTGGTTTTCTGAAGGTATGACCAATCCATCACCATCTCCTCTTCCTGATTTATTCTTCATCAGGAAGTTGGTTAGGCAGTTCTCATAGGTCTTGGTATAAGGCCAGTGGGTCTGGAGGATTTTACAGAGGCAGTTATTGCTAAACATCTGGACTTTTTGACAGTCATCTTTGTTGTTCTCCAAGCTTCTGCTCCATGCAGCCAGCAAAGAGTCTACACACATTTTGGGAACCCAACTCTGAAGTTCTTACTCCACTCCCAGGAATGGAATATTGCGCTTCTTTGAAGTTTGACTTCAAATTAGGGTGTGCGTAGATGCTCAGCTTCAAACTTGTACTTCGAAGTAAGCAACTTCAAAGTTATTTTTTGTAGTGTAGACACAGCCTAGATGAACCACTAGAACCAAGGGGAGCTGCAAAATAACCACCAGAATGGTTTCCAATTTATAGTTAATGAATATATAATCAACATGGAACATCATCAGACCTAGCTTGATCAGATTCAGAATAAATCATAAGTTTAAATAGTACAACAGAACAAAAACCGTATTCTGTAAATGAAAACCTGGCCCATGAGTGAAATCTACCATACCTGTGTTTTGAACTATGTCACCTTTGTCTTTCTGTGCTTCTGGAGCAGCTATTTCTCTTCATCTTTCTTGTAAGGGTTTAAGCCTCACTAAGCTCAATGAATAGTAACAGAGAGGAAGCCGTGCTAGTCTATACACTATCAAAACAAAAAGCAGTCAAGTAGCACTTTAAAAACTAGCAAAATGGTTTATTAGGTGAGCTTTCATGGGACAGACCCACTTCGTCTGGCTATGGTCTGAAGAAGTGGGTCTGTCCCACGAAAGCTCACCTAATAAACCATTTTGTTAGTCTTTAAAGTGCTACTTGACTGCTTTTTGTTTTAAGCTCAATGAGACATTTTCCCCACTTGGTGAAATATTTATAGCAAAATGTATTTTTTCTTTAAATTTATGTACCTTTGAATGCCTAAGATAAAGTTTTATTAAACATAAGAATATTTAATGCTGAAATACTGCATAATTATTTTTGCTGTTTTAGAGACAAAAAACATTGCATGAAATCTTCACATCCTTTTCTGAAGTTCAGAGCTAGGTTGCTTGATTGTTTTGTCCCATTATTCATGTGATCTTAATTCCAGTATCACCAATTCTCACCATTTTATTGCAAGCCTCCCAATATTTTTTTTTCTTAAAGCCCAACCTGCTGGAATCAAGAGATTGCAAGAGAATCTCAGAATCATGGAACAAAGTAACATTCACAACAGGCTCAGGTTTACCTGAAGCAGTGCTTATTCTGAGAACACTACAAAACACCTAATGGATCAGAAGCCAGGCAGATGTAGTTCTGAGCAGATGCTCACTGGTGCTTGCTGAGTTCTTACATAGCTGGTGTGAGCAGCCCCTGGTGGGCAAAGACCAACAGGATAAGCAATAGTAATTCAATTACAAACCCTACGCAGGCTGCATGCCTTCTTACACTCAATTTCCATTTCTGTAAGTCCATGTCTAGCCCTTGGAGTCATAAGGGTGACACAAGTACAGCCCACAGGCTCAGAAACTAGAAGCCAAATTAAAAAAAATAAAAATAAAAATATCTGTATTAGTTTTTTAAGCCAGTATTGTAATTCTGAGGGGGCGTACAATCACAGTTTTGAAAACTTGGTTTTGACCATGCCGTAGTTCTCAGACTATGCTGACCTCACGTGTTTTAGAGTGTTGAAAGAAGCCATTTGGACTCTTCCACTCAGAGAGCTGCTGTATATTATGCTCTTTCTCTGAGAGTATGTCTACACAGCAAAGTTACTTTGGAATAACAGCCGCTATTTTGATACAACTTTGTGAGCATCTACACAACGCAACTGCTATTTTGAAATTTCAAAATAGCAGACAGCTTATTCCAAAATTAGCAAACCTCATTTGTATGAGGAATAGACAGGGAATAGGGGTTATTTTGAAAGAAGCTATCGTGAATTCAATGGCTCTTTCGAAATAGGCTCTGTATCTGGACGCTCTATTTCAAAATAGCTCTCAGCTGTTCTAGAATGCATGTTGTGTGTAGCACCATTATTTTGAAAAAAGCTGTTCCAGAAAATCTCTTCGGCTACTTGTCTACATCTGCATTTCTCTTTTGAAAGTGGAAAGCAAATGGGGGAAATCAAAAATGCAAATAAGGCACTGATTCACATATCTTGTGCTTCATTTGCATAATCTCGTTTCAGAAGACATTCTTTCGAAAGAAAAAACAGTATAGATGGGGGGCAGGTCTTTTGAAAATAAACCCCATCTTCGAAAGGACCCTTCTTCCCATTTTGTTTCATGCAAACAATGCACCTTCCAGGGCTCCCCATTTTGAGGTTTAACACTGTGAACCTGGGAGTTATAGGCTTGCTTCATTCCTTGTTTCGCTGCAATGTAGATGTTACAAGAGTCTATGATGCTCCCTGCAAACAGCTGGCAGCAGTCTGGCTTGTCTGCCACAACATCCCAGCCACCACTGAGCGCTCAAACTTCCTCTGCTTATCCCAGCTGCTCACAACTTCAGTTTAAAGTCATGCCTCTTGGACTGGTTCAGCCTGAGCCTGTTTGTGTCCTCACAGCCCACAGCAAGAAGATGAGGCATTCACAACAGCAGAATGAGTTTCAAGGAGTGACAAGGAATGAGTAACAAGGCAGAAGAACCTACTAATGAGGAAGTGACGAGATGTAGACAACTAGCCGAAGAGATTTTCTGGAACAGCAACGGCATCCTTGCCAAAGGCCAATGAACTGAATAGAGGCCTGGAGCCCAGGAACGAGACTAACTGTACCACAGCATCCTGGAGCTGGTCTGTCTGTCTACCTCATTCAGAGCCCATTTTTGGTTATCCAGTTCCATTCCGTACTGAATGCTGGCCACTCCAAACAGCTGGAACCACTTTCTCCTTGGACATTGCCTGATTCCCTTCCAAGATGGAAAACCTAGCGCTTTCCTGCTGCTACTGTGAAAGCTTCTGCCTCTTTCCTTGGTCCTCCACCCTGGCAGGTGTGGACACAGGACCAGATCAGAATGTCTGTATGACATCTAGACATAGAATCCAAGGAGGTGGCATCACATCCATGACCACTTATGCCCTCACCTTGATGAATGACTCTTTTTCTGTCCTCCCCCATCTTCTCTCCACAAGCTACTGTCAATGAATGTGTCTGCTGTAGCAGCTCCAGATGACATTTCCACCATGGAAAATTCCAAGCTGGGATGGTATTGTGGAAAGGGGGCACAATGTAGTTCTTTAAAATACCCTGAGATGTGTAGGCTGTAGAAACCACACTATGTAGACGTGATTGGCAGGATTGGGGGAGAAGCCATTAAGGAAGTGGGGGAGGTCCCGTCCAATACCCACTGGTGAGAGCAGATGGACAGAGAAGGCAGTGCTCTCCTTGCACCTGTCAAGGAGTTGCCACGAGGTGGTTCTGCTTCTCTAAGCTAGGGAGAAGCAGACACATCCACTTCTGCTCTTGGCAGATGAAAGGAAGTTTTGCTTCCACTAGACTCCCTCGGTCTCCAATTTACACCTGCCTGTGCCTGCAAGACTGGGTTAAAATGAGTTTCCTGACTCCTAATCTGTCTTTATCAACCCAGTCCAACAAATCACACGAAGGAAAGGTACAAAGTGTACAATGCCCAACACAGTTATTGGCACACTGGCAAGCTGTGTTAATGTCTGTGTAGTTGTAAAGCCAGTTGTCTCACCTGCAGGCATGTTTCTCTGGCATGGAAGCTTGTGGGTTTGTTCTTCTTTTTCGCTTTGAAGTTTGTACTTTCAGTGGCACTGCCACCACCCTAGGAAAAAACCATCAGCCATGCCAAAAAGGAGAGGCTTGTGGAACACTGAAATCTGGTATAGGCAGATCTTGGGAAGCAACTACAAGTCCTGGTATGTCTGCTGCAACTCTTTTCCTCGCTCTGAGATTGTGGGATTTTGCAAGTGGCGACTAAGCTGGGATTCCACTTTGCATTTATAGCAGAGGGGAAAAGAGATGCTCAGAAGAACCAGATGGATAATTTGGAGGTATGTCTCTACTGGGTCTGGCAGTGAACTTCCCAGTCTGGGACCACAGATTTAGGCAGGAAGGGTTCATGCTAACACACCAGAAACAACTGTGCAGGCATTCCTTTGATGTTGCCTGCTAAAAATAGCTGTTTCAGCACAGGCTTTCAAGTCTAGGGGGCAAGGGCTGCATTTGAGAACCTGACCTCCAGCCCAAGCTGCAACATCTATGCAACTATCTCCTGCCAGCCCTGGCAACACCAGTCTGCAGAGCCAGGCTGTGAGAGACTTACTCATACATGCAGTGTGGTCATATTCTTAGTCTACTGAGAGTTCCGAATCTATTGGGAAATCACTAAATGCAGCCACACAGTTAAAGGGGAGGAGAACGTGTGAACTACAGTACAGTTTTACCAAAACAATAACAGTCTCAAGGAATGCTGGGAAGTAAACTCTGAGTGACCCCTGCAGGGATGTGGGGGTGCCAGGCCATTTTTTGAAGGTGTCAGTGGCCTTGAGAAAACTTGGAAAACTTACTTGCTTCATTCACATTGGATTCACCTGTGCCGGAAGCAAGCTTGTCCTGGCTTTCTGGGGCTGTGGGAGTCTGGCAATGACACTACAGTATGATGAGGGCACTGTGGCATCCAAACCTGGCTACCTGCTTACTTCTGTGGCCCGTGGAGGTGGGAATCAGGTTTCACATCAGGGGAAATGATCAGAAGAGTATTTGTGTATCTAGGACAATGCGCACTTGTGTTCTAGAACAGGGGTGCACAAGCTAGGGTGTGCACAAAAGGGGGGGTGCACTGCTCTCGCTGCTTCCCCACAGCTTCTGTGCACAGCTGTGCTGTGCTCATGTGCTGCGCTGCCTGCTTTTCTAGTAGCTGAGGGTTGGCTTCATTTCTGGTGCCACCCTCCCCCCGTGGGGCCCTCCATCGCCTCCCTGCAGCCTCTCTTTGCTCAGCTTCCTGTCTCCCTGCCCCTGCAGAGAAACAGCTGAGAAGTTCTTGGGTGGGCTAAACCATCTTTCACGGGGAAGCCAGAGGATTTGTGGCTCCAGCCATGGCCAGATGTGTGTGTGTGTGTGTCAAGGAAACTACAAAAGTTGGCCACACTGATGGGGAGGGGCCTACAAATATACTCTGACTCTGAGCTCAGCTGTGAAATGTGGTGTGGTTTCCACAGCATACAAATTTCAGGGAATTTTGAACACCTACATTCTCCCCACTTCATATAATACCACCCCAGCTTGGAATGTTCAGTCATGGAAATTTCATCTGGAGCTGCTGCAGCAGACATGGCCGTTGACAGTAGCTTGTGGAGAGAAGACAGGGGAGGACGGAAAAAGAGTAACTTACAGCAGGAAATGTTCATGGGGGGAGAAAAGGTGCATAAGGGAAGCAGACTGAATTAATGCAAGTAGATAGACATACTTATCTAATTCTAGGACTGGACTTTAGAACTGGTAAACAAGAAAAGTGAGAGACTGGAAATCTACGAACAAAAATTGGTGAGTCAGAGTTTAGGCTTAACTGGTGGACAAAATCATAGAATTCTAGAACACTGGAACAGGAAGGGACTTGGTCATCAAGTCCAGTCCCCTGCACTCATGAGAGGACCAAGCACCATCTTAGATCATCCTGGACACATATTTGTCTAACTTGCTTTTAAATATTACCAGTGACGGAGATTCCACAACCTCCCTAGGCAATTTTATTCTAGTGCTTAACCATCCTGACAGAAAGTTTTTTTTCCTGATGTCCAACCTAAATCTGCCATACTGCAATTTAAGCCCATTACTTCTTGTCCTATCATCAGAGATTAAGGAAAATAATTTTCTCCCTTCTTCCTACAACACTTTTAGGTATTTAAAAGCTGCTAACATGTCCCCTCTCAGTTTTCTCTTTTCCAGACTCAACAAACCCAATCTTTCAATCTTCCCTCATAGGTCATGTTTTCTAGATTTTAATCATTTTTGCTGCTCTTCTCTGGACCTTCTCCAATTTTTCCATAACTTTCCTGAAATGTGGTGTCCAGAACTGGATGCTGCTCCAGCTGAGGTCTAATCAGAGCAGAGTAGAGTGGATGAATACTCTTGTGTCTGGCTTACTACACGCCTGTTAATACATCCGAGAAAGACATTTGCTTTTTTTGCAACATTGTCACACTGACTCATATTTAGCTTGTCGCCCACTATGACTTCTAGATCCCTTTCCGTAGCACTCCTTCCTAGACAGTCACTTCCCATTTTGTATGTGTGAAACAGATTGTTCTTTCTAAAGCGTAGTACTTTACATCTGTAATGAGAGGATGGGTAATTTCACACACCACTGCCTTTGGGGGCCCTTAAAGGAAAAGATTTGGGTAGAGGGAGGGAGTTAAGAAGCTGTTCGTCCAAGCTCTAGAGGTTGAGAGATGGACAAACCAAAAGGAGCAAGCTTTACCATTATGGCTGACACCCACCATGGACCCCTGGGCTAAGGTGGAAGGGAGCCCCAGCTGCATGCCCTGGAAAGGGCGGGGGCCAAGGGCAGTCAGCTCTTAGTGCCATCTGGACTGTGGTGTTCTGTCCCTCCCGCTCCCTCAGCCTCACATAGTTGGAGCAGAGCTGCTGCAGCACTTCAAAGAGGCCGGGGGCAACTGCATCCTTTGCCCCTCCCCCTCATCAACAAGCCTGTGGTTGACCCTGTCTCCTGGGACTCCATCATTCAGCCTTTGTAGCTCTTATCCTGAGAGACACCTCGACCCGATCAGGTCAAGGAGAAGGATTGCCACTGGCTTTGGCTAAATCTTGAACACTACCAGCTCTGTGAGAGTTTGGTTCAATTTGGTTCTCTCCTGCTCTCATCTCTTCTCCTTCCCTCTGTGTGTCCTTCCCTTCCCTCACCTTATTTCAATTCATCTCTTTCCCTCCCCTCTCCTTGGGCCTTCTGTCTAATAAAAAGTCTGGCTCAGCCAGCCATGCCTATATTTAGCAACACTTCTGGCAGCCTGTGACCAAAGAAGCAGCTAAAAGCAATGCCCTAAATAGCCCCAGGTTTGCACTAGTTTGCCAGGCTTCAGAGTGGCTAATAACAGTGTGTGCTGTGCGTGTGGTTTTTTTCTCAGCAGTGAGGCTGTGAATGAGAATCGACTCTCAGAGTTGCAGTTTCACCCTTTGCTGTTCTTTTCTCACTCTGCACATGTTTCGCTTTTAGGAAAAGTGAATGGACTTTAATAAACAACAGCTCCACCACGTTTCAACTACCTTATTTCTCCCGAGAAGAGGACAGTTTTACGATTGGAGAGTGTTGGAGGCTGGGGGACGCTCCTTCTAAAAATGCTCTCCTTCTAAAGAGTAAGGGAACAAGAGACATCGTAAAAATGGAACACTTATTCAATGTTTTATGTTTCAAATGTCTCCTCATTTCTGTATCTTTTATTAAACCATTAAAAGATTGTTTTACAGTGTGTTTGCTGAGGGCCTGAGTAGGCTGAGGTCTCTGGACAAACCCCCAACCCTACATAATAGTGGCTGGTGGTAAGGTCATATTAGCATCTTTCACTCTTTGGGACCAGTTGGTCTATCAACAAGAATACAACAGAAGCCTGGAGACTCTCCAGGTTTTCTGCTGTGGTTCAGCTCACTCTCAAGTCTCAGGGCTTCTGGATTCCTGGGTCCTCAGAAGTCCTCTGAACCACAGGGGGGTGAGGGAAGGGGGAGCAGGAGTCTTAGAGTTTGGCCTCTCAGTGTCAATTTCTTTCAAAATTTTTAAATAAAGTGGTTTTTGATTATTTCTAAATATTTTCATATGGTAGAAGCTTGGTTATCCAGCATCCTAAGGTTAGTCAAGCTGGCTCAGCTTGGCAGAGTACACTGGTGGGGGGCTGACCCCACTCTCAAAGGCTGGGCAGGGGGCACCCCAATGCCACCAGCCCCGGCAGGACAGCTGGCCCTGGGGCAGCTGCCCGAGTGCTGGTTAATAGAATGCCTTGGTTATTCAAGTGCCAGATAACACAGCTTCTATTGTATTCTGTTTTGCGGGAAATATTGAGAATTCCACCTTTTTTTTGCGGCATGTCTGAATGAATTGGGTTCAAACCCTCTGCATTTCCTGGAGAAGGAAAATTCTGACTTTGAACCAGCTCTCACCATAAGCAAATTGCTGCTATGGCATCACACCAATCATTAGCTCAACCTGGCCTCTGTCCAAGACATTATGTTCATTTATTTAGATAGCACTATCGTTTATTATATTCTTTCGAGTATGAACAACGGCAGCACAACCCACTGGTATTTCTTAATGATGGTATTTCTGGTTTTGATGTATTTCTCTATTTTTCTTTTGAGTTACATATTATCTACAGCTGGTCAAAATTTGTCAGGATTTTTCCTTAAGCCATTCTGCAACAGTTTATTTCAAAATAAAGCTGTTGTGTAGATATGGGTTTGTGGGGGTTCAGTAGTGTTTCCAGAGGCTCTAATCCAAAATAGGCTGTATTGTGTATGGGCACACCATTTTGGGGTTTCCCTGTAGCGTGTATGCGTTTTTTCTGGAATAGCTTATTTTGGAATAACAACTTCGGAATAAGCTATTCCAGAATAACTGCAGTGTGGACATACCCTGACAGTGCATGATTGCTTCCCACCATGTATTTTTCTGGTCCCACCTTAAATGTGCCACGTCATGCGGCTTCCACCTTCCCTTCAGGAGTCCATTCCATAATCTAACACATCTATTAATCCCTGGTCACATCTGCTTTTCATCATTATGGAAAATGTACGCAGCAGAGAACTGGTTAGAAATTATACTCTGGCATTTGTTTTTGTTTAAAAATTTTTTCAGTCAACTGTAAGTTTTGGGGTTTTCAGGGTTTTTTTTTAAGTTAAAATTTGCTGCAGAACTAAGATACTTCCAGCAAAGAACAAAACAAAAGCAAAACAAACAGAAAAATATTCTGCTTAGTTGAAAATTCAGTTTTCTGTTGAAAAATCGTTTCATGCTGATTTATGAGCATATGGCCTGATACAAAAAAAAAAAAAAAAAGAGGGGGGGAGGTGCCCATTATTAGAACTTCATAGAATCATAGAACACTAGAACTGGAACGGACCTCGAAAGGTCATCAAGTCCAGTTCACTGCCCTCTTAGTAGGACCAAGCACTGCCTACACTATCCCCAATAGGTGTCTATTTAACCTGACCTTAAAAATCTCCAGTTATGGAGATTCCACAACCTCCCTAGGTAATTTATTCCAGTGTTTAACCACCCTGACATTTAAAAACTTTTTCTTAATCTTATCTAAACCTTCCTTGCTTCATTTTAAGCTCATTGCTCCTTGTCCTAGCCTCAGAGGCCAAGGAGAACAATATTTCTCCCTCTTCCTTATAACCCTCTTTAATGTACTTGAAAACTGCTATCATGTCCCCTCCAAGTCTCCTCTTTTCTAAATTTTTCTAAACTTAATGGCATTAGACTCTTGAGGAGCATAAGGCTCTGCCTGGACCCCTTTGTAGGATCATGACCAGAGAGGAGACAATCTGAGGCCCACAGAGCTAGACAATGTGACTTGGTGGATATTGGGCACTTAGACTGAGATTCTGACCTCTGCCACTGAGCAGCAGGTGTCCTTGGCTAAGTCACATGAAAGCCTTATGGCTCAGTTTCCCTGTCTGTAAGAATGCCACAGTTGAGTTCAACTGTCCTTGACAGGCAGTTCCCTTGGAAAATGATATAGATGACAAGGTATTGACAGCAAGCCCCTGTTTATGGAACTCTGAAACAGGAAAAATAGTTTGGTCTCTATAATGCAAGCTTGTTCCTTTGACATTTGACACTTCTACCGTGAGAACAAGTGGAAAGGGAGTTTATGGAGAGCTGGATAAGGAGCAAGGTGGGGCGAATGGCTGAGATGTGGTGGATTTGTGTGGAGTTGTGATTTTTGGTTTTGTGCAGAGAAAAGGCCATTGTTTTGCTACTGCCCCCTGGTGCTTGTCTTCATCAGTGTGTGTGTGTTTATAATTCTCTGCCAGCACGCCTCAAGGCTGGGAAAGGTGGTGTTTGGATGTTGAAATCAAATATTTTAATTTATAATTTTGCAAGCTAAGAAACAAATTTTACTCCATCTGTTTCATTAGATCACCAGGGACCCTGGTCAGGTGAAGACACCCATTTAGGAGGAGGACACCAGCTTATTCTGTTTAGCAATTTCAGACAGCCGGATGTCATCCCTGCAAACAATGGCAATGGGCCAATATGGACACTGCCTATCACAATTCATATTGGCAGAACAGAAAAGATTAGCTTTCAAAGGGGTGGCTGCTGTCTTGAAAAGAGGCTTTAGATGATTTGAGGAACCATTGCAATATTATGGTTTTTACATAAATAATAACAATTACATGTAAATCAGACTTCCCCCACCCTTTCCATTAGTGTCGTCATTACGAATCTTTTTGTCTTGTTTCTGACCATTCACGCTGACTAGCTGAATGGCAGCAGACATCTTAGTAATGCTAACGTCCGCTAAAGGGACAAGGAGAACACAGTCCAGGGGCCTTTCAGTGCTAGAACCAACCATTCTATGCAGGGAGGGCAGCATGGTGGGTTTTAACCTGCTCAGTGCCTGAGAGTTAGCATTGCTGGATCATGGTTTTCTTTCTTCTTCTCCCAGTTCTGTTCCCTGCTCCCTGCATCCCTCTTATTTTGGCAATTATCCATCTATAACCAATAGTTGTTAGTATCAGAGAGGTAGCCGTGTTAGTCTGTAGCTTTAAGAACAAGAAGTCTTGTGCCACCTTACAGACTAACAGATATTTTGGAGCATAAGCTTTCATGGGCAAAGACCCGCTTCATCAGATGCATGAGATGCATGCACGCCCCCCACCCCCCATGCATCTGATGAAGCTGGTCTTTGCCTACAAAAGCTTATGCTCCAAAATATCTGTTAGTCTGTAAGGTGGCACAAGACTTCTTGTTGTTCTCAATAGCTGTTAGTGTTGTTCCAGTGGAGACAGGGTTGCTGTTTTCAGAGACACTCAACTGCAGCAAAACCTTTAATGGGTGGTGCAGGACAACAGGGTTAAAAACCGGCCATAATAATGCAAAGTTTTATTGGGTGCTGTGCAAGTTTGAGATCAACAAGGACGAAACCATGCATCCTCACTGGGAAAAAAGGCAGATACCATCTTTAAATTACCATGTCGCCATCACAATTAAGCTTATGGGAAGTGTAGTTAATTAAGAGAATGGCAGGGTGGATTGTGAAGAGGCCATCAAATTTAATTTGTACCTGTGATCTAATCAGAATGTGAAACTCCAGTAGGTATCCAAAGGTCATTAATTTGTGTTGCAGGATAATGGTTTTAAGTGGCCATATAAATGCCACGGTAATGCAAGATATTTGTTTTAATCTTTGTCCAGTTATAATAGTTACTTCCAAGGAGGAGGTGAGAGACTAATGTAATGTTTAATAAGTATTCAAGGGTCAGGTTGGCATTAGTTCCTGTCACTCTTAGGGTATGTCTACACTACAGAGTTCTTCCATAATAGCTTATTCCAGAGTTATTAATCTAAAATAAGATTGTAGAATAATGTGCCCACACTACAGGAAAGCCCTGGAATAAGCAAAATGTATTCTGAAATAGTGTGTCCACATGCAATACATCATTGCTTCCAGGGTCTCTAATCCAAAATAGTTGTCTACACAGCAAAAGTATTTCAAAATAAGCTATTCTGGAATAGTTTATTTCAAAATAGCCCCTACTCTCTGTCTACACAGCCCCTATCTCTGTAGAATGAAGTTTACCAAATACAAATTAAGCCATCTGCTATTTCGAAATTATGTCAAAACAGCAGTTGTATTTTGTAAATGCTCACAAATTTATTTAGAAATAGTAACCGAGAGAAAACCATGCTAGTCTATATACTACCAAAACTAAGAAGCAATCCAGTAGCACTTTAAAGACCAACACAATAATTTATTAGGTGATGAATTTTCATGAGACAGACCCACTTCTTCAGAGCATAGCCATACCAGAACAGACTCAATATTTAAGGCACAGAGAACCAAAAATAGTAATCAAGGTTGACAAGTCAGAAAAAAATTATCAAGGTGAGCAAATCAGAGAGTAGAGGGGCAGAAGGGGGGGGGTGTCAAGAATTAGATTCAGCCAAGTATGCAAAAGAGCCCCTATAATGAGCTAAAAAATTCCCATCCTGGTTCAAATCATGTGTTGAGTTTGAATATAAAAGAGAGTTCAGCAGCCTCTCTTTCCAAAGTGTTGTGAAAATTCCTCTTCAGTAAGACGCAAATTTTCAGATCATTAACAGAATGACCCACTCCATTAAAGTGGTGACTGACCGGTTTGTGAATCAGGAGTGTTTCTATGTCTGTTTTATGCCCATTAATTTTTTGTCTAAGAGAGTTTGAAGTCTGTCCAATATACAAAGCATCTGGGCATTGTTGACACATGATGGCATATGTGATGTTAGTTGAGGAACGTAAAAATGTGCCCGTGATTCTGTGAATAACCTGGTTATCTCCAGATACCATCACTGGACCTAACCTGGTTATTCACAGAATCATGGGCACATTTTTATGTTCCTCAACTAACATCACATATGCCACCATGTGCTAACAATGCCCAACTGCTTTGTATATTGGACAGATTTCAAACTCTCTTAGACAAAGAATTAATGGGCATAAAACAGACATAAAAACACTCCTGATTCACAAACCGGTCAGTCACCACTTTAATGGAGTCGGCCATTCTGTTAATGACTTAAACGCTTGCATCTTACTGAAGAGGAATTTTCACAACACTTTGGAAAGAGAGGCTGCTGAACTCTCTCTTGTATTCAAATTTGACAAATTAACATGTGACTTGAACTGGGATGGGATTTTTTTAGGTCATTATAGGGGCTCTTTTGCATACTCGGCTGAATCTAATTCTTGACTCCCCCTCCCCTTTGCCCCTCTACTCTCTGATTTGCTCACCTTGATAATATTTTTTCTGATTTGTCAACCGTGATTACTATTTTTGGTTCTCTGTGCCTTAAATATTGAGTCTGTTCTGGTATGGCTATGGTCTGAAGAAGTGGGTCTGTCCCATGAAAGCTCATCACCGAATAAATTATTTTGTTGGTCTTTAAAGTGCTACTGGACAGCTTTTTTATTTAGAAATAGTGTCTGTGATTCCAAAATAACTTTTCTGTGTAAACATACTCTTAGTATCTGGATGTGCACTCATTTCAGTCAGTCTGTGCAGGTACTTGAATTCATCCTGGGCTGACCCAAGATAACTGAAGTCAATGGGGAGACCCGTGATGATGTCATCTGGTTTTGGATCAGGCCCTCTCTTTACACTGTGCATGCTCAGGGGTTTAACACAACTATTACCATTGTCCTTGCCCCAATACCAACACTTGCATGGTCTTCACAGTGCTGGTAATGTGATAGCTAGGCTCAGTGCTGAACCTGTAAGGACCAGAGTGGTACACAGAAAAATCAGAGGAGGAGATGGAGCATGTTTGAATAGCCATCCCTCTGCTAAAAGTAGTACTAATGCTTTGGAGAATCTTTTTAGTTCAAGGAAGTTGCAATTTAAGTTTATTTGATCAGGGTAGATGCAGAGGAGTATTTAAGAAATAATTTTAACGCACAAATTCTAGTGAAGATGAAAAAGAGGACAGAAAAGTTCAGAGGGCTAAGAATTTAACCATACCCGACTCTTTACAGAAAGGAGGTTTGTTGCGCAAGTTGTGCTTTCCTACAAGACAATCAATTTTATAAGTAGGAATGGAACCATAAGAATGGAGAACCAGAAAAAAATTGCACTGTTAAAGAGCTGGTATGGAAAGGTACAGTGGCCCATAGCCTCCAAGGGTGAAATCTTGTCCCATGGGTTCCAATCTTGTCCGTGTTGGCTTCCAATAGGACCAGGGTTTCATCCCAAGACAGCATTGAGATCATCTATGCCAAAAGACAGTCAGCAAAAAAAATCTACATTAGTGCAACACCAACGTTGAGGATTTAACCACGAGAAAACCAGGAACTGAAGTTAATCTCATTGTAAAGTGAACCTGGCCACATGACTAAATATGTATGGTTTGCAGCCGTTTAATGTTGCAACTAGACAGTTTTGATGTTAACCAGCATTGTATTTAATACATTTCCTTCTCCCTTTCAAAAAAAGAGAAAAGGGGCTTACATATTCCATAACTGTTTTGTGTAACTCCATACATTTTAAACTAGCTACTCAAAACCAAAAAGCAGTCCTGTTGCACGTGAAAGACTAACCAAAATAATGTATTAAGTAATGAGCTCTCGTGGGACAGAACCACTTCTTTAGATCTGGGAATTTCAGATCTGAAGACCTGGGTCTGTCCCACGAAAGCTCATCACCTAATACATTATTTTGGTTAGTAATTCAAGTGCAACAGGACTGCTTTTTGGTTTTGTGACAATACAGGCTATCATGGCTACCTCTCTGAAACTAGTTACTGTATTTCAGCAATTACAATGCCTGTCCTACTAGGAAAAGTTAAAGATGACTGAACTTTATGGGAGGAAGCGGGGAGATACAAGCCTGGGAACTGGGCTCAAATAGCATTTAATACACACCCCTTCTGTTTTGCTGTTGCAAAGACTATAATAAACCAGACTAATAAACTTACGTAACATATTTTTGGGATAAGTGCATTGAAGCCTGTCACAGAGCAGCGTGTAAAATAGTAACATGTAGCCAGTCTCATAACCTTTGTACTCTCATGGATTAACTACTGACCTAATTTGTGGGGGTGGAAAAAACAAAAAACAGTTTTACGGCCTAAAAACCTAATAGTGAAATATTAATACACTAAAGTGGCATCAAAACTGTGGTGCAGCAGAATATTCCTGGAAGATCACTGGTGGTCTCAAGAAGAATAGCTTCTTAGCAGGGGGAATACTGCCAGTACCAATTTTTGTCTGTATGACCTTCAACTAGTTGCAAGAGAGGGAACTTAGTCTGCCCTTCCCGGAAACTGAGCCTCATGTTGAATATAACTGGAAGGAAATAACAAACATAATATTTTATCACTGTCAAGTCTTGTGCTGCAATTAGCTGTTTCAACATCTGTGTGCCTCCATAATATGAATAATTATTCTTTCACTTACATATCTGCTTTTGTGCTATTCCTTTGGAACAGAAATGTGATTGTGGGTACCTGATATTACCTACACTCTGCTGAACTTCAATACACCTGGCTCTGACATAGCATCATCAACTCTGGCTGGCAGAAACACAGCTTAGTCTATGACATGATTGATAGGGTCTTCACTTTGCTGGAGATTCATTTATTTTTAATACTAGGGCAATGACTGCTGTATGAGAGGAACTGAAAAATGTTACATGGCTATCAAGGAGGAATAGACTTGTATGTTCAGTAACTTGTAGCATGAAGTGGTACATCTTTGGACACAAAGGCCTTCCCCTTCTTTGAACCTGCATCTAGTCTCAAACAGTATGAGGAGTTAGAGACCTTGAAAAAGGTGTCTGAGACACTGCTATGACGAACTCTTCTGAGAAGCGAATGAATACTTTTATTTAAAAAAAAAAAGTTTTTGTCCTAATACTGGTAGAAAAATATATTTTAAGAATAGATTTTTTTTTGTAATCTATTTTCTCTGAAATCTTTTCCTCTTCACTCCTAAAACAATCCCTTGCATCCTGCAGTATGCATTTCTGATCTTGTATTTTTCTTCTCTCTCTCCCACTTTGCTCAATAAAATAAGATTGCCTTTATTAGCATTTTTCACATGTTCAGTACTACAAGAGGACCTGACTTGTGCTTTCTCCAAATGAATTGGGCATAGACTGAATTCAAGATTGGATGTCTTCTTGTGTTGTATCTAAAGTGGCAAGCACACTACATCAGTGGTTTTCAACACTGGTATGCCAGGAAAACTGTCCAAGATTGCCATGAAATTTTGTCAATTTCCCCTTGCTGAGGCTCTTTGCAAAGCCACCATGAGGGGGAATGCTGATCCCTGCCTGAGATGCTGCTTCCCTGCCTGAACGAGCTGTCTGGCAGCCTGTTCCCACTCTCTGCTGTGGCAAGAGGGAAGGTGGAAGGGCAGAAATCTGTTGGAGCTGGGCTAAGGTTTAAATGCCACGTCCTGACTCCAGTGGGTTGGTGGGGAAGGGAGCCTGCTCCAGTGATTACTAGTTTCCCTAGCATGGTGTTGAGCAGATTTTGAAAATGTCTGTGCTCGCTGTCTAAGACAGTGTATTTTGTGGCGGATTTGAAACATTAACACATTTTATCCATGTTTGGCTTGTTTTGCAAGACAGTAATGCGTACAACCTCGCTACTAAGCCTGTAACCATAGTCAATGTGACACTTACGAGCAATTAATTCATCTGAAAAAAGTGGGTGTGCTGTGGAATTGTCTCTCTCGTTGACGTGTGCCATGTTACTGAAAAGGCTGGGAACCACTGCTCTGTATATATATTCAGGAAGCAAGAGAAATTGAAATGGATATTAATTCCAATAAATATGCACTGAACCCCCCCCACCAAACTAGGACAGATTTACACTCTGTCCTAAATCCCATAGCTTTTCATCCCCTTTTTCTTTTCTCACAAGGAAAAGAAAATCCCTATTATGGGTAACCAAGAACTGAAAATGTGACAGTTGTCTAAGGCTAATTACAGTTAAGTCAATGGGACCACTCAATGAATAATGGAATATCAGCATGAGCATGGCTAAGAGAATCTGGCCCTTACAATCTACTAGGATACCCTTAAAAATCCAAGGCTACATTCCATGTCACCCATACTATTGCAACACTGATTTCAGTGGAATTGCTCCAAATGTACATCAGTGTATTGGAGAGTACAATTTAGGCTACTGCATGTGCATAACAGCACTTCCTCAATGTAGCTATAATTGAAAACTGGCCTGTACCTTGGTTTCCTTTCTAAACACCATCTAACAGCAGAACAGAGAGATGTGTGTTCCTCCCAGCTTTGCTGAATCTCTCCTCTCCACTCAGCTAGCAGTCCCTTGGCTTGCAAGGAAAGTGCAGTGGCCAATATTCAGTGGTAGTTAGTATATGCTGGTTAATTGGAACCTGATTCTTCCAGGTGTTAGGTGCGCCCCATTCATTCTGTTATGAAGTGAGAATGGTCACTAGCTTCTAGGAGGAGCAGGTGAGTCTTCAGTGCAGACACTCAGCTCCTACTGAGAGCAATGGGGTAGGCAGGATCTGAAAACAAGGTTTCTATGCACATCTAAAAACATGGCCCAGGATTTTTGAGGACATATTAGTTTTCTGTCAGCAGCTTTTTTTTTTTGTATGGGGATGGGGACATAAACCACAAATTAATTTTCAGAATGATCTAGCTTTGGCAGCAGTTCACATTGGGGCAACTATATTTTCTTCCTATACAAGCCAGGCTAAGATCCTGACCAAGTGCCAGTGGGTCCTCACCCCTACCGGATTCCCCATATTAAAATATGAAGTCTTTGGGGATATAGCCACTGTCTTCATCAGGGACAAAAATCTTACAGTGGTCTTTATGGCCTTATAAAACTGATCACCACTTGGATCCCAAAGTTGAGCCTTCACATCCCAGAAATCAGTTGGGCCAAAAAAAACCCTAGCCCCTTTTTTGTTGGATATCATAAACATAGTTGGGAAGGCAAGATTGAAATGTTTGTCCTTTCAGTGTCCAGCATCATAAGAATCTGTCTTTCTTCACATTCTCTTCTTTTATAATTAGAACAGGAGAGAGGGCCAATGCCAGGTTTTCTTTGCAGCAGAAATCTTATTGTGAATACATGTGATTACTTCTAGGTTCCCTGCTCTAATTCTGCCTCCGTAGAATTGGGGCCTGATTGATTAAAACAACCACCACCTATAAGACAAGCTGCAAAACCAACACATTGTAGGCACCATATTGTATTCTTTTTCATACTCTGTAGACACAGCCATTGATTTTTATGGTGTCCATTTGGGTTTCATGTCTAAGGCTATGTCTACACTAGAACGATCTGTTGACAGAAGCTTCTGTCCGAAGATATCTTCTGACAAAACTTCTGTCAACAGATTGCAGCCAGACTCCCAAGTGGATCACAAGAGTGATCCTCTCTGTTGGCAGAGAACGGCCAGACTACCTGGCCACTCTCTCCACAGAACAGCCAGCCAGAAGCACAGCAGACAGGGCTTGTTTATCAACAGAGGGCCCCCTGGAATGTCCAGATTGGCTTTCTGTTGACAGAATCTGTCAACAGAGGCGTTTTGCCTCATGGGAGAGCATCAGAACAGTGTTGACAAAAGTGCTGTGTTCTGTTGACAGAATGCCTTGGGAATGTGGATGCTCCATGGGTTTTGCCGCTAGTTTAGACTTAGCTTAAGAAGCATGGAAGCCCTAACCTACTTCCTGTTCATTTCTCATTGCGCACTATATAGCTTTGTTGATGTATTCCATACATCCTCATAAACCAGTGACTAAAATGGAAAGGATTTGAAGAGGCATTGCTCATGGGATGCTGGAGGCGTGGCACTATAGCAGCTTGGAAAACATTCTGATTTTAAAACAGTAACACCTATAATTACAGAGGCGTCATCACCTCTGTAATTTTTTTCTTTTTTTCCTAACAAGCTGCAGTCATAGCATGTGTACACCCTTACTAAAATCTGCCAAGCATTTGCTCCTGGGATGGCGAGGGTGGTGGGGATATCAAGCGTCTCTTTCTCCAGGCACTTGTAAAACAATACAACAGTAAACAATTCAAGTGCAATTAGCAGCCTGCCTTGGTGGAGGGGGAGGGAGAAGTCCCACCGCTCTTATTGTCTATGGAATTAATCACGTTTTATAGTGTTAATACACTGATTTATATTTGCATAGTTAAAAAACAAGAGCCAAGAAGTTTGCAATAAACAAAGTTTATTCTGGGTTTCAACGTATAAACATACACTTCTGCAGCATTTCAGTAAGAGAAAAAACAGCTGCTATTTATGTGCAATTTATGTTCTCAGAATTGCACTATATATTTTTTCCTGTTGTAGTTTCTTATGAGAACACAATAAAGGAAAATAGGAGGAAAAAGGTGAAAATGCTAATTATATTGCAAAAATGTAACCTGACTCTTCCATCACACACAACTATAATGTGTTCCAGTATACATCAGAAGAGTGGGGTAGATTGTGTAGCCTGGTATTTTGTTGTTACTTTTTGATAATTGAGTCTATTCAGTAATAGTGACATAATGAAATTATGTACTTACTGTCTTTGAGGATTCCTCTTAAAGTATAGCTAAACCATCTTTGTCTTTGCAAATATTTATTTGCAATGATTTTCTTCTTAATTATTTAAAATATAATGAATTAGGCATAAGTACTTTGCCATTAGTGTAATTTAAAGTGTAATTGCACATCAGAAGCCTCTTCGAAACGTTTCTATTTACTTTTTCTGCCAAAAGGTGGCGTCCTACTACCATACCCTTTCTTCTGTGTGAAAATCTTCCTGCTTTAATTTGCCAAGAAGAAACTTCCACTTGATTACTGATCAAGAAATTAAAATGTGCTCTGTGAATGCAACGTGACAGTGTTGAAAATGAACAATATGTTAAGAAGCAGTTAAGTTCCCCACAAACATAAAGTAAATGGATGTGCAGTTTTCCCTTTCAGCTGACTAGACACTGAAATGTACGAAATCTCATAAAGCACCATTTAAAAATAAGGTCCCCTTCTTGAGTGAGACTTGTTTCATACATCCTGAAAGCCAAAAATGAGGTGAATGCAATTATCAAAAAACAAAGGAATGGGAAAAAATTAGATTAACAATAATTCACACTTAGTTGAAAGAAAAGAGTTTCTGCTAACCAAGTATGTTGCTCAATAATTTCTACAATCAAATTGCCATCTAAGTTGTTCTTAGCAGAATGCTGCAGAAATGAAGTCACACCATCACACAGGATGGTTCTGGGTCATCAACATCTCTGACAATCAGGTCACTGATTTAGATACCTAAATATAAAAATAGATGCTTAGCTTTAAGCACTGTCTTTTACAAACCTAGCCATTATCTTTATTTCTGAAAGTGGGTAATGCACATCACTTACTTACACTCGCTTACTATAGATCTGCTCAAGGGGCAAGCTGAATGTTTTAGAATGGAAAGGTGAAATGTTCATCTTCAATCTACACAGCTGATCTTTGCGGGATGTTCTATATGTAGCCCTCTCAAACATCAGAAACCAGTGGGCATTCTTCACACAGAATGAGTGTAAAATACATTGTGTGTGTGGGTGAGCAGGAAAAAATTCTACGTTCATGATTTTAACTAGTGGGATTGCTAACACCAAACAGTAGGGAGGTCTGTCACTTTCTCCATCTGTGACTTGGGGCAAAATCCTGACCCTGTTGAAGTCACTGATTTCAATGGGCCCAGCATTTTGTGTTTGAATTGCTTTCTCTCTCTGCAGTATTTATATGCCAACTCAGACATAACAGTTGTATAGGAGTACCATATCACTGAACTGAATAGCAGCAGTCCTAAGAGTCCAACAGAACCACTCATCCATATTTATTCTCTCTAAATTACAGATATCGCTATAGTCTCAGAGGGATAGCTGTGTTAGTCTGTAGCTTCACAAAAAACAAGCAGTCCTAAAATTGTTAGTCTTGAAGGTGCTACAGGATTGCTACTTATACCCATGTTTTAATTCTGTTCATTTATGCAAGTGCAATTCACGAAGCAGTGGATGGTCTTACATACCGCATAAGTGAAATAGTTCTGGGTATAACACAGCTAGCTATATGAGTACTTTATTTAATGCTCAGAACAGGGTGAGTTAATCTGTTTCAGCTTTTTTATATTTTATTTTTAAAAATATATATTTTTACCACGAAGCTGTTGAAGTGATGAGTTTTACTATTGTCTGTGAGACGGATACTGAAGATCCAATACTTTAGTCCTTACTCAGTTGAAACTCCTACCCGATCAATGAGAATTTTGTTCTAAATGTGGAACACAGACTTCAGTTCCTGCTGCTGAGGCAAGATCCTGTAAACTCTCAAGTCATGCAAGCAGGCCCACTGCAGCAATGGGTTGTCTCATATGAGCAAGGACATCTCATGTAGCCCTTTTTAGGAGCGAGCTTTTGGTATTTTTGTCCACTTGGCACTGGTAAAAATAGGAAAATATGTATTGGTTATTTTAGATATGTATTAACAATCAAAGGTTCAAGTAAGTCTTTACATGAAGTATCCTAGCAAGAGATTACTTGGACCACAGGACTTGAGGGTCAGGAGTTTTGGATTCTATTTCCTGCTTTACCACTGACCCATAGTGTGTTAACGTAACCTCTCTATGCCCCCTATGCCCATTTGTAAAACAGAGTAATTTCTCCCGACTTTACAGGGGTTGGGGAAGGTATAATTATTTTTTGCAAAGTGCTTTGACAGCCTCTGAAAAACCAAGTTATAATTGATAGAGCAACATTGATTTTTCAAAGTTATTATACATTTGATTTTTGTTTAAAAGAAAGGCTTAGATCACCTTAGGAGTGAATATTAAAAGTGTTTTAAAAAGGCAAAGCTGAAGGAGCAGCAGGACTGTTCAAAAGTGGATTAATGCAAGAAATGCCAATTTACTATGAACCTGCCCTTGCTGCTCTAGCTTCGGTCTTAAACATTTTCACTGGTACCCATCCTATTGTACTCCCTTTTATTTATTTTTAAGGAGGGGGGAGTTAATTTAGTGTTAAGAGTTTAGAAATAACGCAGCGTGTATTAAGCATCCTTGTCTTCCTTTACTGCTTTTTTGCAGGGGTTTTAACTCCAAGAGCCGCTTGCAACACAGGAACAAACCCCAGCCCTTGTTGCTGGATGTCAAAGTAGACCTGACCCTGCCCTGCTGCCCGGCCTCTCTGCAAGAGCAGGTAACTTGCCTCGCACCTCGCACCCTCCTCGGCTCCGAGCCGGTTCCTAGAAGGAGCCGCAAGGAGTGTGTGTGAGGGGGGGAGCGGGAGCAAAGAAGCGACTCGCGATTTTAAGGCACTTCCCCCGCCCAGCCGCCGCGCGCCTGCAAGCCAGCTCCGTGCCCGGGGTCAGCGAGCCGCGCCCCTCGCACGCGGGGGTTTGTCCTTCGGCTGAACTCTCACCTCCCGAACTCGCCGCCGTGCCCCGGGGAGCCGCGCGCGGGCGGCAGCGCGGCCGGGCCGGGCAGGGGACTCGCGCGCTCTCTCTCTCTCTCAATCTCGCGCGCGCGCTGCCTCGCGCTCTCCCCGGGAACCCGCCGCGCCCCTTCCGCCCCCCCCGCGCCGCGCCCCGGCTCCGCTCCCTCTTTGGCCCCCGCGCGCGCGCGCGTGTGTTTGTCTCCCTTCGCACCGAGCCGGGTTGTTTACCCAGCAGGTGGATGTGACGTCAGGGACTCAGAACAGCAAAAAATAACAACATCTCCCTCCGCGGGGGTGTTCTTTCCCTCCCCCCCCCGCCCGCCCGCCGCGCGGCTTCGCCTCCTCCCGCCCGCCAAACTCCCGGAGTGGCCGCGCACGGCGCCTGGAGCCCAGCCGGCGGGCGGCGGGGGCTGCGAGCGGGGTGGTGGGGGGGGAGGCCGCCGGGCCTGGCTCCCCTGGAAGCTAGTCCCGAGCGGAGGGCTCTATTGTTATTTATTGTGCGGCTGTTGCACGCTGCGCCGCTGCCCAGGCTCGGCGCATGGGGCTGCCCGGGTAGAGTGCGGGGAGGGACGGGCAGGCCGACTCACCCGCGCTGGGGAGCCCGCAGTGGGCACGGACCGGCCGCCTCCCGCGGGTGAGTTGGGCTTCGCGGCTTCTCCCCTCCACTTTCCAGCCTCCGCCGTGTTTGTTTCACTTTTCCCCCCTCCCCCCCGCGCCCCAGGCTCCACGTGCCCCCCCGCCCCTCTTCCCCCCTCCCCCCCCAGCGCTGGCTGCCGCCGCTCAGCGAGCAGCCGGCGGAGCCCGGGCGATGGGAGAGGCGGCGGCTCCGTCCCCTCTGGGGCTCGCTGCCGGCCGGAGCAGCCCGGCGCCCGGGCAAGTTGGCGAGGGCTCGGCGGGGGAGGGTGCGGCGGCGGCGGCGGGGGGAGCGCTGCTCCCCGGGGTGCGGGGGGACAACTCCCCCACCCTTCCGCGCTCACTTTGGAAACTTTCTCTCCCCCACCCCCGAAGTTCAGCTCGCAGGCCCCGGCCGCGCGCGCCCCTTCGCCCAGGCAGGGCTGGCCTCGCCGGCCGCGCTGCGCGCCCGGGGAGGTGCGCCCGGGCCGGGGACCCAGCCAGGCGCGGGGGAGGGGGTCCGCTCGGGTCCGGCCACGCGCGCACCCCGGGGGCTGCCCCCGCAGCCGGACCCGCCTGCGGTGCGGCGCTGGGGCTGCCGCAGGGAGTTGTCCTCCAGGTCCGGGGGCGCGCCCGCGTCCGCCCCCTCCCCGAGCGAGTCCTGCCTCCGCCCCCCTCCCCGCGCCACCTGTTGTCGCTGCGGGATCCCTCAGCCCCGGTGACTGCGCCGGAGTTCCCGTGCGCCCCGCCAGGCTCGCTCGCTCGCCCGCCCCCCGGGCCCAGCCCGCCACGGGACGCCGCGTTTGAATAAACATTTGCCGCCCCCAGCCCCAGCCCAGCCGCTTGCCCCCGGGGCCCCGCCGCGCGCGCACGTCCGTCCCCGCCGGCGCGGTGCGGGCAGAGTTTTTTAGCTTCTCTTACTTACTCCGTCCTTAGCGCTGCGTCGTGATCCCCGGTCGTGCAAGTGTTTCCAGGCTCCTCTGGGGATCTCCCCCTCCTCTTAAACCCGGCACATTCCCCTCCCCCCCCCCCTCCCGGGGCCTTCTGGAGACTTGTTGAAAGAACCCCTGGTTTCTTCTCGACCGTAGAGCCCAAAGTTTTGCCTGTCGGAGCCGCAGCCTTTGCTGAGGAGTTGCGTGCTGGCGTGCAATCCCTCCGAGCCTTTCTCACTGCTATCTGCCGGTAAGTATAGGGCAATCAGCGGAGGCTTTTTGCATATAAGGCTGTAAAGGGCACCCCCGCCCCACTCCCAGCATCGTTCCCCGCTCCAAAAGCAAACTCCCAAATAAAGAGAAACCAGGTGAACATCTCTCTTGAAGGGCGCAGACCAGTTTGCAAAAGCGACGGGCTGAAATGTTGATTTCAGGTCAGTGAAACAGAAGGGGGAAGTACGCGCTGCGCGTATTAACATGGAGTTGCCGTCTTTTTTTAACCTAGAGAAAACCTGGGATCCGAGTTTAGCTAACAGTGTAAGTGCTGCTGTGAAATACAGTGACATGCTTCCTTTCCCTTCCCCCCCCCCACTTTATAACTGTTAATTATTTCCAATTCATTGTGTTTAAATACCATTGCTGTGCTGATTACAGAGTGCATTGGTTTTAGTCACTTCATTCTGGGCCCTGGTCTTCAAATTTTTCTCTTAGTAACCCAAAACACTCTTAAAAGGGCACTCTTTAATACAATGTGACTGTCAGTGTTGATGTTTCAGACATAATATGCCTACCAAACATTTCATTTCACATCTCCAAGGGCTTCTGAATTCCTATTCTTTAAAGAGTTCTGCCTTGATCTAGCCTCTCAGAAGTTTAGGGTTTCACTTTTAGTAACTGTTGTATGAATGAGTAATATATACAATGTTTGCACCCTATTTACAATATTTTAGCTGTACATTATAAAATTCTGAATCCCTGACTGTTGAATAATTATTACAGATTTACAGATTTTTTTAAAGAAGACATTTGCTTTAAACTTAGCTTTTTTTGTTCTTACACATTTGCTTTGGTTATCTGACTTACAAAACGCCCCTATGACTTATCACATTCTGTTAGAGTATGACGTTAAAGATATGTACTTATACTCTGTAAGGTAACAGGTATCTTTGGGTTAGTTTTGTTGGAGAACAGTAGTAGATTTTTGAAATACTTAATAGTGTTTCACAATTTATATGATTGAGAAGTCAAATCATGTTGCTTTATTCTGCGGTGTTGAACCAGAGAGGTTTTCATATATTTTGAGTTCCATGAAAACAAAGTGGCTCACAAGAAGGGAGTGTAGGATGCGTTTTTGTGGGGCTCAAGGGAAGGAGGGGAAGCTTGGACTTTTGGTTTCAAGTTCTCTGTCCTAAATCTCCCTCCCTGCCCCAGATTTTATTTAAACCATCACGCAATTATATAGAATGAAATGTGGGTGATGGATGGGAGGCAGATCTCTCCACTAGCAGCCATTCAAAAGGTGTCGGCTAAAATCTCATTGCAAAAAAGTATTGTAGCCTTAACATCTTGCATTGGCAGCATTCTTTCCCCTTAGTCTTTGGATTAGTCATTGTATGAAAGAGAGAGGGGGGGAAAAATCGCTTTTTTGAAAAAAGTAAAGTAAACAGCCTCCAACAAGTGAACCTTGACAACCCAGATTAAGGAAGGCAGTAGAGATCAAACAAATCGGCTGCTGGGCTGTTGTCAGGAGCTGCCTCACTGAAAGCTCTGGACTATTCGATCAGGCAGCAAGGTTATATGTTCGCTTATCCAGAAATGGACCATTACAAATGCGGATCTTTGTTGTAAAACCAAAAGATAACTTTGAGAAAAACATCTACAGTACATTATAAAACACTGAGTTCTTTCCCCCCTCCCATACCTCTTCAGGCTTGCAGAACCAGTTAATGAATCGGATTTGGGGACTGTGTTATGTCCAGCTTTAATTTGATACACAGTTTCATTATTTATGCCACCTAGCATTGCAGAGAAGTATTCAGAAGTTCACCAACATCACATTAGGAAAAAATTAGTTTTTTATGAAGTTCACCTCTAAAGTTTCAGAATCTCTGAATTAGAAGGAAGTAAAGTGTACATGTCAAGGTAGTATTCTGATGTGGACAAGAACAATTTTTTTTTCTTAAAATGTAACTGTTTTTGGACTTTAGAAAAATCACCTTTTGTTTTCTAAACATAACATCAAACAATTAGGTTTCATGTTTTTGGCCATGTCTTGTTTTTCACAAAAGTCTTTAGATAAACTTAATTACACTTTTGTTTAAAGAAAATAGTACTGTACTACCAAATGTCAGTGCTGTGTATTAGTTTTCTCAAAGTAAAACAAAACAGAAGCATCAACTTGTCAAAATGCATTATTCATATTGCTTTAAACCTTTTGTAAGATTCTGTATTCTTCAAACACACTAGTGTAAACTGTGCAAATGTTATTCACCATCTAGTTTCTTGCTATAAAATATCTTAAAACAATGTAAATAGAGATGTTCACATTCTTAATTAAAAAGCTGCTGTATTAATGAATATAAATCAGGGAACAAAAAGTAAACATGTATTGCATGATAAAAATCCTGTATCACTTAAATATTTTTTTTTCAGTACGGACACACAATAAGGACTTTATACGGTTTTTTTATAACTTAGGATTTGATCGCCATCCTGCGCCACTTATTATTGCAAACCCAGTAGTTTTTTTTATAGCATATACTTTTTATTGTCTAATTAAAGTATGCATGTTAAACATACACATGTATGCTAGTAAGACATTTTGGGTAATATGTAATATTTTAAATAGCTATAAACGTTTTCTCCTTAAATCAGTTCCACCAGGAATAGTAATAGTAGCCCAGCTGGTTTTTATACTGGTAAGAAAAAGAGTTAAGTGAAGAATTGTGCATTCAAACACTGCTGTGTTGCAAATGTGCATAAAGCTGTTTTATTAGAGAAGGTGGCTGTTAAAGAGAGCTTAAATTTGCACTAACATCATTACTATGCAAATACTGTAAACATGTAAGCTGCTCAAGTTCATTTTGTTTCATGATATGAAAATTAAAGGAAAGGTTAACAGTAAACAGCAAGCTTTTTCATGGAACGAAGTTAAGTTTTTAATATTCTTAAGGCTTGTGGCCTTATATTCTGAGTTTGAATTGGGTGATGATGTAACTTCATGAAATATTTTTCTGATATGTTGTATGTTAAACGTATACAACATATACATTCCTGTGGCATGTTTTTATATTTATGATTATTTCATCAAGTCCATCCACTTATATTTTCTGATGGGGCTCTTGTCTTTCTGCTTTTTCTCTGAGATGCTTTAATAAAATTTAAATAGATCTCATGCTGTCAAAAATAGTATAAATTTTGTTTACGATTCAGATGGTTTAAGGTACTTATAGTAAAGAAGCTCATTTAACCCCAAGACTGAGTAGCATTAAGTGGCGAGAAGTCTCATGAAGAGCTTCTCCTGCCCTTTGCACTCATGATAATCTTAAATTACTACCGTTAAATTGCAACTTCAAGGGACTGAGCTGAAATGTTTTATGCAGCTGAGGAGGAGTTGGAGAAAACTGTAGCTAGATTTGCACAGGTAGCTGGTTTCCTTTGAAGAGGAACTGTACGTGCTCAGGCCTTTTCCTACCTTGTATAAATGCACGTTGCACTGAAGCTTCATGTAAGGACCTATCAAGTTTGCACTGAAGTAAAATACAATGACAAAACTTCCATCAGACTTCAGTGAGAATGGCACTGGGCCCTTACAGAAGCAACTGAGCTAATGGGTGAATACATGTTTTGCACAGTGTCAATATTTAAGCGCACATGTTTGTTTAAGGAAAGATCAGAACCACCCCCAAAAGGACTTTTTACTGTCTGGTTTTTACAGTCGCTTCCATAAGAGCTTTTTCTTTTGACGATGAGTAGGGGGGAGTTTTAAAACCCTGAAAGAAATGACTGGTTTCAGTATTAAAGCAGTGACGACGACGACAACAACAACAACAAAAATTGGAAAAACAACAATTGTGGCTTGCACTGTCTGTATTGCAGCTCATTCCCTTTATGACTAGGCACTGCAAATGTCTCAGATGAATATAACTTGCTATCTCCCACATATGTCACAATACTTACTAAATGAGTAACGAGAGACACTCATTGAATGAGTGGGTCTAATTTGTAGACATTTTGCATTGGACTCTTGCAGTATATTTGCAGTTCAGGTGGTTATCTTCATAGACCCTGACCCAGCAAAACCGTGAAGCCTGCGTGGAAGTTAAGCGCTAGTGGTCCTTCTGACTTCACATGCTTATGAACCTATTTGAAACTGGGCCATAATGAAGTTAAATCATGATTTGAACTGTTTTGTTAGCTGAATGCTTTTCCTGTGTCTTACTGCAGTAGGAAATTAACAAGATTGGCTGTTTGTAGAATTGTTCTCTTTTGCCCTAACTAAAGCACTGCTCACAGACTGCTGATCGCATAAGCTGCCATATAGCTTGATTCTCGTAGTTATTACTGTGTTTGTAATTGCAGCTGCAATAGGTAATAAGATGCTGTCACTGGGTTTTCTGTATGAAGGCAAGAAAAGGAGTAAACACTACAATAATCAAGAAAGAGTTAATTATACAACATTTCTAGTTTCTTATTGTTTTTATTAATTGGTTTTTTGTGTTCAAAAATTTAAAGGTCTGCTTCATTTTTTAGGCAGTCAGATACTTAATGATTGGAATGTCCTGAGTACTTTAACATCTTTTCTTTTTCTTAAACCTACCTAGTCACAGAAGAAAATAGTTTGCAGACAATCTCTGCAAGTGAACTCCAGGGTGTTTTGTCTTTCTGTTCTTGGGGCACCAATCTCTGGATTACCTGAAATGCACAGTATTGTACATAACAGGGCACTTGGGTAGCCGATGCTCGGAGTAAGACGGATTAGTTATTTATGCAGTTCAGTTCTGAAAATGAAGATAATGTCGTATAAATAACTGAGAATACAGAAAAGTATGAACAAAACCAGCTTGTGCGTCGAAAGAATCTAGTACCTGAATAGACTCAGTAACTCTCCCCCACTGTTGACCCTCTTCCTGCTATTCAGAAAAATCTCGATTTAGTGCCTTGAAATTGCAATTAAGTTGTAGTAATTTAAGATTATTGTGAGAGTGCAAAGGGCAATAGAAGCTCTTTAGAAGTCTCATCTCAACACTTAATGCTACTCAGTCATGGGGTTAAATGAGTTTCCTCAATGTAAGTACTTAAAGTAACTAAATCGTAAACAAAATTTATACTATATTCTGACAACTAATAATCTATTTAAATTACATTAAAGTATGAGTGTGAAAATTTAATTAAATATAGAAGTACTGTCAAGCCCTGTAAATATCTTGACAGAGCTACTGAAATGGAAACCATATAATTAAATATTTATGTATGTCTGTGTTACAATAGATGTAAGGTGGTAGGCCTCTTCCATTCTCCCATTTGACAGAAATGGTCTCAGAAAATAATATGAATAAATAGAAAACTTTAGTCAAATGATCCTCATGTGTATCTGTTTACTGTTAATCGTTCTTTTCATATACTTGTGATCATGCTTTTATGACAAGTGCCTATTTCCTCAGTCAGTTCACCTGTTAATTGAAATATGAACTCTGTTAAAATACATATCTTATGCAGTAAAATAATATTTCATGATGTGAGGGTGGGTGGAGGCATAATTCTTAAGTTAACTTTCTTGTGTCTCTGACTAGCATTGCAATGGCCTAGAGCAGAGCACTGTAGTAAATGCAGCTGTTGCTAGAGTTGATTTCTCAGATGGGTGAACACGTTCTGCAGTATGGGAAACTGTTCTGTCGTGTAAGGATTTAAAGGCACAAGGCTGGATTGTCCCCTCTCGTTCCTGTAAATCACGCGTAAGTCCACCAAAGTCCTGGTGTAAACAAAAGGAGAATGTGAGCTGTGCTCTGTGCCCCCATGGCAGAGCTGGAGTGAAACTCATACAGCGCCCCCCAAAGCCTTAAGCAATTCAGATGTCACTGTGTTCCCTGTAGGGAAGGGGCAGTATGGGTCCTTTTTCCGCATGCCTTGGTGATTGGTTGATGGATTGGGAGCATAGCCTGAGCAGCAGACTGCTTGCTCTCTCAGGCTCTGAGCAAGTGCTTTGATCAGGCAGTTGGGTCACGGAGTGGTGTGTGAGGAAGAGGATTAAGATCCATGAAGAGGAAGGGCAACTATATGAACCACACTAGAACAGGTTTTGAACACTCCAGAGCTTCATGTAGACTGGCTTATCATGGAAGTGCTGTGTAATGGGTGAATGCATTCCTTTGGCTGGTTAAGGGGACAGTCCATACTCATGTGCGTTGCCTTCTCTGCTGCCAAGACAGGAAGCCGTGAAAAAGGTGGCATAACTGGGCAAGTAGGTTTGGCACTGCTAACATCCTTATTAGGTTTGCCCCTAGAATCCATACATTTCCTTTCATGCTGTTTTGATTGGAACTATTCTTCCCAATTAGTTTTGGCACGTTGTTGCTCGCAGTTAGGGTCAAATGCCTTTCCTTGGGCTCTCTATACTTTCCTTCTCAGTATCTTCCATTGGATTCGTAAGGCAAGCTGTTTATTCATTAATTAGTAGATTAAGCATGTTCACACATCAGTAAACTAAGGCAGTCCAGCTTCCTGTGATATCTTGGGAAACCCCTCTGTAGTTTTATGTGATTAGACATGCACGATTATTAGTATTTAGATATGGGAGCCAATGATGTCAAAGTGTTTTTAAGAGAGAAATGGGGAGAGCATGAATGGAAGTAGAAGGTCATGTTTCTCTTAAAAAGATTGTGAAAAAGGACAAAATGATGAGGAGGTTTGGTTACATGGTCAGAGTTTCAGCTACTTATAAATAATCAACCTCTTCGGTATCCTCGTACCTCTAAGAAAACCAAACCAGGCTTGCTTTCCAGTGCAACAACTTGAAGGCCACTCCCTTATCTATCTCTAGTTGAAAAAGTGCAGTTTTCAAGATGGCCAGAGAATATGTCTGCGTTGCAACTGGACATCTGCAGTGGGACTGTTCCAGCTGACTTGGAGTTGTTTAATTGAGGTGTAGATGTTCAGACTTGGGCTGCAACCTGAGCTCTGGGAGTCTTCCACCTTGCAGTTAAACAGCCCCTAGACAAAGTCATTGGCCTGGGCCAACCAGAGACTTTTAATTGCAGTGTTAAATATATCCTAAAATAATTATAAACCCATCTCTTTTTATAGGCTATTGAGAATTCCCCTCCTTCGACCAAAATACCCTGCCCTCCAACCTTTTTAAAGTATCTGCCTCATTTCTACACATGTAGATTTACCCAGGATTCACTGTAAAGGTTATTTATTTTCTTCCATACTCGCTCCAGAATAACAACATTGTTTCTACTTTTTTAATTTTGTTTTGAAGGGGTGTGTGTATATCACAGTTTAATAACTTTTCCAGATCAGAGGCCAGATTCAAACTGTCCCTGGAGTTGGGTTACCTCTCTTGTTTTAGATCTCAAGGCTGTGCATGTCTGGAATGTAGCACTGGTTTCACAACAACAAAACAGCAGTGCAGATATTTGTGTCAAGATGTTTGTATGCGTTTCTGATTGAGGCTGAGTAAAACAGAAAATGGAACTTATGAAGGGATGGGAGGTGGCAGAACAGTGTTAATGTCACTGCCTCTTCAATGAAACTGCAGTGTAACATTAAATCATTTCTGCCTCCTTCGTTGAAAGAATGTTTCATTAAGGAGAATTAAGTAATTTACTGATTTCTTTAGGAAGCAGCGACAGACTTTTTCAAAGCGTCTTATTAATTACATTCTGTTAGGAAGTTTACCACTTTACCCTGAATTACCCTTTGGTGGTAGTAGAGTATGTCTACACTGCAGTTAGACCACTATGGCTGGCATGTGCTAACTGATGCTGGTTCAGGTGAAGGAGGTATTTAATTGCCAAGAAGATGTTCAGGCTCAGCTGCATCGCAAGCTCTGGGTCTTTTCTTCTCACAGTGTCCTTAGAATCCAGTCTGCAACCTGAGTCTCAATGTTTACATGACAACTACAGAGCCTCTTTGCCTGAGATAGCTGGCACAGACCAGCTGCAAGTGTCTACTTGCAGTGTAGACATACCCCTCAGTAAACAGGCAGGTGAGAAGGCCTTTAGAATTTTTGCTGGAATAGTAATAAATTTTTGTGATTTTAAAAGATAGTCTAATAGAAAGTACAACCTGTAACAAAGAGCTTTTTCTGGCTTTTGTCAGCTGCAGTGTTGCAGACCTTTATTTGCTGAGCATCTGGAATTAAGATGTTGATAATCTTAAGTTTTCACCTTTTAAAAAATAATGGCTTCTTTGTTACAGTGGCTATGTGTACGTGAGAAGCCTCTGTCTACAGAAGTGACGCTCAGAAAAGATTTCCCAACTAAACTTCTGTCTTCAGATTGCGCTTTCCATCTGCTTTTATACGTAGAGGCAAGCTGCTCTGTCGACAGAGAGCAGCCAGACTGCCAGGCATTCTCTCAACAGAACGGCTGACCAGAAGCTCTGCAAACAGGGCTCCCAGGTGAACCAGAAGTCCTGTTTGTCAACAAAAGGGCCGCAGCGCATCTACCCAGCTGTTTTGTTGACAGAACATGGTCAAAAGAGGCATATACCTGAATGGGGAGAGGTATAATGCTGCTGGTGGATGTGCAGGTTTTGTCAACAAACTGTCAACAAAGGACATTTTGCATGCAGCGTCTCTGTGTGTGTTTTTTTTTTCCCCCCCAACAAAAGCCTAGTTTTGCTGGGAAAAGCCTCTTGTGTAGACATAGCCAATGATAAGCTACTTGACTCCTTCAGTGGAAGACAGCTTTGCTCGCTGTAGAAGAAGCAACATATTTTGTTCTTTAGGACTCAATTCCCACACTCTGTACTTGGGGAGAATTCCATTTAAGTCTGTGGAACAGGTACCCACTTTCCATTGTGTAGAGGGGGGTTGATCTGCCCATAGTCCACCTTCTTGCTCTACCTGTACATACCCTGCCTCTCCCACCCAGTTCTGCCCCCTGTCCTGACCGTGTTGTGTCCTCACACCTCCTTACCTATCCTTCCCTCCAAACTCCAGCATGCCTCGAAACAGCTGATGGCTGGTGGGAGACACTGCAGAGAGGGGAAGGTGCTGATGGTGCCTTCCAGTGGGTGCTCAGCATCTACCATATTTTTTTCCTCATGGGTGCACCAGTCCTGGAGCACCCAGAGTCAGCAGTTAGTCAGTGGTCTAATTCTGCCCTTCTTCCAACGCAGAAGGCCCATTGAAAGCAGTGTCTGTGCTGTGGTTATGCTGTGCCTGATGGAGGATAGCTGTGCAGATACTCTTAGTGCTACATGCATTGTGCAGTAGAGCTCAAGTGTAGCTGTATCTACAGTGATTTAGGCTAGAGTAAGATAAGGCTGGAACAGATATGTGGTAGGGACCTGGCCAGGTACCATAGTGTCTTGATGAATCACTTGTCAAGACCAAACTGGTGGGCTGGTAAAATGGTGAAAATAGTCTTCACTGAATTTGTGTATACCAAAAATTTTGAAGTTTTGAAACTGACCAGCTTCCATCAACCTGCATTTGGGAGGCACAGTGTTTGGAGGCATCCCTGTGTGTCTCCCCTTGTTGGGGTTGGGCCCTCTGGGAGCTCTGTTACTTCTGTGTTGAGTGCAACATACAGGGCTACTTTCTGAGATTGCTGTAGACTTTTTTATAATGACATCCAATATGCCAGACAGCAGTATTAGAATTTGACAGAACCCTAAGTTCATTGTGAGCCAGGCAGGTAACATGATGTTGTAGTAGCAGTGATACTAGTATTGGTACATTCTACTTCCATAACTAGTTTTCCAAAAGAGAGGGCTCCTTTTTCTTTTAATCTTCGACCGGTAATGCGAACTCTTTGTCAATGTACAGTAGCTTCTTAGCAGAGTGGGTGAACTTCATCAGTAAGTGCATTTCAGGCCATGGGATATATAGTAATGTGGCCAGATTCTGTTCCCAGTTACGCTGGCAGAAACCCAAAACGATCTCCCTTTGAATCAGTGGCAGTACCTTGTGCCAAATTTTGCTCTCAACCAACAGCCTTGGTGCAAGTACGAAATAATAAAGGTGCGCTTGGGTTCTGTATATTTCCTAATGGAACTCTGTTGACTTCATTCAAAGTTGTGTCATGGATATATTTGGCCTGGTAAGTTTTGTATTAGTAAAATATTAACATATTTACTTGATTTGAAATTAAATGCTTGTGACAAGGGACCAGTCTGTCTCCCACTTAAGAAGAGCTCCCTGTTGATTTAAATGAGGGTAGCCCAGATAAGCATAGGTTAGTATAGGTAATTGGCCATAGTACTATAGGTATTTTATATGTATTTTAATCCTTCATTTCAGTAGCAGGATCTTGAGTCACAGATGCTAACCTCAGTATTCTTGAGTTTGTGGTGTAAACTCACTGTGATGGAATCCACTCCTGTTTTTAAACCATATGCACTATTGTAATAATCTCTGTACAAAGTCTGCCTTGTAAGATATCATTTAAACATTGATAATTTGCTGGTCAACATTGTCTTGATAAAAATAGAATGTGAAGCTATAAGATTCCCCTTAAGACATGTTCCAAAGCCCTGTACAAGCAGTTGTCAGAGGGATTTGTCCAAAACAAAGAAATGTGTACTCTGTTCATTTAAGTAGTAAACAGAGTCCTCGAGTAGTCAGGGATAGAAGGAAGGCTGGTTCAAAAAGGTAAGAAAAGCCAGCAGGGAACATCCTCCCATGTAGACTCTCTCTCTCTCGGCAGTCATCTGGAAATGTTTTTTTCAAGAGGCGGGAACTGGAATGAAAAATCGGGGCCAACACACTAAGAAGCTCCCTTTCTCTAGTTTTGTGCCTAAGAAGACAAAGGAAAACAGCCACTGCCCTGGCGGGGTCGGGATATCCTCCTCTTCCCTGACCTGAAAGTTTGGTCACTAATCTGTTGGGCCATATGTTTAGAGAGTTTGTTTTGCGAATAAGATAAGTTACTGTCATCTTTATAAATTTGTTTTTATCTCTGTTTTTCTTTTGTAACCATTTTTTACTTTTAAGCCTCATTACTTGTACTCCCTTAAAATATTTTTTTTGTAATAAATCAACTTTTTATTTTTTTTTCTAGTTCAGTGAATTGAACCTGAAGTTTCTGGGTAACTTCATTTTAAGGCAATAAAATGGTATATTATACTCTTAGAGGAATGACAGCCTTAAAACATTTCTATTCTCCAGGAGAGGGTTGGGCGATACAAGGCATATCTTCCCTCAGAAGTGTCTGGGACTGGAAGTGTTGGGGTCATAGACTGGAAACCAGGATGTAATTGCATGCTGCAGTTTACATATAAGTGGTTTGCATTGCAAGACACCCAAGGCTGCAGGGCAGAGGTGACTCAAGTCTTCCATGGGTCTGAATTGTGCCATCTTGTCACACTGGTTCACCTGTTTTTTTGCAGATGTAACAATGCTATCTGCAGCACTTAAAAATTATTTAAAAATTGAAATGTAATTTATTTTCTGTGAGGGAAATTTAAATTATTAAGACAATTCCACATATTTCTCCTCTTTAAAATTCAGTTGAAAAAGACTAAATACTCTACTTATTCTAAACATTGGCCTGAATATACACTGGCCAGCAAAGGGTGTTTTGTTCAGTTTAAGTGGCTTACTGAGACTTTAGTGACTGCTTTATATTTGCTTATACGTTCCTGCCGTGCATAAGCATGTTATTGGAAATAGAAATATTTTAACAAGGGTTTGTAGGGTGTAATAGATTCTTATTCATGTAAACTAGTCAATCTGAACAATCTGAAAAATAGTAGATAGTCTTCTGGTTGTGTTATCAAACTTGCTGCATAAGCCAGAGTTTATGCACTGTGATAATGCTAATGACCAACAGAATCAATGGTGCATGACTAGAGGAAATCAGTGGTGTAATCTGAGAAAGTTATCAGTTTTTTGTCATTAAATATTAGTGATAAATAATGCACTTCATTTTGAATAGATGGAACATATTTAATTCTGATGTACAGAGTTTCCAATTTAATAAGGGTCATTGCTGAGTAAAATGATAATCTTTTGTAATTTAAAAGGAAAAATAAAATGCATTTGTTTCAGCATAATCTACTGGCTCTGGCCATTCAGTTCTGTTTGTCTTGGCTAGCCTGTGATTCCTAGAGTTTTTTTGTGCAGCTACTTGGCTTGGCTATATTTTATTTAAGCATCTAGTTTGAGTAACTAGAAAAGTTACATATATGAAACTCAAGCCAAACAGGAGATTGCTTATACTAATCAGACCCTTCTGTTCTTTATGCGAAATACCATATCGGAGAGTATATATGTTGCCTCCCAAGGTGCCTCCCCCAAAGCTAATGTACGGGTCATAATGTAAGTGTGTGTGTGGGGAGTGGAGGGGGAATCAAGGTTAACCATACAATATTCACTCAAAGTTGCAGAGAAACCAGGATGTAAGAGATCCATATTTTACAGAGAGATCAAGCATGAGAAGCATACCACAATTCAGGGTAAGATGTTAACAGGAAAAGGATTGATTTGTTACTAAATATTGTCTAGAGAAACACAATGTCTCAACATTAATATTATACAGTACTTTAGATAAAGACTTCATTCTCCCACCCTCTTCTGTCTTGTGAATTTCTGCTTCTGAAAGAGAATAGTTTTGGCGTGAACCAATGTGGCAACCTCTGTTCAGTTTTCCTTATCTACACCTCACTTCTGATTAACCTTAATATTCCAGCCCTGTGTCTCCTTGGGCAGATTGCCAGTTGCACCAAATGATTTGGACCACTTAGGCCATCAGTGTCCATATTCTTGTCCAAACATAGAATCTGATCTTGTATTAGCATTCCAAGTTTGGAAGCCCATTGACTTGTACTTTCTAATTTGCTAGTCTTTGCACACTGCTCCAGGTATTCCAGCAAATCCTACTCGCTTAATTTAGTCCTCAGTTAAATCGTCCACTGATTTCAAGGCAATTGGTCTACGTAAGAGAGAATTTCAGGATATGGCCCATGGCTCATGAAAGGCAAGCCCCCGCCCAACCCCCTCAGTAGCTAAATATAATAGGCTGGATTCTGTCTTTGCATAAATACAGGCAGTTCCAAATGACTTCAGTGGGAGTGACATGCATGCATCTGAGGGCATTTTAGCCGGGGGTTAACTGGTATTGGATGTTTTCTGAGAATATTTTGTTCTAACCACATACAAATATTTATTTTCTGGTAGGATGATACTCTTTTCCTGTATGTGTCCTCCTTCCCCACCCCCATCCTAACACACCAGAGGTGGGGAAAAATACCAAAAAAGTTAACTGAGTAAAAGTACAGCTGCTGGGGCGGGATATACTTAAGTGCAAGCCACTGGTGCCCCTCTGGAAAACTGCTTGAGTAAAAGTACACACGTCTCATCCTGAGTGTACTGATGTATCCATAAGTGAAAGACAGCTGCACTTTTACTCAAGTAGCTTTTTGGGTGCTTTTCCCACGTCTGGAACACACCGTGCCTTCTACCTACTCACCCTTTCATGACATAACTTAATATTCAAAGTGCTTCCATTTCCACTGACCAACTAAAAATAAAGTTTTTTTAAATAGGTGCTTTACATTGGTTATGAATGCCTGCCTGTGCTGGGGGCCCTTGTTTCTATTTTACCTGTAGGCCCTTCCCAAGAAGCTAGTTATATTTAACACTACATTGTACTACAGATGGAGGTGGTGCGGGGCGTGGGGTTGGGGGGAATATAGTGCTCAGAATAGCAAATACATCAGGAATTGGAGCTCAGATTTTACTCCCCATATAACCGTGATTGGCCAGGTGCCACCGACTGTGTGGGATTTAAAAATCCATCCAGTTCCATGTCCCCATGCAATCTTTCTCATCAGCGCATTCAAAGATTAAAGGTTCTGCCCTTAAGAAAAGGGGGACCCAATCACCCATTCAGTAGGTGGAATGGACACAACTAATCAATGAGTCGCATTCCTATCAGGGCTTGTTAAGGATCTTGAAAACTTATCAAAATTGTTTCATGCTCTAGTTTTATTTAGAACTCTCCATTTTTGCAAGACATTGTTACATCTGATAATCTGTGTTGTATCCCTTACCATTGTGACTTGCCGCCGGGTTCCAACAGTGGACCTCATGGTTGGCAAGTTAGAGAAGACTTTGCAAGTTGGTCTGAAAAGAAAGCATGTTAAGATAGGCATTTTATGTTCATTTAGTCTCATGCCAAGAGTTTTGTGAATTACATCCAGAGAGGAGTTCTCTAGTTTCCTTGCAGTTACTTAACTGTTAAGAAAAAACAAAACAAAAAACCAAAACTCAGAAAACAAAACCTTTCTTCCCCTTTGAAGATGGTGTTCTGGGTTCTGTAGTGAACAAAGACCTTCATTGTTGCAACCTGTATAATTGCTTTTCTGTCCGTGAATGGAAGAGAGGCTATGTCTGACAGTAGCACCTTTGTGGCATGTTCCCCTAATGGATAGTGGAGGGGGAGTTAAGGTAATGTGAGAGCCAGCAGCATCCTCTGGATCATTTTTTTTTTCCCCAATGCTCTAGAGCAGGGGTCAGTAACCTTGCAGAGACAGAGTGCTGAAATTTCCCCTTTTGACCTCTTTGTACAGTCCTGGTGACGGTGATAATTTCTGAAGTTACTAATAGCCCTACTTACAACCACTTCATTAATAAATACATTAAGATGCAGAACTTTACCATTTAAGTGGTGGTTGGTAGCATTAGCTGCTCTTTTGTTAATTCACAGGTGACGTGGCTTTGAGCAAGCACCCAGCTGCATGGGGGAGGAGGGGGCGGGGTTAAACTCCTGCCTTGTGTACTGGTGAAAATTGGCTCACGTGCCACTCTTAGCGCCTGTGCCAGGGGGGGCTGACCCCTGCTCTAGAGGGAATCGGCTCAAAAGTATACTCCCGCCTCTTGATATAGGGCTTTAGAAACAATTGTATTTGAGAGAGGGAGAATATGCTGGAAAACCATCTAGCTTCTGTAGCTGTTTCCTGTGGCCAGAGGACTGAGCGGGCTGGATGTGGGGACTGGGGGGGAAGGACCATCTAGATGCATGGCCTTTATCTCCTGGTGAGTCTTTGTGAATGTTAAATGTAGTCAGCCTGATAGCTCTATGAAAAAGAGACTGTGCAGTGTTCTGAAAGAGTTCCACACAAAACATTCTGGCCTTGTGTGTGTATCACAAAGAGGCAGCAAAAAGTCAAACCTTACAGGTAGTCCCCAAGTTTCTCTCTTGTGCTTGCTTAGGTGGACTTCTGCCCTTAGCAGTACCTGTTGATAACATAAGGGGTATGAAGAGAATGCAAGCCTGGCTCTTTCTGTTTCTTGAACAGAGATCTGTCAATTACTAAGGCCTCTGGTGTGCACTGACTTCTGCTTTCTTTAGTTGCAGAATTCCTTTTCTACTGCCATTCCCTTAACAGCGAGTGGTTAGCTGGTTCTTCTTGGCAAGGGCTGATGGTTTCTAACTGCTTGCAGTCTTCAACCCCTTAACTGGATGATAAGCACAAATGGGTACAAGTGTATCCATACAGCAGCTTGTAACTGCTTAGACTAATTTTGAAAATAAAAAAAGAGAAGTTGGCACAAATACGAGGTCAGATCCTACATTGGTGTAAATGGATGCTGCTCTCGAGTTCAGATGAGTTACTCTGATTTACACTCTTGTCACTTTTATGTGGTATTTGTGTATAAGAAACTATATGTAGAGTATTAGCTGAGCTGAAAAGATTGAACCATGTTCTCAGTCTGGAGAATTATTGCTTCTACTCTGCCCTCTTTGTGCACAGTGCCCTCTGCTTGGCCCTGTACGAGGACCAGCTGTAGAGGGAGATGTTCTGTGAAAGGAGTGGATGGTTGTCAGCACAGTGTTAGGTTTGCTTGGGCTTATTCTGGTGGTTTTGAATAAAGCTTTAAGTATGTTTGCTTTTATGGCTTTGAAGTTACTGCAGGTGCATGTTAACGGGAAGTGAAACTAGCAGTCCTGAGGGAGCTTCATTCACGTTGTGCCAAGCAGGTATAGTATACAAGTGTTATCACCTTACTGATAATCCGGCATCGTAGGTATTCACACGTGTCGCAGGGATTATAGGCAGTGAAGTCATGCTGCAGTTTGGCACAGAGCTAACCCGTTTGTGCAAAGGAAAGCTTTAGTGCTTGAGATTTGATGTTTCCTTGCTTTTCTTCACGTGTGAAGCAAAGCTGAACAGGAGTTTGATTTGTTCAAGCTTCACTTTCTTTTGGAAAACCAGTCAGCTGTTAACAATGAATGGAGTGTGTAAAATGAATCAGAAGGTATTTTTAGATTGATAGTAAATCAGCCAGTCAGTGACTTTTTTAGCTTTGCATTCCAGAGCCCAGTTTTTCGTTTGTTTTTTTTTTTTCCCCACAAGCAGAGTAAATCAGGTGGGCGGGGGTGGGGGGTAAATCTAGTCCTTAGGTGATGTCACAGTGTCTGGAGTGGCTTGTGAGTGCCTCACTCAAGGCAGATCCTAAAAGCAAGGCAGACGGCCCAAATTGGTGGAATGTGTATATAATTGAATTTCACCAGACCGGCACCAAATAAGGACTCCCAGAGTACTGTAATAGTCTTGTAACGGAGTCACAGACAGGTCCCTTCAACGTGCCAGTCTGTGCTGCCACTCGGGCGAGCTGGGTGATATAATAAATGGTGCTTATACCAGATGTTATCTTTGCGACATCGTCGGACACGATGGACTATACCAGAAATGTATAAATTCTGCTTAACACAAGAACTAGGGGTCACCAAGTGAACTTAATAGGCAGCAGGCTTAAAATGAACAAGGACATATTTCTTCACACAATGCACAGTTAACCTGTGGAACTTTTTGCCAGAGCATGTTGTGAAGGCCAGAAATTTAATAGGGTTCAAAAAGATCTAGGTCCATCAATGGCTGTTAGCCAGGATGCATAGGAATAGTGTCCTAGTCTCTGTTTGTTTGCCGGAAGCTGGGAATAGGCAATGGGGGATGGATCACTTGATGATTACCTGTTCGGTTCATTCCCTCTGGGGCACCTTGCATTGGCCACTGTTGAAAGATAGGATATTGGGCGATATGGACATTAGTCTGACCCACAATAGCGGCTTTGTCATTCTTCAATCTCACTTAATCCAGGTAAGTTGGTATCCTACATCTCATACTAAACTCAGTATATTTACTCACAAAGGAATGAGTGTTATTGAGAGGTTAAACCAGGTAAAATAGATGTACAGGTGAGTCACAATCTATACTTTCAAAGAATAGCAGAGATCGAGATCCCCAGAGTTACTCTGGAAGCCCTAAAAGGCTTTTGGGAATTTGTCAGATTACTCCATCTTCTTGTGCAGGTATTCTGCCCTGTTAGAATCCAGACAGACCAGAGATGGTGAACTTTGCCTTATGTCCATATTGATAACTTCTCACAGATGATAGGATGAGACTACTCATACAGAGCCTACATGGGTAAAGAGTGGAATGCTCTTTGTTTTAATTCGATCTCAGTCTCTGATCCTCTCACCCAGTGACCACTTTCCCTTCAAATGGGCAAGAATTAGCACTTTCCCTAAAACTTTTCCTTTGCATAACACAAGGTTTCTTACTTGTTTAGTGGATTATTTAGTTGCAGGATTATAGACAATGAAAATGTTTGGTATTCCATTCAAATAGGTTACAGATAATTGAAAACAATGCGTGAAGATCCAGTTAAGTTTTTGTGAAGTTTAAACAACAAATACACATTCTTATCAATTTAGCCTTATCAAAACCAATGTTAGCTGTTAAGACACAGGTAAGCAAAACTGGTTTCCAGCCATGCATTTGTAAGTTTTCAGTGAGGCCTAGGGTGCTTGGCATGAGCTGGCACCCGGTCTGCTAGCATCACAGGTGACATCTGCTTGTATTGGGCTTTTCAGCATGACTGGAGTTTTAGGAGCCTGGAACTGAAACAATGAAAGTATATGTTGGTTGTTGGTGCATTCATCATCACATGTGAGCAAGTGTCTAGTATTTGTCTATACAAGGCTTGTCTTAACAAGTAAATTCACATGTGCCTGCACACCTTGTTGAACATAAACTGCTCTTTTTTCCTTTTGGCAATGGTGCTATAATTGTTTCATTACCTTATTACTGTGGTTGCCACCCATATTGTTATATTTTAAGTTTTAAGTAAAGAGAGTCCCTCTTAAAATTTCAGTGCCTCCATGGCTCCAAAATGATCTGTCTTTTTACTCAATTTATAGCTCTTTTATGCCCCCTCCTTGTATAATGTCTCCTTGGAGAACTTGACTCCAGTACCCAGGCAGCAGGGAGTCCAGGTGTTAACTCTTGTGGCATACCTTATCTGTTAGGAAACAGGTTGTTTTTCCTTTCTCCTTTGCTGAGTAGGAATAACCTGCATATTGGAGATGGTGGGGGGGAAGCTTTTTGGCCAGTTCCATTCCCTGTTTATATCATGTCTGACTAGATGTTGGTGAAGTTTAACTGCACATATTACAAAAAAAGGAACTGATATGACAGTCCGTTCCCTGGCAGGATAGCAATCCTTGACTACAGTAAGCTCTTTCATGATGGGCAGCACCAGGACCAGATATTCAAATATTTTGGATGATAGATAGGTGTCCATAGCAATGCATAACACTAACGAAAAGCAAGACTGTATATTAAGAAACAAATGTATGCACATACTTTATTTACCAACAGTAGTATTGTACACTGTAAACTTTCCTGTATTTGCTGTATTTATTTGTTTTGTTATACTGTACTTATGCAAAATGTAACTAAAATTCATTTATGGTTAAAATGCCAGTTATTTAAGAGTTCTGGATGATAGAATGCTGGTTAAGTTCTGATGATTTTCTGCAGCATATTTGTTTACCTAGTGAAGCAGGGGTGGGAAACCTGTAGCATTGTGGCCCCCGGATTTATTTAATCTGGCCGGGAAGCATAGGTGTCTGCTCATGGGGCTGAAACTGTGGGTGCTGGTTTGCTGGCATCTCTCTGCTGCTGCTGGGTGCAGGGATAATAAAGGGAATCTTTACGTGCTTCCCCCTCTTTCCCAGCGCTGACTCTGCAGTTTCCATTGGCTGGGAACTGTGTGTATTGAGACTGCAGGAATGGTGTTGCCTGTGGGCATAGGCAACATGCACCATGCAGAGCCAGCTGGCTCTTCTCTGGACGTGGTGGCTACTTCTGGGAGCAGTTTGGTGTCACGGCAGGCAAGGAGCCTGAAGTAAGCACTGCTCGGACCCCCACCTGCATGTCAACCCTGAAGCTCCTCGCACACCCTAACACTCTGCCCCAGATTGGAGCCCTTTCCTGTGCCACATCTCTGGCTCCACCTCAGAACCTCAGGGAAGCTCTGAGTTTCGTAGGTTTGTGTTTGTTTTCCTTGTGGGTCTGTGTCTCCTGATAGAAAAATGGTTCCCCACCTCTGTAAAAAGGTTGCAGCTGGGACTTCACCTAGTGTGACTAGGAATGCCCTGTACTTTATATTTAAAAAAAGAACAAAGGTGCCTTTTTTTTGTCTTGTGCTGTTGTTGTAAAAAGTCACTTGAACAAAACCTTGTTTGTAATATTTGTTCAGAATTTTTTTCTACCTCTTCTTGATGGTTTGTTCAGAAGAGCCAATAAAACAGCATATAGACCTTGGCATTACCCAAAGCTGCCTTTGGCATGAATATCCAAACGAATAAAAACCCACTACCTTCTTGCCTGAGGCCATTGAAAATTGAGTGCAGAAGACATGGAAGAAGAGAGACCACCTGCAATATTGTGTGACTGAGGAACAGTTGTTCTGTGGTTGCACAGAGCGGAAGCTAGAATTGGACCTCTGCTTTAAGTCACAGAAACTGGGTTTTTCAAAGGAACCTGAGTGAAGCTTTGCCTTTTGTCTCAGTTAGCACATTTAAAGTTCACACCACCTGGTCTGTGCTAGATTTTTTGGAATGCACTGGCCAACAACTTCTAACAACATACCTTTAAATCCTAGGGGAGATAAACAATAGGGCAATGCATTTAATTCTATTTTCAGCTTGTGAAGATGCATGTGTTTCTGTCATAGCTGAATTTGGCTGTAGGCTTTGTAATTTCCCACATCCAACAGTGGAATATTATTGAGTCTGTGTTTGCTATTTATTTCTGGATATCGCATTTTTGCTATGGTAGAGGTAAATGCAAAACTGAATTGGATTATTCTATTCCATATTGAAAACATACTGGTGGGGGGGGGCTTTGATTTTTGTAGTTGCCTGTAGTATCTGTTTCTTCCAAAAAACACTTACAACATTTTAAAATAGCTATTTCTTAGTGGGCCACTTAGAATACTGTTACACCAGAGATCTTGTCAGTAGTGACAGGAGGTCTTGTGCTCCTGGGCCTACTGAGACATAATGTAGAGGTGATGGAAGCAAAGGTGTTTTATGATACTCTCAAGTGCTCTTTGGTGACTAGTCAGTTTGTGAAGTGCTCTCCAAAGAGGATGAGTGACCTGTTCTCAATGTCACGTTGGCAGTCTCATGAGCTCAGCTGTGCATTTATATGCTCTGAATGTGTTTGTACTGAGCATTTAGAGGAACTTTATGCTAGACAGATGCATTTCTTCCCACAACATACCTTAAAGAGGCAAGTGGAAATGTTACATTCACTTACGTGGTAACCAGAATCCTTGCCTGATGGTGGAGAAATTGAAGAAACCTGGGCCAGAGTCCAGAATTGGCCATTAAAAATGTTTTCAATTTTGCGAGTCTCTGTTAAGTGTATGTAAAATTGGAGGCAACAGTAGATTCCCACTTGGTTTTAAATAAGCATAACACCCATTTAAAAAAAAGAGTTTGTAAAATTATACGCTCAGATTTGAAATGTCCTCCTTTGGTATTTTGGAAGCACCTAGTATAACTAATGCATTTAAAATATACTTTGAGTACAATATTATATTAGGTGCACTAGTTAAACATTGACATGCCCTCGTATAAGAAAAGAAATGATCTTACTGGTGATCTCAAATACATAGGAAGGAAGATTTTCTATGAACAAGTATTTTCCTTTGTTGTTGTTGTCAAGACCAGGCCTGTACCTGTTGTGGTGAAGTGGTTGATAGTAACTTTTTTGAAGGCGTGAGGAGCATTTTTTTTTTTAAGTCTTCTAGATCTACAGGAGAAAAGAAATAACTGGAGGGTGATTTGGAGATGGCTGTAAAGCCTGTACTGCTTCTGTAGCCAAGCTACCAGTGCGATAGTCTTTCATATAGTACATACAATTAAAAATGCTGAGATACTTGGGTGCTCTGCATGTTAAACCATTTCTGAGAACAAATGTGTTAGGCAATCTATATTTTCGCAAGGATAATTTGGTCAAGTTATAGAAGGTCTCAGGTCTCTTCCCCATAGAAACAATCAGGAGTATTACACTTACTCTCAATTAGAGTTGTTGAGAACGTACTATAATTGTCAGAGTGCATATAGGTAACAACCTAAAATGCTGTGCAAGCTGGGATTTGTTACCAAGGATGTTGCAGTGACTCCTAAGTTTCATTTTCTCTGCCCTGAATTGGCACTTGGCCACTATGCCTTGCAACGTTGCTGGAATCTCTCCTTTCCTCTGATAATTCCTCCTCCCTTTCGTGTCAGCTGTTTCTGTCCTTTATTTCCATTTTATCTTCCTCTCTCACCTGCCCTGCCTCCCCTGTCTCCTGCCTCCCACGCTCCTGTTTGTGTTCTTGGGATGGGACTGTGTATTATTTTGGAGCAAAAACATTTTTTGCAGCTCTTTTGTGCTCAGGCTGCATGCTGTTGCTGTACGGGGTGTGTCTTTGGGCCTGTGATATTTTGGTGAGTGCAGAGATATGGGAGCAGAGAAGAGACGCTTCTGAGACAGTGGACTGTGGCATGACCTGCAGCACTGTGCATGAGAGCTACACCTGCAAGAGCATGAAGCTGTCTGTTTTACTTGCAGTGGGGTGTAAGATGCATTGTTTAATACATAGTTTCTGTGCAGAGTTTCTAGGGGTGTAGGAGTCTAGTGCCTCTTAGATGTGATGTCAAGAGCTGGATGATGATGCTAATGGAGAAGACCGAAGGAAGTTCAGCACATGTATACACATATATACATAATATACCTAGATTTCCAGAAAGCCTTTGACATGGTCCCACACCAAAGGCTTTTATGTAAATTAGACAGTCATGGGATAGGAGGAAAGATCCTTTCATGGATCGGGAATTGGTTAAAAGACAGAAAACAAAGGGTTGGAATAAATGGTAAATTTTCACAATGGAGGGGTGTAACTAGTGGTGTTCCCCAGGGGTCAGTCCTGGGACCGATCCTGTTCAACTTGTTCATCAGTGATCTAGAAAATGAGGTAAGCAGTGAGGTGGCAAAGTTTGCAGATGACACCAAGTTCTTCAGGACAGTCAAAACCAAAAGGGATTGTGAAGAACTACAAAAAGATCTCAGCAAGCTGAGTGATTGGGCAGCAAAATGGCAAATGAAATTTAATGTGGGTAAGTGTAAGGTAATGCACATTGGAAAAAATAACCCAAATTACACGTATAACATGATGGGGTCAAATTTAGCTACGACAGATCAGGAAAGGGATCTTGGAGTTATAGTGGATAGTTCTCTGAAGACATCCACGCAGTGTGCAGCGGCAGTTAGTGAAGCAAATAGGATATTAGGAATTATTAAAAAAGGGATAGATAATAAGACAAAAGATATCATACTTCCCCTATATAAAACTATGGTATGCCCACATCTTGGAGTACTGCGTGCAGATGTGGTCTCCTCACCTCAAAAAAGATATACTGGCATTAGAAAAAGTTCAGAAAAGGGTGACTAAGATGATTAGGGGTTTGGAACGGGTCCCATATGGGGAGAGGCTAGAGAGACTGGGACTTTTCAGTCTGGAAAAGAGGCGATTGAGGGGTGATATGATAGAGGTATATAAAATCATGAATGGTGTGGAGAAAGTGAATATAGAAAAATTATTTACCTTTTCCCATAATACAAGAACTAGGGGACACCAAATGAAATTGATGGGTAGTAGGTTCAAAACTAATAAAAGGAAATTTTTCTTCACACAGCGCACAGTCAACCTGTGGAACTCCTTGCCGGAGGAGGCTGTGAAGGCCAGGACTCTATTAGGGTTTAAAAAAGAGCTCGATAAATTTTTGCAGGTTAGGTCCATAAATGGCTATTAGCCGGGGTAAAGTATGGTACCCTAGCCTTCAGTACAAGGGCAGGAGATGGATGGCAGGAGATAAATCACTTGATCATTGTCTTCTGTTCTCCTTCTCTGGGGCACCTGGCATTGGCCACTGTCGGCAGACGGGATACTGGGCTGGATGGACCTTTGGTCTGACCCAGTATGGCCATTCTTATGTTCACCCAGTGCACCGTCAGTGCAGTTTAAAGGGACTTAATACACCTGGGCTATCCAGGGTGGGACTGGGCAATGGAGGACCTACATTTCTGGGGCAAGTCTGGGATGAGAAGCGTATTAGGAGGTCGCTCTGCTGTAAAACCAGGGATGTGACTGGCAGGTGCAGTTACCACCAGATCTGTCCTGCATTCTGGTGGCTGTTTGTGACCAGTTGAGCTTGGAGGCTACAACAGCCAGGTGTTTCAAGGCATCTCAGGACAGGATGAAATAGCCTTTTCTTCTCCTCCTCAGCCCACCTGAAGATGCACTGTCCCCTGCTGTGTCATAGGAACAGCTGTGCTTTTTCCTCTTGCCCTGTCATTTTGGACTGCGTGCGCGTGTGGTTTTCCTCCCCATCCTGTGTTCCCACTACCCTCCAACGCTGGACTGCACTTGTGGTACACAGTGTAGGCTGCCATGGACAGTTTGAGAAATGTGCTATGAGAAGAATCATATTGTATTGCATTTATGTCCCAGGCTGTGTCTACACTAAGAGAAAATTGATTTTAAATCAGTTAGCCTGATTTTTCCCCAGTGCCTCTCCTCATTGTAAATTCCATTAGCTTGATTTATGGAGCACTAAAATTGACATATTGAAATCCTAAAATTGTAGTAACCTGACAGGTGTAGTGTACAGTTCGAATTTAAAATTTTGATGAAGAGTAGTGAGGATGCGCAATGTCTTTAAATCAAATTCACTAGCATCCAGACATATCCTGTATGTGCCCCACAGTTCTCCACCATGGCTTCTTCTATCTCTGCTGCTCTCAGGTGTGGAAGAATTAGGCAACAGGAAGACGGTTACAATTCAGCACCTGGAAGCCCATGGCTGTAGGGTCATGAGAGGCTGAAAAAATGTTTTCCTTTTCTTTGCTAGTAGCATGGCTGTGGGGTGTCTGGTTCTGTGTATTCCCCTGCTAGATGCCTTTTTTGTTTGTGCTGCCTGGCGCCAGCTGCTGGCTTCTCCCACTTCCTGTACCACATGTCAGCTGGCTGTGGGTGGGGATTGTGCTTGTCTGGTAGGACAGGAAACTTCTTTTCAGTCATTTACATGTTGTCCTGCCCCCCACATCCCCTCCCACCCCTCTGAGAGGCACCCTGCATTCTAGAACTTTCCCTTGCCTGCATCACATGGCAGCTAGTCTATGGGAGGGGGTCATGCTTGGACGAGAATCTTCTTTTCAGCCGTTTATGGATTGTCCTGACCTCCACATCCCCTCCTTTCCTTCCCCCTGGAATCGCCACACAGTCTGGAACACTCCTGCACCCAGCCACATCATGTGGCTTGACCCCGAATCAATAAAGGGACATGCTGCTCAAAGAGCCAGGCAGCTTGTGCGTGGTGAGGGTCACGATTTTCAGGGGCTGGCTGTAGCCAGGGGTCTTTCAGCTGCCCCGAGCTGTACGTGTTTCAGTGAAGGCAATGTAGTAGCTAAACAGTTACAACCATTCTTGAAGTAAGGCTTGCAGTGGGGAGTAGTCTTGTTCTGAGGCTCTTTTTTGGCAGGTCCAAACCTGGCTGTAGTCTGGGGTCTTTTAGCTGCCCTGAGCCGTAACTGTGAATGATTCATTTGAGTTTCAGTGTAGTGCCCATGTCTACTTAACCTTCTTTCCCCTGCCCTGTTAAGTATGTTTATGAAATGTGGGATGATATTGTATACCCACATCTACTTGTGGGGTCAGAATGCTATGGGGCTCAGGGAACTGTGCAATAGGTTCCCACAATACACTGCTGCAGCACTGAATTTAAGCAACTTGTGAGTGGCAGTGGTAAGTTGATTTTTGGGGAGCATGTGGGAAGATGAAGATGCTCAAAATTGAATGGATAAAACCCAGCGTTAACAAATCTGATTCTAATAATTGATTTTTTAGCTCATAGTGTAGACGAAGCCCCAGTGTGTCTCTGCTGTCCTGCATTGTCAATAGCTGGAGCATGTGACTAATGATGACAAGTTTCCCATTTACCATCAGTTGTCTTAAATTATTTCTGCACTTCAGGGTCCCGTTTCTGACATCCTTTCAAATGCAGTGAGGAAGGGTTAGCCTGGCTCTGTAGAGGTCTACTGAACACAGGCTACAAGTTCCTTAAACTCTGACGCTCAGACTGTGTTCTTGGCTCTTCTTTGCCGTTAATCGAGCTGAAAATATTACTTCTGAGTTTATAATGCAGACCCTTGTTGTCTTTGGCTGCGTCTACACGTGCACGCTACTTCGAAGTAGCGGCAGTAACTTCGAAATAGCGCCCGTCACGTCTACACGTGTTGGGCGCTATTTCGAAGTTGAAATCGACGTTAGGCGGCGAGACGTCGAAGTCGCTAACCCCATGAGCGGATGGGAATAGCGCCCTACTTCGACGTTCAACATCGAAGTAGGGACGTGTAGACGATCCGCGTCCCGCAACATCGAAATAGCGGGGTCCTCCATGGCGGCCATCAGCTGGGGGGTTGAGAGATACTCTCTCTCCAGCCCTTGCGGGGCTCTGTGGTCACCGTGGGCAGCAGCCCTTAGCCCAGGGCTTCTGGCTGCTGCTGCTGCAGCTGGGGGTCCGTGCTGCATATACAGGGTCTGCAACTAGTTGTTGGCTCTGTGTATCTTGCACTGTTTAATGAAAGTGTGTCTGGGAGGGGCCCTTTAAGGGAGCGGCTTGCTGTTGAGTCCGCCCCGTGACCCTGTCTGCAGCTGTGCCTGGCTCCCTTATTTCGATGTGTGCTACTTTGCCGTGTAGACGTTCCCTCGTTGTGCCTATTTCGATGTTGGGCTGAGCAACGTCGAAGTTGAACATCGACGTTGCCAGCCCTGGAGGACGTGTAGACGTTATTCATCGAAATAGCCTATTTCGATGTCGCAACATCGAAATAAGCTATTTCGAAGTTGGGTGCACGTGTAGACGTAGCCTTTGTAATACAAAAGTGTAACCGACCCAGCATGGGCTTTTCCTCAATCTTGGAAGAGGATTAGTGTCAAGATGTGTGTGTGCAGGCTGATTACTTCTAAGAACATTAAATAGGACATGGGGGGAGGGGAATTGATTACTATTGGTAACTTAATTTACAGCAAACTAAAGTGTCCCAAAGAGAAACCCACTTCAAAAGCTTTGGTTTTTACAAAGTATACCTCCGAACTCTATTGCAGTGGTCTATGGTTTCAGCCACTCTCTTTGATACCTGTGTGTGAAAGCAGTTGTGTTGGAGGGGAGGAAGTGATAATATCTGAGAATTAAAACATGGGATAAGAAGGGCAGTGAATAGTGTTAAAGATGTTCAACTCTTAACAAGCATTCCCACAAACAGACCATTGTTCCTCCCCTCATTACAGGTTGTCATTGTTTCATTTGTTTAGTTGTTTGGGCTGGGTGGCTAACAGAGGTGGTTTTAGGGTGTTTTGTTTTGATATAGCTACCATTGGATATCACAATTATTTTATTTTTAAAAACTTGATTGCATTTGAGTTACCAACATTAGAGAAACTTCTAAGGTTGCCTTACACTCTAAATTTCTTCAGTTTATTTTTAAAGTGGAAATTTTGCAAGCTGACGTTTTTGCAGCATGCGTAGTACAGTTTGGCTGACAGCATTGTCTGGCAAAAGAAATAACCAAATTATTATTCAGTCATGGGTTTTTAACAGCCGCAAAGCAAGTGGATGTTAACTAAATGATGCAATTTATTCCCTTCCCACTTATTGCCAGCTTGCCTATTACAGAGAGCCTGCCAGCTTTAAATAAGTGGTACCCAGATGGTAGTCGCATGACGCCCACTTGGTTACAGAACCTAAGCAGGGAATAACTCGGCAGTCACTACAAGCTGTGGGTCAATTGAGGGGGAATGCCTGTTGCTTCACAGTTTTGCATATGTAAATCTGTTAATGTTATGTCAGTATTGTGCGGTCTAAACACAAGCATTGCCTTTCTCTGGGGCCCAGATGAACTTGGATTACAGCCCAGTTAATGAGGAGCTAAAGAGAGAAGCTTCAGTTTGAGTGTACTGCTGCAGTTTGCTTCCTCAATGTGAACTCATTGCTTCCTGGATGTTCTCATTTTCTCCACAGCTGAAGTTCTATTCAGGAAGTTCCTCTGATAGGCTGACTCCATAATAGGATAGACAGACAAGGTTTTATAAGGTTGGCCAAAGAGATTATATAAGTGTGAGTGGGTCTATTTTTAGTCCTCGGGTTGAAGACAATTCATTTGGCCCAGCCTCTGTCTGCATCTCTCACACTTTCTTTCTCTGTCTGCCACACTTCTGCACTCTATTTCATCAACTACAGATGTGGCACACAGCCGTCTCGGAGAAGTCATGAACTGTGTCGTCTGCACAGTTTAACAGCCAACATCTGCCGCAGCTGCCTGTTTGGAAATGGCATGGAAACAATTTTAGGGGAAGTGCTAAAGTGCTTTAACATTGTCTTTAGTTAGGCCCTTACAGTTTTGTATCCATTGTCTCAAGATAACAAAAGAGAGAAAAAGTGGACTCAAAACTGAGAGTTCCAGCTAAAAATGTTTAACACGGGAATGGTTTTTATTGACCATTTTTTGTTCTAAAAAGCCTATTACAGTGGGTGAAAACAACAACCAAAAATACTCATAAAGAGGCAAGGGCTGTAATATGCTTACAGGCTAAAAAGTACCTATAGTGTTGGTTTACCCAAAGAAAATCTTCCTGGAGGTATTGTAAATTTAATGTGCCAGATAAAAAGAGTTAAGTGTGTGTTTTTCATGAGAGAAAAATGTTCTGATTTTTAACCATTTTGTGAACTAAATGTTAAAGCTATAGTAGTGCTCAACAAGTTTGGATGTGTTCCCGCAAAAGCTTACTCATGTCTCTAGATACCATTGTACTTGCTCACATGAGGGGAATCTTAAAGGGCCAGCCCTCCAGTTCTATAAATTATTGTAGAGCATTCTGTGTGAGCTTGGTTTCTCTTACCTTTAATGTATTGTGAGCTGGTGTTTAAATACATTGGACTTGAAAGAACTCTATTCAGAAGTCTGACACACATAGGACTGTGCCCTATGGCTAGACACTTGTATGGCATAAGACACAAGGCATAAACTTGTATGATTTATATTAAATACTGTATTGTGAGTAGAAAACATTTGCGGAAGAGTCTGCTGATTTAAAATTTAAACTGTAAATTTCACCTTTATTTTTAATTTGCTAATTATTTATCATGGGGTCACCTTTTTTTTTTTTTTTTTTTTTTTTCAACTACCCTGAAAGTAAAATTTTTGGCTGATAAATGTATTCCTTCATTTAACATTCTACTGTGTTTCAGTGACATTTGCTGGGATGGGTTGTGCAGATTAGGTATGTGATGGGCTACTCACATTTCAAGTCAATAGGCTTTGTTCTCTGGGACCAGATGGAACTGTGCACATTGTTCTTTATCTCTTATCCTTTGCACTGTAACCTGATCTCCAGCAAAGCTAGACAGCTACCCAAAATTTACAATGTGGAAATAAAGTCAAGGTTCAAATTATGAACCAGCAAGAGAGGAAAGCGTTGATTTTTTTAAGGCCCCCCAAAAGCACATTAGGAACTTCTACAAAAACTAACAGGAATTCTCGCATCCATATAATCTTTCAGGCTTTTAGCATTGCAGTCTGCTTTGGAATGGAAATTTCTCAGATTATAAAAAAGAACTTGTAGTAAATTGCTAATATTCTCAAATTAAAGCAAGCCACGTATCAGTTTATATAAAGTGCTGGATTCCTTTTATTAAGAGAACAGATTACCTTCTTAAAGCTAAAATTGAGGAAGCAGAACATTGTATTCGCAGACATTTACAGACCCACCTTTTCATGACTATATCCAGATAAACCTCTTGAGTTGGTATTAAAATTAAAGATTGCTAATTTAACTCAATTAAAAAAAACAAGCAAACAGGCCTCTTTTGGTGATGCCATTGTGATTTGCCATACCTTGTGTGCCAGGGTGGGTCCAGACTTTAAGGTGACTATTTGTGGTGAAAGTCACTACGTTATCCATTCAGTGACAGAGTGAATCCCTTCAGCTCTATGCTACTTTATGTGAGGAAACTTACATATCATGTTTGGAAGCTTTAATAAAGTCCTTTATTTAAAAACACCCAACGTGACACAATACGTTTTTGCTCTGAAATACTCCCAGAAAAGCTAGCAGCCTTGAATTTGCTATAGGAGAACAAATCAGTGTGTGTAATTCAGTTCAGATTCCAGTAACGTGTGTTTAGAATGTCCCAGGCTGTAGCTCTTATGCTGGGTTCTTCCCACAGAAATAACAGGAACAAACTGCAATGGACTGATTAAACAGTAAGTCCCTTTTTGTTAGATATACTGTGTCCCAGACCTCTTGGCAGGGTGTCTCCAGTTAGTGTGTCTTAAAAATTTAGTCTTGCTTTAAAATATTGATGAATTACAATCCCCATTTTCCCAGAAGTTAGACATTTCTTAATTTTTCTTGAATGAAAACAAGGTACTTTTTTTTAAAAGAAAAATTTTGTTGAATGACTAGAAGTGTAGACTGGAAGTAAGGAGGTCAGCTGTTTAGTCTGTGCCTTGCAGCTAACTATGGGGTGGGCAATAATTTTTGATTGGGGGGAAGGGGCACTGCAAGATTTTGGTAAGGGAACATGGGCTGCGCTCCTCTATGGAGGGGGGAGTGGGGTGTGGGACTGAGGCTGGGTGCAGAAGGGAGTTTGAGGTAGGGGACTGAGGTGCAGGATAGACTGAGAAGGATCTGTGAGGGCGTTTGGGTGAAGGGGGCGGGTTGTGATTTGGGACAGGGGATGGGAGTGCAGGGTCCTGGAGGGGATTTAGGTTCAGGAGAGGATTCTGGTTTGTGGCATGGGCATGTGCAGGGTCTAGGAGGGTGTAGCGGTACAGGAGACTGAGGGGTGCCAGAAGCAGGCTCTGTCTGGGAGCTGCTTATCTAAATAGCTTCCAGCCATCAGCATAGCTTCCAGGCTTGCTAGCACCCTTAGGCCATTCCATGGGACTCTTTGTGCTCTGTGGGAGACTTCAAGTGGTGCCTCTACCCCCAGCAAAATCTCTGCTCTGATTGCCTGGAAACTGGCCAATAGCAGTTGAGAGATTCTGAGGGAAGGGGGCAGTGTGTGAAGCCTGTGGTGTAAAGGGCCTCACAGAGCAATTAGCTGCTTAGAGCAGCACTGCTCCGTATATGGGACAGGCTGGATTGAAAGGCTTGTTGGGTCAGATCTGGCCTGAACTAACTTCATACTTCAGTAAACTTTCTCTTATCTGGTATCCAATCAATTGGAACTCTCAGATAACCGGCACAAACTTGCCACAGCATGGAAGTAACTCCCAGCCCCAGGGCTGCTGGGGTTCCCCCAACCCCCTCACTACTGGAATTCCCCCAGTCCCGATGCAGCCCGAGGGAGCCAGCTGTTGGAGTTTCCTGGCCCTGGCGTGTTCCTCCAGCCCTGGACAGTTCCCGGCCCAGCCGTCTTCCCGGACCTGGAGCTGCCGTGTGTTCCTCTGGCCCCCACTGGCTTCCCAGCCCTGGCGCCTCTGGCATGTTCTTGGCCCTGGAGTTGCTGATTTTATTTCCCCCCCGCCCTGTCCAGCTTCCCATCTCTGGAGTTGCTGGCATTCCCCTGGGCCCAGCTGAGGAGCCCACATCTTTGTCTCTCCCCAGCTGCTTGTGCCTCCCCAGCTGCTCTCTGTAACTGGCGTATTTTAATATCCAGTAACCTCCTGGTCCCAGGGCTGCCAGATTTAAAATTTTACTGTAGTTCCTTAATAGCTGTCTGTCTCTGTCTTTTAAAGGGTAACTTTTGTTACCCCGGGTCATGGACCAATGCTCCATTGTGCTTATTACTGTACATCAAACAAAAATATGGTTTCTGCATTATGCTTTGGTAACTGTGTGTTAGCGTGCTTAGATAGTGTTTCTCAAGTTCTTTGGCTAACTTCTGTGGAAGAATAAGGTATTTAATATTTTTATTGATTGTTGCCCCCCCCTTCTTTTTTTTTGGCTCATATTTCCCCTTCCCTCAAACGGATAGTGATAATGATATTAGTACAGGTTTGGAGATCCAAGTAGCTTCTTAACTTAGCTTTCCCCTGCCTTATCTGTTGTGGCAGTGAAGAAAGTGTCTGCTTGCTTACTGAATGATCCCCTGTTCTCCTTTACTCCCTGTATCCCTCCATATGCACTCACCACCAAATGGCAAATTTAAAAAAAAAGAAGTGTATGGAGTGTAGGGAATGTTCAGTATTGGGTCATAAGTGTTCTGAGTGGCATTTTGGATGTAGGTCAATCTCATGCTTGAACTAAGGGTCTGTCTACACAGCAAAGTTATTTAGAAATAACTATGCTAGTGTCTACGCAATGCAACCGCACTTGGCTTATTTTGAGATTTGGTAAACCTTATTCTATGAGGAATAGTGCCGACATCAAAATAAGCCATAGTTCATCCAATGGCTCTATTTCGAAATAGGCTGTGTGTATAGACGCTGTATTTTGTAATAGCAAAGTGCTATTCTGGAATATGTTCTGAAATACTCTCCTGGAACAGCTTATTTCAAAATAAGGCTGCTGTGTAGATATGCCCTAAATGAGTAATTCCTTTCGCCTTACAAAACAAAATCCGAGATAAGAACATGGAGTCCCTCTGATCTTGAAAGATCCTCTCCTAAGCAAAGAAGTAGTTAGCTGCTCTGTGAGAAGATGACCAATTTGATTCCCATTTTGTTCAGGAGAAAAGGAACTTCAGAACCTAAATCCAGGGTAGAGGGGAGAAAGGATTTCCCTATTATGAGCAAGACTAATAATTTTGGCTGATCAGTGGGGAAAAAAATCTAGAATTTTGTGTCACAAATTCAGCATCCAAATAACCAGCTACTCAAAACCACTAGTCATATCTACCTGAATACCTTGGCCTATATTCTTTACACTGGTGGAATATTTGACCTTCATAATGATTATACCCAGCCCGTTGTGGTGTATTGTAAATAGTATTTGTGTCTTTAAAAATCATGAGGTTGAGGCACACCAATTCTGTGCCTTGCCAAAGGCCACAGAAGGGAAAATCTCTGTCAGAACCGGGAATAAATTTAAAAATTCCTATCTCCTCATTCCATTCCCATGAAAGATCACACTATAGCAAACTGGGCTGAATACTGGCTGGTCTGTCGTCAGTCGTCTCTACGGTAAGGACCATCTTAACAATTCCGTACATGAGAGCATCTTCTGTTAGTGGCTGAAGTGCAGAAGATTTAAAACACTGCATTCATATAAACTTTTCTTTACAGCCTCATGTAACTCCGCAGGAAACTCTTTGAGAAACTGAGTTTTCAGCAAGAAAAAGTTACAAAATACTTCAGCAGGCTTTGGGACTGTTAGTCTATAGACTCCTGGTTGCACAGATAAGCTTTTTAACCATGCTTCTATAGGTCTTGCTTTGTCATAACCCATTAAGAACTAGAGAGAATAACATCTCAAAGTTTATAGAGAAGTGTGGCTAAGTGGTGTTAGGCTCTAGGCTGGAGTAAAGAGATGCAAGTTCTGTTCTCATCTCTGCTATTGACCTCCTGTGTGATCTTAGGCAAGTCCCTTCATGTTTCTGTGTCATTGTTTCCACCTTCTACTCTTTGTCCTTTTGGAGTAGACTTTAAAAGATAGTCTCTTAAGCTATGTCTACACTGTGCCTCTAACTCAAAATGAGATATGCAATTTGTGCATCCTATTTTGAGTAAATTTTGAAATAGAGTATTTCAGGACAGCACCAGATTTCGAAATGCAGTTCTGTTTTGAGGCATCCCTTTACCCTCTTGCAAAGAGAGGTAGAGGGATGCTGAAATACCGTGCCCAGTATTTTGAAAAATATTATGAAACACTGGGTACTTTTCCTAGATGCAGAGTTACTATTTTGGGATATCTTTGTATCCTGAAATAGCTGCACAGTGTAAACACAGGCTTACTCTTTGTCACCTCAGAACCTGAGGCGGATGCCTTATTAGAGGGAGGAGATGAGGGTGTAGTTGCATTATTGCCCAGGTAGAGGGCCTCATGGGACAGGCAGAGAGCTACAGGAAGTTTTTTGGTGTCTCATGATTGAGACAAGGGGCTTGTCTTCATAGTAAGTTGGTGTGGGGCAATTCCATTTGTGAAGCAGATGGGCAGCAAGCTGTATGGGTTGAAAGACTCCCATGCTATCTTGAAAACCCTGAGGCTCTATGTTGCATGCCCAGTGCATAAGTGGTTCAAATCACAGCCACCTCGGGGGGAAGGGAGCTGGTCTCAGCAGGACCCACCTCAAAAAGAAGGTGAAGGGCTACAGGAACTGACTGAGCCGTCCACCCTGCCCTCTCCTTGATCCACCCCAGACATGGAGCGAGTGATTCGCTCAAAGGGTGTGCCTGAGAGAGACCTACCGGACGTAGGTTGGACATAAGGAAAAACTTCCTAACTGTCGAGTGGTTAAACACGGGAATAAATTGCCTAGGAAGGTTGTGGAACCTCCATCACTAGAGATATTTAAGAGCAGATTAGATAGACGTCTGTTGGGGATATTACAGGCAGTGCTTGGTACTGCTGTGATTGCAGAGGGTTGTACTTGATGACCTCTTGAGGGCCCTTCCAGTTCTAGTGTTCTGTGATTCTGTGACTGTTCCCTGTATCCAGTTTTCTTTCTTTTCTAACTGCTTTTCTTCCCAGCAGTCCAAGGTCCTAGCTGTCCATGCAGTCCTGAACACCTTGTGTTGCAGGGTGATAGCCTTCAATTTCTTTCAACCTCATCCCTCTTCAGGGCCAGTTCTAACAAAAGTCTCCTCGTGCAGGAGGTTCAGGGGTTTCTGTGGCTGGGAGGGATGAAGGCAGTTCCTCTTGCAAGGCTCAGATCCAGTGAGACATCATGGTTTTACAGTCCACCTGGCACTTTCTGGACCTACTGGTCAAACAACAAAAAGTCACCATTAGTTCCAATACAAAGAGTTCATTGGAGTGTAGTGCTCAGTTCAACCAGTGTGCGGGTGTTCCTGCTGCTACAGAGACTTCAGGCTGTGACCTCATTGTGGAGGTATCCATGTTTCCTCTGATGATGATGGTCAGGTTTTGCCTGCATTTGCTGGGCTTCACGGCAGCATGTACAGGTCTGTTATGCGAACTCTGCCCGTGGCCCTTACAACAGTGGTTGTCACTGACCTTTTCCCAGTCCAAGAATCGCCTGGAGAAAACCATCCCCATGCCTCCAGCAATACTTCCTTTGGAAGATAGGGTCTACCTTTTTCATGAATCAGAAGACTAGCAGGAAATGTCCTGTCCCAAACACCAAAAGACAAGTGTAGAGAGATGTCTTCATGCGCTGGACATCTGAAGGGCTTTGGTCAATTAACTAGAGTGCACCAAGCCTTTCCATAAGCCAGAACAACTTTTCATTGCTATGGGGAGCCGGCCATAGGGCCTTCTGGCTTCTTCACAGATTTGCAACTAGATCACCTCCTGCATAAAGTCCTGTTATAAGTTGGTGGGGGTCCTACTTCAGCCTATTCAGAGACTTGAGCGTGGGCATCTTTTGGTGGTCTTCCTGGCATGGATCCATATCCAGGACCTCCTGTAGACCTGTGGTGTGGTTCTCTGTCCATGCATTCATGTCTCATTATGCCATCACCTCAGCAGGCCAAAGATGATGCTGGTTTCAGCAGAGTGGTATTTCAGCCTAAGCATCTATGAATTCCTGCCAGTCTCCATGGGCACTGCTCCGAGTCCCTTCAAGTGGAATGGATATGGGCAAGCACTCAAAGAAAAGACAGTTACCTGTTCTATAAGTGGTGTTCTTTGCGGTATGTTGTTCATAGCCATTCTACAGACGGCTCTCCTTAGCCATTGTTGACGTTCCTGCCAAAAAGGAACCTTGGGGTGGATATGGCGGGGGGACATCCAGCTGTGCTGTGCCATGCCATGCCGTGCCGTGCTTCTGGTACTGCACCATGCAGGGGCTACTCCAGAAGGTGACGGAGTCAGTCCCTTATAGATGCCACTGAGGGAAAGTCTTCTGGCACTAGAAGGCCAGTCTTCTGGCATCTAAGAAATGAGTCATGGAAAAGGGTAACTGTCTTTAAGTGAGGTGAAAGTTGGGGTATGCCAGAGAAATCAGGTTCCTGAAAGGGTTACAGTCATCTGGAAAGGTTTGTGAGCAACTGGCTCAATGTTCTGCTGCTGCACTCTGGGACTTTCCCTTTGCTGTAGCAGTGTCCACATGCCAGCTCCATGCCCTGCAAGCTGGGGCATGATAGCTGCTCACACTCTGGCTTGCTGTCTGCTGACTGGCTGTGCAGACAAGTGCAAAGTCTAGGACTTGTTAGCTATCTGTAAGATCAGGGAACTCACTCTATGACTAATGCTCCATTTAACTAAATCTGAAGCCTTACCCATTCATTGTGAGTAATCGTGGTGTCATCCCAGCCCTCAAATCTCTCATTTGTGGTCTTTCGTCTGGTCCTGTCTCTTAGGATCTGCTAGACTGCTAAACAAGCTATGGCAAGGAATGCAGCATGGGTCAACTGCACAGTTTAAATCTTTGGCTCTGTGCTGATTAAAGATTATTCCATAAACGGTCCCTAGTACAAAAGTCTATCTCCAGTAGTATGAGGGGATTGTCCGGCAAACCTAAACTACCGTACCTTCCCAGAACCACTCTGCCCTCTCCACCGTTGCCCAAAATGTTGCAGCATCGCCCCATCCCCTTCTGTGAGGCAGCCATGGCTTCCCAAAGCATTGGTGCTCTGAAAGCAGAAAGTGTGGGCAAGCAGAGCTGTCCTGTCCGTAGGATGGTTCAGTGTGGCTGCCTCAGACCCCTGGTTCTTTGAGAAGGTCCTGAGGCAGTGACCTCTGTTGCCCTGTGGAAGGGACTGGTGCCACCAACGGGGTCTGGGGGATTACTTGGAGAGGCCTGGCATGAGTCAGCAACAGGGTCCCCACCCCACCCTGTGCACTTAACCAAGGTCGCAGAAGCCAGAGTGATCGTGGGCAGTTTCTGGACAGTAGGAGCTCAGAGATTTTTGTGGAGGGGGCATGGGCAGTGCAGGAAGCGTCCCCCTCCCCTTGTTGTCCAGAGCAGAGAGCCACATGGAGCAGGCTTGCCTGATCTGGGGCTGCAGGAGCCTGCCTTGGAGGGCATCTGACCAGTAGGTGCCTCCTAGTCACAGCCTGCCACTGGCACCCCAGCCCCTTCCTCCCCTCAAGCTCCCTGCCCAGGCCACCACCCAAACCCTCTGCACACCCTAGCTCACAACTCCCTTGCAGACCCAGCACCCCCTTCTTCGTCCCTTCCTGAGGGCAGGATCCTCTTCTGTGCCGATACCCCGTCTGGGATCCTGCCCCGCAAGTCTCTGTCCCAGATCACAAACCCCCTTCACCCAAGCTCCCTCTCAGACCTGCACCCCAGTCCCTTACCCCGATTTCCCTTCTGCACCCAACCTCTGTCCCAGACCGTGTACACCCCTCTATGGAAAGTGCAGCCCTTGACCACTTTTCAAAATCTTGGGGTGCCCTCCCCTCCTCCTGCAGCAACTTCCTCCAACTGGCCTAGAAAGTCGAAATCTCAGCTGTGAGTTCTGCAGTTGGCATTCTGTGAGGCAGCTTCAAAATCTCATCACCCTCTTCCCTGCCTCCTCCCACCCCTTAAACACATTACATAAATTACATAAGCAAGCAGTTATAATGCAAATGCAGGAGTTCATACCAATTATTTGAAACCAAAATGACTTATGTTCATGCAAGTAGATACATGTGCACAAAATCTCTTTTGGCTTCACCCTAATGCTTTTTTAAAGATAGATTTAAAGGAAGAAAAGACCTGGAAACGGTTGTAAAAGAAATCCATAAAAGCTGTCAGATATCAGCTAGAACACTTCATTCTCGGGCATAATACAGCTTTGATCCGATGATATCTGCTTGTTAAGTTGTTTTTGTATAAGACAGGAGCTGCATTTTCAGCTAGCTGCATATAAAAATAACAAGGGCTTCTGTTGTGAATGTCCAGTATAAACTCTCTGCCGGTGCCCCAGGGTAGCTTGTGTACTTCCCTGTACCACAGAGCAAGGTGGGTTCTACAGGGAGGTTATTCGAAACTGTGCAGCAGAAACCCCTTTTTTCTTCATCCTGCCAACTCTTAAGTTTAAGTGGGTGGGGGAAGCTTCCCATCTTACCACCTGTTGCATCTGAGACTGGGACAGAGAAACTGGGACATGGTTCAGTATTGTCTCTTGGCCCAAGAGGATGGGAGTAAATAAGATAACACAGGTTTGTTTTTGTAGGCCTGCTCTCAAACTTCCTATCCCAGGAGAATCTGCTGCAATTTACACAACTTAAGAAATAAAAACCTTTCTTCATTTTTATCCCCAAACCTCAGTTTACAAAAAATCTTTCCGGTGTCTGAGAACTGACTGACTTCTAGCTATTAAGAGAGGACTAAACTAATCAAGGAAGAAAAGAATTCAAGTTCTAGCTTCATTGTGAATCCCTCATTTCTGGAGAGCGAGGTGGAGACAGAGCGAGCGAGCGTGTGTGTCTATATATAATGGACAATAGCTGATTATACTGGATCAGTGAAATCTTCCCCCAAATGCTGCTCTAACTTCTTAGATCAGTTTTATTATAAAATAGAAGTAAATTTCAGTGAAAGAAAATGGTTAGCCCTTTCCATTCAGAAGATACACCTTTCTCTTAAAATCCTACAAGAGTGGGATGCCCGCATTCCAGAAATACTTCAGTTGTGGCAAAATTTATCTGAGCTCCCCTCCCCATGGCTCATCAGTGGAGAGGTCACTTTCTCCTTCCACTACCAGCTAGTCCCCTAAGTTCCAGCATTAAACCATCTTTCAGAAGGGACATACTTACCCAAACAAACGTCATTTGTTGGTAATGTCAGTGAACAGTAGCTTCACCTAGTATGATCTCAGGATGCTAATTCCCACTTCCCCTCTGAAGCAAAGTTATTAACATAAATTTTGTCCTTTCATCTCATCCCCAACTCTTTCAGTTTAGCCCTGAAGAGTGTTTTCTTCCCATCTGTTCCGGAAACAGACCTGTCATGTTTAACTGAATCAGATCGGGGATTTTATCTACCCCAGCCATTTCCTTTTCTTCTGGCAATCCCAGTGTGATTCCTTATCACCAGCTAAGATGAGCGAGTGGTTCCCTTTTTAAAGGATTCCAGCATTTGTTAAACAAACCACCTGGCAGGTAAGGGCAGCTGTGAAGTGCTCCTGGTAGACCTGAATTTATCTTTGCAAAGCCCTGTCTGTCTGTCAGGAAATGAAGTTCATACCTGCCAAGCTGACTCCTGTAGCACAGCCAGGATAAGGTCCTCTTGCCTTTGCTAACCAAGCAGCATATGGGTGTTTAGTGGTACTTCAAGTTAACTAATGCACATGAACTATCTTGAAGTACAAATGTAATGAGGTGAACTGGGTAAACTAGATGAGGCCCAACCTCAGGTCAGGGTATAGTGCTGGTCTTGAGGAATTTATGGCCTGGTGAGGTTAAAGTGACTTGTCTCTACTTGTTGTTAACCTCTGCATAGCTTGTGCATATTAGCTATATCCTGAAAGAAAAAGCAGTGAGGAGAAGGCCTTGAGCAATATCTTTCTCACTTCAGCTGTGTATTGTTGGGCCAAGGGAGCACACAAACACTTGCATGTTGGATAATAACTTGGAATTTGGTCTTTTTGGAAATGTGAGCTATCAAAAGAGCAAATTGCGTGAATTCAGCTTGAAAATGAGAATGGATCCGATTTTCAAATGGACACATGCACACAAAAGTAAATGCACATCTCAGTTAGGGTTGGCCTGTACAGTTTTTAGGCTGCAATTTCTAGTTTAAAAATCAGACCGTTCTTGCTGTCAGAGCAATTACAGTATCAAAACTTTATGAGCATTCCAAATACACATGTGAGCGTGACACTCATGTTTTTAGGCTACGTTGTTTAGTAGTTACAGCTGTGCAAAACTGGCATGTAGATAACCTCTTAAGGTCAAGGGCCACTGACCCACTGGAAAAAAAATCAGTTGGGGGCCACATGGAAATGAGAGCGGGGGAAAACCCTCACAGATGTGCCCCCCAAATGAGAAGCAGAAATAGGACATACACATCACTACCCTCGAGGTCCACCCCTGAGACTATGGGGACTGAGACTAGTAGACTTTGTGGGACACATGCCTCCCAGGCCCTGGGGTGCAGCAAAAATGAGAGATTCAGTGCACAGGAAGTGGCTGCTGGGGAATGGGCTGGTCTGGGGTATGGAGTCTCGGTAGGAGGTAAGTGCAGTTGGAGAGTTGATACAAGCATATAATGACTATCTGTGCACACAAAACCTGACTTGTGTGAACATAAGAACCATCATACTAGGTCAAACCAAAAGTCCATCTAGCTCAGTGTCCTGTCTTCTGACAGTGGCCAATGCCAGGGGCCCCAGAAGGAATGAACAGAACAGGTCATCATGTTCATGATCCATCCCCTGTCGCATTCCCAGCTTCTAACAAATGGAAGCAAGGGACATCATCCTTGTGCATCCCAGTTTACAGCCATGGGTGGACCTCAGTGTTCCCTCTAATCCTCTCCATCCATGTGCAGATATTTTCCATAGCTGTGGGCTCTCTGCTAATCAGTTGGGCATCATTTGAATTTCTGCTGAGTGGCCTCACAGAAACTCAGCTTAATGAGAACACTGAGAGGTCTCCATAAATTCAGTGATGTTTTTTGTGCCACACGTGCTGGTACAGATTACCAGCACCCTTTTTTTTTTTTTTTTTTTTTCCAGAGTGCCCAGCTGGGGCTGCTGGGGCTGGGGCTGCTGGTGGGGCTCTGTGCCCCAGCTGGCTCCCAGCCATGGGTCTGCAGGGTCCCCCTGCCCTCGGGGGGTGGGGGGAGAAGAAGAGTACCAGTGGCTCTTTCTTAAACACCCCCCCAAAGGCACTGCATAAATTTAACTTATTTGAATCAAAATGGGATGGAGACGTTTAACTCCATTGGTTTTTTTGTTTAGGTTTTCTAATGATTTTTAGTTATTGTCAGTATATGCTTGTCTGGCTACCTGTTCTAAACTACTGTGTTTTATGCAACTTTAAAATAATATTCCTTGTTCTACCCCAGGGGCAACTGCATATTAGGGGTGACTGAAGTGGTCTTACTGAAGGATGTTTTGTCTGCTTCAAATATGTTAAATGCTTTCAGGCTCTGGCTGAAAGCTAACCCCAGAGTCCTGAGCTTTGGAAAAGTGTCTGTTCTCTGGCTTGGATTAGGGATGGGGCTAAAGCTAACAGTTTCAGTTAGAGGAATCAATGTGAGAATATTCTCAACTTCTTAAGGTTAATTAAAAAGGTGAACTAGTGAAAATAGTTTGAGCATTTTTACTTGGCTTTCACAAGTAAAAATTACACAAGCCAGTAAATCCATAGGAATAGCCATCCTATCTTCCTTAGCATGAGCAATTGTGACTCTTTCCCATGCTAAATTAGGAAATTCATCTTTGGTGGTCTCAGTGCGTTTGTTTGATTTGATTGTATTATTTTTGGGATTTGGATGGTTGGTTCCTATCTTTCTTTTGTCTCCAAAAAGTCTGGAAAATTGTTTATGGAAATGAAAGAAAAGTAAGTGTGTGTGTGTGTGTGTGTGTGTGTTGCAGACTTGCGTGGTTGTCATGAAAAGTTACCAGCTGACTGATTAACCCTCTGCTTGACAAACCATTACTATAATGAGCATAATTAATGTTTTCATTAGTGTCAAATTATTTTTCCATCAAAAACAAACAAAATTGCCTTGTGTCTGTTGGCCCGTAGAATCTGTGCAACGTGGAGGAATGGTTCTGGGTAACTTTTGTGTACAATGCAGAGTTCTATATACACATCTCAACACTCCACTACATCAAGTCTAAGAAGCAGGCAGCCATATCATCTTTTGGTGGCTTTTGCTGCAATCGTGTTATTTGTTTGTGTTCAAAGTAAATCTCTCCCTTTCTATTGACTCTCTGTTGGATCTGTTTCCTGCTAAATGGGTCCCCGTAGTACCTCTAGAGTGATCTGTATGTTTGAATAAATATGCAGCTTTTCATCTGTTTTCTCCCAGAAATTGTCTATGCTACTGGCTGATGGTTTCGTTATACACGTGCGCCAGTGCTAAGTTGCACTATGTCTTATATAGCCTTTATTATGAGGCATCTGATAAATTGCTACTGAAAATTAGAAGCAAGCCAAAATGCCCATTTTTCTAGACTCTAGCCTGATAGTGCAAGGGCAGGCAAAATACAGCCTGTGGGCCTCTTCTAGCCTGCCTGCAACCATTCTGCTGCCCAGTGGGCCCCTTGGTCAAGCTTTCTGCTTGCTGCATCCTGCACACTGCTCAGAGTGGCTGGCTGAAGGGGCCGTGTGTGTCTGCATACCCCTAGGGGTGTCTGTGCCCCCAGAACAATTTCACAGCTCCCATTGACTGGAGGCAACCTCACCTCTCCCTCCAATTTCCTGTCTCAGGTCAGACTCCAAACCTCTATACCCAGTCTTGTACTCCTGCCCCAGATCACAGCTGCCTCCCAGTCCTTGTACCCCCTCCTCCAGCTCAGAATCCTTTCCTGCTTGCACACTGTCCCCCAGATCTTGCACCCTAATCCCCTGACCCAGGTCAAAACCAGTGCTCCCTTTAATCCTTTCCTTCCATGTCCAGAATAAGTTTATGTGCGCCAAGGCACTTGTGAATGTGTACCATCAGAAATAAAAATCTATCTGTGGGCTTTCTGCTACTCAGCTGGGCAGCATTTTAATCTCTCCTGAGCAGCTGCACAAACACACAACTTGCAAGGAACACTGGTTACAACCTCTTCCTGCCCTAGGTCACAACCACACACACCCTCTGCACCTTTACCCCCCTGGTCACAGATCCTTCTGCACCCTGATCTCCTACCCCGAGCTCCCTTTTGCACACAACCTCCATTCCAAATCAATCTTCCCCGTGCTGGTCTGGATAATATGCCCTCAAACTCTGCTTCTTCACCACCCTCTTGTCGGAGGCCATTTAAATGTTGTTGCTAGTATCATTATCCTGCCTTGTCACCACTTCTGAGTCCCCTTTGTGGGGTTCAGACTCACTGTTGTGGCAACTCCTGTCGGTCTCTTTGGGAATTAGCTTTCACCCTCAGCAGGGCGCCCTCTTCTGGCTGGTGTCTCGCTGTCCTCCCTCTGGAACTGTCTCCCTCCCCCGATCACCGTGTCCTCTTGAGGACATTGCTGTTTGATACTGCCCACTACTTCAGTCTCTCACCTCTGCTGAGGGTATCAGCAATCCTCTGTCTCATGCCTGCCACTGTGGCCAACTGCAGCCAAGGTCTAGCTACTCAACTCAGGGGCCATCTGTAGTCTGTATAGGCTGTGCCTCAGGGGTGGTTAGATGGAGTGTAAGGAGTAGGAACCCCAGGCCCACCCGCTACACTGGGTCCTGACCCAGGGGCCCTCTGGTAGCAGCTGTGCCCTGCTCTCCTTCCCTGTCCTCTACTGCCTCCCATTCCTTCCTGTATCAAGCCAAACACTTTCTCCTGCTCCCCCTAGCCTGCCCAGCACTGCTCCACCTAAGGTGCTTCTCCAGGGAGCCAGTCTTGCACACTTCCTGGGCAGGACCCACCTGCCCTCTGCTCTACTGAGCAGCTCCTTATCACAGGGCTGCCCCAGCAAGCCACCCTACAATTGGCTCTGTCCTTGTGTAGACTCCTTCCAGTCACCCTCACTATACCTTCTACTTACCACCGAATCATACACAAACTCTTTACATCGGATCAGGCTAAACTTGTGAAGAGCTTTATCTGTCGTCTTGTCTTATCTCTAGGTTTGCCCACATTTGCTGTCAGCCTTGGTTGTCCACATCTCTGACGAACAGCTTTCATGCTCTTTTATGCTTGTGGGGGGAAAAATCTCTGTTAAGATTGCTAAAGCCACTCACTTCATCCTCCTCTGAACTCACCTCTGTGGTGGTGCCTTCAGGAAACTGTAGGCTATAACAGCCAGGCAAGCTATGATTACTGTTCCTGGCTGGTAGAGAATTAAATACATCTCTTTTATTTTGACTTCTCATCCACCTGTTTTATTTTACTTTTCCTTTGTTTGCTCTTTGGGACAGGGACTGTAACTTGTTGCGTTTTCACAATACTTAGCACTGTCTCCCCATTATCATGCTGTATGCCCCTTAGCACTAAAGATCATGAGGTGCTCGGATATAATGTATTTACTGTCACAACACCTTTGGAAGGAAAGTGGTATTTATCCCCATTCTACAGCTGGGAACATGGAGGCACCAAGAACCTAAATGACTTGTCCAAAGCCACACAGGACATCTGTAGTGGAGCAGGGGCCGGATACTGGGTCTTTTAGGTCCCACATCAGTACCCTGACCATAAATCCCGTTCTAACTTGGATGGCCTCTCAGGGTGGCCTTATTGGGTGCTGTGTATACAGTGATATAGAACAAAAGAAGTGCATATAATGTACTAAGTCATGACAGGCTGAGATAGTTAGGGGCAGTGTATATAGGTACAACAGTGGGGGGGAATATGCACCCAATAGAAATTGAAAGTGAAATTTGGGCCAATCTCAGAGGAAAGTGTTTGCATCTCAGTATCGCAGTAACTCACCTGTGGCAACCACTACAGTAACTCGAGTCCTACTCCCCAGTTTTTCTTTCCTCAGATGATGCTATTTGGTAATTAGGGAGAGGTGGAGAATACAAATCCTTCTGACTTAATTTTACTTGTTTAATAGGCCAGTGCCATGGTATTAATACTGCGCTGTCCCATCCATAGGATGACCTGGGGTGGCTACTCTGTGCCCCATGCTTTTGTGGGTCCTGTGGTGGCTGCCCCAGCCACCCTATGGACAGAGGAAGGGAGAAAGATTATGTGGGGCCGGGGGCAACTGCGGCATCAGGTGCAGGGGGTTCCTCTCCCTTACCTTATCCCCTGCACTCACCACACAGGTGCTGTGAACAGCAGCCTGCTCCACTCTGCCATGGGGAAGTGGGGCTCAGAAGGCTGGGAGGACGTGACATGGGGGGATGGGGCAGGGAGGGGAGGTGACTCCCTGCTGCCACCACTACCATGCCCTGCCCCAAGTAAACCCCAGCCTGGTTGGTCGGGGAGGCGATAAGGGGGTGGAGGGGTGGGGCCTCTGGTATGAGGTGGGGGTGGGGTTCACTCTGGGCCCCAGGGCTGGGACACTTGGGGGAAAGGTTGCCCCAGGCCCTGCCTCCTGCCGGGATGGCCCTGCATTAATAGTAAAACAGCAGTAGCTACTGTTTTTATACAGGCATTTCTTGAAGGATGTGAATTAAAAACCTGAAGAATTTCAGTATTCGCTCCCCGACCTTGAATTGTTTTGGATTACTAAGAGCACCAAAAACGCATCTTTAAACTTTCTCCCCCTCTTGATTTATTTTTGTTTCGGGCCAACCTTTGAAAGGGCCTCAAAATAAGCATGCATAATTCTGCCTTTCCAAGTTTATGCATGTGGAGTTCTGTCACTATTTCTGAGGTGGTATGGGGTGTGTTTAATACAAATCAATAGGCACCTCCATAGTCCTGAGTTCTTGCTATGGGGGCAGTCAGGTCTTTTCACTTGACCTTGCTACTGCCTGTGAAATGTACCCACTGCCTTCCCTTCACTGTCATTTGACCTTGATAGTGTTTAACTCCACATTGAGTACACGCTTTTTTTCCCCCCACTGAAGACACAGCTTATGCTTGCAGAAACGTTTGTAATACCAACTACAGATATTGTCTTGTTGTGTTAGAAGGAAGTAGATGTTAATTCAAACATTTACGTGAAAATTCTGAGGTGTACCTGTAGGGGAGACTGAAAAATCACGTGTGGATTTCTTGGATAGGTGAAGGTTAGATATGAGGTTGAGATCGTCTCTGGCCATGGTTGGTTTTTTTTTTTTTTTTTTTTTTTTTTTTTTTTTAAAATCATGGTAACAGGAATTTATTTGGTGCTATGTCCACAAGTTCATAAGCTAATATATGAAAAATTGATTTGACTTTGCTCAGTTTCTGCCCCCTCTCCTGATTTTTCTGACAAGAAACTCCCACTTGCAATTAGCTGCCTCCCCCGGACTGTTATACCAAGTATACCTATGTATACTTGTCATTCCTTTCTTTGCGATACCTTTTTGTATTCTGGATAAAATAATGAATGACTTGAAAAAATGCCGGAGTAGTTGTTCTCCACCCCCCACTGGGACGCATATGTGTTTGTGTGGTAAACTGTCTCAGCTGAGACAATGGATGGAAAGTTAAAAATCCAGAATGGTGAGTGGTTTTTCTTTTTCTTTTAACAGCCAGGCTATAAACTGCTAAGAACAGGGGCTTCTGAATGAGCCTGTGGACATAACCTTTGCTGTATTTAGGTGCTGTGTATACAGTGATATATGGCATTTTTTTATGTTTACTGTTTGACAGATTAGGGCAGATGTACCTGACATAACGTTAAAAACATTGATTTGATAACCATCTGTCTCTCTTGTCTGGCAGAAGCCCTTACTCCCATTTTTAACCCTATCTGCAATAGGACAGAAATATAATTTTTCATTCAGCATTGATGTTTCTTTTTCATCCCCAGAGCTAATTTTTTCCCTGCAGCACTTTTGCTGAAATTATGTATTACTTGTGATAATTCATTTTAAAAATTCCTCAGCTGTGTGGCATACTTTCATGAAAATTCATTTAGATAAAATTAGATATTATTGTTTAATGAGGTGGCATTTCAATTTAGACCTTGCATCATGCATATACCAAGAGTTTTTTATGGAATAGTTAGGTTCATTTGAGTAATAAAGGCTGAATCATGGGGGCTTTAATTCTTAATCGCTGTGAGGGTTGTTATCTGTGGGATGTGAGCTGTCTTACTGGTATTCAATCAACTGTCCACTTAGCCGTGACCAGAAGTAATTGCTCCCAAGTGGGTTGCACAATGACCTGTTAATACTTGCTTTGACCCTATGACCTTGTCTGGCCTATTGTTTAGGATTTTATAGCACCAAGTCTGCATTTCTGTGGGGTCAAGTAGATATCTGAGGTCAAACATTTTCTGATTGCTACATAGTACACAATGTAAGTCTTCCAGATGCTGTTGCATAGCAGTAGTCATTGCTTTATAGTGGAACATGAAGAGTTTGAAAATCTGTCTTCCTGTCTGCATGTAAACAGTTTAATATTTTACTGAAGGAAGTTCATCCTGTAAATTAGGTATGAATAATACATTTGTAATTACTAGTCATTCCTTTAAACACTTGTCTTAATTGGCTTGGGTATTTTTTTTAGTGTATTTGCATTGCCAGGGAATTTTATTTCAAGTTTCATAGATAAATTGCATAGACCAAGAACATCCATTGCTCATATTCTCTTGATAATTTGAACTTGGATGAACCACTGGGTCATTTTAAAGTGGGCAACTTGTTAATTTTTGTCTTGGGCAAGTCAACATATCTATCTCATATTTGATTAGGTGAACCTCTTTGCTGATCTTGTTTTAACCTTCATGTAGTCACTGAGTCCTTTGTTTATTCATAATATTTAGCATGCTCATGACTATGGTGGTAGTGTATCATATTTTTAGGTGCACAATATTTTTCTCCCAATATATGTGGTGAAATAGATTGTAAAAGTGAAGCCTTGATGTTATTTGTATGTACTATTCCCACTTTTCATGTTGTGTTTACTAAACTCACTAGTCAAAACACTTTTTTTTTAAAATGCACATACTAGCCTTGTAGGTCATCTTGGCTCTTTTTTTTTAAACTGACAATTCTCTGTAGCACTTCATACTGGCAATATTTTGGTTTCAGTTCTTAAAGCAGGCCAGTGATGATGATGCATAAAGCATTTGGATTATGATATATTTTTAAGCAAACAAAACTAATATACTTCTGGGAGCAGCCGCCTATAGTAAACTGAGTAAGCAAGAGATGAGTGATACAGGAAAAATTTATATAGCGCACACATGGAAAAAACAGTGACTCTTTCCACTGCCAGAACACTTCTTAAGGTTTACTTCTTTAAAGCACTTTTTTAGCCTGAACAGCCATTTGACAATTTTATTTTATAGATTGTAAGTTGATAGTTGCTAAACAGTGGTCACCTGTTGACTGCACTCTGCGGTGCTGGAAACTGATGTTATTGTAGGGTCAGCCACAGCTGGGTGTATTTGTCACTCCTTTCTTTGGCCTGACTCCTCTCCCAGAGGATCAAGGTAAAGAAGCCCTCTCTGTGTGTGCAGCTTTCCTCTCTTTTTTCAAAGTGGAGTGTTGCTTACACAGCAGTCTCTCCTCCTTCCTCTCTGCTGCTATCAATGGCCAAGAACAACTGTTCTCCTGCTCCTGAGTCTGGCCCTCTGTCTGACCTGTTCTAATTGTCCAATTCAGCCAGCAAGGTGGTCCTCAGAAGTGAGTTTCACCACACAGGACAGAACCTGGGGATGAAAGGTTGGTCCGTAACTGGTCAAGAGCTAACCTTTTGCTCTCACCCCAAATTTCTTCTGGAAGAGTCATAACATAGGCTGGATGTCAGTCTCGTCATCCCGCCTGTTTGACGTTGGATGTTTTCTTATCTTTTGGGGTCACACATGTGAATATTTAATGCTTCCAAACGTCCTGTTTTGGTGTGGATGAAGTAGTCTTTCCCATGTCTTGCAATAATAATCATAGTCACAGTAGGACATCTTCATGTCACCCTCCTATTTGTGAGTCCATTATGGCTGATCAGCCCAATTCTGGAGCCGCAGATCTTATCATCAAAAGGGGCAGGAGTTAGTAGGTGTTGGAGGGTGCAGGGCAGTTTTTGATGCTCTTTTCTTCTTCTGTGTCTTCCCTTGTCTGCACTGTGGCAGGACTTCTAAAACTGCACCACCCCTTCATTGATTACTGTTCTCCACTGGGGATGGTCTTGGGCAAGGTTCTCCCAAGTGTCAACACTGATGCTGCACTTTTTCATGTGTACCTTCAGCATGTCCTTATGTTGTTTCTCTTGGGCACTCAATGCTCCTCTGTCCTTTCTGCAATTCGGAAAATAGAATCTGTCTTGGGAGGTACTGATCAGACATCCGAACCACGTGACCAGTCCAGCAAAGTTGTTAGTGAATGATAATGGCTTCAACACTGGTCATGTGTTTGTGCACCTATCCTCCCAAGAGATAGTTAGGATTCTCCTGATGCAGCATTGATATTGTTCAAGTGCCTTCAAATTATACTTGTGTGTTGTCCAGGTTTCACATGAATACAGTAGCATTGGAACAAGGACTGCACGGTATACAAGGAGCTTTGTCTTGGCATAGATGTCCTGGTTCGTGAACACCCTTTATCACAGGCGGGTGACAGCAGAGCTTGCATAGTACAGATGATGCTTGATTTCCACATCTGCGTCAGCTTTAGTGGTAAGATGACATCCAAGGTATGGGAAGCGCTCCACGTTTTTTCAGCAGTTCTCCATTGACTTCACTAGAAGGTGCATGAGGTTTGCTGACAGAGGTGGTGGAGCACCATGGTCTTTTTGACATTCAGTTTGAGACTGAGATTCTTGTATGCTTCAGTGAAGGCACTTAAGATAGTCTGAAGGGCTGTGGGGGAGAGAGCATGAACTACGGTGTCATCAGCATACTGGAGCACCATAATTGAGGTCATGGATGTCTTGGTTTTAGCCTTTGGTCTCCTGATATTGAAAAGCTTCCCATTCATTCTATAGGCAATGGTCACGCCATCTGGAAGCTTGCCATCAATAAGGTGAGGGATCATGGTGATGAAGATCCTGAACAGTGATGGGGCAATGATGCAATCTTGTTTGACTCCCATTTTTACCTCAAAGGGGTTGCTTAGGGATCTGTTGTTGCTCAAGACTGTGGCAGTCATGTTGTCATGAAGCAGCCCCAAGATGCTAATGAATTTTTTGGGGCAGCTGCTCTTTGGAATGGTCAGAAGCTACACTGGGATTCTGGGAGAACTCCTTCTGAGAGTGGCAGGAGTTGGTATGCAAGGATTTGAGTTAAGATTTTCCCTGCTGTTGCCAGGGAGCAGATGCCATGATAGTTTCCAGAGTCTGACTTGTCACCCTTCTTGAAAAGGCTGACGATCAGTGTGTCTGAAATCTTGTGGTATCTGCTCTCTATCCCAGATCTTGAGAATCAGGAGGTGGAATTGTTTGTGGAGCTCTGGCCCTCTTTCTGTGAAGAGTTTGGTGGGGATTTCATCCAGTCCATATTCCTTATTGCATTTCATTACTTTGAGTGAAGTCCAAGCGGCCATCAGGGTAGGCAGTGTTGCAAGATTTGTCCCTAGGTGGTTGCTAAGGGATTTGGTCAGGGGATTCTAGGACCACAGTGGAGAGACAGTTCAAGAGCTCATTATGGTGCTGCCTCCAGTGAAAAGCAATGGCTCCATGGTGTTCCAAGCGCTGGTTACCATCCTTTTGTTTTCAGGGGACTGATTCCATTGTTTCTCGGTCCATAAATAGCTTTGGTAGCATTGAAGAAACCTCTTGTATTGCTGATGTCTGTAAGATGCTGGAGTTCTCGCATCGTCTTAGTCCACAATGGTTTTTCAGAGTCCTTGTTTTACATTGCATTTCTGCCTTGGCCTTGGTATGCACTTCTCTCTTTGTGTGATTTGGTGTCACTTTGCCAGGACCTAAAGGCTTTCCTTTGTGCCTCAGTCAGGCATTGAATTTCCACATCATTCTAATCAAACTGATCCTGATGCTTCCTGGACTGGTAGCCAATGATTTCTTCACAACCTCTGATGGCATTTTTCAATTGACACCACTGTTTTTCCACATCTTCAGGGTATACTGTTGGCATTTTCCTTTGAAGTACTGTCTGGAAGATGCTTGGTCTAATGGGGTCGTTCAAGCCTTGTAAGCCTTTTGTCAGTTCTGTTTCCTCTGACTTCTCCATTTTGGTGACAATCCGAACTGCCATTGTGGATTGAATAGGGCAGTGGTTGGTCCAGCAGTCAATAGCAGTACTCATTGCACATGTGAGGAGGACATCACACGGAGTCCAAGACGGAATAATGACAGTCTATGAGGTGTCAGTGCTTCAACTGAAGATGTGGCCATGAGGTCTGAAATTTGTTTTTCTGGCAAAAGAGTGTTCGTGAAGACGAGGTCATGTTCCTCACATCTTGTAAGAAGGTCCATTCCATTGGAGTTGCTGTTGACAACTTTTTTTCCCAGTGGAAGTCTACCAGAAGTCTGCATCTCTTCTGACCCTGGCATTGAAATCCCCCAAAAGAATAATGTTGTCTTCTTTCGGGATGTCTTTCAGGACTGTGTTCTATTGTGCATAGAGCTGCTCCTTTATCTTCGGCTTCTGGAGTTGGTGCATATACACTGATGACAGTTGCCTGTTTTTGGTGTTTGGCAAGCTGTGAGTGGAGAGTCATGAGATGCTCATTTCATGCCAGTCAGGACTTCAGATAGGATTTTTGTTGCTCATTTTTGATGGCAAAGCTTACTCCATGAACTTGTTTTCCTTCCTTTGGGGTTTCTTTCCTGAAAAAATGTGTATCCTCTATCACCTTCTCTTAGCTGTACTGCTTTTGGTTTACACGTTTCTGCCGTGGCAGCTATATCAATTGTTAAGTCATCATAGCTTGTGAGCAATAAGTGCCATGCATCTTTTGGGTTGCTCACTGTCTGAGATGTCCATTAGAGTCCAAGTATTCTATGTTCCATAGTTTTTACTGTTTGATTTTTGACTGCATGGAGGTGAACCCACTGGATGTGGTTATTCAACCAGGGGGGTGGACTATAGGTGGACTATGTTTAGGGTACCTTCTGTAACTCCCTCCCCATGGGGGGTGAGCAGAGCAGATCCTAAATAGGGTTGTTCAGTAATGGATGCAGCAGCTGGACCATTCTACCACCTTAGTCCTCAAAATGGAATGACTAGTACATACATCCCCCACTTATGCCAGTATGTGACTAAAAGCATCCATACTTCACAATCCTGTTCCTGTCACCACTCACCATAGGGCTTTAGTTTAGGAGAGTAGTACACAGAGGAAGATGTCTGTGCGGGATTTCTTTTTAGGTGGGAGAACTGTTTCGCTGCAGCCACCACATAGTTCTTGATGAATAGAAGGCTCATGTCCAATGGCGTGGGATCCAAGACGACTGGGAGTTTCCTGTCCACTTCAGCTTTCATCCACCTTCACAGCCATTGTAGCATTACCCTTTCTATCCCTCACCTATTCTGCTGTTGAGGACTTCAAGTCAGAGGGTCCAGACAAAGAACTATCCTTGATCTTGCCACCATGGGTGACCCCTCTGAGAGTGCAAGACACCCTAGAGCATCAATCTTAGGTTCATTGGAACACGCAAACCAAAACACAAGCCCACTCACCACAACAAGGTGATGATCCAGAGAGTGAGGGCTGATGCATACCATGTCCTAGATGGGAGTAGAATACCAGGGCTCCATTTCAAAACACCTTTCTGATTTTTCTAAACTTGAGGGGATTAATGTACAGTCCTCAGAAGGTGCAACTTTTGGCTACAAGATCCTTCAGTCTGCACTTGATCTGACTAGAACAAAGAAGAAAAATGGTTTATACTTCAGGCATTGAAGCCTGTTGCTTTTGGGTTTTTTGCCATTATAGCATTCTCTTTATTGCTGATGGTTGTTTGCTGCTTTTAGATTCCTAAATTGCTGAAGTTGGTGGATGGATCATGAGAAAGTGAAACACCATATTTCTTGGCAGTAATTTCAGTGTGTCATAATAGTACCTACATCCTTCCTGAAGTGCCTATGTTCTCCTTTAAAAGATGGTTTTTGTGTGCAGGACAATTTATCCCTGATCTGTTTACACTATACCCATTGCCATTATATTCAAATACCTTGAAGACCTGGGAGTGCAAAATATTGCCGAAACTCCTGTTAAAGTAAATAAGAGTTGAGGGCACTCAGCAACTCTCGGAAGCACTTGGCACCTGGCAGGATTGAGCTGTCTTTTCACCATGAGATGTAGTTATGCAAATCATGACCTTTAAATGCATGTTGTATTTGGAGTCAAGTTGCTAACACGTTCTTTCCAAATTATACTGGAAAACATAATTCTGCTTTGGCTACATCTTGCTATGGATGCTGCAGTGTAGAGTCTTCCCAGCAGAGGGAAGGCAGGAGTTGTTGATGAGCCAGAAAAGTGACCCCCATATTCAAAGTTCTGGTTAGGATACCAGTCAGTGGGGAGTCCATCTAGGTGGATTTAATTTCTCTGGAGGGTCTGAAACTTATAACTGGATGACAGATTCATCATTAACTAGATGGATTAGAATGTGTATCATGGCTGATGCTTACCCTGAGTAATACTTTTAAAAGCTCATTCCACTGGAGATATTAGACACATCTTGGGTGGAGGAGAGAAATTGGCTTCTGCAGAGGATATTTGCAGAAAGTCATACTTCCACCATATGTTAGCAGAAGTCTCTTTGGATGCAGAATTTGGATGGCGTTCTCAGTGTTGTTGTAATCTAGTTTGTCCTATTTTCTACCGCTAGTTCTGAATCATACCAGCTACTGGGAAACTTCCCTGTGTTCCCTGAAGGACAGTAGGAAGGCTTTGCTTGCTCAGCTGATTTCCACTCTTCATTTGCATCTCACTGGGAAAAATATAGGAGCTGGGGGCTCAAGCACAATGTCATGCGGGAGAAGTACGGTACAGTAAGGTCTCAGAGTACACAACTCCACTCTTACGTGACTGACCCCGATTCCTATTGTAAACTCTGTAGCACGATTTCCAGTTGTGCTTAACTTGCTCCCCTGACCCTGGCTTAACCCCACTGGCTCTGCATGCTCTGGGCTCAGCTTCCCCCAGCTCCGCTCACCACCAGCATGTAACTCCTGCTCACCCCCGACCCCTGCCTCTAGCACTAGCTCACCACCCCTCAGGTGCGACTCTCACTCAACCTCCCTGGTCCCCGTTCAACACCCCCTGCCGGCTCACTGCCTGCGCATGGCTCTGGCTCACCTGCTACCCCCACCCCTGGCTCTGGCTCACCACCTCTCATGCATGGCTCTGGTTCACCTTCAACCCCCTGCCCTGGCTTAAACCCCACCCCCACATGGCTCCAATTCAAACCTCTCGCAAGTAGCCCCGTTTCCATACTCCTGCCCTGGTTTAAATCCCCCCCGCCCCCCACGTGCAGTCCCAGTTCAACCCCCATGCCGGCTCACCATCCGTGCACGGCTCTGGCTCACCTGCCACCCCCATCTCTGGCTCTGGCTCCATTTCACCCTCCACTCCAAGCCCTGGTTTAAACCCCCCACTTGAGGCTCCAATTCAGACCTCCCGCCCCGGTGTAAACTCCCACGTGCAGCTCCAATTCAAACCCCTCCACCGTCTCACCACCCGTGCCTGGCTCTGGCTTCAGCTCCAGTTCAACCTCCTGCTGCGTCCTGGCTCACCACCCGAGAACGGCTCTGACTCACCACCCTGAATGCAGCTCCAGCTTAACTCCACCCCTCTCCCCCCTGCAGCCCTAACCCACCCCAGCCTTATCTCCGCCCCACCACCAGGCTTAACCCTCCCCAACTGCCCCTGCCCCCACCCCAACCCCAGGACTTACCTTTCCTCTGTTTCCCCAGCTGCAGAACATGTGTTCTGCTGCGGAGAAAGCCAGACCCTCAAATTGCACGAAATCCGGGTTATGCGAGGGTGTGTGGAATGGTACTCTGAGGCCTTACTGTAGTTGTGTTCAAACCCTAAACTTCTGCACAATTGTCATTTAAAAAAAATAAAAAGTACCATAAATCTCACCCATCCCTTAATTTCTTAATGTCCGTTAATGTTCAAAAGCTCTGCAGTCATGTTTTTAATTTGGTTGTAAGCAGGGGGCCATCAGTTTTGCCAGGGCCCTGGGTGTGGTGGGGGCCTGGTTCTGCAGGGTCTCAGGCACAAGAGGTAGGGGTTAGCCAGCTCTCAGCAGTGGCTAGAGTGCACCATGTGGTGCCCCTATCTCCCCTGACCCCTGCCAACCAGCCTGCCCGCCCTTAGTTCTACCTGGAGCATGATGTGGCACTCTGGTGGAAATTTAAAGGCGTGGGTATCTGGGCTGCTGCTGCAGGAGCAGCGGCCGGGCACCCTCGGCCCATTTGAATCACTGAGGTAACTGCCCCCTTTGTTTGCTACCTCTCTCTGCAGGCCTGGTTGTAAGTGGATAAACAAAATTAAAGGCCAAATAATTTTTTTCTTTTCTTCTACACTATCAGGAGGGGCTCTTTGGAGACATTTCCTTAGAAAGCACAAGGCACTCCTTAATGCTGCGCACTTTCAAAAAATGAACGTTTATGGCATTATTTCAGTGTATGGGTAACGAAAGAAATGTTGGACTGGAGAATGAAAGATGTATTGGAGAAGGAACTGGAAGAAGGAGGTGTGAAAAGTGCTTGAGTGGTTTAATGCACATTTTTTGAAGTTAATTTCTCTGCACATTCCAGATTCAAGAATCTGGATGCATTTACCTCTGGTTATTGCCATGTGAATTTAGAAAGAAGAGAGAATGAAGGTCTGTGTCTCATGCTGCAATGTCTCCAGTTAATTATTTCTCAGAAGAGTTCATTTATTGGGCAGTAACTGGACTGATAGCAAGACTGGATTGGTCAAGTATCTCCGTTTGTAGCTTTAAAAAGGTATTTCCCTGACGGTGCGAGAGACTTTTCACTAACGGTTAATAAAGTGGGATGGATACGACTTTAATATAATCCTTGTGCCACTTTGGTTGCTAACCCCATGAGACCCTTAGGCAGTGGCAGACAAATACATTTCGCATTGTTGCTTGCTTTACGGGCGCCTCCGATGACTAGACAGCATTTCCATCGTGTTAGTGCAGGATCTATGACGCTGGGAGTTGGTGTGGAATTGTGACTTGCAAGCATGTTGGATCTGATTATGATTTCACTTGTTTACTGTGGATTTTAGGAGATACTGAAACCAACCAATGGCTCTGCGCCCCTGAGCATGATGGGGCCTCGGGTGAAAGGGACGGCTGGGGCAGGCGGCCCTCACTGCTGCCCAAACTGTGGAATGCCGTCCTCCCTTCTCCAAGCCATGTGGGGCACCTGGCGTAGTGCTCCCGCTGTGAATCCAAGAGGCCCAGGATAGTGCCAATGGCAGCAGGAAGCCCCGGGACCCTTTGAATTGCCGGGCCTTGGTGCAATTCCCCCCACCTCCAGTCAGCAGGCCTGGTGCAGGGACATGAAGAGCTGTGATGCCTGAAAGGTATAGCGATGTTGACAGGACCCCCTTCTGTAAATGCAGTTACACTGGCAAAACAGCACCTTTGCTGTTATGCTTTATTTTGTCCAGGGGCACGGGAATAAGCAATACCAGTCAAAGCATAGTTTTGTTGTTGTTAAATGAGTCTGTGCTAGACGTGCATTGCCGGTACAGTACGCCAGTATTCCTGTACCAGCAAAGCTCTCCTTTCGCCAATGGCTTCAGTCACAGAACTGTTCCTTTTACAGCAATTTACAAAATGGTGCTCAGAATGCACAGAAGTAATATGTTGTAAGTAGTCTGAAAGAAGAAGGCCACACTGAACAGAAATAAGGAAGCTGGATAGTGTATTTCGCCTTCCAATGAATTTTGTACTGAATTCAGGTTATGTGCATACTTAGGTGTAAGAAATTAATGTCATGCAAAGTATAATAATAATTCTCAGCATTTATACAGTGCTTTCCATCTGCAGACCTCAAATCTTTACAACTATGCTAGGTATTACTATTTTTGTTGTCAGAGAGAGGTGAATATAGGTAAGAAATCAGCTGACCTCTTTCTGCATGAGGTCGCACAGAGCCAATGACAGATCTGGAAATAGAATCCAGGTATAGTAGTCCCTCGAGTTCATGAGGGTTGTGTTCACATGCACCCTCGCATAACTTGAATTTTGTATAAGTCGGGGCGGGGGTGCGGGGTGCGGCTTTTTTCCTTGGTGGAATTCACATTCTGCAGCTGGGAATGCAGCAGGAGCACCTGGAGCTCCTATTGAAAGATAAATCCTGGGCTGGGGGTGAGGGGGCAGTTGGGGAGGGTTAAGCCAGGGTTGGGTTGGGGCCGTGGGAGGGGGGCAGGGGGGTTAAGCCTGGGGTGGGTGAGGGCTGCAGGGGGCTTGGGGAGTGGAATTTTGTGGGTGCAGCGTGCCCTGCTAGGAGCTGAGCCAGAGCTAGGTGGGGAGCGGTGTTTTGAGACAGCTGTGCACAGGGGGGCGGTGTTGTTGAGTGTGAGAACAGGAGCTGCATGGGGTGGATTGAACTGGGGCCAGGATTGAATGGGGGCTGGGCAGAGCAGGAGTTTGAGTTTTGCTTAACTCATGTTAATGTGAGTTAAGCACAACTTGAAATTGTGCATTTTAAGGGATTACTGTATCTTGATCTAGCCACTGGACTACTTTGCCCCCTTAATATGTTTTTATATTGACTTGGTTGTCTAATCTGGATTTGATTTTAATATATATAAGTAAGCCAACTCCTTGTACGATGAATACTGATGGTATGGAATAGTCTCGGAGGGGTAGCTGTGTTAGTCTGTATCTTCGCAAAACAAAAATCAGTCCTGTAGCACCTTAAAGACTTACAGTATTATTTCTTGGGTGATGAGCTTTAGCGGGACAGAATCTGGAGAATCTAGAATAGGGGAATAATAAGGGAGCTCTGGAGGAGGCTTGATCATTTCGTCTCCTTCAACTAATGCACATGGATGTTTACCATACCTAAGAACAGCATCCAAGGAGGCCAGACAGAGTAGTTTTAAGTTCACTTCATAAGTTCTCCCAGTATTTTAAAAATCAGCTTCACTAAAACTCAAAAGTTGTAAGTTCTTTAGTAACCTTACAGAACTTCATGTATCTAGCTGTGAGCTCTATGAGCAGGCACACTTTGTGAGTCGAGTCACTTTTAAATGCTGCTGCATACATTACTTACCTAAACTTACATGGCACAGACAGAACTGTTTGTGTGTTGGGTTAAATATGTTTTGATTAATGACTCAACTTGTATAACTTGTAATCAGAAGAGTCTTATCAGCAGCTTTTCAAAATTTGACATTTCTTCGTGGAATGTGCCAGTGGTGGAAATTTAGCACTTAGTAAATGCTGTTACAGTTGCATTCCACACACATGAATTATGACAAGTTAGGCTGACTGTTCTGTGGTTTGTTGTGTCTGGTTTGGTTCCTACTTTTAAAGTTGCAGTTGTATTTGGTCATTTGAAGCCTATTTTCATAGTCTGGCCAAACCAGCAGGATCCCCGTGCACTGCAGGGGAACATAAAAATCAGCCTTTTAAGCTAAAGTGCTCAATAGATAAGAATTTTAAGTCTCTTGCATCATGCACTATGTCTTGTAGGCTTATTTGGTATGCTCCATTTGATTTAATTTAGATACTGAAGTATTTCTCCTTAGTCAATAGTCAGAAGAAAGTGCTGGATATTGGATCTTTCTTCCTTCCTCCCACCTCACAATTCCATTAAGGGGCAAGATGGTTGCAAGTTCTGAAAAAAGTCTGTAATGATTTCATTGCTGGAAGTAAAATAAACTTTGGAAGCACTATGTTAAAATGGATTTTCTACAGTGTTGCTTTGTATGTGTAATTAGTCACAATAATCTCTTATTGAGGTTTAGTTGTTTTATATTTGTGTGTTCTGGTAATTAAAGGTAAAGAGTAAAGCTCAACATTGTAGAAGTTGTGGAACACAGATGTAAGAAATTCCATCCTTGTATTTAAATTAGTAGATTATTCAGTAGAGTTGCTGAATTAAGGTTGCCAACTTTCTACTTAGCATTGAACTGAACACCTTGCCCCACCCCCTGTTCTTCCCCTGCTGAGGCACCCCACCCTGTTCCCATCACCCTCATTCACTGCTCATTTTCATGAGGCTGGGGCAGGGTGTGTGGCCTCAGGTGGGTGACGGCTGAGGATGAAGTATTTGGGGTGCAGGAAGCAGCTCTGGGCTGGTACCCGTGGGTTTGCAGACCATGAGGGGGATTAGGGCTGGAGCAAAAGTTTGAGGTGAGGGGGGCATGAAGGCTTTGGCAAGGGATGGAGGCTGGGGGCTGGGACTGGGGATGAGGGATTTGGTGTGCAGGAGAAAGCAGTAATCTGGGGTTGAGGGGTTTGGAGGGCGGGAGGGGTTGGCGCACGGACTCCAGTTGGAGCTCACGTAAGCAGCTCACGCAAGTAGCAGCATGTGGCCGGACGGTGACACTGCTGCAGCTCACATTAGCCATAGTTCCCAGCCAATGGAACTGCAAATGCAGTCCTTGGGTTGGGGCTGTGCGTGGAGCTCCTGGCTGCTGCTCAGAACTGAAGAGGGGAAATGCTACTGCTTCTTGGAGTTGCTCAGAGCCAAGGCAGGCAGGGATGCTATCTTAGCCCTTCTCTGCTGCTGACTGGACTTCTGTGGTAGTGCTGCTGACTGAAGCTTCCAGGGTCCCTCTTCAGCTGACACGTTGGTTGAAAACCAGACACATGGCAACCCTAACCTGGATGGGGCATGAGCATACTTTGTGGCTCTCCATTTCCCTTGTGCAGTATTGCAAATATCAGCTGCAACACAGAGGCTGCTAACATCAGCTCCTGTATTGAAGTGCCGACCTCTCTCTTGTTAAAGGTTTGGTTTACTAGTTGTTTGTACTGGCAAAACTGAAAATCACTTGGGTGACAAAGGTTCTGTTGAGATGGCTTTCTTGGGAGATAAGGAAAACCATAGGGAAGGAGCTTGCTTGCGTCTTGCACTGGAATGCTGGCAGTTCCAGAGGTTAGCCTTTGGTGACATGGCTGTTGTCAGAGTCTCTTTAGAACCAGTGACAAGTGACTAAGATTGGGGCACAATATAGATTAAAAGGATAAGAAATTGAAAACCTGCCACAAAAGGTCTTGCTGAACAATAAAAAGGAGCTGACTGGATAAGTGAAATGTTTTAGTCATAAAGGTAATATGTTTATAAGTTTCAAAATGTCATTTTATGTGTTTCGGAAGATAGTTTAGCTTGCTAAGATGTGTATCTAAGGGCCTATTTTTCATGGTACTAAGTGGATTTGTGCACCAAAGGCAATGACCTTTTACTGAATGTCTTCCAAACAGTACTTCAGAATGTGTTCCTAATTTACAATAATGTGGCACAGCTCTAAACTCAGTCTTTTTGAGGCTAGTTTAAAAGGAAAAAAAAAGGTGTAAGTCCTGTCAAACAAGCAGAGCAGTAGCTCACTAAAAATTTCATCGGAGAATTCTTGGGCCTGAATTTTCTCTTCCCTCCCACTAATGTCCCACACATCTATCTTTCGAGCTGAAATCTGTGGGGGCTGCAGGCAGTCTGCATCTATGAAAATTATGTGATAGGTATGTAAGAAGTTGGTATCCTAGAACTTGAGGGTATCCCAAGTTAGTGGATAATTCTAAACAAATTTTGCCTAAGTCTGTGTGATAGAGAGGGTCATAGAACTTTGAGTTCCAGACTATCACCAAATTAATCCACTGAGCTCAGTGGGTTTTAAAGATGTTCAAGTCTGTTTTTCCCCCTGCCCTTTATAAACTGATTAATTCCTGAATAAGGGCTCTGGTTTTAACCACTTGATTAGGTTTTGTCCACTATTGGGCATAAAAGCAGTCATGCTGTATTTGTGTCACCAAGTCTGAGTTTTGACTGTGCAACTTGTGAGATATGCTAATGATTATTCTTTTTGTTATCAAAATCAAAACACTTGCTACTGTCCTTGAATGTTAGGCTGGGAAGGATCGCATTCATATGATGCAGCTGGGGGAATTCTGCAGGATACTGTGGGCTTTTGCAAGTTTCTAGAGCACATCTGAGATGCTGCTTAGAACACTCAGCACAGATCCAACAGGCAGAAGTGGCTCATCATGTCATAAAACTAAAATTGCTGCTTAGGGATGAGTTTAGTCCAGAAAACTTAGTTTTAAGTTTAGCTGCCAGACACCCCAAAGGGTGAATGGATCAATATTAAAATTAAGAACCATTTGCAAAATTTAGATTCTGGGTTTTGGAGGTTTTTATTACAGCCCCTTCCCACCACATCCGGTCCTAATGTGTAGAGATGTGTGTGCAGCACTGTTTTGGGTTGATCTCTCTTTCAGTTAAGCAAGCCTCAGTTAAAAATGAGAGGGAAAAGTGGGTCAGATCCTCGGCTGATGTAAACCCAGTTTAACTTCGTTAATGTTGGAGTTTAAATCAGCTGAGGATCTGGTCCTGTCAAGCACTTCGCTCACAAGTATTGGTGCAGAGTGTGCCTGCCCTCCATCAGAGACCATCTTAGTTTGGGAGGGGAAGGAGTAGAAGTGGCATGAAGGGGCAGGATGACACTCCTGCAAATTTGATAGACAGTGAGGTGCTGTGGGCATGGGAAGAAGAATGATTCATGCTCTTTTTTTCGGGGGGGAAGGGTGCTGCTGGTTTGCGCAGGAATCTGGGATATGTATACAGAGCCTTATGCCCAGAGTTTGTTTCTGGAATGGATCCGTAGTTACTGTTAATCATTGGGGTTAAGGTCAGTCCTCCTATGAACTGTGACTCTTTTGTGCAGTATTCAGAATAAACGCATCCAGAAGATGGTTTCTGTCCCAGAGTTTAGTGACCAGAATGTCATTACTACTTTGGGTCTGTGGTTTTTGTTCTTTGCCTTGTACAACAGTGAGCAGAAGGATCCATCCATTTGGTAGCTCATGTGAACTGACTAGATTGTGTCAGTCCAGTTCCTGATACCAGAGCACCCTCTTCAGCAAGACCACCATCAGAAAGGGCATGAACTAATACATCCATGATTTCCTAATGTTCCTTATGGCTTTGAATGGCTGAGGAGTGTTGGTGTTGAGAGTTTTGTACCCTTTTACCACACCCACAGTATTTTTTCACATAACAGATAACTAAACTTGGCAATTACAGTCATGTCCACACACATTCACACACACAAAAAAGCAAAGATGGAGATAGGAAAATGAAATAGTGGTTAGCTGCAGTAAAACGCACTGTAGATAGGCTTATTCTGCAGCATCATGCGTACTATATTGTCAGATAAAATATGTACAGCAAGCTTTCATATCTGGCATTCATTATCCAGAACTCCTAAATAACTGGCCTTTAAACTGTAAGTAAATTTTAGTTACATTTTTCCATAAGTAGAGTATAGTAGATGTAAATACAAACAATATAACAAATACAATGGAAGTTTACCATGTACAGTACTGCTGTGGTTGGTAAATTTAAGTACTCTGCATACGTTTTTGTTTGTTTCTTAATATGTAATCTTGTTTTTCTTTAGTGTTATGCTAGGTATACCTCTCTATTATCCAGAATATTTGACTATCCGACAGCCTACCCATCCTAGGGCTGCTGGGTATGGAAGGAGTTTACGGTAGCTAAATCTACGCTTCCTACCACTCCGTTAGCTTCAGTGTCCTGGGCAGACTGCACTGTGCCATTTATGAGCACTGTTCTTGTTTCCACACATGAAAACTTCTTCCGCTGGGTGGAAGTGAAGGGGGAAGGAGAGTGTTCTCCAGAATTTCATCTTTTAACGTGTTGCGTGTTGAAATGGTGAATTTCTGTACCTTGCCAGGCAGAAAGAGAGAGAGAGAGAGAGAGAGAGAGCGCGCATATGTGCTCCATTGTTTCAGGGAAGTTTTTTCACTTCTTATCTCAGTGTTTTATATACCTGAGAATCTCTGTTTTCCAACCCTCAATGTTTGGAACTCAGTTTCCCTTATTTAAAAAAAAAAAAAAGTTAACATCTGCATAAAATTCCAATGTCACCTTACTTGCCACAATTTTTAGCTTGTCTGCTACCCTTCCAAATCTCAGAAGTTCTGTGTAGCTAGCTAACTCTGTCACTACCTTTATTCTGCCATTCCAAGATGGCAGCATCTTGAAATCATAGCCATCTGTTAAGGCTTTTTTTTTTTTTTTTTTTGGTCGACCACCTTTTTAACTCATTTAACTCAGGATACTGAAATGAATAATCCAAATGTAAGGATGTAAAGGAGAGACTGAAAAATAGCTCTCGTCGAGATCTTCATGCAGCTATTGCCTTTGTGGTGTTGGTTGTCATGAAAGGATTATTGCTTAGGGTCATTCTGGGCTTGATTTTTTCAAAGGCACTGAGTACCGAGAAGTTTTTTACCTTCAGTGTTTCTCTGGGTGCGAAGCTTGTGTGCAAATCAGACCCCTTGTTTGTACAGCATCCAGAGCCAAATGTTTGAAGAGCTTGAAGCTATTTTTTTTAAAGTGTTCAGTACTTACAACTGGGGCTAGACTTGGAGGTGAAAGTATTAGCTCCCACTTGGCCACCACACTAAGGGTAAGTGGTGCCCATTGTGATACTCAGTTAGGTTTTCAGAAGAGCCTAGTACTCAACATGCCACAACTTCTAGTGCCTAAATAAGAACTAAAATGAATTTGAAATTCTGGCTTGTGGTGTTGGTGCTGAGTGCTTTTGAAAATCTTGGTGGTGATATAGAAGCTGTTCTTCCTACCTCTGTCCTGTTTTTATACCTTTAATGGTATTTTGTACTAAAAAAGGGGTGTGTGGAAATCAGTTGAGTAAATTAAAGAAGCATGAAGGGGAGGGAGGCTATGGGCAAAGTCAGTTATGCTTTCTATTACATGCCATGACCTGTTTTTAACACATAGGCACTCAGCCCTGTGGGACCCAGAAATAATAGAAACATCTGTGCAAGCCACATGGTGTGCTTCTGGTGATAGCCTCAGTTGCGAGGAACTCTGTTCTAATTGCAACTCAAAGGTACATGGAGTGTCATTGAGTTGGCATCAGAAAGTTGAAGTCTATTCCAGCTGATATTTTGGGGGGCCTGATGCCAAATCTTATGACCTGTTTTAAAATTTCCTCTGTAAACAGTCCAAATAAAATTTGCAAAGCTGCTTTGACCAACGGTTGCCTAGATCAGCCACTTGTAAACAGATAGCGGATTAGTATACACACTTTTTTATGTCTGTTTTGAAGCATCTAATGATTTTTAGCAGAAAACTCATCCATGGCAATCCAGCTATGATGGAAGAATGTATTCTTGTGTTCACATCCTACATACTGTGGTAATAATCTTTGTACAAGGTATGCCTTGTAAAGTATCATTGGAAAAGTCAGGACTTGCTGGGTAAAATGGGTGACATTTATGTGAAGTCGTAAGATTCTCCTGTATGCCCTTGCTAATAAATGCTCTAAGGTCCATAAGCCTGCTCGGGTAAAAGTCAACATTAGGTCTGTCTTGAACAAAGGAAAGTGTGCTTGCCTTATTTGCATTTGAGCTGTAAATAGTCATCCAGCAGGAAGGCAAAACAAAGGGAACTCAAAGAGGTGAAAGAAAATCAGCAGGGAACACCTTCCTTGCAGATTCTTCTGTTTCTCATTTGGAAACAGTGTTTTTCAAGGGGGAGACTGGAACTATCAAAAGGAGGGGCAAACAGCCCAAGGGTTTGCTGCTCTTTCTCCCTCCCCATTGCATTCTCTGCAGCTGAAGAGACAAAGGAAACAGCCATCAGCCTTTGGGTAGAGGGTCTGACCTGGAAGAGATTGGTCAGTAATCTTGCTGGGAGCAGATGATGAGATTTGGCTTAATTCTAGTGTAGCTGATAAAGTTATGGTTTAGAAAACACGTCTGGTTTTTCTTGTAGCCATTCCTGACTTTCATGTCTCATTACTCATAGTCAGTTAGATGATAAACTTCTTTTATTGTTTTAATTCAGTTTGTTTAAGTGAAGGTGCTTGGATAACTGTTTAGAATAACAAGCTGGTGTTTATTATTCCCTTAGAGACTTGATGTTTTTAAGCTGTCTAGGAGATGGCTGAGCAGTAAGAAATGGGACTTTTCCCACAAATATACCAGGGTTGGGAGTGCATTGGGGTCATCCTGTAGTATAACCAAGGGTGGTGAGAGCCTAGGGGTGGCTGGCAGTCTGCAGATACACAAGCTGCTTGCTGGTGACTGGGTGTGAAAAGTCCAGGGTGGGAGCTACAACAGCAAGGCCTTTCAAGGCACCTCAGATTACAGGGCAAGGGTGACACAGCCTTCCCACTCACCACCCCCAATTTCAGTGGGCTGTATTTGTACCTTGGGTCATCAAACCAGCGTCAGGTGTTAACAGGTATTCATGCAGAATTAAATACTCATCTTTCTCAACAACTTATGTGGCGGAAATATTTTAAAACATGCAAATCATATTCTCTTTAATTTGCTGCTGAGTGGTGGTGTTTGGTAAACAACCTGATTGTTAGGCTTTGGCCGTGGGGACCTTACAGCTGCTCCATCTAGGTTCCCTCTAGACCCTTGTGCAAAGTGGGGATTGCTGAAGGGGGAAGATAAACAAGAAAATGGTGTAGATTCTATCTCTGCTTGTAACTTGTTTGAATGTTGTAGTCATCTGTAAGGACAGATCCTAGTTTTGGACTATGCATTTTACAGACAATTATTTTCAAGCAGATGCACAAGACAGCAAGCCAGGTATTAATGATCAGAAATGCCTACATTTAAATGTGTAAATAAGAAAGGTTGATGGTTTAATCTTTTTTTCCCAATGGTACCCAGGGTGGTACTGATGGCTTTTTAAAATCCCTGTGAAAACAGATTGTATATGGCACAGTTAATGTTTCAACACTTCCAGTATCATCTTTGGAAATATTTTATTTATTTAAAAATTATTATGCTTCTTGCTTAATATTCAGAATGATAGAATGCCTTACTAAATAATTGGTGGGCAGTCAATTTACTGTAATTGCAGTGTTTTTAATTTCAAGTACACATGTACACTGTGTATCTTCAGATAAATACTGGCTCAAACTCCCTTGTTTGGCACACTCTCTTGTCCGTTAACATCCCTCATCTGGCGGGGCAATGGATGTTGCTGGACCCAGAGAGCCGCTACAGCTGGGAACTGGCTGGGGCATAGAGACCTGCCATCAGCCCCAGCTGAGGGAACCCCAGCAGCCCCGTGGCTGGGAACTGAGGCGGTCGCAGAGCTCATGCTGGCATCCCCAGGTTGGGGAACCCCCGCAGTCCAGTGGCTCGGAGCCAGCTGGTGCGTGGAGCCCCACAGGCAGCCACAGAAATCCCAGCTGGGAGCTAGGGGACCACAGCTGCCCCATAGCTATGCACAGAGCCCAGCTATGGGGAATCCTGCTAGGCAGATGGAGAGAGGCCTGGCAGCCCTGCAGGAGTGGGGTCTCCTCTCCAGGTAGGCATCCTGACCTTCCCATATCCAGCAAGTCTCCTCATCCTGGACCACTTAAGCCTGAGGATGCTGGAAGAGGGAGAGGCAACCTGTAAAACTGAAGATTGCTATACAGCTCTTTTGGTGCGCGGGCCGTGTGCATGCACAGGACTGACAAAGAAATCATTGGATGGAACAGGCTAATGTGGTTTCATTGCCATTGATACCCTTTAAAGCTTAATGGAGCATAAAAAGGATTATATTTTTTAACCTTTAATGAGGATACAGAAACATAACATTAAATACGGTTCTAGGCTTCCCCTCCCCCATGTGGGTCAAAAGATGATTTTTAGTGATAATCTGGGTTGGAGAGGTACAAACTCTTATGCATGTGCAGCTGCCACTTCAACATAGCGAGATTTTTCCCTCGAGAAGAGTATCCTGAAAAGCATCTTTGCCACGTATTCTGAACAGAAAGCAGGCATGTAGTGCACCGATGTATTTTGATTCCCCTGCTGTGCTAGACACGGTTGCCAGTTTTCTGGTTCTCCTGGAAGCATTGTCCCATGCCCACAGCGAAGCCTGGGAGTGGGAAATCTGCTGGCAGCCTTGTCCTCCTTCATATCTTTCCCTTAAAGCTCTGCTGCGTTAAGCACGCAACAGTGACATCTTCCAATGTCTTGTCCTGTAGCTTGTTGTGACTTACTATGACAGCTGCTAGTGACTGGCTTATACCGTCTCTGAATGGTGCCATCTCTATTCCAAAACTTTGCGTGTAAAATCCTGGCCTCAGTGGGGGAAAAAGTCACATTGACTTCAGTAGGGGGTTGGAATTGCTGTCGCCTCCTTTCCCAACCTTTCTTGTCCCCATCCTTTTCAGAAAGTAAGCTCTTTGAGGCAGAAATTCTTGTTGACGATGGGTGGGGAGTTCAGATATGTCCTTCGTATGTTTGTGCTGCATGCTCCCAACCTGGTTGAGACCCTTGCAGATTACCACAAAGAAAACAATGAGTGTGATTTACCCTTGAGTTCTGGCATGACTCCCAGCTTAATATATGTAGGGGGAGACCTCCTGAAATGACTTGCGTTTGCCTCAAAAGCCGTGGCAAGAGTTTAATGTCTTTTGGGACTTAAAGCCTTTTGAAAATTCACTATTTTATTATTTAAAAATAAAATTCTAAGCCTCTGAGATTTGTTTTTGTTTTTTTGAATGCAGAGGAATGGGTTTGAGGTGGTATCTTACACAGTGAACAATAATCCTCAGGGTTTTCACCTGTGCACTATTTGACCCATCCGTTTTCACAAGAACAGACAAAAAGACCAAAAGTCCGTTTTAGCTCAGTATCCTGTCTTCTGAAAGTGGCCAATGTCAGGTGCCCCAAAAGGGGTGAACAGAACAGGCAGTCCATTGGGTGATCCATCTGCTGTTGCCCTTTCCCAGCTTCAGGTAAACAGAGGATATAGTCACTCTCTCTGCCTATCATTGTGTGTTAACTAAATTCAAGTGAAGCAGCTTCTGTGTTCCCTTCTGTCTAGATCCCCATGCTCCTAACGTTATTCTTATTTCCCTTAAGAAATCAGAAGCTGTCACAGCTTTCAAGTCTCAGCTGGCAAACGGAATCTAAGGTCTCAGATCTTTATGGTTGGGCTTTGCAGTGGACGGGGTGAGGCGCTAGCCTGGAACTTGGGAAATATGAGTTTAAGTTCCTGATTTCCCCACTACCCGCTGGCTTCTTGTGATATTAGGCTGGTTACTCAGCCCCTCCGTGCCATACTGGGACTAATAAAAGTCTTCTGCCTCGGGTGTTGTGGAGATAAAACGCACTTAGGGTTGTGGTGCACTCAACTCTTACTGTAACAGGAGACATGTTGAGTACATAAGACAGATCTTGCACAAACATACCAGGTGTATACTCTTGTTCAACTACAGACCTATCCATGTATCCAACAGGCTAAATAATAAACCTAGCTTTCCTGTGCCTTACTGAAATCCTTGTTTAAGAAACCTTGAAAACATGTACAAAAATATGGGTTGATCTAACCTTAGGGTTGCTTTTGGCTTGCAGGTATTGCAGCATGACTCTTCTGAGTCTCTGAAACTGTCATAGTATTTAATGTAAGCGATGGGGAACAAACTTTTGTATCTAATTGTATTACTCAGAGCAGTTTAGTAGCAGATGTCTTTCTGGATAATTGGCAAGTTTCCTGCTTCTGTGCATTTTATGAGAAATGGAACCTCTAGTACTTTTTGTATCGGGGGAAGGAAAAATCCCTTTTTCCCCATGAAATTCCAGTCAGATATTACTGATATAAAAACTCCCAGAAGTGCAAAAGACGTTTTCCTGAGGCAGTGTAGTTGTAGTCTTGTTAATCTCAAGATACTAGAGAGAGAGAGAGAGAGAGGTTGAGGTAGTGGTCTTTATTAGGCCAACTCCTGTTGATGCCAGACATCAAGCTTATGCAGAGCTCTTCAAGTCAGAGAGGAAAAATTGGGCAGCCTGCCAAAATAAACATGAACATTTGGAGGCTGGGGTCAGGCAGCTGCCCAAGCAACATTGGCTACTGCACAGGGAATGCCTGAGAGCTGCTCTGGTGCAGAAGTCAAAGGTGGAAATGGATGACGATATCCCTGTCAGGTGGGCTTCTCTCTTTGAGGCGCTCTGTCTGTCACATAAGGCAGAATTTTCTCCCTTTGAACTCCATTCAGTCCTCTGGCTGGCAATCTGCTCTGCCTGATGTTTCTCTCGTAGTCTTACGTGTTGGGCCATAAACCTGACACACTCACTTAATTTGGGCATGCTTTGGACAGTGGTGGGAATCATAGGTGCTGTTATTTCAAGGTTAGAATGAATCTCATGGTCATCTGGTCTGACTTGCATTACGCATGCCACAGAACGCCCCGAACATTTCTAGAGCAGGTCCTCCTTCATATTTTTTGGTTTAAAAAAAAAAAATTGAGACAGGAGTGGAGCATCCACCACAAACTGTGGTAAATTTTGTTCCAATATTCACTGTTAACAATTGACACCTTATTTCCATGTAGCATATAGGCAGGGGATTAAATTCCCATTGAAGCCAATGGGATTTAACTGTTTGATTGAATGGTGTACTGAACAGGAGACCCAGATAATGCTGCTCCTTGGACCATGTTCTAGGAAAAGAGGATTTTAATTAACCTGGATGAGCTGCTGTGTCAATGAAGAAATAAAATGGTTTTAAAGTAACTTTATTCGTAAAATGGCAGTTTAATGTGTACTGTACGCAGCATCCTTAAGGCCAAATTTAGACTCCCAATATATTACTATTAGCAGGGGAAAAAACAAATCTGTATATTCTTAGCTGCTGAAGTATCCTGTTTTCAAGTTTTATCTCTTCTCCCCCGCCCACCGCCACCAGCAACAAGCAGGTTTATTTTTTTAACGTTTTTTTTTTCTTAAGAAGAAATATTATTGCTAAAGAGAGATTTTGTTTTGTTAAGCTTTGTCATATGTTTATCCTCCCTTTACTCATTTCATCCCGGCAAACTCAATGACCCTGTTCCATTTTGATAATGCAGAAGTAGGTTAAAGTCTCTCCAAGTCCTGAAACAGTAATATGTTTTCTAGCACACTATCTGCTAGTGTGCTGACTAATTTTGGTATTGAAAATAAACTTATAAATCAGCAGAGCAAATTGCATACTTGAAAGAATAACACCTTTTTAAAAATGCTGTCTTAAGTTTCAATTTTATTTATAGTGAAAAAAGATCGTTATGTGACATAATAACATTTTGATTAATTGCAAGAATATTTCAGTATGGGGCTTTCCCCACCCCCAAGATTTATGTTTTCCTCTTTGTTTTCAAGTTCAGGGAAGTGGTGGGCTTGGACTTAACTAGAACTAAGTGAAGTTTTAAAAATTGTTTTTATCTTTCAGTCAGTCTCCTGAGAACCTTTTACTGAGTGATTCCAACTTCCGAACACGTTTGCCATGGTAGGGGTTTCGATCCCGTGCCAGATTTGCCCTGAACTATGAGTGAGAATGTGTAATGCCCACAAGTAAAACTGGTGAGTCAATAAACCCAAGTCTAGTAGTTCTCCGCCTACCCACACCTTTTTTTGTATTTGTGTGTGTGTGTGCGTGCGTGCGCGCGTGCTTAAAAAAGGTCACTGGTTTTCTGATGTAGAATATTATACATGAATCTGACTTAATAATAGGAACCCCACCCCCCAAAGCTTACATGAAAAAATGCAAGATTTTGTTGCAGGTCTTTGAGTTGGAGTTTCATGATAAACAGGTAATGTGGAAAAACTGAAGCAGTGTTGATAGGCAGGGTCTAAGCATGGCTTAGTAGGCACTGCATGTGACAATTAAATATGGCAATGGGGCACCTTTTTCCTATGCCTTCGTTATTGCTTGGCTCCCAGAAGAGACATAACTAGAGAACAATTAGCTATTGCTGTTTTGCTTTGCTTATCCCAGGGACAAAATGGTTAGAGCCCTGCAAAGCTGTGAATATCTGCAGCTCACTTCTACAGGTACAAATAAGGACGCAGATGCAAACTTTGTGTCCGTGCAGGGTTCTAAAAATGGTGTCTCTGGTACACAGAAGTGTCTTATCACATTACTCCTGTCTTACTAGCTTGGCACCCCATAACACAAACTTGCCATTTTTCTATGTACCAAGCTTGGCTTCTCCACTGATGTACATGATGCAGCTTAGACAACTGGTGGGGGGGAGTGAAAATAGGGGTGTGCCTGTTTCTCTATTAATTTAAAGGTTCCATTAACCTCATTATTGTCCATATGCAGCCACCCATTGTAACGTTTTGTCTATAGCTGTGGAATAATCCGATCAGTTCCATTTCAGGACTGGGCTGAAAAGGAGTGTTGGAGCTAGTACTCTGAATTCCTCTCTGCAGCTCTGTCAGCCTGGTGGGGGATGGTTCTAAAGTCAGTGACAAACTGAGATCACTCAAATGGCAGGTCCCTCTTCTCTTTATGCCTGTCCCATGTCCTGCCTTTTGGATGGAGGGGGGCAAAAATAAAATCAGGAAAACGGGCATTATTTTATGTGCAAGAAAATTAAAGGATATGAATAAGGAGGATTTTAAAAGTAGGAAATATGAGTAATGCAGTTGCACTGGAGAAAGGAATGTAAATTGTTTCTTGAAAATAAATTTGGGTTTCTGGTACATGTTTAATAATAGCCCTCTGTGTATTAGGAAACCCATTTCCATTCAAAGATTATAAAAACACAGATTCACACATCAGTGAATTGTGATTTTTTTTTTAAAGGTTCTCTGCTTTTTTTCCAGAGGTAGCATAATTACCATGTCATTTAGCAAAGATTATAATAACTGCTCAGTTTTTACCGACTGGTGTAGTAAACAGTTGAATAAACCCATATGGCATCTCAAAGTGTATGTGTGCAAGAGATGAGAGAAATTTCTACTAGTTCCTTCATATATGAATGATCAACCTCCCTAACGTGACTGTGATCCTAAAATGGGGAGCAATTTCACATTTCTCCAGTGGTGTCAATCTGAGCAACAAAATCATCAGTGCTCCATAGCAAACTGGCCTATTGGCTTTTTGTGATGGTGCTAGCTGATTGATTTTATTTCCAGGAAAGCAGCATAAAAAACCTTTATATGCATGTGGAAGATATTTTTTCTCTTGGTAAAAGTCTCCTTCTCTATTTATTTAAATCTCTTATAATAACTATAAATACAGAATTTTTGGAGTCTGATTCCAGCTGTGCAAGACTTTTTAATAAAGATCTAGGTCTCTCTGAGCGTGGCATAGGCTAAGTGTAACAACATATGCTGTTATGATAACCCTGTGGCATTACCTGTAATGGGACTCTGTCTGTTCTTAGTAATAACACCCAGAAGAACTGAGACTTTAAAATGTATCCATGAGTATATAGGTTGAATTATGAAACTGAAAACTTGTGGTTGACTAGTATCCTGAATAGAGAAATGTTCTGGAGACCAAATCTGTCCATCGTTTCAGTATTAAAAAGTTCAGGATGATTAATTTTTTTTCCAAACACTGGTCCGAACAAAAGAGACATGCCCATATTTTTTGTAAATCCTCCTGTTTTTCGTCCTTCACTAAAATTTCATGTCACAGAATAGTCTTAAGGTCTCGAACAGATTCAGCTTCCTAAACACTTTAAAAAAAAAAATCTGCAAAACAATAACCTAAAATGAGCAAGGCATTTCTGAGCAAGCACTGGCAGGGAACCAGTTGACAGATATGGCACAGACACACTTGTATTAACCCTTATCCTTTCTCTAGCTTCTCATTGTATCCTTACATCAATGTGATGTTCACTCCTTTCCCAGAATTCTTTAATGATGGGAACGGCTGGTGTAAGGGTGACTTGCTTTTCCATCTTCCTGTTCATCAGTCACTAGAAGACCATTGTAAGGAGCTGTCCTTTTCCCCTGTTGCAGTCAGATCCACCTTTTTAAAATATTATTGCTGCTTTCCCCAGTTGAACCTTCATTGACAGCTTATAGTTTTTAGATGGTTCCAGCTTAGTGAGTAAGAAAATGTAGTTCCTCCTAATTGTGTAGACTGAATACTTAGAGGTTTTGGAACAGAAGAGTTCTTTATGTAAAGCATAGCATTTACTTTTGTGCTATTTTATGGCAGGCAAAGGCCATCTGGGGCAAGCAGACAGAACAGTGAGTTGCCTTATGGTAGCACATAAGAAAATTAGAGTGAAAGATGTGGTAAAAGGTTTAAACGAATTGCTCATCGTTATGAATTTTAAAGACAAGAAATTGGTGCTGTGTATATATACATTTTTTAAATTGGAGGTAACCATGCTTGCCCAGTAAATTGACTTTAAAAGAACAGAACAAATCAAAATAATGGTTTGGTGCTTAAAGTCTGGATTTGCGGCAAGATCTTGCATAGCTTCACCAATGCTGTTCAGTGTTCTGAACCCCAAGCTAATTGCATAGTTATAAAACTGGCTTTTCTGTTCAGCTACTTAATATCTTTAGTGTATTTCATAAGTATTCAGAGCAGACCAAAGAAGAAGGGTGCCATAGTCTATGTGATAGCTGCTTTTATTCCAGAAGGGTAAGTCTAGATGAGCCATGTACTTATGACATCACCTGGGTCTGTCTTAACTGGTTCTTAATTGCAGTCATGTCTACACTAACCCAGATAATCAGCCTGCTCAGGGTCTGCTGGGACACGTGAAATCAACCTCTCAGGTTGTAGTTGATCTCTGTACTCCTCATGAGATGGGAGGAGGAAGGCAGGTTGACAGGAGAAGCTCTCCCATTGACATTGTTCAGTAGGGACAGCTAAGTAAGCCGAGCGCAGATACGTCAGTTCTAGCTATGCAGTTGTCATAGCTAGAATTGCATATCTGCAGTCGGCTTACTTTGCATAGTGTAGACATAGCCTAGCCTAGGGATTCCTGTTTATAATGGTCCTGTAATGTAGGGAAGCAAGGGATCGTTGTATTCTTTCTGGTCAGAGTGACACTAGTATATATTGTAAGTAAATTTACAGAGCTCAGTGGAGTTATCTTAGCATATATCCATGGACCTGAGTTTGCAATGCAACCCCAGGGTCAGAGGTTGCATCTGGTTCTTTTGCATTGGAGTACGGGGGGCAACCAATCTGCTGTTGGGCTAGGTTGTAGTATATTTGTCCTAGAAGTATCTGCTGTTACCTGTCTCCCTCACTACTGTGAAACATCAGTGGCTCAAGAAACACTTTTGTTTTGCTCAAACTTTCTATCCATGGAACTTTTTCCTACTTGGAGGGAAAAGTAATTTTAACAATTTAATATACTATGTAATGTGTTTTATAAGCTGGTGTGAATGATCCTAAATATTTTGGTCTCTTTCATAACTCAATGAACCTAATATTGGTAAAAATACAGATCTTAGCTGCCACCATAAAGAGAAGCTAGATTTAATAAACACTTATGAATGTTGGCAGCTGCCTATCAGATTGTATAACATCGGCTATAGCACACGAAGACAGTGTCAACTTACATTTTATCTCCGACGTATTTTCAAAGCATTTATTTTGCTTTCTCTTGAGTCCTTAACCTAATTTAAGTTATATAATTGGCTGAATATTTTTCCACAAAGCTAATTGGCTAGTTGCCAGCATAGAAAACATTGTCTGACTTGATGATGATCAGGAATTAACATGACATTTGCATGGTGGGAATGGAATGTATTAGTAAGGTAATTCATAACTGTAAGAAAGACACCGTCTTTCCCCTTCCCCCCCCATTATCAGCAGGAGGGGTTGAGAGGATGATGAAATGCTCCCAGCAGGCACCTCACAGCAGTGGCTAGCCAATCTCTATGTCAAATTTAGTTTTAAATTCTTCAGACAAAGCTGTAATGCTTACCAATTAATTACTACAAATGTCAATTAAAAATCTACCAAATAATATGGTAACATTAAGTTTCAATTAAAAAAATTACATTTAACAAAGAGAATATAACATTATTTTAATGAATTCTGCTGAAGGTGACAGTTTATCTGGATCTATTTATACTGTGTAGGTGGATCTAAATTCACTGGATAATGTTAACCATGTTACTTCATATACAAATTAGTTGTAAAAATTATTTCCACTGTGCCCATGTCCTGGAGGAGATGGGGGTGTCAAGGGGCATTTCTTACCCTGAGAAGAAAAGGGAATTTCAAGCCTTTTAAGTACAGAATTCTTTTAACACTTAAAATGAAAGATCTAGCTATCATAAGCCTTCTTACCAGGAGACTTCATGGCATCTTTCAGAGATTTATATTTATAAAACAGAGTATAGATTTTTTTTTTTCCCATAGTGAAGTAGAATGAGACCTAACTTTATGGTGAACATATTTATTTTTTAACCTTGCTTTGTTCTTCTTCTGAGCCTGCTAATGGAATTATTTTTGTGGATGTATCTGCATGTGAAGGTGACACTCTGTAAGCCGTGAGCAGGGTTTTACTTTTTTTGGCCTCTATATCAGGTTCAACAATCTACATAAACATGTACTTGAACTTTAGGTACCTGAGTAGATGTGTAGATCAGTGGGATTACAAATGTTTAAAGGTAGGCATGTGCTAAACTACCTTGCTGAATCATGGCCAAAATGAAATTGGCATAGTAAAACTCGTGTACTGTCATAAACTTTCGTATTTATTGATTGTGTATAGGACAAACTTTTATTAAAACAATATTAAATATTAATATTAAAACAATAGTGTTACGATCAGAATGTTTTTCTGTTAATTTTGTAACGGAAATGATATTGGAAGTAACTGGATGTTCTTCTTCGAGTGGTCCCCGTGGGTGCTCCACAATAGGTGTCGGGCTCGCCCAGTGCCGCAGATCGGAATTCTTCTAGCACTTTCTATTGGATCGCACATGTGCCGACGCGCACCGCTCCCTTGCGCGCCCCCGGCCACGTGTGCGATCCGGTCCCCGCCACTTCCTTCTCATCCGCCATCGGCTGCAGATGGAATCCGCTCCGGCTAAAGCCAGAGACAGATAAGACAGTTGTTTTTTACGTGTAGTTTTTGTTTTGTGTCTACTAAAAAAAAAAAAAAGAGAGAGAGAAAGAAGGAGAATATTAAACTGCAGAGAGAAGAGGAACGAAGGAGAGAGGGGCGGGCAAGAAGGCTGTTAAGCAGTCTGCTGCCCTGAAGGCCGTGAATGTGGTTTTGGGTTAGAAAGCACTGATTAGTGGCTAAGTACCCTATTAACAGTAAAGACTCACCGCGATGGCTTCTTCGGAGTTTAAGAAGTGTGAGTCATGCCGCGAGGCTATGCCGGCCTCTGATGGGCATAGTGAATGTATTCGCTGCCTGGGAGAGTCGCACGTTACCCAGAAGTGTTCCCACTGCACTAAGCTTATAGCCAGGGCCAGGAAAGGCAGAGAGATGAAGCTCAAAATGATCTTGTTTGATAAGGCTCTCCAGCCTGAACCACCGGAGAAGCCTCACGCAGAAGGGCCCTCTGGGTCACATAAAAGGAAGGCAGCCTCTTTGACCCCCTCTGTGTAGAAGAGGAGGAAACTCTCCCTGGCTTGATCCTTGCCGGCGGGCCCAGCAGGCAGGACGAGCAGAACGCAGAGCCCCCAGCCGCAAGCTCATGAAAGCGGCAGTGCAGCAGCGCACGTGGCAGAGGCCAAGCCTCTGATTACACACCAGGAGGCACGGAAGGCGCTGTGAGCGCCAGCGCGGCAAGCGCCGGAATCGGCGGCACCGACGCATACGGCACCGGCTTCCGCAGCACCGACGGCACAGGGGCACTCGGCATGGAGCCTATCGGTGCCGGAGGAAGCTACCTGCGCGGCACCGCCGCTGACGGTGCTGAGTGCGGTGCCAACAACGGGGCCGAGATCCCTGGCACGGGAAGGGGCAGCGCCCACCCTGCAGGGGAGGGGCAAGGCAAAAGCAAAAACTCGGCACCTTAGTCCATCTCCAGGCAGGGCCGCTCTGCCCTTATCACCCAGGCGCCCTGCCCCCCCCCCCCGCCCCCTGAGATACACACGCTGCACCGCCGGGCTGTAACTCCACTGGCTTATCTCGGGCCTCCCTCTCCGTTCCTCCAACCAATTTCGCCGTGGCTTGGGCCACCTTCACCATTTTTGGGCATGGATCCCCTTGAGTACTATCACAAACCAGCTTCACCACTATCTATGTCGTCGCGGAGGTCCCGCTCTCCCAGACATCAGGGGTACACTCCCTGATCATGGTCCAGGTCTCCATCACCGGGCCCTTGCCCATGCTGCTATGGTCGTCCTCATCATGCTGAACACAGACGCCACAGGTCTAGATCCAGGGGCAGGTCCTCTCCAACTACTCGTCAATACTCCCGTGTGCACTCTCGCTCTGGGACGGGAACACAGCTATCTCGGGGAATTAGGTCCAGAATCCCGAGACTTCCCTTCACAGTCTGCCAGGGAGCAAGTATATCACCGAACTTGGGAGCCAGAGGATTTGGGGGAGGTTTACCCCAGCGGTTCCTCCTCATCCTCCCCAGATGAGGCCACGGCCCCCGGCGATGTCTCCCCTCCAGATGATCTTAAACAATTCAGGAGCTGTTCAAGAGAGTAGCTTTCACGCAGGACATTCAAATAGCAGAGGTGCAGGAGAAGCACCATAAACTCCTGAAAAATTTGAGACCCCCGGCTTCATCTAAAATCGCTATCCCACTGAACGAAGCCATTATGGAGTCAGCCACTAACATATGGCAGACTCCAGCCTCTACTCTGCCTACGAACAACAGAGCGGATAAGAAGTACTTTGTCCCAGCCAAGGGCATGGAGTTCCGCTTTATTCACCTGCAACCCAATTCTTTGGTGGTCGAATCGTCCCAGCAGAGGTCGAAGACATGCCAGTACAAATCGGGGGGGTCGGATAAAGATGCTAAGAAGCTAGAGCTGTTTGGCAGGAAGGTTTATTCCTCCTCTACCCTACTATTGAGAATGGCAAGTTACGCGGCACATCTATCAAACCATAACTTTGACAATTACTGTAGACTCACTCCCCTCATGGATTCACTCCCGGAGGACAAGAAGCCCATGTTAAAGGCGGTTGTCCAAGAGGGCTATGCAGTGTTGCGAACGGGAGTCCAGATTGCCCTGGACGTGGCGGACACAGCGGCACGTTCAACAGCCGCAGCAGTGGTAATGCATGGGGAATCCTGACTCCAGACGTCTGGTATCCCCAGAGACCTACAGGTGAAGATCGTGGATCTTCCCTTTGATAAGCAAAAGCTGTTTGCTGACTCAACCAACTCGGTCCTCCACTCCAGCAAAGACTCGAGGGCCACACTTAGGACCTTGGGTATTTATACTCCCCTATACAAGAAAAAGAAATTTTATCCTCAGCAAAGACGCTATACTTACCAACCACAGTGCGCTCAATATCAGTGAGGCTACGACCAAGGGCGCCATCAACAGCAGCAGCAGTACAGGGCTCCCAGGTGACTTTCTCAACAAAGCCGTACACCCTCGGGACAGGCCCAGAGACAGCAAGTTTGATGGGTATGTTGGGGGCTGCACTATCAACACCATCTCTCAATGCCATTCTCATCTCATGTTCAATCATCGCCTCAAACCGTTCCACTCCCAATGGCAAAAGATCACCACAGACAAATGGGTGCTAGAAATTATAGCCATGGGTTACATGATCCCTTTCCAGTCACTTCCACGGACGAAGCCTCCCGCCCAGCCTCATCTCAGGGACGCTGCCCACGAGGCGAGGCTGAAGCAGGAGGTGGATCACCTCATGTTCATAGGGGCGGTTGAAAGAGTGCCGGAACAATTCCAAGGGAAAGGTTTTTATTCACGCTGCTTCCTAACAGAGAAGAAAACAGGAGGCTGGAGGCCAATTTTGTATCTACGGGGCCTCAACCGTTACTTGCGCAAGCAATGCTTTCGGATGATCACAGTTGCCTCCATACTTACGGCACTGGATGATGGAGACTGGTTTGCAGCCCTCGACTTACAAGATGCTTACTTTCATATAACAATCCACCCGGCACACAGACGCTTCCTCCGCTTCACGGTTGGCGGGGAACATTTCCAGTACAGGGTTCTTCCGTTCGGCCTATCCTCAGCACCCAGAGTCTTTACCAAAACCCTGGCAGTGGTATCAGCCTACCTGCACAGACGGGGTGTTTATTTTCCCATATCTGGACGACTGTCTACTGAAAGGGGCCTCAAACGCAGAGGTCCTACGCATGGTATGCGTCACCACGAACACGTTTACTTCGCTGGGCCTAGTTATCAACCTCGCAAAGTCAAAGACCGAACCCTTGCAAGATATAGAGTTCATAGGGGCACGCATAAACTCTTATCACAGCAAGAGTATACCTGCCCGACACCCGCTTCCGCGCCATCAACTCCCTGGTGCAAGTCATGACGTACAGCCCCATGGTGCCGGTCCTAACGTGTCTGCAACTGTTGGGGCACATGGTGGCAGTGACGTTTGTGGTACAGAATGCCAGGTTACACATGCAAAGCCTGCACCATTGGCTGGCGAGCATTACAAACTGGCATCCCACACTGTCCACAGGGTAGTGTTGCCCACAACGGAGGTGCGCAGATCCCTAGCATGGTGGGAAAACCCCAAGAATCTGCTAGTGGGGGTGCATTTCCACCAACCACAAACTTCTATTTTTCTTACTACCGACGCCTCCCACGTAGGATGGGGAGCGCACATTGGCAGCAAGGTGATGCAAGGGCTATGGTCCCCTGCGGAACAGACACTGCACATAAACATACTGGAGCTCAGAGTAGTGTTCAACGCGTGCAGACATTTTCGAGGTTACCTGCATGGCAAAGTAGTCGGGGTCAATACAGACAATACCTCCACTATGTTCTACATCAATCGACAAGGAGGGGCACGATCCTGTGCATTATGTGTGGCAGCAGTCCGATTGTGGAACTGGTGCATCGCCAACAACATAACCTTGAAAGCCTCGTACTTGCCGGGCGCTCACAACGTGAAGGCAGATCAGCTGAGCAGGCGCTTCACACTCACGCATGAATGGTAGATCTGCTCCGACCTGCTACGGCGCATATTTCGTACATGGGGGTTTCTCCAAGTCGATTTGTTTGCCACCTAGTACAACAAGAAGTGTCCCCAGTACTGCTCTAGAGCAGGAATAGGGCAGGGGTCCCTGGGGGACGCATTCATGATTTCATAGAAGGGCCCTCTACTCTACGTGTTTCCCCCCACAATGCTTATCCACAAGGTTCTGCAGAAAGCCAGAAGGGAGAGAACTCGCATGATACTCATAGTCCCAACTTGGGACTGGCAACAATGGTTTCCTTTGCTTCTGCGCATGTCGGATCGTCCACCACTCCTCCTACCGTTGGCGCCAGACTTACTCACACAGGCTCAGGGGTCCGTAGTGCACCCGCATCCTTAGGGACTGCGCCTACAAGCATGGTTAATCCATGGCTCAGCGCCTTAGAGAGCATGTGAACGGAGGGAGTACAACAAGTCTTGGAGTGTAGCCGAAGGACCTCCACCAGGAGGACTTATGAACAGAAATGTGCTTGATTTACAGCCTGGTGTTCCGCCAAACAGTTAGCTCCCCTTGACGTTCCTATAACCGTAATACTAGAATACCTACTGGACCTCAGATGAGACGGGCTTTCTCTATCCTCGCTAAAGGTCCACCTCGCTGCTATATCAGCTTTTTGGCATACAGAGGAAGGGCCCACTGTATTCACCCACCCTATCGTCACAAGGTTCCTGAAGGGACTGGTAAACCTGTACCCCCCTTGAAAACCGCTTCCGCCGTCGTGGAGTTTGGACTTGGTGCTCAGCACGCTATCGGGACCACCCTTCGAACAATTAGCCACAGTACCCCTCAGACTCCTTACAATGAAAACAACCTTCCTCCTTGCGATTACATCAGCCCGCAGGGTGAGCGAGCTCGCAGCAGTGATGGCAACGCTGCCCTGCACAGTATTCTCAAAGGAGGTGGTAACCTTACGGTTACACCCAGCCTTCGTTCCAAAAGTTTCTTCAGAGTTCCATCTTAACGAACCAATAGTTTTACCCTCGTTTTACCCAAAGCCTCACAGCTCCAGCATGGAGGCGTGCCTACATCTCCTAGACGTGAGGAGAACGTTGGCCTTTTACATAGACAGAACTAAGTCCTTCCAGAAAACAGACAGGCTTCTGGTATCTCTCGCTCCCAGGTCAAAAGGGGAAGGTCTCTCTTGACAGAGAATTTCAAAGCACATTGTGTCCTGTATAAAAATGTGCTACGAGCTTCAAAAGACCCCTTTGCTGGCTCTGCCTAGGGCTCATTCCACCAGGACGGTGGCGGCATCAACAGCCTTCTTCAAGGGCATCATGTTGAAAGACATCTGTAGAGCGGCGACCTGGTCATCCTACGACACCTTCGCCAAGCATTACGCCCTGCATCGGGTATTTGAGGAGGATACCTGTCTGTTGACAGCAGTCCTCTCAGGGGTATGCTGCACATGAATCGATTACCCACCTCCTTACTTGGGTTACTGCTGGTTAGTCACCTATTGTGGAGCACCCACGGGGACCACTCGAAGAAGAAAGAGAAGTTACTCGCCTGTAGTAACGATGGTTCTTCGAGATGTGTCCCCATGGGTGCTCCACCACCTGCCCATCCTCCCCAGTTCGGATCTCTGTCTGGTGTTTTTCAGGCGCATCCGAGGCGGTTGGTCAAGGAACTGGTGGGGACTGGATCGCACATGTGGCCGGGGGCACGCAAAGGAGCGGCGCGCGTCGGCGCATGCGTGATCCCATAGAAACTGCTAGAAGAATTCCGATCTGCGGCGCCGGGCGAGCCCAACACCTATTGTGGAGCACCCACAGGGACACATCTCAAAGAACCATCGTTACTACAGGTGAGTAACTTCTCTTTTTCTTGAAGGTAGAAAATCTGTTGTCTGGTAAAGGAGGTTATATGTAAAGTTTTTGAAGTCTAGAGTTAAAATACAAACATATTGAAAGCCTTTACAGTCTAGGGGGTTCATAGAGGCCTGCATTCTGATTCCTGAAAAGTAATACTCACCCAGGCATAAAAGTCATGAATGTATGGAGACACACAATTGAGAGCTAACATTTATTTTCTGTTCTCATCATGTTAAATATCATGAAGTAGCATAGGACATCAGAGAAAGTACTATATATTTAACAAAACTGATTTCTGAAACCTATTCTAACTTATTTCCATCAGCTTTTATTTCTTCATTTTGGCACTGTCATGTCTGAATTAGCATGTAGGGAACAGGATGTAATAAAGATAAGTGTTCTTGATTTGTTTCAAACCAGATCTGGAAAAAAATCCATCCTATAGTAGCAAATTACATGCTTTCACTTGCTATTGTGCGGGTCTGGGGCATCAATTTCTATGGGAATTAAGAATTTTACTCTAAAAATGAAATTCTGGCCCCTATAACTACGAAGAAAAGTTACCAAATAGAAAGTACAGGTTGACCTGCTATCTGCTGCCACCCTGGGAACCTGATCAGTGCCAGATGAGAGAATCTGTGGGAAGTCAATATTATCTAGCACATTACCAGCTTTTCCACGGCTTACTGGGCCCAAGGAAATGAAGACTGGAAGGAATAGAGTAGCAAAAATATCTTCTCCCCAGCCTCTTCCAGTAGCCGGGGAGGAGGCTGGGCGGGGGGAGTTAGAGAAGTGCAGGTGCCTGCTCATTCCACAGCAGCCAGGAAGCTGTGTGTGTGGGAGAAAAGATGTAAAACTACTTCTCTCTTCCAACATCTAGAGGGAAGCAGAAGTTCATAGTTACTGGATTCCCTTTGACCAAAGACTGACATGGAAGATGGGCCCCAAAGATCCTTAAAAAGAGACAGCTGTCTTCCCTGAGGCTTTTTGCATCTGGATCTGTTCTTTTCAACCTGAGAATATGCTTGTTCCTTCGGGTTAAATTTTTTCCATTTTTTGTGTAACAGTGCTTGTATGTGGCTGCCCTGAGGAATGTTCTTGTCCCAAGTGGACTTTGCTGTAAAGTGAGAAAATCCATTTCCTGTTGGCAATAATATATCTCCAGGAATTCTATCTGACAGCTTCCGGCAGCCTGGAACACGTCAAAACTATACATTCCTCATTCTCTGTTGTGAGCACTTCTGTCTATCAAGAAGGAGAGAGATCTTGAGCAGTCTCATTGCATCTTTGATGGAGAGTTGAGCCGTTCTAATGTGAATTTGTTACAAATTCCCTTTTGACCTTTTTTTTTTTTTTTTAGTAGAAGCAGTGACTCCCAGGAAGAGTAGTCTGGGGGCAGTCATCAGAATAGACAGAGAACCATCAGGTCAGGTGAGAAGTGACAAAGCTCACTGTGGGAGATTACATTTTAGTTTTCACAGCCTGTGCATTATTGTAAATAATCTTAATGCAAAGTATGTCTTGTAAGGTATCATTTGAAAACTTATTATTTGATGATTAAAATGTGTGTGACATTAAGATTCTCCTGTATGATGTTGTTAATACATGTTCCAAACTCCACAGCCATGCCCAAACAGAAGTTGACAAACAGGTCTGTCCTATAAAACAGAATGTGTTCTTTGTGTGGTTTACATTTAAGCAATAAACAGAGCACTCAAACAGGAAGGGAAGATAGAGGAAGTTCAAACCAATAGAGAAAACTGGTAGAGAGCATTTTTCTACATAGACTTTGTCTCCTGGAAAAAGTTTTTCAAGACAAGGACTTCAATGATAAAATGGAAGGGCAAACATCCCTCTTATTCTCCTTGCCTTTTGAATTCACAGCACTTGAAGAGGCGAAGGGAGCAGCTGTTAGACTCTGGGAGGAGGAGTCCTGACCTGAAGACTTTTGTCACTACAACTGCTGAAAGCATGTGGTGGCAAAACTTTGCTTTGAATCTAATATTGTTTTGAGTTAGGCACTAAAATGCATTCTTATGTCTTTTCTTGCAAAAATGTCTGACTTTTATGCCTCGTTATTTGTACTCACTTAAAATCTCCCTTTGTAGTTAATAAACTTGTTTTATGTAATCCGGTGTGTTCAAGTTGAGGTGTGTAGGTGACTCCCATGTAGGGTAACAAATTGTGAAGTAATAGATTCAATGTAATTTGTATTTTCTGTGAGAGGGCTGGACAGTACAGGACATGTGTTTCCTGGGCAAAATCTGAGCCCAGGAGTGTGTGGGGTCAGCTGTGGTAATTTTACAGGCTGGTAAAAGTATGTGGATGTGGCTGGCTGGCTGCATGACACACAGACATAGCTTCCAGCAGACAAGTCACTCCCAGCTGTTTGTGAGCAGCAAGATGTTATAAGGGGCACTGTACCTTATAGAACAGTGTGACACAGCTACTCATTGGTCTGGATTGCACCATGATATGTCAAAGTCACATCGAAGAAGAAAGGCAGCACAGTTGGGTAGATAGTCCCACAATGACTTCCAATTGACAGAGATGGGGCTAGTAACCTAGGACATGTTTGATTGAGTGTGGCAAGTGAGAAGGTTCTTTGAGCTGCTCTTGGTTACTCTTAGCAGAAGCTACTTGGAAGTTCTGCTGTTGGCTTTGAGGAATGCAGGCTAAGACCCTTAGTCCCAGCTCTGCTACATGGGGTTGGAAAGGGGCTCTGAAGGGTTCCTTCAATAGGAAAATGTGGGACTTAAGAGTGCATTCGTTATACCTTTTGGGGGGACAATATGCAGCCAAATGTTTTCATGCTCCATTAATATTTCTTTGGAGAGGTCCCCTCTCTTCACTTCCATTATTTCAGTCCACAAACAAAAATTGTTTGAGGACTATTTGTCAGGAAAACTCCTGCTATAAATAGTAATGAACACTGTTCAGCTTGGCGGGACAGTCACTGAGTAGCTGAGGGAGTTTTTAATGTAAAACCAAACATGAACTTCCAATGGACATGGGCACTCTCTCACCCTCCTTGGATGTGCCCCTTCATCAGTTTCCAAGGCCTCTTACTCTCGGTCTTCATGGATTGAGCTTTCACATCATGATAGACACGTATCTTTGCACAGACTTACGTCTGAGAGGAGGACTCCTTGGAGAAATTGTGACTTAAAGTACCCCTCAGCTTTTTTGGTAACATGCTACAGGGGGGTCTAGTCCCTGAAGCATTTTGGGTTCATGTTGTATGAATGATGTACTTTTCTGCTTGATTCTTTTCCCAATGTAGTTAGTGGCAGATGTTTTTCTCACTAGGAAAGTAATTTTATGACCCCGTAACTGAATTAACAGTGTGTCAAAGCCCACTTGACTTGAGAGGCAACAGGATCTGACCCTCTTGCAGTCTCTGAGGTGGTGTTTGAAGTTTTTGCCTTTTTATTATAACCATTGAAACATTAACAAAACCAATAATGCCACTGCTTCTGTTCTAAGTTAAAAATGGCTACAGCTGAAGGAGAGAACAAAATTAATGAATGGAAGAAACCCCAACCTCGCTATTTTCCCCTTTAAAAATACTTTCCTCTGCTATTTATTTCCATGTTGAGTTACTCTTTAGGCTAGGATAGTCTGCTTTCCAGTTTTACTTTAAATATGTGACAATATTGTTGTTTCAGAACAGATCCTTAGGTCTGTACTCTGGGAATTTTTGCTGGTATAAAATACAGTGGAATTAGTAGGGACTTTTCCTGAGTAAAGAATGAATAAAGACTAATTCCCATTGAATAAATTGGGAACTGAGCCAGACTAAATGCTGAATAAACCTCAGCTTTCAGCTTAAAAAACAAAACAAAACCCTTTCCTCTTCAATAAATGTCATGTCCGATGGTGTGACTGTTGATTTTTAATTCCTCTGAAACATTCCTCCACAACATGTCTCAGTGCACACCTGAAGTTTTGTCTTCAGCCATCACCACACATGGGCTTTTGTATCTTATCACTTAATTACTTCCTTTTATGAGACTTCCACAAAAACTCTGGCACCACTCAGTGAGTTAAAACTAGTATCATCTTTAGAGCTTGGCCGTAACCTGGAATTTCCATGTTTTTGCGGGTTTAAGTCAAACCTTAACATTACTTCTGTGTAATGTTTTTGTGGTTTAATGTTCTTATGGTTTTTTTTTAACAGTATTTCTTTTCAGTTCTGTCAGTGATGTGTATGGAAGTTGACAAGTGTAAATATGTAGTTAGACAATTTAAAAAGTGTATTATTTACTGATCGACCATAATGGCTCCTTGGAGCCATTATATTAAATCATATCATGTCAATCTGCAGCAGTCACTCTGATAGTAGTACAGATGTGCATATTTTTTTAAAAGAGAAAAACATTGTGTATGTGTAAAAGCTGGTTTTAATTATCAATATGTTCTTTTCTTTTTAAAAATGCCAATAGTTTAGGCTGTTAGCCATAACATAGCTTTTATTTTAAAAAAGGTAAGAATAAGCAAAAAAATCTTATTGCTAATGTGCCCATCTGAGGGTTTATATCTGTGTTCTAGTGAGGCCAGTTTGTCAGAGTCTCAGGAAACGTAGAACCCATTACTTTGGTCTTAGCAGGTATAAAGCTTTCCAGGAGATCTTTGCATTTTTTGCCTATACTCCTGCATCATCTTCCCTTGAAATCCTGGTTGTGCTTGTAAAATTAACAAATAGTTGCTTTGAGAACACAGTGCATTACAACCTATATCAATGTTGTGTCCTTCCTGTACCATGCCACAGAAAGTACATTAGGGAGAACTAGAGTACCTCTTCACTAAGCAGAAGATTGATGGTACTGCAGTCAATCTTTTGGAGTTTGATTTAGTGTGTCTGGTAGGAACGCGCTAAACTGAATACACAGGGTGTCCCTCTCTACCTCTTCTCTCTTTCTCACCGGTCATTCGATAACAAGTAGAACGTCTTCATGTCACCTTCCTATTTGTGACTCTTTGATGGCTGATCAGCCCAGTTCTGGAGCTGCGGGTCTTATCACAGATGGGGCAGGTGTTAGTAGCTGTTGGAGGGACATGGGGCAGTTTTTGATGCTCTCTTTTTTTTCTCCACCTGTTCATTTGTACTGCAATAGGACCTCTCAAATTGCGCCACACCCTCACAGATTACTGTGTTCCACTGCGGATGGTCTTGGGCAAGGTTCTCCCACGTGTTGACACTAATGCTGCATTTTTTCATGTGTGACTTCAGCATGTCCTTATATCATTTCTGCTGGCCCCCAGTGGTCCTCTGTCCGTCCTTCAATTCGGAAAGCAGAATCCATCGTGGGAGGTGCTGATCAGACATCCAAACCAGGTGACCAGTCCAGTGAAGTTACTGATGAATGATAATGGCTTCAATGCTGGTCATGTTCTGCTCTTCTGGGACACTAGTGTTGAAGTGCCTATCCTCCCAAGAGATATTTAGGATTCTTCTGAGGCAACATTGATGGTGTTGTTCAAGTGCCTTGAAATGATGCTTGTGTGTTGTCCAAGTTTTGCACGCATAGAGGAGCGTTGGAACAGCCACTGCACAGTAGACAAGGAGCTTTATTTTGGGATAGAGCTTTCGTGGGAGAAGTAGTGGGTCTGTCTCTCGAAAGCTCACCTAATAAACTATTTTGCTAGTCTTTAAAGTGGTATTTGACTGCTTTTTGTTTTGACACCATAAGGTATGTGTGAGTAAAGTTTTCGCTGAATTAAAACACACTTCTGGAATGGTCGGTAGCTTGAAGTACATATATATGCATATTTCCAAAGCTTGCAAGAAATTCAGAACGTGTCAGTGCAACAGGTTTTAACTTCACCAGAGCAACAATGGATTGTCTTTTGCCACTTCTGGTTAATCGTCTCTTCCCCCTCACCCCCTGAATCTTGGGGGCGGAGGGGAAATCAAAACGTTTGCCTTTAAAGCAGTAAACAAAAAACCATCCAAAAGACATCACCTGTCTAGTGTCTCTACTCTGGCTTCTAACATAGTCAGTCATATATTTGAGGTCAGGATTGTATCATACATTTGTGAAAGCTTTGCCAAGGGAAGTCAAACTGAGCATTCTTTTATGATTGGCTTGTCTCCCACATAGTGTTTAGAAAAGTTACTTGAAGTTTCAGTAGCTAAAATCTGGAAATACGTTGAGTATTCTTATTGGGGATCATTAAATTGTTTCATTATGATACCTTTTGCCTAGAAATATCTGATTTATTAAATAGTTATAAAACATCTACACACTCAACTTGTTGACAATTCGAAAAAGGAGTAGAGTAATTCAGTTTTTGGACTCACTCTAGTGTGATTGGCTTCCGTCTGGGAAACTTATTTTAGGGAAAAATCAGTGTCAGCTGAAAAACCTTCCATTCTAAAAAGACAAAAATTCTCCTACTTGTGAAAATGTGTCTTGGCAGCTGCTTTAACTTCTGATATAAGATTTAACACTTTTCACTAAACATGCATATTTACCATGGCAACAGCTACGTTACATGCCACATGTTGGGAGTCTTGTAGGTTGTTGCAGAAGCTTATAACCAGTTGCATTTTGATGATTTGTTGTTTCCATTGGCAGGAAGGGCCTTTTGGGGTGCAGGTTGTTGCTCCTGGCTTGGACCTTCATTGACATCAGGTCAGCTACAGATTTAAGTCAAGTGGCTGATCCTATAGTGCCATGCATAGAGAAAAATAAAACCACTTATTCTCTACAGAATATTTAGATCCCCACCCACCCCCACACACCCACACCCTACTTCAAAGTAGGGCACTACTCCGTTACTGGCGATGGAGTAAGAACTTTGAAGTTGTGCTTCCTACTTCAGAGTAAGAGAAAATGTGTGTAGACTCTCTGCTGGCTACTTTGAAATAGTGCCTAACTTCAAAGTTAACTTTGAAGTTAGTTCTTCGTGTAGATGCACCCTTTGTGTTTTTTGTTTGAGAAGTTAGCTTTTCTGTAGCACACATCACTATTGTAGTAAAGTCTGAGGTTTGTTTAGATTTTAAGCTCTACTCCTGTACTAGCAGAACATGCAGTGCCTCCTATGGCCTCTTGGATTCCACAGTTACACATCTGATTTCCTATCCTGAGCAAGTCCTCCTTAATCGTCCCTTTGAAAGGACACCATATAAAGCCAGTTTTGGTCTTGCAGAATTGTTTTGCTCCTTTTCTGGGTTGTGTCTGCCCAGGACTACTTGTCATTCTCTCACAACTTCCTGACCCTTCTCACATTCTGGTGTAGTCACATTTGAGGTGGGGAGAGGGGGGTGCATTCCACTGCATTTCAGGGGGACTTAAGAAAAGCTTGGTGAGCAGGACAGCATGATAGCAGACGAGCTTGTCTTTTTGACACATGTTGGAAGGAGTACTGTGAACTGTTCCTAGCAGTTGCTGGGTTCTAAATGAACTGCAGCCAACCAGAGAAAGAGACCCAAGTGCTGCTGTGCCACTGCTTAGTGGAAACTCCGTGCGGCAGGAGTCAGAAAGGCAAATAGAATTCTAGAATGTATAAAGAATGGGACAGAAAAATCTATAAACCCCTCAAAAATCAGTGGTATGGCCTGCAATGCTGTGGTCTCTTGTGATTAACCGAGAAGGGCTGTCATCCAGGCATACCATGTAAGGAAAGGGGGAGAGGGGGTAAATAGGGTGCTGTTAGCTATCTTCTGTAATAACGCAAGACCAAAAGAACATTCACTGAAACTGAAATGTAGTTTCTCCTACTCCTCCTAGGGCAGGGGTGGGGAACCTGTGATCTGGATCTGGCTCTCACATGCTTTAATGTGGCCCACTGAGGGGGTTCCATTAAATCTGGCCCACAGTGGGATTAGGCCTTTGGGGAGTGGAGGGGAGCTCCTGCACCTCACTCCCAGCCAGACCCCATGCCCTGCAGCCTGCTCCTGAACTCCTCCTGCTCAAGCCCCACAACCCCAGCTCACCCCTTTGCTGTCCTGCACACCTCCAGCCTGCTCCTGCTCCTGCTCCCTCTTCCAAACCAGACACTCCCAACCCCTTTCCCCACACACAATCCCTCATTTTTGGCCCCAACCCAGAGCGTAGGGGAACCCACAAAGTCTATTTGTCTGGGTCCCCCTAGGCTGTGGGGCTGATGTGTGAGAGGAATAGAGGAATTTTCTTTTTTGCTTCTCAGTCAGGGACCACATCAGTGAAGGTCTTTAGGTTTGTTTTTGTTTTAGCTTCTCACTTTTGTGTGGCCCTTGACTGATTTTTCTGTGGGTCAGTGGCCCCTGACTCAAAAAAGGTTCCCCGTCACTGCCCCAATGCATAATGGATCTGTGATGGCCACTGTCTGTTGAGATTAAGAAGTAGATGAGCCTGAAGGAAAGGATGAAAGGTGTACGTGGATAAGGAACAGCTACAGTGGTGTTAAATGTGTCTTTTGTTTAAGGCTAGGAGACAGAAACCCTTATGCTTCAGGGCAAAGCCAGCCTCTAATGGAAGGGGGTTAGAACAGGAGTGAGCAATAACTTGATTGTGGGGGGGAGGGGCTACTCTAAGGTTTTGGTTAGTGGTCAGTGCTGCACTTTTCTTTGGAGGAAGTGTGGGGTCTGGGATGGAGGGTGGGTGCAGAAAGCAGCTCGGGGTGGAGGACGGGGTGCAGGGCAGGGCATAGGGTGTGAGAGGGAGTTTGGTTGGTTGAAAGAGGGAACTGTGACCTGGGGTGGTGTATGGGGGTGCAGGGTCCAGGAGTGGGCATGGGTGCAGGAGAGTATTCTGGCCTAGGGAGAGGGGTGTAGAAGTTGGGTGCAGGGTCTGGGAGAGAGGTGGGGTGCAGTGCCAGAAGCAGACTCTGGCTAAGAGGTGCTTACCTAAGCAGCTCCTGGCCAGCAGCACACTCAGGCAGGGTCCCCTACCAGCAAGGGTCCCCTACCAGCAAGCAACCCCAGCCCGTAGGCTGTTCCATGTTGCTCTCTGTGCTGGAGGTGGGGGTGTAGGGGAAAGGGCCAAGAGGGGAGAACTGGCCCCTAGCAGCTGAGAGATTTTGCCAGGGGAAGGGGGACAGCACCTGAAGGTCTTCCTCGAGTATCCCCGTGGGTGCTCCACGATAGGTGTCAGGCTCGCCCCGGCGCCGCAGTTCGGATCTTTTCAGCAGTTTCTGCTGGACCGCGCGTGCGCCGCTCCCTTGCGCGCTCCCGGCCGCGTGCGCGATCCGGTCCCTGCCAGTTCCTCTTTAACCGCCATCGGCTGCAGACGGAATCTGCTCAGGCTACGGCCAGAGTTAGCGTATTCAATGTTTTTAAAGTGTTTAGAGCTTCTTTTTCAGTCTTTAGCTTAAGTTAGCTTGTTGTTGTTTAAAAAAAAAAAGAGAGTAAAAACTAAAGTTTTACAGCCTTAGTAGCAAGCGAAGCAGCGGAGGCCCGTGGACGTAAGGCCATTAGGCCTCCTGCCACGGCAGGCTGAGTCCGAGAGGGGAACAGGCACAGACAAGGTGCTAAGTACCCTATTAACAACTCAAAGACTCACCACAATGTCCTTTTCAGGATTCAAAAAGTGTGAGCCATGCCGCAAAGCGATGCCGGCCTCCGATGGGCACAGAAATGCTCCTTCTGCGCAAAGCTCACAGCCAGAGCAAGGAAGGACAGGGAGATGCAGCTGAAAATGCTGCTCTTTGACAAGGCCCTCCAGCCAGACGCGCCGGAGCGGCCTCAGCAGGAGGGACCCGCAGGGACCCATAAAAGGAAAGCTGCTTTCCTAACCCCATCAGCGCAAAAACGGAGGAAGCTTCCACCAACCCGATCCCTGCCGGCAGCCACAGCGAGCGGGACGGGTGGAGCGCATAGCCCCCAGCTGCAGTCACAGTTGAGCGGCGGCGGCGCGGAGACGCACGTGGCAGAGGCTGAGCCTCCGATAATCAAACAGCCGCTCTGCACCGAGGGCAGGGCGGCGGCCAGGCAAGCACCAGAACCGGCAGCACTGCAGCGAGCGGCACCGACCCCCGGGGAACTGGCGGTGCGGAGCGTGCCGAGCACGACGCACACAGCGGGGCCGAGATCCCTGACGCGGAAAGGGGCGGAGCCAGCCCCACAGGTGGGGGGAAAGGCAGCACAGAAAACCCGGCACTGCAGCCCTTCTCCAGACAGGGCTGCAGGGCTACTCGCTCTAAGCCCTCCGCTCATGCTGCGGACACCAACGAGGCGGCAGGGGTCACCTCCAGTATACCCTGAGCCCCCATCCCCGTTCCTACAGCCAGCATCACCATGGCTCGGACCACCATCGCCCTTCCTGGGCTTTGAACCCCTGGAGTACTGCCACAAATCAGTCTCTCCATTATCTCAATCACCCAGACGATCTCGCTCCCCCAGACACAGGGGGTATGCGCCTCTAGAGTGGTCCAGGTCTCCATCTCCGGAACAGTGCCCGTGTTGCCATGGTCAGCCCTATCACGCGGGGCATAGACACCATAGGCATACTCCCAGGGACAGATCCCCCCAGACGGTTCAATATCCCCGAGGGCAATCGCGGACGGGGATGGAAACGCAGATATCTCAGGGTGAGTTGATTCTGGAATCCCGAGATTTTCCCTCACAAATATCTAGCGAGAGGATGTATCACCGTCAACAGGACCCAGAGGGGTCCAGAGAGGTTTACCCTAGCGGTTCCTCACTATCTTCTCCGGACGATCTCAAACAGTTCCAAGAGCTGTTTAAAAGGGTGGCCTTCACACAAGGCATCCAAACAGCAGAGGTGCAGGAGAAACACCATAAGCTCCTTAAAAACGTGAGACCTCCGGCCTCTTCCAAAATAGCTATTCTGCTTGATGAAGCAATCATGGAGTCCGCCACCACAATATGGCAGACCCCTGCGTCCCCTCCGCCTATAAACAAGAGAGCGGATAAGAAGTACTTCGTCCCGGCGAAGGGCATGGAGTTCCTGTTCAGCCACCTGCAACCAAATTCTCTGGTGGTGGAATCGTCTCAACAGAGGTCGAAAACTTCTCAGTACAAGACAGGGGGAACGGACAAGATGCCAAGAAACTAGAGTTGTTCGGCAGAAAGGTCTACTTCTCCTCTACCCTACTGTTGAGAATGGCGAATTACTCAGCGCATCTAGCGAACCATAATTTCGACAACTACTCCAGGCTGACTTCCCTCATGGACTCGCTTCCAGAGGACACGAAGCCGGGGCTCAAGGCCATCGTGCAGGAAGGCCACGCAGCCTCGAGGACAGGAGTTCAGATCGCCCTAGACGTAGCGGATACGGCAGCACGCTCAACAGCTACGGCAGTGGTCATGCGCAGGGAGTCCTGGCTCCAGACATCGGGTATCCCGCGGGATCTGCAGGCGAAGATCGTTGATCTCCCCTTTGACACGCAGAAGCTGTTCGCTGAATCAACCACAGCATCCCCAGTACCACAGGGGCTACAAGCAAGGGCGACATCAACAGCACCAACAGTACAGAACTCCCAGGCAACGTTCTCAACAGAGCCGTGCGTCCTCGGGGCAGGGCCAAAGGTCACAAGTTTGACACACAGATCGAGGGCTGCACTATCACTACTATCGTGCAATGTCATCTGAAGCTACTATTCCACCATCGCCTCCGACCATTCTACGACCAGTGGCAAAAGATCACCATGGACAAATGGGTACTGGAGATCATAGCCACAGGTTACGCGATTCCCTTCCAGTCGCTCCCACCGCCACGACCTCCACCTAGACTCCACCTAAAGGACGCCTTCCACGAAGCAAGACTCAAGCGGGAGGTAGACCATCTTACGCTTATAGGGGCAGTAGAAAGAGTGCCGGAGCAACTCCGAGGGAAAGGGTTCTACTCAAGCTACTTCCTCACAGAGAAAAAGACAGGAGGCTGGAGGCCCATCCTAGATCTTCGAGGCCTCAACCGGTACTTGCGCAAGCAACGCTTTCGGATGATCACAGTCGCCTCTATACTTATGGCACTGGACGATGGAGATTGGTTTGCCGCCCTCAACTTACAAGACACGTATTTCCACACAACTATTCACGTGGCTCGCAGGCGTTTTCTCCGGTGTATGGTAGGCAAAGAACATTTTCAGTACAAGGTTCTGCCGTTCGGCCTCTCCTCGGCCCCCAGAGTCTTCACCAAGACCTTGGCAGTGGTGTCAGCCTACCTGCACAGACAGGGGGTGTTTATATTCCCATATCTGGACGACTGCCCACTGAAAGAGGCCTCGAAGGAGGAGGTACTTCACATGATACGCGTCACAGCAGACACGTTCTCTTCGCTGAGCCTGGTCATCAATCTGGCAAATCAAAGATAGACCCCGCACAGGACATAGAGTTCATAGGGGCACGTATAAATTCCATCACAGCAAGGGTTTATCTACCAGATGCCTGCTTTCGCTCCATTGGTTCCCTCATGCAAGTCATCACCTTCAGCCCTACAGTGCCGGTTCTGACGTGCTTACAGCTGCTGGGCCACATGGCAGCAGCAACGTTTGTGGTTCAGAACACCAGATTGCATATGCGCAGCATGTAGCACTGGCTGGTGAGCGTCTACAAACCGGCAGCACACACCGTCCACAGGGTGGTGTCACCCATGACAGAGGTGCACAGATCCCTGCAATGGTGGGTGAACCCCGAGAACATGCTAACAGGGGTGCCCTTTCACCAACCACAAATATCGGTTTTCCTCACTACAGACGCCTCCCACATAGGGTGGGGAGCACACATGGGCGAAGAGGTGACGCAAGGACTGTGGTCCTCCACGGAACAGTCACTGCACATAAATATACTGGAGCTCAGAGCAGTGTTCAATGCCTGCAGATACTTTCGAGACCATATACAAGGCAAGTAGTTGGGATCAGTACAGACAATACCTCCACCATGTTTTATATAAATCGGCAAGGAGGAGCTTGGTCCTGTGCCTTATGTGCGGAGGCAGTCCGATTGTGGAACTGGTGCATCGCCAACAATATAACCTTAAAAGCCTCGTATTTACCAGGCAATCACAATGCGAAGGCAGACCAGCTGAGCAGGTGCTTCGTACTCACACACGAGTGGCAGATCCGTTCCGATCTGCTATGACCGATTTTTCATGCAGGGGGATTTCCCCAGATAGACCTGTTTGCCACTCAGCACAACAAGAAGTGCCCACAAGACTGCTCCAGGGCAGGACTGGGACGGGGGTCCCTGGGGGACGCATTCGCGATCTCGTGGAGGGGCCCTCTGCTCTACGCCTTTACTCCCACAGTGCTTATCCACAAAGTCTTGCAGAAAGCCAGGAGAGAGAGAGCCCGAATGATCCTAGTAGTCCCAAGGTGGGATCGACAGCAATGGTTCCACTTACTCCTGCGCGTGTCGGACCGTCCACCGATGCCCCTCCCGGTGGCGCCGGATCTGCTCACGCAAGCCCAGGGGTCCATAGTGCATTCACACCCCCGAGGCCTGCACTGCAAGTGTGGTTAATCCATGGCTTAGCTCCCTCGAGAGCACGTGTATGGAGGGAGTGCAACAAGTCCTAGAAAGTAGCAGGAGGTCTTCCACCAGGAAGCCCTATAAGCAAAAATGGACTCGATTCACTGCATGGTATTCTAGCAAGCAATTAGCCCCCCTTGCTGCGCCTATACCTGTAATACTAGAGTATTTACTGGACCCCAAGAGAGGCAGACTCTCCCTATCCTCATTGAAGGTCCACCTTGCCGCTATATCGGCTTCCAAACATGAAGAGGAAGGGCACACGGTGTTTGCTCATCCCATGGTTACCAGGTTCCTCAAAGGGCTGGTAAACCTATACCCCCCTCGGAAACCGCTTCCACCTTCGTGGAGCTTGGACCTGGTGCTTAATGTGCTTACGGGACCACCGTTTGAACCCTTAGCCACGGTTTCCCACCGTCTCCTTACGATAAAGATGACCTTCGTTCTTGCAGTCACGTCAGCTCGCAGGGTGAGCGAGCTTGCGGCAGTTATGGCAACACCACCCTGCACAGTATTTTGCAAGGAGGCGGTAACCTTACGGCTGCATCCAGCCTTTGTTCCCAAAGTTTCTTTAGAGTTTCATATTAACGAACCTATAGTTTTACCCTCGTTTTATCCAAAGCCTCGTAACTCCAACAAAGAGGCGTGCCTACAGCTCCTGGACGTGAGGAGGGCGCTGGCTTTCTATATGGACAGGACTAAGTCCTTCCGGAAAACGGATAGACTCCTAGTTTCTCTCGCTCCCAAATCAAAAGGAGAAGGTCTCTCTTCACAGAGAATCTCGAAGCACATCGTATCCTGCATAAAAATGTGCTACGAACTTAGACTCCTTTACTGGCCCTGCCTAGGGCTCACTCCAGTAGGGCGGTGGTGGCATCAACGGCCTTTTTCAAGGGCATTGCGCTAAAGACATTTGCAGAGCGGCGACCTGGTCATCCTATGACACCTTCGCCAAGCATTATGCCCTTCACAGGGTATTCCAAGAGGATACCCGTGTCTCGACAGCGGTCCTCTCGGGGACAAGCTGCACATAAACCGATTACCCACCTCCTATCTTGGGTTACTGTTGGGTAGTCACCTATCTTCGAGCACCTGCGGGGACACTCCAGGAAGAAAGAGAAGTTACTCACCGTAGTAACGATGGTTCTTCGAGATGTGTCCCCATGGGTGCTCCACCCCCCGCCCATCCTCCCCGCTTCGAATCTCTGTTTAGTATTTTTCAGAAGCATCTGAGGCGGTTGGTCAAGGAACTGGCTGGGACCGGATCGCGCACGTGGCCGGGAGTGCGCAAGGGTGCGGCGCGCACCGGCGCATGCGCGGTCCGGCAGAAACTGCTGAAAAGATCCGACCTGCGGCACCGGGGCGAGTCCGATACGTATCATGGAGCACCCACGGGGACACATCTCGAAGAACCATTGTTACTACGGTGAGTAACTTCTCTTTCCTCCACCTCCTCCCCTCCCTGCAAATCTAGGGCTTTGGGCTGGATTGAAAAGCCTTGGCAGGCTGTATTTTGCCCATCTCTGGGCTAGGATGAATCTGTTATGTGCAAGTTATTGCATAAACAGCTATCTAAAGAGGGTTTCTTTTAAAGTGTCTTGTTCAGGGCACTGCTGGAATACAGATTACAAGATACAGGTTGAACCTCTCTAGTCTGGCACCTTCAGGACCTGACTGGTGCTGTACAAGAGAATTTGCTGGCCCATGGGAGGCCATTAATGTCTAGTATCAGATGGGTAGCCATGTTAATCTGTATCCACAAAAACAGTAAGTCCTGTGGCACCTTACGGACTAACACATTTTTTTGGAGCATAAGCTTTGGCAAAGACCCACTTTGTCAGTATGGTCCACTGAAGGGGTTCCATTTTCATGGTCTTTGTCTATGAAAATTTATGCTCCAAAAAATGTGCTAGTCTATAATGTGCCACAGGACTTCTTGTTGTTATTGTCTAGCACATGACCAACACTTCCACTGCTTACTTGGCTCTTAGAAGACATTTAAGGGTAAATAACAGCACAGAACACTGAGTCAGGACTGGTGGCTATAAACAAGCATTATGGGACCAGTGGAAACTTGGCTGCACCCATAAATGGTCATCTGGCGAACTAAAATCATGGTGGATTACAGATGTTGCTGGACGAGAGAATGCTAGACTGGAGAGGTTCAACCTGTAGACAGATCATTCCTGTGGTGTGTCTGGCAGTTCCTATGAAACCTTTGTGACTTGGCTTTTAGTGCTTTGTTGAAGTACCTTTGTAAAAGGCTATAATCGTGATTTAGGGTTGGGGATCTGACCTCATCCTGGGCACTAGAAAAAGAGCTTTCTGACCTTTCCTTGGTCAAAAAAAATGAAGAGATATTTAGGAAGTTCTGAGAACGGGGAATTGCACTCTCAACCAAGAACTTAATCTACATTAAGCTGTTGAGCACCCTAATTTCTAGGGTTATGGGTCTGACTAATACCAGTCCACCTTTAGCAAGTCTTAGCATGGACTCACATGGGGGGTAGAATGCTTAGTTGGCAGCACAGAATGAGTGCAGTGCTTCTTTGAACACGATTGCCTTCTATCCATTGCTTTTGGTTGCTGGTTTGAATTTGGCCTCATGCTTGATGGTGTGAATTTGAGAAGCTGTGTTGAGCCAGAACTTTTTGCTTCCCTTTTTGGAACAGTGGCTTTCCTAAGGTGTTACATTTGTTTCCATTTTGTGGGAAATTAAAATTAAGTGCTTCAACTTTGTGGATTTTTATTCTGTACAAATGTATCTGTTAAAAATCACTTCAGCCTGTGTATGTGTGAGTAAGTAAGAGGCAGTGGAGTGGGAGGAAGAAAAATCTTTTTGTTTTACTTAAATCAAATACCCAATTGGGATTTCAATTATACATGAATGTTACACTTGTTTGTTACTAAGGTGACTGGAGTGTCAAGGTTATGTGGATGTAGTACTATTATAAACGCAAAGATTATGCAAAAAAGAGAAATAATGTTGGCTTAAAATCATCATTCTTATATCATAAAGTGGCACAGCATCCTACATTTCGGATTTGGTTCTATTAAATTACCTATTTAATAATTTGAATCCAAAGTTATTTTTATATTGCAAATGTGTGACTGCAAGGTTATTTTAAGGTATTTTTATTAAGCGAATGAATACAATAAGACAAGTCATTGCAGCCCACATGTACTTTCTTGACTTTTCATTTTATGATGTTTCAATTGCATATGATTACTGAATGTGAGTTTTAACTTTTATGGGGGTTCATTAAAGATGTGCTTGTGTAGAAAGAAATTCAATAGAAATGTTCTTTTCCCCCTTTTTAAGCATTAGAAGTGCAATGAGATGGGTCAGCCTGATCGTAACCTAACCAGGAGTCTGGGGTTTCAGTTCTGAGCTAGGGCATTCATTTCTTGGGTTGTCAATGGCTGGAGAGGAAATGTGTTCAGTCCCTGTCTTGGGATGTGTGGGTGGATTAAATAACTTGAAGGAGCCATGTGTGCTCTGATCAGTGCCAGGCTTCTGAGTGGGGAAGAACTGGGGGATCCCTGATCACTGGCAGTCATTGCCTGCTGGCTGAATAGGGTGCAGGAGAGAGGTGTAGCCCTAAGTCAAAGGGGTGGAACAGGCTGGGATGACTAATTGCACAGCTGAATGCTGATGTTCATCATGTGCCTTTTGAAACTGCGTGAATCAAGTATCTAGTGAAAACTGAGGGCTCAGTGCACCTACGGAATTCTGCTTTAATGGAGAAAGTAGGCAAAATGAGTCCCTGGTAAAACAACAGGCCTGTTCCATTAAAACCAATCTTAGCAGGTGAGTGCTAGGAAAATGATCATTGGGGGCATGCTGAAAGGCATAAATGTGATAAAGGCATGAATCTACCCTGTGGTTTAAAATAAATGCTGCGATGCTTTGGGTGAATGCTAAACAGAAGCATATCACACACACACCTTATTTTTAGTTGTTTAGTAGCATGATTTTTTTTTTTAAATCTCAAACCAAACCACCCCATCTCTAATAAGAGGAATCTTTGTTTTCAGACCCAGCTATGACATTAGCTGTTTGCTTATTGTCTATTTGTGTGTTATGGACTTGTCATTTCCAAGTAATAGTTTTTCTTGTGGTGGGAAAGTGAAGACCAAAGGAAGTGTGTTTTCCCACTCTGGTTAGAAGAAGAAAGCAAAACCTGCTGCCTCAAATTTTATGCAAGGATGTTCTGTCCGAAAGGGGTTAGTGGTGCAAGTCTGTATTCACTGCTCCAATCCCACTCTGCTCCGCAGTTGATGGAGCTCCATGCAGAGTACAGCTTTGTGTGCCAAAGGCTATGTCTACACAGCAGCGTTATTCCTGAATAAACTATTCTGGAAAAACAACAAGAAGTCCTGTGGCACCTTCTAGACTAACAGATATTTTGGAGCATAAGCTTTCCTGGGCAAAGACCTGGAAAAGGTATTCCGGAATAGCTTATTCTGAAATAGCACAGCTGCACACACAATCCATTATGAGATACTGCTCAGCTATTTCGAAATGGAGCATCCACACAAAATAGAGCCATTGGGGACACTGACTTAAAATGGGAGGTGACCAGAAGTCTGTGTGTTGACAGGAAGGTTGCATGAGGCTGTGGCAAGGATGGGCATGGGCAGAAGACCAGGACTGAGGCAAAAGACCCTAGAAACAGGTGGCGGCAGAGGATGGGACTATGGGATACAAGTTTGGGGTGGTGGAGGTTAGAATTTAGGGGGTCAGGCTGTAAGAAGAGGTAGATCTGATGGGTGCTGAAGAAGGTGAACAGGGAAGAGGAATCGAAGAGGCAAGAGTCAGGATTGAAAATGTACTGTTTAGTTAACTGTTATTCTGAGCTCTTCCCATTTGCAAAGGGGAACATAGTGAGGGGGTTCTCCTGGAAGTGTTCTCCACATGGGTTACATTCCACTGGGCAGAACTGGAACTTTATAATGAAAAGGCAAACCTCCCATTTCTCCAGCCGTGGGAGATGTGTAATCCTGTGTGGCCACTTTTCTGTGGTATTAGGAGCTGCCATTTGGGCAGCCCTTGCTATGCTGCTTCTGTCCCTGAGAGAGTTTAAATTTAATACAATGAATTAATTGAGATGGAATGTGTTCTCATTTGTTTCCGGTTATTTTCCCTCATACAGTAAACCCTGGCCCTGGCTCAACCCCTGGCCCCACGCAGCCCTGATTCACACCCCCTGTGGCCTGGCTCACGAGCTGCATATGGCTCTGGTTCACCACCCCTTGTGTGGCCCCAGTTCAAACCTCTTGTGCATGGCTCCAGCTCCAATTCAACCCCCCAATCCAACTCTGGCTCACCACCAGCTAGCCCCCCTACCCCACACATGACTCTGGCTGAACTCTCCCACCTGCCTCACCTGCTGCCTGCCTGGACCCACCCCAGGCTTAAGCCTGCTATGGCGCCAACCCACCACCAGGCTTAACCTTCTCCAGCTTCCCCCACTCCCAACCCCAGGATTTACCTTTCAAGAGGAGCTCCAGGTGCTTCTGCTGCTTCCCTGGCTGCAGAACATGCATCCTGCCAGGGGAAAAAAGCCACTCCCTCCCCCCAATTTATGTGACATTCGAGTTATGTGAGGCTGCATGGGACTGTAACCCTTACGTAACTTGAGGGACTACTGTAGTCTGATTACTTTGGAGCTATTTATCCAATCCCAGTATAAGATCAGTTAATCTCATCCTTATCCAATTGCTCTTAATTTTTATTCTTATCCTTAAATTTATTGCACTCCTCCTGGATTATCTTCCTCAGAAAACAGTTTCCCCTACTTTTATCACTTGCCTGATGGTTTTTCACTTGGTTTCTTTTCTGAAGTATGTTTTTGGCTCCAGCCCTAGCTAGTTTTCAGAGTTGCAATGCTCTGAAAGTTAAAGAAGCAGCAGCAGCTTTTGTAGTTCTCTGTTCCCTATGCCTTATGCTAGAACTCTGCAAACACAGTTCACAGAGGTAACTTCATAGTCACTACCAGTTGAACTTCTCACATGGCACCCTTGGGACCTGCCGGTTCCAGAAAAGACAATTTGCTGGACCACAAGAAGTCAATATTGTCTAGCAGCATTACCAGCACACTCACTGCTTACTGGGCTCTTAGAAGATATTGAAGGGTAAATCGGAGTTCAAGAACAGCACAGACCGCTGAGAGCCAGGACTCATGGCTGGAAACAAACTTTATGGTACCATCAAAACAAAAAGACAGTCCAGTAGCACTTTAAAGACTAACAAAATAATCTATTAGGTGGTGATTTTCTGTAGGACAGACCCACTTCTTCAGACCATAGCCTTACTAGAACAGACTCAATATTTAAGGCACAGAGAACCAAAAATTGTTGTCAAGGTTGACATGATTGTCTGATTTGTCCACCTTGTTAACAATTTTGCGTTCTCTATGCCTTATATATTGAGTCTGTTCTGGTATGGCTGTGGTCTGAAGAAGTGGGTCTGTCCCACGAAAGCTCACCACCTAATAGATTATTTTGTTAGTCTTTAAAGTGCTACTGGACTGCCTTTTGTTTTGATAGAGAGCTAGCCGTGTTACACTATATTCTATTACTATTCACATATGGTTACAGGGACAACTTGGCCACATCCATGATAAAGTGGTCATCTAGCTAACTAAAATCATGCTGGATTATGGATGTCACTGGACAAGAGAGTGACGAGTAAGAGCAATTCAGCCTATAGTTAAGAATCCATGTAACTGAAACAGATAAGTTCAGAAGAAAAAGTCTATTCAAAAGTAGAGTTTGTGCATGTGGAATACAGGAAAGAGACTGGCAGTGCTGGATCATCTGGCCCAGTATCCCATCTTCCAACAGTGGCCAACACCAGATTCTTCAGAGAGAATGAATAGAGCAGAGCAATTATTGAGTAACCCGTCCCTGTTTTCCACTGGTGACAACTGGCAGTCAGAGGCTTCAGTACGCTCGGGGGATGGTGTCGCATCCCTGACCATCCTGGCTAATAGACGTTGATAGAACTCTCTTCCATGACCTTACTTATTTTTTTGAACCCAGTTATGCTTTTGGCCTTCACATCTTCCCCTGGCAATGAGCCTACAAAGTTGACTGTTCATTATGTGAAGGTCATCCATATGTTGTTGAATCTGCTGCATGTCCGTTTCATTGGGTGACACCACTGCAGTGTTCCCTCTAAGCTAGGCACCTGTGCAGCTGCTCAAGAGGAATGCAAAAGCCACTCAGCTGATTTTGCAGAGTGCCCACAATTTTTTTTGTTACTGTTTCCATTACTGGTGCATATGCCTCAGTGCACACAAGAAAATAATATTCTGCACATGATGGGAAGAATCCCCACCTGTGTGGAAAAGGTTACAGGGGACACTGGACACCAGTGTGGGCTCTGTGAGGGGATCTATAACACTTTCTCCACCCCATTCATGATTTTCAGGATCTCAAAGATATGCTCCCAGTGATCTCTTCTCAAAGCTAAGCAGTCCAAGTCTATTTTTTTAATCTCTTTTCATATGCAAAGTGTTCCATCCCTTTTATTATTTTGATTGCTTTTTGTGTGCCTTTCCCATTGGCAGTGAGTAGTGCTACTTAGTTTTGAATGTAGGGTTTTGTCCTCAAACACGATGTGGTCAACATTATGGAGAAATGGTTGAATCCATCTTTGTTCAGCCAGATGGTGGTGATCATTCCAGAGATACAGGTCTTCTGCCAGATCTGAACACCTGCCTTCCCATTATTTTCTTGCCTTTCTCCCAATTTTTCTAGCTCCTGAGGTGGGAATGCCATTCTGGATTTATGTCCAGAGAGCCATAGTGGGAGATCAGGCTCAGGCTAACTGAGTAATCAGGGTAGTGTAGGCTAACTTATTTCTCTGACAGAGTGTGTTCTCAGCTGTGGAAGTCAGCTAGTTCATTGGTTTATGCATGAGGAAGACTCTCACCCATTGGCCTATGCAGGTGTAATATGATGGACTACCATGAGGTATAAGAATTTCCCCTTTCTCTCCAATTGCAAGTGAGCCATGGATGACCTACTAATTTAATTTTTTAATAGAAGGCTAGAATTCCCTGCCTTCCCTCATTTCCACTACGTAGCAGGTCCATTTAGCTTCTCAAACATGGAAGGACTAAAGCAATAGAACCAGATGATTGTATCTCTTAGCACAGTTCTCACGTTTGCTCAGCTCTTTTGTAGAATTGCTTGATGCTAAGTAGTTGCTTCCACAGAAAAAATGAAAAATAGGATATTTTAACAGTATTAATAATGAATAGTTGCCTAATTGGTTCAGTTCATTTTGTTCAGTTTTGACCTTTCCTTTGTGACAGCCTCCTTCCTTCCTCCTATGGAAACCATGATGTCAGTAGCATGGGTGGTGCTTAGTGAAATCCACATGGGCGGTATAAAATTAATTCTCTCAGAACTTTTGCTCTTGAATGCTGCCATGATGTCCTCCTGAGAGCATCAAATAATTAAATTCTCTGTAGGGCATCTTGATGGGAGTCATGATCCTCTGTACTGTGTAAATAAAATATCACTAAAATGTTCAAGAAGTTTGGCTTTATTATTTAATCAACACAGAAAAGGTGTCTGTATGTAATATAAAGAATACTTCCAGACATACGGCTCTTAAGTCTGGTCATGCATACTGCTTAGTGAATTAAACTTTCGGCCAAAATGCAGCTGTCCATCTATCCATCCAGCTCTAATTGCAATTTCCCAACGTGGCTGACAGCCTTCATTCCAAGTGTGTGGCTGTTCTCAATTTGGAAAAATGCAAGTCTATAGAGAGATCTGAAATGAAAAGAAAAAGCAGGGTAGACATGGCAAAGCATGTGGGATGTTTTTTTAAAAAAAAAAAAAAAAAAAAAGAAGAAGAAGAAATACATATATAGGTTGACAAGTGTCAGAGAGGTAGCCGTGTTAGTCTGTAGCTTTGAGAACAACAAGAAGTCTTGTGGCACCTTACAGACTAACAGATATTTTGGAGCGTAAGCTTTCGTGGGCAAAGACCTGCTTCAAGCTTCAGGCTACCTCTTTAACACGGCATGCATGCATCTGATGAAGCGGCTCTTTGCCCACGAAAGCTTATGCTCCAAAATAGCTATATATAAGTTGATACTCTCTTGTCCAACACCATCTGTAATTCAGCATGATTTTAAGTTAGCCGGATGCTCTCTTATAATGAGTGTTGTCAAGTACCCCATGGTCCCATAAAGTTTGTTTATAATCATCATTCCTGGCTGTCAGTGTTCTGTGCTGTTATTTAGCTCTAATTTACCTCTAAATGGCTTCTAAGAGCCCGGTAAGCACTGCAAGTGTTGGTGCTGCCTCTAGACAAATGTTGACCTCCCATGATTTGGCAAATTCTCGCCTTCAGCATTTGTCAGGTCCCATGGGTGCTGGACTAGAGTAGTTAAACCTGTACCTACCTATCCCCTCCATCCCTTAATTACATGTGTGCCACTCACAAATGGTAGAGGAACAAATTTTTGGCTCATCCTCTGTATTATGTCACTTCTGTGATTTTTATTTTTTGTTTTGTTTTTCCCCTCTCTCTCATTGGCCTGTATTTTCAGAAAAATCCCTGCAGCCCAGCCGATAACAGAAGTTAGATTAGCATTGATATAGCATTAGATAGTCCTATTAATATTGATAGCCTGTCAGTACTGTTATGCTGCTTTTCTAACACAGGATGTAAACTGATAACCGTTTATAAGATTAGTACATTTCTATTTAATCTCCCAAGAGGCAGCGATGGTCTCCTCTCTAACTCCTTCTCCTCTTTTGAGCTTCCTTTGTCTCCTTTTACGTGCGGTTCTGTTCCAATATTCCCACTGTTCCTGATCTCTAGAACAGTCTGCCTCTTTCTGTAAGCCACATGCCCTCTCCCACCTCCTTCACATCATTTCCTCAAAACTTGCTGCTTTCAGCTTGCTATGTTGGCTAGTCTCATCTCCAGCATTGAATGCGGTCTCCCTTGTTCTGTCTGTTGTAAAAGTGTGACTTTTGTCTGTTGGGAACTGCTCAGGATTGCTCAGAGTTCTGAGCAGTTCCCCTGTATTCCTTTTATGTCTGGTTTCCGTTCTATCTCTTTCACCCCAGTATACAATCTGTCAAATGTAGGCTCTGCTCTGGAAGTGTTTTGGGCACTGCGTCCGAAGTACTGAGCCCATCAGCAATCACTGAAGTCCATGGAATTTGAAGGCACTTGCTTGCAGGATTGAGACCATGGATTGGAAGTTCCTTGGGGCAGGGATCTTGTCATTTTACTTGTCTGAAAATGTAATGCTCCTCTGTGGCACTAGTGGTGAGAAAAATCTCCAGCTGTGAAACTGTTGGCGGTAAGGGCCCAATCTCCTGTAAGACGTCTAGATAGTAATTACTTCATGAGTGCAGGGGACTGGACTAGATGACTTCTTGAGGTCCTTTCCAGTTATCCAATTCTGTAATTCTAATCCTGAAAGCAGATCATGCAGCCAGATCCACGTGCTTGTGCAGCACCCCATTCAAGTCACTGCAGCTCCCTGTGGGTTCAGGATCCAGCCACATGGATATGATTACAGGATCACGGCCAAAGCAGTTCCGTTACTATGTTTCCAATATTACTGGAGTTCCTTGATGTCAGCCCTCCTGTCGGTGGCACATGGTTGCATTTTTTACAAGACTTTCTGTCTTGCCATCCTGAGCAACAAGTTTTTAGCTGAAATTTATGCCCTGGGAGAGTGATCACAGTAAGGTTTCAGGAGGAAATCCTCATGGAAGCTTGTGAGGTACAAGAGCAAATTAGTTGGAGTCAGTGGGACTGTGTCTCATGAAAGTGAAGTAAGTTCATATTTGTAAAGTCCATGCCAGTTTGCATAGGTTAAAGACCAAACCTATGTGGATAATCGGTTGGAAAGGTTTTCCAAGAAGCTTTCAGGATGATTCAAAATAATAATTAAAAAAAACCAACACTTTTTTTCAAAAACAGTTCTTAATTTGCTTTGATCATATTCTTTGTCCTTACTTGTTCGTACATGTGGGGCTTCTTATGCAAGTTTAAAGTTGAATTATTAGTCTGCTGCTTTTTTTTTTTAACTTGGCTTGTGTTTACATTTTTAAACAAAGTGTTACTATCTTGGAAATAGCCCTGTTCATTAGAGCTAAAATTATTTGGTAAACGATGTAAAATGTGCATTATATATCAATGATCACAGATGTCTTTGTATTGTGCAGCTGGTGTTATCAATAAATTTGTACATATCTGTAAAGCATGGTGAAGAATTTACTACATGCTTTGGAAAAATGGGAAATGTGATTCATGTTTAGTTCCTCCATTTCAACAGCTGTGATGCTACAATCTGCTAGTGCTGAAATCTATGGAAGGCAAGGATGGACTTGCTACACAACGTGGGCCTCCTCCCTGGATGTACTCAGCACATTATGCAGCAGTCAGATTTAACTTCTGCTTCTCTTCTCCAACTGTGGGGATATTTTGAAACAGGAGGGAAGAACCTTTTTCTCTCTGAAAACCATCTAGATGGGATCAATTCACTGAATTATTAATGCTTATTTGGACATTGCTTTGTATGTCATTTTGGTAGGAATCTTCTGTTGAATGATTTAAACAGCTTCTGCCATTATATATAAAATAAAATGAAGTACATGTCACAACAGCAATAGCTAGGATGATAACTTCCCTCCGCTGTGCATCTTATTAGATATGTATACCTATGTCATTGCATTGTATCTGTGAATGGCAGAAGTTGACAAACATCCCTTAAGGAAGTTACTGATAGTTACATTGTGACTTGGAAAGCACCAAGTGTTGTTAAAGGTACGTGGGCAGTTCTGTAGAGACACATTTTATAAGTCTCTATCTTGCCATCTGAGATCCTTTTTCTTGATTTGCGCTTTGAGGAAAATAAAAAGTCAGCAGGGTCACTTACCTGTGTTTTGTGGGGCAAAATGTTGTTAACTCCGATGGAGAAAAGATCCCCTAGAGGAAATATGCCAGACTGAGGCTCCTGGTACCTTGGCTGAAGAGTTATTCTGTACTTGAGAAACACCTACTTTTAATATATACTCTTCTGTTTGGATAGCTGACACATTTCAGATTCTGCAGTTTTGAAGATTGCCAGCCTTAGTCCTTTTGACCAAGGTGCGCAAGAGTGTGTTCTTCAAGTCCAGCCCCTCTGAATGCAGTGCTGAGGCACCAATGAGTTGGAGCCGTTATAGAAATATGGGAGAGGGAAGCTGCAAAAAACGTTTCAAAGTTAATTTTTACTTCTAATGATTTTGGCTAAATTTTGTCTCTTATCAACCCAAAATAATAAAGAAAAGGAACCCATTCTGTCTTCAGCCAGCTTCGTCCGAGCTCAGTGACTTGATGCGAGTGGTGGGTACAGATTACAAATAAGTGCAAAGTTTACCCCTTCCCTGTTCTCCCCCATCGTATTTTGTATGCAGGAAATAGGATGTGCTGAGAAGGTGATGTGCTGTGTAAGGAAAGTTCTCTATAATACCCTCAGTTGGTAACAAGCTCCACACGGGCCAACTGGGCTCCGTGCAGGTGCGAGGGACCAACACGCTGCAGGTTCAGGGCCTAGGAAATGAGGAAATCCTGTGGAACGCAAAGCTGGGTGCACAGGAGTTGTATAGCCTCCATGTGCATCAGAAGCTGTGTAATTAACTTGTGTGAGGGGTTCTGTCAGGAGTAGCTGTCCCAAACTGACACCTAGTTTTTCATCGCTGAGAGTGAGTTAACATTTAACATCCCAAAACAGAAAACAATCTCTGGGAGGGGGAGTCACCGGTGGGGGGTAGATTTGTATTAAAGAAATAATTTACCACCGTCCTTGTGTGGAATAGCTTCTTACTCTTCTTCTAAGTTACATCGGGGATTGCTAGTTTAACTTTGCAGTAGCTCTGTTAAGGCTGTCTTTTTGATTTGAGGCTGGTGGAGTGTAGAGTCCTTTGGAAATTCAAGGAATAGAAAGTGGTGTTGTGACTTTTTTTCTGACTAGTACGAGTGTATAGATGGGGGCTGGGGTGGGGATGTCCTACTGTTATGATAATTTTGTTGTTTATGGAGTTGTACTTTAAATGATGGTAATGGTGTCGAGAGAAGTGTTCGTGTGTGTGTGTGTGTGTGTGTGGCCGTGTCTACACGTGCCCCAAACTTCGAAATGGCCATGCAAATGGCCATTTCGAAGTTTACTAATGAAGCGCTGAAATGCATATTCAGCGCTTCATTAGCATGCGGGCGGCAGCAGCGCTTTGAAATTGACGCGCCTTGCCGCTGCGCGGCGCGTCCAGACGGGGCTCCTTTTCGAAAGGAAGCCACCTACTTCGAAGTCCCCTTATTCCCATGAGCTCATGGGAATAAGGGGACTTCGAAATAGGCGGGGCCCTTTCGAAAAGGAGCCCTGTCTGGATGCGCCGTGCGGCAGCAAGGCACATCAATTTCAAAGCGCTGCTGCCGCCCGCATGCTAATGAAGCGCTGAATATGCATTTCAGCGCTTCATTAGTAAACTTCGAAATGGCCATTTGCCTGGCCATTTCGAAGTTTGGGGCACGTGTAGACGTAGCCTGTGTGTGTTAAATCAGAACAAGTACTGTAACTAACTGAAAAGTTAAAGATTTTTCTTCGTAGTTTATTTACCTTGTAAATTTACTAGATGCTTTTGTTTAGTCAGAATCACTGTTTTCACCTTTATAGTCCATTTCCCCTGTGTTAATGGTGTGTGTTACAGTAAACTACTTACCAAATCCATCTCGGAGACTGTGATTTTTCATACCATTCTGTTTGATATGGAGGTTCAAGAGCAGATATTTTTATGAAAGTAGCTGGATTTTTATTTAGCATTTTTAATTTTTTTGTATGGAATTTAAAAATCAGTTGTCCAAAATAACACATTTGAATTCATGTTGATTGCTTCACAGTTAACTCAGAATAACTTACTTGGTGTCTTTGTCCTCCACATTTATCCAATGAAGTAAAATTCAAACCAGTCCACCAAAGACAGCCTGTTTTTTATTTGTATGTGATGTAACTCCATCTGGTCCATGTTAAGGACACTCAAAAAATATATGATTTAGCTTTATCGTTCACTGCTAAAGGTAGCAAAGCTGGCTTAACATTTTTGCAAATTTGCAACAAGCATCTCAAAATACTTTCTGCCATACTGTGGCTGTGTCTGCTGACTGAAGATTTTCTTCTGAAACAAAATCCAGCTAGTTACGTCTTTTCTCATTGTAAAACATGGTGTATAGTTGAACTGGCTAAAATGGGTGGGGACCTTTTATTGCCGGGGGGTGTGTGAGGGACCAATGATCAACAGAAAAATTGGTTGGAGGGAGAGTGAGAAGTTGGGACCAAAAATGGGGGTTCAGGGTGTGGGAGGTGGCTTCTGGGGAGTGGGTGTGGGAGGGAGGGAGGGTGCAGGAGTGGACTGGGGGCAGTAGTGGGGGTAGTTCAGGACTTTCCTGGAATTGAAGTGTCTGGGCAGGTGGGGTGGGTGTAGGAACAGGCTGAGGTCTAGGCCGGAGTGGGTGCAGGAACAGGGTAGGGGTGGGAAGGTCTGGGCAGGGGGTGATGTGGGAGTGGGGTGGGGATGAGGGTAAGGTGCTGCCTCCCCTCTCCTAGCTGGGGAAATGGCACCATGAGAGAAAAGCCTCTCCAGGGAGCTTTTTCTGCCCCCACTTCCATGCGTGCACACTCTCTCACTGCTCTGATTGGCTGGAATTCTGGCCAACCAGAGCTGTGCAGGAAGCCTCTCTGCAGGCTGTGCTGTGTTGTGCTGCTGTTCTCCCACCCTGAGGAGGAAGAGCAGTGGTGGACTACTTGCTGCCCCCCATGAGTCCCATCAGAGCCGGATGTCTGGATTCTGGCTCAGTTTGCCTGATCTGGCCCATGAGGTCTGGGGCTCCCCGCTCCCCTCCCCACTTCAGGCTGGACGCTGTGGAGTGGAGCCCCAAGCCTTGGAGTCTGGATGCAGACAAGTTGCGGGCCACATGTGGACTGTGGGCTGGGAGTTTCCACCTCTGGGCTAAAATAATATTGAAATCTGAGTGTCGCTCTGTTTGTAAGTGCTATGCAAATTATTGCACTCTGTCAGGAGTAATCAGCCTTGAGCCCCAAGATCCTGTGCCAGCCAGCTTTAGATAAGGCCTTCTAGCCCTCCTCCTGCATGATAATCACCTGAGCAGCACCTGAATCTCTCTTGGGCGGCCACCCAAGCACTCAGCTTACAGGGACCACAGTCTATACCAAGACCAGAAGTAAGGCTACCCAAACTGTTTGGTATGTGTGTGCTGTCTGAGGCTCCCCTGGAACCTGGTCTGAGTTCAGTGGCGCTAGGCTGGTGCTGTATGAAAGGAACTTTTTCCTTAACCAACAGGCTTTACCCTAATGCCATGCTGTGTTATGGGAATCCAAAGCCCTGCGCGTAGAACAGCTGCAGACTCTGCTGTGAGCTTGTCCAAAACAGTCTTGTGGCATGAGTTTTTGTGTGAATGAAATACGGTTTTAGCTGTTTGTTACAGTTTCCCTTTTAGCATTTGATCCTCCTTCTCTAGTCCCAGTGCCTCAGACCCTCCTGTTCTCAGTCTCAGTACAAAAGCTGATACTCCAATTCTGGAACAATGTCCGATTCTCCATGCAGACACATGCGCTATCACCAGGGGGCAGGCAATAATTTTTGATGAGGGACTGGCCTAAGGTTGGGTGAGTGGTGAACGATTGCATTGTTCTGTGGAGAGGTTTGAGATGGATGATGGGTTCAGAAGGGAGCTTGGGGAGGGCACTAGGGTGCAGGACAGAGTCAGGGAGTGAGTGAGAGACAGAGTTTGGGTGAAAGAAGGGGTTGTGGTCTTAGGTGGGGTATTGGGGTTCAGGGTCTGGGAGGGGATATGGGTGCAGTACAGGTTGAAGCTCTCTAATCTGGTGTCCTTGGGACCTGACTGGTGCTGAATGAGAGAAGTTGGTGGCCCACAGGAGGTCAGTCTTGTCTGGTAGCATTACTAACACTTCCACTGCTTCCTGGGTTCTTAGAAGACATATTGGGGTAAGTTAGAGCTGAGTAACAGCACAGAACGCAGAGAGCCAGGACTGGTAGCTGTAAACAAACTTTATGGGACCACAGGAAACTTGGCCACACCCATGGTGACTGCCTGGCTAACTAAAATCGTGATGGATGTTGCCAAACAAGCGTGCTGGACTAGACAGGTTCAACCTTTGGAGTATTCTGGCCTGGGGGGTGCATGGTCTGAGCAGGAGCTGTGATTAGCCAGTGGCAGGGAGCTGAGGCTTTGGATGGGGATTAATGTGCAGGGTCTGGGAGTGGGATAAAGCTTTTGACCTGGGGTGAGGTGTTGGGGGGGTGCAGGGTCTGGGAGGCAGTTGGGATGTGGGAGGGGGTGAGGTGGGGTGGTAGAGGCAGGCTCTGGCCAGGTGGCACCTACCTAAGCAGCTCCCAGCGAGCAACATGCTAAAGCAGGCTTCCCTGCCTGTCAGCAGCCCCAGACTGCCTGGCTCTCTGAGCTGTAGGGGAGGCTTTGTTTGCTGCGCCTACCTGAGCAGAATCTCTCAGCTCCCACTGGCTGATTTCTGGCCAATAAGAGCTGAGAGATCTTGCTGGCCTGGGGGCAGTGTGTGAAGCTTCCTGCTCAGTCCTGATTGAAAAAGCTTGGTGGGCCCCGGGGGCTGCATCTTGTCCATCCCTGCACTATTTCCTAGCTGTCAGTCCTAGAGCCAAATTTAGAACTGTTGGTTGTGACTATTTACACTCCCTATACGTACACCCCAGCATGGGTCTTTCTCTCCGTGTTTGTCCTTTCTGGGAAGATGACCAAAGCCTAATGCACATGTATATCTTGCATTTCAAAAGTCCTTAATGATTATATGCAGAGGGCATATAATATTTCATGTGAGCTACAGTTATGCAGGGAATTTTCTAAAAGTTGCAGGATTGGGTCCCTTATCAGGCTGCCTTTTAGCTACATGCTTCTTTCTGTGCTTGTGGCGAGACATGCCCAGGATTTTCAGGAGTTGGACTGAAGGTGTTGTTTGATGTTAACGGTACTTGTATTTTTGTGAGCAATTCTTGCGGCTTACTTTTTGTAGATTTGGGATGAGCACATATAAACATGGTGATCAGATTACAGCATGAGTGAAATAGGTACTCTTAATCTTATATTTTTAATAATAAAAATCTGAGAAATTCAGTTGCCTGTCTAATAAAATTCACATTTCTTTTATGGATTAGTCTTTTTTAAACAAGCATTTTACTTATATAGTAGTACATTAGCAAAGTGTCTCCTGATTTTATGTAGCGAGTGTTTATACACTTTTTTTTTTCCAGTTCTTAAAGTGGAGTATTTGAGTTAGAAATGGTCAATACAAGACAGTGATGTTTCTGTGTTTGGAAGAGGCGCCTTGCTGTCAGAGAGCTGTGATTCATTCTTCTGAAATGGAGGGTCATTTCTGATAAGATGTGGGAGTAAGGATTCTGTACTAAGTCTGTTCGAGCTTCTTCACAGCAGAATGCTGGCTGGTGTGCCACACTGCAGCGGATTAGACTAGAGGATTAGGGTGAACAGCATTGTGATATTGACTAATGACTTACTTGAATGCTGCAGCAATGTAGTGCTTTGGGAACCTCGAAATCGCTGCAGTGTTCTAATCATAGTGTGTTTGGGGAGCATTGCTTTATGGGCACGGTGGTTCATGGTTGTCATGGCTTCTAAAGTCAAGGGACCATAAAGAAGATCCTGCATGACACAGGCCAGAGAAGCTTTCTTGAGCTGTGCTCTGAGCCTGACTTTTCTCATTGGCAGAGGAGATTGATAAGTGTCAACACTTGGTGAGAGGACACAGTTTAAAGGTGGAGGGGGGCACATGAAGTGCAAAGAAAGTACCGCTCCTTTGCTAAGGTGAGCCCCACTGTTTCCCCGGCCATGAGACAACTCTCCAAAAGCCCCCCATCAGTGAGAATGTGAGGCGAGAACACGCAGAGAATAAGATTGATAACATCAAATATATCCTCACTCTCTCGTGTGACTCAAACCTCCTTTCTCACCCGTGGCACTTAGTGTATTGGTCGGCTTCTGTATTTTCAGCAGTTTTGGGCTGTTATCACTTAAGGCACAGAAGTGGGAACGCTGCAGGATCTTAGGGGAGCACAGAAACATTTATCACTAGGCAGAGGTGAAAGAAAGCTGGTGTGCCCTGGTGCGGCGCGCCAGAAAGTGTGTGGCCAGCTGGGGCGGGGCTCTGGATGTTGCTAGCCACTATACACAGATCAGGTTCCGGTGCCAGTGCTGGGCACTGGTGCCCAAACTGCCCCTCTCCCCATAGCCCTCTGCCACACGGCTGGACAGCTGGGGGTGATGAGGTTAGGTCCCCTGCCCCTGGTGAGCCCAGTCCAGCACCTAGGGCCCGTGGGTGTCCCTGCTACGATACTCAGGCAGTAGAGCAGTGTACTTGCTGCTGTGGCCAGCCCAGGGGATCTGGTGGCTAGGCAGTGCTGCTAGCCGTGTTCGGGTGTGAACCTTCCCTGGCAGAAAGCTAGGCTGGGGGAATATGGCCCTGTGTGCTGCCCCCCCAACCCCCACCTCCCATGCATCACCTCTGTATAGTGGGCTAAGTCCTGATTTCGTCCAGTTCCCCTCTGGGATGGAGCCATCTCACTGGTGCAGAACTCTGTTCTCTCCATGTGAGTCCCTAAACCTATTTAATGACCCTTCTGTTGTCCTATGAGCTGGTGAAGCCAAGGCCACAATAGTGGTTACCTTATTTGTGTCCTTATGCTTGTCATTGGTTTGCTCTTGGACAGCAGTACCTCATTCCAGATCATTGAGGGTGTCGGAATCTAGTACTTTGTAGCTTGTGGGCGCTTATTTCTTATACTGCGTAGAGGCCCTTGTCGATCTCAAGCTCAAGTGACAGAGGTCAAAGTTGGATATTGGGAAAAACTGTTTCACTGGAAGAGTGGTGAAGCTCTGGAATGGATTACCTAGAACAGCGATTTCCAATAAGAATTCAAAAATTACCACGCTTCTGGCTGTTGTCTTTCCATATTTGCCACGTACGTTCCCCCGCCCCTCCCTGCTCTAAATAAATGTTCTCTACCTCTCCCACTGTGTATGCTGTGGACTTAGAGAGGTAGTGGAATCTCCACCCCTAGAGGTTTTTAGGTCCTGGCTTGACAAAGTCCTGGCTGGGATGATTTAGTTAGGGTTGGTCCTGCTTTGGCCAGGAGCTGAACTTGACGACCTTCTGAGGTCTCAACTAGCCCTATGATTCTATCTTGATAGGTAGCTGGCCTGGGCCTAGGATTTTTGCTGGTGTGAAAAATGCATCCAAACTGCATATTTGCAACATGGAATAAGTCATTGCATTTTGTGACTTGCATACATCTCACTAATAATACTCAAGTACCTTAGAGACTAGCACGTGTATTAGGGTGTAAGCTTTGGTGGGTAAAACCCACTTTGGCGAAATGGTTTTCTACCCATGAAAGCTTATGCCCTAAAAAAACCTTCAGTCTCTGAGGTGCTCTAAGGTGTTTTTCTACAGGTACAAACTAACATTGTTATCCCTCTGAGACTAACCGTACAAAGTATGTTTTATACACAGAGGTTTATAACTTTAATACGCTATTTTATTACCTCTCACATGTTAAAAAGAACGAAGGGACTAGAATCCTTAAAACAAACAAGCTCAGAAACATGTCAGTCTTGAACATATTGCAGTGCTCTATGGATGCACGTTGTCCATCTCCCCTCCGTGAAGCTGAACCAAAGGTTTTGTTCCTGCTTAATATTGTAATGTTGGGCAAAACCTATGTAATAACTGGAGAAATGTGTGAGAAGATCTTGTATTAATACTGTATAAACCTTCTTTAACTTCAGGAAGCTTAAAATCAAATTTGGCAGAGCTTACAAGGGCAGTGAATGTGGAGACACTTGACTCCAATAACTAACAATATAGGCTGAAAAACTTCTAGTTTTCCCTTATTTGGTTTGTATTAAATACATCTGCTAAGCTGGTTGTAGTGTTTACATTGTGTATAGAGCTGTCAAAGGGCAACTGTACTTGTGGTGTTAATGTTCCACTCTAAAGCGAGCTATATTCTAAAAAATTAAAATAGGATTTGAAGCCTCTGTGCGTGTGTGCATAAAAGATGTGTGTGATTTCCGACTGAGCTTACATAACTATTTCCCTACCTGTATAGGTTAAAATGGGCAAGAAGAATATCACCATAGGGAAAACGTGTATTGCTTCCAGATTTTTTTTTTTTTTTGGTTGGTGGGTGGGAAGGATACTAAAGTGGATTAATTATGGAACTAAGAATACATTAACTCATATTTTTAAAAAATCATTTATCAAATAATAAGTGAGCTCATAAAAATGAACAGGGTGATATTTCAAGGCATTTAAAGTTGAACTCTGTTTTAAATTTTAGCAACGATTATTACTTTGATTTTAAAACTTAACAGTGTACCATGATCTATAGTAAGATTCCATAAGGGCATACACGGAATGATGCATCTGATTTTTTTTCTTTTTTTTGGCATTCTGTTTGTGACAATTATACGACTCTTTCTTTATTAACTGTGTCTGGAAGAAAGCAGTGTTACGAGATGAGGAGAGATTTCCTTCATCTGTTACCCCGTAGGTAATTTTTGTGCTTTTTCCAGTATTTAAGTACCTCTTAACTGCTTGTTGTCCATCTGTATACCATTCATAGTACTGTAAACTAGTATATGTAGCATGACCTTGTAACTTGCTTTGTTTGTGCATCTGCCAGTACAATATGTTGTCTTTCCTTTAAATGCAAATATGCTACATTCAGTACAGAGCTCCTTAGTCAATAAATAAATTGAGGTAAAAAACTGTACCAAATACCCATTTAATTTAAATTCATTTTATAAACATAAAGACGCTTTTTAAGAGAAGCTTTAATTCAGACTAGCACCTTGATTTGTGGTTGCCATGGAGAATCAAATCTGTCATTTGACAAGAAAAGTCACCCATTTATGACAGCACTTTATCTTGTCTCTCCAGGGGAAGAAAATGTCAAAAGTGAGAGCAGAAAAAAATAAAGCCTTGAAACACCAGAATTTCTTGATTTCATTTTTATTATTCAGCTATCATATCCTTTCTGATAATAGCAAGTTGGTGAAAATAAATAATGTTCTTAGAGTAAAATCAAATATTTCCTATTGGAATGGACAGGGCTCTTTGTGATTGTCACTGCTGTGAAGTCTGGCAAGAAATAGTGTTATTAGATAAACCCACAGTGCCCAAATCCCATTTTCTTTTCATTACAGTGTCAAAATAATTATACCTGTGTAATTTGGCTAAGAAATTGGAGAATAAGTAAAATGGTCCATTGGAAGAGATTGCTTTAAGCTTGTACTCATTGCGGGGTGTGGTTTCTACATGTTGAAGAAAATGATGAAAAAGTATTTGTGATTTTCATTTGAATAAAGATGCCTGATTTGTCTTTCATATTTGCAACAAAAAAAGGAAGCAACTGCTGTCTCTGTTAGGGCTTTTATATGCACCCATACATTTTTACAAAACAGTTAAAAGATACAGGAGTTTTCTTTTAACACTTTAGAGATTTTGCCCTGAGATTCATCAAAAGAATTTGACACATTAGATGAAATACTCTTGCAAAATATTTCTATTTTGTAGGATTAAGAAATTATAGGTAATTGCAAAGTATGTGTTGGGGGGTGATTGTTAGAGGTCAAAATGTTTGTGTGTATATTTAGTACATATTGATGCTGAGTTGTCTTCAGTGAGAAAACACTTACTGTAATATTGCATTAGTTTCTATTGAAATCAAGCAGTGCTATTAACCAGACTAAAATGATCCACACTATGCCTCTTTCGGGAGACTCAATTTTTGCCCATAACAGCATTGCACAATATGATGTGACTGAGAAGTAATCTTGTATCAATGAGATAGCATTATAATAGAAAGCCCTTTAGTGAGGGTTTAGAGTAAATATTGGACTGGTAGGGGAGTTGCTTTCTGGAACAGTTGTGCCTGGGAGAGATTACAAAAACGGAGAGAAAGGAAAGGGTTGAGCTTTCTCTTTTTCTTGAAATTGGCTCTCAGCACTGGATTCATAGCCAATATGAGTTGGGATCTGCTGTGAGAAAACATGCCTCCACAATAGCTATCTTCCCTCTTCCTATGTAAGTTAGCATGGAACAGCACTTCTGAGCTAAAAGAAGGAAAGATGAGGGGGGAAAATAGAGCAGAAACCTCAGGGAAAAGTACCTGCAAATAAATTTCCAACAAAACCTGTTTGTATTCTCTCACTTTTTGATTGCCCTCTCTTTAAGTGGGACTTAACCCAATACTTGTCCAGATGTTACTTTGTTCCACTTTTATGTATATGAAATTCACAGGCAGAGCTGCTGCACAGCATATTAATGTAACATGCTTTAAAACACCACATTTCAAAGCCACCTAAGCAAAGCAAAATGATGCTAAATTAAGGCTGGCAAATCACCTTTAACTCTCCTTTCATACCTGACTCTTGCATCGCAAGCAGTTCCCTGTCTCTGCTTTTCTACAAGAACAGAGGCTAAATTCTGCTCTTGGATGTTTACATGTTCTCATTTAACTTCATGGGGCAACATGCTTTGCTTGTTCAAAGGCTGAACATTGACCTGGGTGGTGCTTTATGCCATCTGGCTCTTGATGAAAATTATTGAGTTGCAAATATTGGGGGGAAAAAAATCTACATATGTAGTATATTTAGGAGTTAAATAGTTTCCACTGTGATATGTGATTATATTTTCTTGGGAGGTCATCAGGTATCACTATGGCTGAAGTAAGAGTGCTGCTGGATTACAGAACTTTGAAGATGGTCAGAGTCTTTTAATCCTTTCCCCCAAACCTCCACTATTGATATAACCTGCATCTGAATTGACTTGCTGTCATCTTGTAATTGTAGCTTTGTTTGCCTCAACATTGTAGCCAGCATTTTATGATGTTAAATTTGTAAGGAAATTCTACAATGGTTGATGAAAGAATTGTTGAACAAAATATTGTGCATAAAAGCCTACTGTATCATCTAAGTTGCATCTGGGGACAAATTTTTCAAAGCCACTAAAATCCTGTGGAAAATCGTATTGTTTTTAGGTGACTATGTTTTTAGGATGTTAGGTCCTGAACCTAATTCACAAGTTCGGGACCTGACCCTGCTAACCCTTATGTGCAGGAGTAAGGATTAGGCTCGGGAGCAAGGATTTAGATCCTTAAATAAGTTTTGCCAAAACTATCTTTCAAAGTACATATTGAACCTCTGTAGTCTGGCACCCTTGGGACCTGACCAGTGCCAAACGAGAGGATTTGCTGGACCACAGGAAATCAATATTCTGTAGGAACATTACCAACGCTACTTCTGCTTACTTGGTTCTTAGAAGACATTTAGGGGTACATTAGAGCTAAATAACAGCACAGAACACTGAGATCCAAGACTGGTGGCTGTAAACAAATTTTATGAGACCAGAGAAAACTTGGCCGCAGCCATGATACTTGGTTTTTTTGGCCAACTACAATTGTGCCTGGATTATAGATGTTGCATGACAAGAGACTGCTGGACTAAAGAGGTTCAACCTGTACTGGGTTCACTTCAAGTCATAACTGCCTGCCAAATGTTCCTTTGAATAATAAAGCCATTTATGACTATGAATTTGCCTCATATGTACCCAGTGCCCCTTTTATAAACTCTATCTGAAGAAAGGCCTGATTGGACCTTCTAATATCTGTTAAAAAAGAAAAAAAAATATGAGCAGCTTGTCTGCCTAGTTTTCGACACACACTCTGAAATGGCTGATATCCTGTCCTGAAAATCAGAGGTAGCAACACCACTCTAGCATGAATACAGTACCGCAATAATGAAATGAAAGCGACAACTTCATTTACATTTCAGAAATAGTTCTCTCGTATTTTCTCTTGTACCAGATTTTCATGTGTACCTGGTGTTTGGTTTATACCCACATTAAGCAATACTTCAGATATTGGAGAGGCAAATGCCTCTCAGAGAATGGGGAGGCATATAGCTAATGCTCGTTGCAGAGCGTTTGTTCTGTTTGCGGTAGTAAGTACTAGTACAGCAATAACTGAAGCAGCAACTACTGTCTGATGTTTCAACAAAGGTTAATTCTCCTTCCTTTTGGTTTTTGCTGCTGTTTTAAGTGATAGTTCCTGTCAAAGCTACTGTACTGCAAGACTTTTCTCACTTAGCTTAATGCTTTATTGAAATTGTACTTCTGTTTTAATAATCTGATTTTGAGGTGCAGAAATGCACTTTGAAGCTTCAAGTCTGATAAACAAATACCCAACATTTGTATATTTGCTTGTTGATCTAACAGAGAAGTCCATGTGAACGTATACTTAGTAAAGGAGTAAATGCATTCTGTGTGCTAATCATTTTGTTTTAACTGTAAAAACCCTTTTACAGGAGTGTTTGAGAGAAGTGCCAAATTACTAGCAAGGATGAAAAAAATTGTGACATTTTGCTCTTTCCACAGATTAGTTTAGAAAAATAAAATCATAATAAACAACATTAAGCTATTTAATTAAAACAAAATCTATCAGTGTTTGTTTGTGCATAGCATCTGAAAGTCAGATGCCCTTTTTTCAAATGAAGAAACTGACCAGAAATTAAGCTAGTGGAAAAATTGGTACATGTCTTTAATTCTTCTAAAATATAACATCTCATTCCAACATAATTAAGTTACAGCCAAGAATGCATCAAACATGTTATTTTCATAGCACCCAATCCTACTCCAAACGAAATCAATGGAAAGACTTTCATTGACTTCAGTTGCAGTTCAGCCATGTCTATTGAGCAAATGTGTAACTGAGTGCTTATTGGTAAGTTTTCTGAGCCTGTGTGCATTGGTCTCACTGAGAAATCTGTTGCTGTACATGAATTAAAAAAAAAAAAGTAAATGAGGAACTGCAAAGATAGTACAATAGCATTTTTGTCACATGAATAACACTTTTTACATTAAAAAATGAAAATTTGTCCATCCAGACATTTAGGCTGGGTTTATCCTCATGGTGTAGGGATGCAGCTGAGGATGTAACATACACTTATTGGGATTATCAATGATAAACACTCACTTACATTTACCAGGTGGTATTTCTTGCTGCTTTTTGCAGCCCTCAACAATTCCTGATCTTCTAGCTCAAGGAATAAAAATGAGACGGCTGTTATAAGAAGAGACTGCTGGCAACCCTAAGCACAGGTGGAATCCTTTGATAATTGCTCAGGCAAACTGTTAACTCCTGGTTGAGCCATTGAAAACTCTGCTTTGGAAGATTATAACTTGGAAATATGGTCAGTTTTTCACAGGGATGGCATCCCTGGCACCCCAAAGGCTATTTGCTTATTTTCAAGTCCCGTCTCCAAAGCATGCAAATACTCAAACTTCTTTTTTCTTTTTTTTTTTAAATAAAATAAAATAAAGGTATGAGGCTTTTTATTTTTATCAATGCTGAGAAGACACCTAAGACTAAATTGAGGGTGTAAGATTTCAGCCCAATGTCTAAATGCTGGCAAAGTTAGTGAAGCTAGGGTCATATTTTAGAAAGCATTTAGCATTGTTAAACACAGTCACTACTACCAGCCCTACCTATCATGTCAGGTGAACTTATGCTTCATAGAATATTTTACTCCTCTCAAACCATACACAACTCTCATTTTTGTCAACAGTTGCATGTACAGCAACAGTTTTACAGACTCATATGTATGGTAGTGCTTTGGCGCAACAGGACTCCACTGTATTGTAAAATACTATCACTGTAAAGGTGCATAATAAACATCATTCAGTTTCCATGCTGTGAAAACAATAATCCTGGGAGGAAGGGTGAGGTGATGGTGCTAAGAAAACAGTCCCTTACTTTTGAAGTCCAATGCTAGCAACAGAAGGGCTAAGCTGGACTTCTGTGGCTGTTGCTGCTTTGGGGCTTTGAGGGGTCACTGCAGTCTTTGGGCACTGACAGGGTGGCTGAGAGAATTTCTGGCACCCGGGGTAAGGTGCTTATATATGGGGGCGGGGGTGGTAGGGCTGAGGGCTAGCTAGTTTTTCGGCACTCCCTGGACCACACCACCCAGGGCTCCAGCAGGGATTTCAGAGGCCCAGGGCACAGTGAGAGCAGCCAGGAGTCCTGGACCCTTTTAAATTGCCCTCTGCTCCCCCATCAGTGCCACCAGAATGGAGAGTGGGAAGGAGGGGACAGCTGTCTCTGTAGGGCTCTCAATGCTGCCCTGCCAGTGCAGAGGCTGTGGAGAAGAGGAAATTGCCAGACTAGAGCTCAAGGGGTGAGGAAATTAGGGGTGTGTGGGGTGAAGAGGGAGAAGTGTGAGGAGGAGCAGGAGGCTGGAGCCATGGAGTGTGTGTGTGTGTGTGAGAAAGTGGGAGAAGAGAGAGTGGATGGGGTTTTATACTGGAAGGAGAGGCAGGGAGGTAATTGATGTAGAGAGAGCATGAGGCAGGCTTGCTCGGTGGGCATGGCTCTATAATTGCTAGACACACTTGCCTACAGACTCTGGCATTGAACCTCGGAATCCCGAGTTTCGGCATTTCTCTGCAATCAGCAAATAGTTGTAAAATCTGCTGGCAAAATGTGTGTCTTGACCCCTTCTCCTCAGTAGGATAACAATCTACTACTGGTGCTAGTGGATTCTGTAAGCTCACCCGGCAAAGCTCTGCACTGTAGAACTGGAAGTTCAGACTGTGCTGATGACCCAAGTTGGAGATCAGTAGGGTTCCCTGTGATAAAACTGCTGTGCTTTATTAATTTATTCCATATATTCTTTCAGATAGGAAATTTTGTAAAATATTGTTTAAAGTTGCAAAGTCAAGGAGTTAAAATTTAAGAAATGACAGTTAAGGTCACCTGTGCAGCCTTGCTTTGGTCCCCTTGTGAAACTTAAATGATTAGCTGCTGTGTTTTTTCCCCCCTCCCTAGGACCCACGTGATGCTGGGCAAATTGCTTAAACCAAAAAGTTCACAGTTGCCCACTGATTGCTTGTTCCTCTTTTACTGGGGGCCCAGCATCAGGCACCTGGGGCCAGACTTGCGGAACTGCTGAGTGCTTGCTACTGTAGGTGAAATGCTTGTACTCTGGGAAAACAGTGTGGCCCAAGGGGTGTCAGGTTGGTCACCCCAAATTAGCAGAGACTGAAAAGCGGAGGGAAAAAAAGGTCAGCTGTCCATCTATGAAGTGCACATAATGTAACCCACACACCTATGTGGTGTTAACTGTCCTGTATAACAGTACCTAAACCACAGAGGGAATAAGGGTCCTCTACAGCCTTAGTCAAGAGCCAGCTGACCTCTTAGTTCAAGCTGTAGAGGCACCTGCGCTAAGCTCCAGAGGTCACAGGTTTGAGTCTGCCTGTGGGCAGTTACAATAAAACCACATAATCTCACGGAAGTGTCATGTGAGGCTCTCACTGAGAGCATCATAAACAAATCCGGGGGGGTGGGGCAGTTTCAGTTTCAGTCCTGGGTCCCAACAAATCTAATATTGGCCCTGGCCATGCCGTTAAAATAGTGTCACCTAAAATACCTAACTTTACAAACTATACTAGATTTAAGCAAAATGTGTTACCATTTGCTCCCTACAAGATTACTGACCAAGTTCTTTGGGTCAGACTCCTACCCAGAGTACAATGGCTATTTCCTATGTCTTCTCAGTTGCAGAGAATGCAGCGGGGAGGGAGATATGGGGCAGACCTTTGGGCTGTTTGCCCCTTCTTTTTATAGTTCAATCTCTCTCTTGAAAACCATTTCCTACTAAGAAGCAGCAGTATCTCTGTGGAAGAATATTCCTTACTGTTTTCTTTTCCACCTGCTTGAATTTCCTTTGACTTTTCTCCCTGCATGATGACTCTGTTTACTGCTTGAATGCAAATTAAGGTAAGCACACCTTTCTTTGTTTGGAACAGGACTCTTGGCTGATTTCTGCTTGGGCAAGGCTATAGGATTTTGATCATGTGCTCATAACATAATATGGGGATATCTCATCACTTCACAAATAATACTGCAGCATGCTTTTTATCAGGACAGTGTTGAGGGCAAATCATGAGGTTTTCAAATGGCCCCTTGCAAGGCATACTTGTATTAATACAGTTATGTGTAGGTTGTGTATGTAGGGGTATGTTCCATTCCTTGAATATGACTGGAATTCTATGCGGGGGGTGGGGTTAGGAAGTCATGAAGTTAAAGGCTGTACCATGATGTATGCATAAAAAGGGACTGCATTAATTTTGCACAGGCAACCTTGATCCTGGAACTACCTAATTTTTGAGAGCTATATTTTGCAACTCTAATGTTTTAATTTTTTTAAAGAATGAAATTCCATGCAGGATGTGCTACAGTATGTTGCCATGCTGTTTTATCCTACCTTTAGGACTTCACCTGTAACAAATCTTTTTGTATAGTCTTTGCTAAAAGAAAAAATGAAAAAAATGCTTTGAGCATTTAAATCCAGAAACTCCATCCAAATGATGAATGCCTTTAGTTTATTCTGAGTAGAGTGTATATGCCATTGGGGGGTGGATACTGTAAGTGTGTGAAATAAACCCAAGGCTATGATTCCCTTCTAAGCCTCCACTCCCTTTTATAACTGAGTAAAGAAGATGCTGTGTACTTCAAGAATGCAGTGCTGTTCACTAGAGATGGAAAAGGGCTGTGGAAGTGTGCATGTGTGGGATAGGGAGAGGGGAGAGTAGGTTACAGGGGGTGGAAGGATTGTGTAGAGGAGAGAGTGAAAGAGGTTATAATACTTTCCAGGCTTTTCCTGCTACAGTGTAAATATTTGCTTTACAATGGGGCGAACACCAGAAGTAGTTTTCTTCAGGTACTATAAATCCAGTTGGGTCTGCATTTTGAGAGAGAGCCCCCTTAAAGTTTAACTGCTCACTGTCTGAGAGAAATAGTGACTTGCATCCGCGATATGTGGAAAGCTTCTGGTGTGGAGGGGACTGCCTATGTCAATGGAAGAGATTTTATTGTATGAGTGGAGACGTGACTGTGGAGGCTCTCCTACCCTGAGTGCCCTGCCCTTCTTCCATATGGAAAAGGAAAGATGTTATCTGGGCTTTCCCCTGCTGATCCTGTTGCTGTTAGGAGTGGACTCCCAAACCCCCAAGATAAAAATAGTACGAATTCAAGAGAGTTTTAGGGAAGAAGGCTGGGTTCCTGATCAGGAAGCTTGTGCTTTTTTACTTGCAGTATTACAGGCTTTCTGGGTGTCCTTAGGCAAGTCACTTAATCTTTCTGTGGCTAAGTTTCCCAGCTGTAAAGAGCAGATAACACTTATGGGTTTTGCAGTTGTCTTGTGAGGTTGTTTTTTTTCTTTCTTTTTTTTTTAATGCATCAGGTATAAACATGTACAGAACCTATATGGAACAGGATAAATGTTACAATTGGACACCTAACCAGTACCACTCCCTAGACTGTAAAAGGAGCACACCAGGTCAGCTTCCAGTGCCGTCTAATTCCACACAATATCACCCAACCTAGTGCTTGTAAAGCACAATGATGCACTCAGATGGAAGATGTGATTGACTTGAAGAGGAAAGTAGTGGTGATGGTCTGCAAAATACTGTAGGAATATTTTCATTAGAAGGGAAGAAAGTTGTCTTGGGGTGGGGGGAACCAAAGCAAAAAAACTTTCTCTCCTGCACTTCAACTAATGAGAGGAGGACACAAATATATAATTCACTGCCTTTTCTGCTGAAGGCTTAATCTCATCAGCAGTCCAAATCTTGGGTTCAGATGATTTCATATTTGCTTTCTTAGGCTTTGCAGTGGGTCCTCTTGTTTCTATATCACACAAGTATAACAGGAATTAAAAATGCATTAGATCTACAGTATCAAAGAGGACAGAAAACCAATATAACCAGTCAGTTGAAGATTGATGCCTGTAAGCAAATACTCTTTGTGTGATGTAGAGTTGTGGCAGTTTTATGACACTCATGGTGCTCGTAGTAGGGCTATGGCCAGGGGAAGGGGCTGTGGCTGGAGTATCGTGTGCTTTGGCGATCTCCAAGTGCATGGTAAGCCGGATCAAATTAGAGCAGCCTTGAGGGTGCTCTTAGGTTATACTGGAGGACAAACCAGCCCTTAGCCAGAGCCAGCTTGAGGAGTGATGTCTTGTACCTCCTTCCCGCTTTCCCCCACCACCAGTCTGTGCATTTTCTGCATATTTGCTGTGCCAAAGGGTCGTTAGTGGTGGCTAAAAATTGAAACTTCTCGAGCGACACCAGGTTGCTTTCTCCTCCACATGAGAAATCACATACTTTCCAATGGTGAGGCCCTCCATAGTGGACCTTTGCCACTTCACTATACCAAGTATGTCAGTCTCTCAGCTGATGTACTTTGGATTGATTAATGCTTCAGAGCTGTGATTCTTATGCATGCAACTATTTGGTTCTATGGTAAAGCCGTAGATGGGCTTATGCTGAGACTCCTGATCTTCTGTGTCATCAGCTAGACTATACTTTCACACATTCTGCATCTGTGCATATGGAATGAGATTTCCCACCCTGCCCCTGATCCCCAGCTCCAGCGTTCACTTGCATTTGTCTCAAATTCCATAGTCTGGAATGTTAGCAGTGGAAGGGCTACACACAGCTTTGTCCACAAATTCTAGTCCATCTCGTCCACTTGCTTAGTTTCTTACAAGTGCCCTTCTTTGGCCTTCATGATAACATAACAAGAGTCACATTCCAGTTGGACAGATTTTTATTTTCACTATCTTGCAGTTCTTGAAGTCACAAGTTTTTATCCTTGATTGGTTGTAGCAGCTGAATGTTCAGGTCCAAGGCTATCTGAATTGGGAACTTTTTCGTATAGGGTGTCCAAGAGATGGTTGTGGTACTGAGCTCAGTGTCCCTAGTTAGAATTGTTGTACCTTACTGGTTAATCCAAAATCTTGTCTTTTGGTGAGACCTTGCTTTCTGTGGGAAGAGATTGCCTGATAACTTCTAGGTAGGAAAAAACATGGTTAAAATGGCCGTTTCCACTAAAATCCTAAATCTTTCTCAGACACTGTCAGATCTCCAACCAGACAGATATGGCAAACTTTTTTTTGAGGAAATTGATGTTTTTATAGACTTTTCTGGAGTGCTGTATCAGCATTGCATATTGTGTGTGTGAGAGGCTGTGAATCATGTTATATCCAGATTCCATGCGGGGATACTGAGGCACAGTAAAAGCAGTGATTTGCCTAAAGAAGTCCTATTGCAGAATCTGGAAAAGAACATGGACCCTCCTGGGTCTTATTCCAGGGCCCTAAGTAGGATGCTCCTTTATTTTGGATTGATAGCAGTCAAGCTGTTTACTAGGCTATACACGTCCTGAACACAAGCAGACGTATAAACATAGCATTTGTCTAGGGATTTATGGACATGCAGTATTTGTGTAGGCACTGGGTATGCAAGTGGTATTATCACAACAGTTCATTCCCATTGGTGAAGCCAACAGCACTGGCCAGGTACGTGACTGATTGTGCACTTGCACAGATGGTTACCCATGGGCACAGTAACTTCATAGACAAACTGGGCATTGCATAGGTATGGCTTGTTGTGTTTTTGTTGTTTTGAAGAGTACGTTGACTTGATTCTCAGACAAGCAAGCTTGTGATGCTGTCATAAGATAGCTGGCTTGTTGTGTGGTTAACTTGCTTCCAAGACCCATGCATTGGAAGGTAATAGGCTTATTTCCAAGAGAGCTGTTTCTTGGTGGGATTTCTAATGATATGTGGTGGTTCTGCTAGATGATTCACCAATCTTCCAGGATTTAGTCATGGCCAAACATTTAATGGGCAGCCTTTAAATCTAGGGTTTTTCTTTTGATGCTGTTTAGTGTTAAAAGTAAGACTGGGAAATTGTGATGGGACACAGAGTGCAAACGGACCACAAATGATGATGTGATGGCTATTGATGTTACTTTTAAGTCTTTTTAATTGACAATGGAGTTTCAAACATAAAGCGTTGGGTTAGCACATGGATTAGGCTGTGCAGTTGCGTTCACCTGCCTCTACCTAGTTTGACAGTGTGTATTCACACAGGCTGCGTTGCTTCAGTCCACGTCTGTTGCCGCTTTGTAGTCATGTTTCAGCGGGGGAAAGAGCCTCCGCACGTTCTTTGCCTCCAACCCCCTGTGAGTGTCAGATTGAAATCCTGTTCTCTAGTGATGGTGTCTCTCCCCTACAACTACATTGCACAGGAGATACTGCTAGCTGGAGTTTAAAAACTGTTGGATTTTGAATTGCTGTATTGTTCATCCGATTAAATGGTATTTAATTAGCTTTGTGTTTTTTGTCCTTTTGTTTCAGTGAAAAGATAACGGGGGAGGGAGATAAAACCAGTCTAAATGAAGCTTCATTATTTAAAACACACATAAAAACTCCATAAGATGCCTTTTTATTCTGCAGCCCTTTATCTTCCTTCAGAAGCTTTCCGAGAATGAGTAGTGCATGTTGAGGTTTATCTTTGCTTTTATGTGGAGTAGCCACATGCTTAACATTGAGCACATTTGAGTTGCATTTCATCGGGCTTTCACAACCCTTTTATAAAGGGACTGATCTGTTAACATCACCCTCTTTAGATCTAGCAGGCAGGGTGTTCTTCCATACAAAGGAGCGCTCACAGTCTTTCTTGCCAGACCAGTAAGTGAATGATTTCAAGCCTGGTGGGCAATACTTGTGTCCATGCGTAACACAGACAGACCACAGTAGTAGGCAGCTGCATGTAATTTTGAACTCCGCTCATTGAACTGTAATAAAACAATATAAGCACTGCTTGGGGGAAAGATTGGATGCAGTTATCCTTACACAAGGCTCGGGCATATGAAAGCAGTGCTGGCTGACAAGAGGATTTTGAGATTTGATTTTGATTGAATTGCAGAAACGAACAGGCCAGGAATGTCAGTGGAAGGCTAAATGCCTGTAGTGCCATAAAGTTTTATTCAGGTGCGGCTTTCCAATATAAAATAGATGGATTATTGGAAAAGGTGTCAGGAGACGTGAAATAGAAGTGCCCAAAACATAAAATGTCAGTATAAGGGTAAAATTACTTCTTGCTTAGTAAATAATTAGCTCACAAACCTGTTTTGAGTCATTGTTGGTTTATTGTTCGTCTTTTTTTTTTTTTTTTTAAGCTATTTCACTGCATGGTATGAATATACAGTCCTTTTGGGTTTTCCCTTCAGAGCCGCTTTTTAGGAGAGCACATGCTGCTCTGAGAATGAGATTTTTTTTAAAAGCGAATACAGTATTAATTAAAATTAATTAGCGAGGAAGGGCCTTTTTTGCCCCCGATCCCTTCGGTCTTGACTGTTTAAAAAAATAGTCCACCGGATATGATCATCCAGCAAACACTGAAAACTATTATGCTCAAAAACAAGAGCGGGATGTGTATTCACATACCACAACACACTGACTTATTTCATAGCTCAGTAATGCATACATAATTAGAGTCAAATTTGCATAGGACAGCTGATATCCAAATTTGTATGACATTAGAGACAGCTTCGCTCAGTTGCAATGAGCTATGAACAGTAAGTAAAGTTGCACAGAAGATTGTATGTGGGTGAACAGGAGTGTGTCGTATTTTGTCTCTATTCTTTATCCATTTACAAAGTTCTGCCTCACTAGACATTTATTTAAGCATGTTCTAAATCATATATATAGTGACTGTGGGGGAAAAAATAGCCATAGCTTTATTCTGCATGCACTTGTTTAGAATTACAAAATAAACAAAGCTTTGGTGAAATGGGCCATTTTGTACCAAGCTATTTTTTTTAATTTTAAACTCTCTGTGTGTGTGTTACCTTATTACATGGGCAGTCCCACTTATTTTCTTCTTGCAAATTAGTACTCAGCATCTGCAATGTTGGCAGAATAAGGCCCCAAACGACCACAAATTATAACCAGGAATTTGAACCTAAATGTATAATATGGTATGAATCTGTGTTTCTTTTTTGCTAATTCCATGAACTGGCCCATTCTACTTGAGATACTATGAGTATATTTCGATCCTATGCTTTGTTGTTTTTTTTTTTTTCTTTTTTAAGTTGAAAGGAAATACCAAAAAGATATTACTCAAAGTGCTGGATGTTGTGAAAATGTTCTGTTGAAAGTCTGGGATAGTAACCATGCAAAGAAATATGCACCGTGTTCTGTATGGGTGGAAACCCTCGAAGGATTTATAAAATATGCATTTCCCACATGTCCCACGGATCATTCTTTTTGTTTTACTTTATTATTAGCTCTTTCAAAAATAAATGTGATGAATATTTATTTAATCAAATAGCCGCTCATTTACTATGGATTTCTTTGAGGGCAAAGGTCGTGGGGGTGGTTGGGGAAGATTCAGATATAGTCCTTGAATTATGTGTGTTTATAGATTCCATGATTATTCTTTTCTCCGCATCACTTTTTTTCTGAGGTTCATTACAGACTGGAATATGAGAAATTGGTTTCTGTATGCGTTGTGATAATGACCCTTAAGTGTGCGTCTGTGTCCAGAAATTGTCAGGATATGCCGGGAGAGGAAAGTTCAAAAATCTTAGAAAGAGCCTTTTCAGAGTTTTGGTCAAGCTTTGTAATGTGTTGATCTCTACAGCTGCACTGTTCTTCTCATCCCTACCCCAAGCCTTGCACTGGCTGTGTATCTCTCCTGTGTTCAAGCAGAGGGCATGTGCCGTCATCCTTGGTTTGTCCAGATGTCAGTGCATTGGTTGACGTATTTAATGTATGAAGAGTCATTTAAAATTGTTTTCAATTCTCAGTCTGTGAGTGATAGCACTACATTTTTTTCCAGTTTATTAAGGGAAACTTAACTAGTTATGCAGCTACTGATGTCTTGGCAAACGGCTGATTTTTTTCCTCCCCTAAAAGAACCTTTGTGCCAACTCCATAAAAAGCAAGGTTGACTCTGAACAAATTGTATGCCTCTCTGTTACAAGGAAAACTGAATCATATGGCAATGCTGGTTAGTTTTTCACTGAAAGGCAATCTATTCAGTGTCAAATGCAGCCTGCTGATGCTTTCCCAACTTGGAGCTCCAGGGAGACAGGATTCTCATGGCCTACAGTGCTTATAATGCATGCAGAGCTCAGATGCCTCAAATAGCCAGGCCCTTCAGATGCAGGATAATAATATAACGCAATTTAACCTTGCATGGATCTTTCTGGCTAGCCTGAGCTTTTTAGCTCCTTCCTGAAGATTAGGGGAGTTTGTATTTTATTCCTCTGGGTATGGCACATACATCCTGGGTAATAAGACGATGATTTGGCTACAGAATAAGCATGGGTTTACCTTGCTGGATGATCTACTTGATGCACATTTTCTGCTTAAAGATTAATGCCGTTGTCCAAAAATCATGAAGCAGCTTCTCAGCTGTTCGGCCTGGTCTGTGCTAAGTCAGGTCAGTGGCCACTGAAGAAAGCTCATCTAAGTTCCTTCCAAGCCATGCGGTTGCACTGCATCTCATTAAGCCCGGGGCTACAGTGGGGGAAGATGCATTTCCCTGAGTCTCGAACTGGTGCTGCTGGTGGAGAGGCACCTCTCCCGACTGGCCCCAGCATAAAGCTGTCATGGCCCAGACAGAGGCAACCTCTCCCTGCTGGGTCTGGCGTAGAAGCAGCCAGTGCAGTAGGTCCGGCTGCTAGGCCTGGCAGACAAGAGGGCTCCACGTGCCGTCTTCACTCTGCAGAGCCTCATACTGCCCCACCAGAGGAGCTGGGCCTGCTGGCTGCTTCTGGGGTGCAGTGTGGTGCCCCAGGACAGACAGGTACCAGGCAGCCTGTCTTCGTGCATCTGAGCAGGAGCCACCCACGTAATCCCAAATCCCAACCCCTTGCCTCCCTGAGTCAGAGCTACTTTCTGTACCCAAAGCCCACAGCCTCAATCCAGAGTCTGTATCCCCTCCTGCAGCCCAGCGCCCGGGCCTGAGCACCTCCCCACACTGGAATCCCCTCTTGCAGCTCAAACCCTTCATCCCTGGGCCCACTCCAGAGCCCTCAACTCCTCCTGCACCCCAAACCCCTCCCTCAACTGCAGCCCCCTTCTGTCTTCCAAGTCCCTCGGCCCCAACCACTCCTCATAACCCACACCCCAATCATCTGTCTCCGTTGGAGCAGTCTCCCACAGTTGCCATCCCTTGGCCCCACTCCTGCCACACGACATTTACATGCATCAATATGAAGGGGATGTCACACATTTGCCTCCACATTGGTGCACCTAACAAAATTCATTCTGCACAGGAGTGGGGAAAATGAGAGGGAACGCTGGTGGCTGTTCACTTCTCAATTGATTCCCACCATGTTTGAGAGTATGGACCAGAATTGCCTGGGTCTGAAGGGTACCCTTTCCCCTTTGTGCTGTCTGATGATCCCTGTACATCTACAACTCATTCAACATTACACTTTGCAACAGATCACTCGCTCTGTGTTGTGACTCCTGTTCAGTCGCAACTCCATCAGTGGTTGGGTACCCACTATGTGCTCCACCCTGGCTCTTCTCCTTGTTTTTTCACCTTCTTGTATTTCCAATCATGTTTCAGCCTGAAGTTTCCCCTGATTGCATTGCTTTTAGGGTAACCTTCTAGAGCCTGGCAAGGGACTCTTTTTAGCACCTAATCGCAGCCTGCATTGGCTTTGAGAAGATTTGAGGATTTTTATATTTATTTTTTAAACAAATTGTCACTTCACCCTGGGAGATGATCGGAGGTGTTCTTGGCTGGCAAATACAAAGGCTTTTATCCTAAAGCCTGATTTCATCACCTGTTTCACATAGGCCAACAGAAATGTGCTTTACACAGGAGACTCTGTGCCTCTGCATTTAGCAAAAGACCTGAGACACTATCCACATCTGACGGTGGTGGGGACCATCAGTCCCCTTCTTTAGTCAGCTCACCTCATGGAGGACAGACTTCTTCTGAAATCACCTCAGCTCGAGTCCCTTGCTAGCCCCCTCTAGCTCACGAAGGGAGAAGGCTGGGAAAAGGGCACACCAGGCTGTAGGAAAAACAAATGAAGAACAGCGTAGATCTGTGTGTGGTTTGACCAGAACTGTTGCTCCCACCTGCAAGGGCCATTTAATGGGTCTGCTCATGATTGACCTGGGGAGGCACAATTAAGTTGCAGCTGGATGGATCACCTTTTCCAGGACAGGCTTTGAGTGTTCAAGAACCGCGTGGTATGGTCCTGTGCTTTAGGTTCAAGATGTCAAGTAGAGCAGGTTGGCCATAAATTTTCAAAAGCTTCCATAACCATGAGTCAATGGACCATTCAGATGGTCTCCTAAACACACCCATATTTCAGGGAAGATATCTAGTATGGTAGAAAAAGATGCATGCTCTGGGAATATATTGTTTTGATCATGATTTCTGAAAAGCATTAGTTTGACTCAGTCCTAGCACTTCCCCCTCCATCTGGGAAATACTTGCCAACTCCATTGCCCTCCAAAAACTCATGTTGACAATAAGGAAGGAAAAGATCTTCAGCATTATTGAATAATCACAACTCACTTCTGGAGTTGTCAAGTGAGGGTGAGGGGAGTGGGGGGATGGAAGTGCTGTACATTAGCATTCCGTATATTTACTAGTGAATAGCTATACGTGGAATTGTAGTAGAATGCTTGAACAGCGGATCTACTAAATGAGCCATCGCAGATTGGCAAGCATTAACTTCTGACATAAAAAGGTAATTTTTCTTATTTCTGGTAGTAACTTGTATTGTATTGATCTTATACGTTAAAAGCGTATTTAGACCGTGTGCCTTATTAAATTGTACAATTATGAATGAATTATGCTAATGTACATGCACTGGCATTAACATAGTCAAATTTGCCTCACAGGTTGCGAATGCTTAATCCGTGAGGATTTATTCTTAATCTGAAGATAACTATCTGAGACAATGTAGAACTATAGGGCCTGATCCTCAGGTCCTATTAGCTGGCATAGTTCTGTTGTAGTCACTGAATGCTGGCAGAGGATCTAGCGTTGTTATCTAAGATTTGCGTCTAAGTTCATAGACAAATATTAAAAGAGTTTTCTTTTGATTCTTAATTCTACCTGGAACTTTATGATGTCAATATGCATGGTCTGCTGGATTGGCAAAGACATAATAAAGAACATAGATATCATTTACCTTTTATGGATAGATACATAAACACAGAACACATATAGGCCTGATCTTGCTCCAAATTAGAGTTAAAGGCAAAAACTTTAATTGGCTTCAGTGCTGCAGGATTGATCCCCATCTGTCCTTAAACGATAAGCACTGAAAAATAGAAATAGAAATTCTTAAGGGTTTGAAATATTAATATAACCATAAAACTGTTGATAGCTGATATTTCATGTTGCTTTAAGAAGTTTTACACGGTTTTGGTCATGAACTGCAGTAACGTTTTGTTGCCTTTATTGATGGTTTCAAATATTAGTGATACTGTTCTGTGGCACAGAAAATGTACAAGACTATCATACAACTGAAAAATAGACATATTTAAAATAAGTTAAAAAAAATCCCCCAAAAAACCAAAAGTCAGTTTTGTGTTTCTGGTGGGTGGTTACATGGCCAATGGCTTGAGAAGTGTTTTGTTTATTCTGGGGGGCCTTAACTTGAAATATTTAATATCTGGTTTTCAGAGCTGCTGAGTGTTCTGTGCCTCGCAGACACTTCATCGGGCGTTCTGGGTGCTTGCTTTCATTTGAATATCAGGCTCTATTAGTGTCGGGTTCAGCTCTCAAAACCCCATGGGTACGTCTCACAACTTGATCCAAAAGATTTTGATCCACAATTACAAACCTCTGTGAATGGGGAATAGATGTCTGTATGTTCAGAAGTATTTGCAGAATCTAGTCTAACTAGGTAGTCCATTATCGGAGAGGTAGCAGTGTTAGTCTGTAGCTTCGAGAACAACAAGAAGTCTTGTGGCACCTGATAGACTAACAGATATTTTGGAGCATAAGCTTTTGTGGGCAAAGACCCTGATGAAGCGGGTCTTTGCCCACGAAAGCTTATGCTCCAAAATATCTGTTAGTCTATCAGGTGCCACAAGACTTCTTGTTGTTCTAGGCAGTCCATTGCTAGTCACTGGTACATTGTTACTGGGTGTTCTGTCGCTGCCAGCTTTTTCCCCTTTTGTTTAAATTTGATGTAGTGTTTAAAGTAGAACTGGGCAGTGTCATAGAGTTTAACTTTCCAGCTCAGGCTAAATATAAAACATTTCTGCCTCATCAGCGCAGTAACTTAATTGTAGTTGCTTTGCAAAGGGGCAGGCCACTAGTTACCGCACGTTTTGTGGGTGTGGGTGTTAAGATGTTCTAGAGTTCATTCTTTGCCCTCTAAGTTACACAGAATGCAGCTTAGTCCCGCATTTTGAAATGTTTGTTTTAAATAATTGTGTGTAGCACTTTAAAGACTAACAAAATAATTTATTAAAACAAAAAGCAGTCAAGTAGCACTTTAAAGACTAGCAAAATAGTTTATTAGGTGAGCTTTCGTGGGACAGACCCACTTCTTCAGACCATCTGAAGAAGTGGGTCTATCCCACGAAAGCTCACCTAATAAACTATTTTGCTAGTCTTTAAAGTGCTACTTGACTGCTTTTTGTTTTGATAGTGTATAGACTAGCACGGCTAGTATTCAAAATAATTTATTATGTGATGATCTTTTATGGGACAGACCCACTTCTTCAGATCTGGAGATATAAGGTTTCCAGGTATTTCCCAATCTGAGGGTCTGCCCCTCGAAAGCTCATCACCTCATAAATTATTTTGTTCGTCTTTAAAGTGCTACGTGGCTGCTGGTTTGTTTTGTTAGAATACAGATGAACGTGGCAGCCCTCTCTTTTACTATTAAATAATCGTGTTATCAACAAATGTTGCTTGAAAGAAACTGAAAGAAGCCACATTGCACCAGATAAAAGCATTGTGAAAGGCTGCACAGTAATCCTATTGGTTATAACGTCTTTTATTATTCAGAATTCTACCTCCAATAATTCTCTTTGGAACCTCGTCCTCAAAAAGCACGCACACTCCACAACTGGAATTGGGACCACAACAACTGCAGTGAACGTCACAATATGTTCACTTCTCTAGAGCAGGGGTGATCAAACCTTTTATGGCAGGCCCCACTTTTTGTCCCTCCAATGAGCTGGGCTCCTCCCCTCCCCCCCAACCTGTCTAATGCAGTCCAAACTGATGGATGTTGTGGTGATGTTCATATGAAAAAATAAACCATTTCAGCATGTGTAAGAAAATAAGTATGTGGAATGTAGAAACTTTTTGTCAGTACGTAAATGTGAATGCACATACATAAGTCGGATTTCAACATGTTCAGTGATACGGATGAACCTGAGACTCAGCAGCCAATAGTACTGTGTCCCCACCCCACCCCATGAAATTTCAAGGGTCCAAGGGAGCCGGACCTCACTTTGTGCATCTCTGCTCTAGAGCAATTTTTTGGGAGGGCAGACCTGCTGATGTCTCTAGAGCAATGTGAAAATCCTACAGTGTGTGCCGTGTATCCCAACCTGCTAATTCATTTGCACAAACAAAAGAAAAAAAATCCTCCTACTGCGGAGGGAAGCCCTGTCTGGAATAAGATTGATGAAAAAGGCAGACTTCCCCTTTGTAATTTATGAGCACTTTAACAATGCCACTTTCTCAAAGCCATGCCTCATACACAAACAATGGGCCACATGGAAACGTTCACTCCCCAGACTATTACCAAGCATCTAATTTTGTCTTTAAGTTCTTAGGAGTGAATTGTAAGAACATGATTTCATAGGAACCTGTGAGATGTTACAGCTTTTAATGATACTTTGTGCATGTAATGATTCATTTTTACTTTTTTATTAATTAAATTGCTCCTTTTGTGCATGCATGTCGCTGTGGGACCAGGATCCCATGAATCACAGCATGCCCTACCCGACTTCAGTCTTGGGGTGTTTCTGCCAAGGCAGTTTCTCACCTCCTCCAGCAGTCACTCTAAGATCATGCCCTATCTGACTAAGCTCGTGAAGTTTTTCGCCCACTCCTTTGTTCTCAAAGAACTCCTCCTCCAAGGACTGCTACTCTTTTTTTCTTCCTGTGTAAATGCCAGCCCTGCCTCGGTTTTCCCCGTCTTGCAGCCAGGCATCTTAAAACACCTGTAATGCTGGTTTACGTGGCCCACTAGAGGGTGTTGGAGAGAGGCAGCACTCTTCCTTGGCAGTTAAAAGTACTTTGGGGTTGTAGGAGTGACAGTCCCACCCCTCATCAGCTTGATGTGTAAATACAGTAAGCTCCGAACCATACTTCTCCTGCAGCAACACATGGTTGCTATCCATCCACATCTTTGATCTTTCCAATCATATATGTATATTCATAACTTTCCTAGAAAATTGAGGTCAAGCTTATTTCATTCTTTAAGTTCTCCCTTCCTGCCTCCCCACCCCCTGAATTTTTTTTTTTTTTTAAAACAGCAAAAACTTGAATGATGTAAAATGCAGGTGACCAAACATTTTAGCAAACCGCAGCTGCCATTCTGTCTGCAGCAGCAGGGTTTGAATCTGCCTGCTTATCTAATAAAGGGAAGAGGCTGTGCTTGTTGTAGCACAGTTTGTGGGCTGGCCCATCGTAACACAATTATGAAGGTTAACAGGAAAAAACTGGGTCCAGGAGTGATTCTAGGCAGCTGGCAATCCCAGCGAATTGGAAGCACACCACCAGTGAAAACTGCAGTGAAAAGCAAATTAAACCTCATATCTGCCATCTCACTCGCTTTTCTCTGCTTTCCTGTTTGGACTTGAAAGGTGATTGGAGCCAAGGCAGTGACAGTTGACGGAAGTGCTGCAAGGAGAGAGTATTTATTTACAGTGAATCGTGGTGATGCTTGTTCAGGATGCGGTTTCACGCAGGATGTTCTGTCCCCACCCCCCGGTTTGATCATTTCTCCACTCTTCTCTCCTTTCCCCCCTCCTCCCCACCCCCCCCCAAAAAAAAAGCCTTGATTGTTTAAGGGCTCAGCTTATGCTTGGAGACACATTGTGCAACATGCCTGTGCTTGGAATGCTCTGTTAATGTGCCATCATCCTAGGAAGTTCCTGTATTGGGTATGGAGGCAACTATCAGGACTATCTCACATCCAGATGTGTTCAAACACAATTATAATTGTTATGCATTTAAAATAGGGAAGTAGGCTGATTACATAGACTGCAAGCTATGGTTAATGTGGGCCACTTAATTCCTTGCCAGAAATACTGCCAGTTCATGTTGTAATGTTCCCCTGTCCCCTACTCCCCCAACAAGTTTTAATACCATACAAATGTATTAGAATTAGTTTGTACAAAAGTTGGAGAATTTTTTTTTATTTCACTTTAGCTTTTGAGCATGAAATTTTGCTAGCTCCTGCTGGCCTGATAAGGTCTTTTCATTTCACTGCCAATTAGATTGGAAAATACTTCAGAAGAACGCCATCTCTGGTGGATGAATTTCACTCAGTCACAGACAGAGAGGACTGTAATGCTGTGTTTGTCAAAAGAGCAGCTACTGGGTAAGACCTTTTCAGTGTGCTAATTAAACCATTGGCAGCATATGATCACTCTTCTGTACCTTGCAAGGAGTTTTGTGAGTATCAGTTTAACTAATGTTTGCACAGTATTTTCAAAACGGAGGTACTGGATAAGCTATTATTTCTGAATGCTCTTGGGGTGCTGCCAAAAAGAAAACAATCAAACCTCTCCTTCAGGTGGTGTTTTCGTACAGCAAATAATTAACAGTAGTATGGCATACTGAGAGATCCTGTATCAGGCAAAATGAAGAACTGTGAAAAGATAGTAGACTGCCGTAATTGGAAAACCAAACTCCGTCTTCATAGAACTGGTACAGGGGAGCCGTTGCAGTGCAGACTTCTCTGCTAAACTGCTGCTCAGGGCTGGTGGGTGAAGCAGGTGTTCAGGGAGAAAAGCTCCCCAGCCTGTGGTCCCAAGCATACTTAACCCTGCCATGCCCAGCACCCTCCCCACTGCCTCCCTCTTTTCTCTTGCTCACCCACCAAATTTCTAGATCTAAATGTAGAAACTGGCATTTGGGGTGAGGGAAGGAACTCTCTTCTTTCTAATGGAGCCTGTTTCCCACTGCCTGCCAGATTGTGGAGACTGGACATGCAGAAGGTGCTTAATTAAAAGCACTAAATTTGGGAATAAAAAATATCAGCCAGGTTTTTTTAATATACCCTGAAGTTTGTCACAGATTTATTTGCAAAAACTTCACAGTAAGAACAAGTCAGTTGTCCTGCTGAATACAACATTAAATAGTATGGAATATATGATGCAGTCTATCTCTGTGTTTCTCAGTATTTCTAAGATGATTTTATGTTTTAGATTACACTTAGGCCTTCATAAAGTAAACGTTCCAGATTACTATATATTTAAACTCTCTGAAACTAACACATTATTTTAAATTAATCAGTCAGAGCGGTTGAGTGTGCTTATAACAAACTCCATAGCTTTTTAGAAAAAGAGAACACTATTTTGTGTGATTTTTTTTCCTAGCAAGACATGTTTATGAAATGTCACTATATGTTCATGTTAAAATATGTTTCCAATGATTTTAGGCATATCAAAGGATATTCATCTTAGTAAGATACTGATTTTGAGGGAGGGGTCTCTTAAAACTAGTTCATCATATAGTCATAAGGAAAAAGGAAATTCATTTGTCCAGCCAGCTGGAAGAAAAGGATTGTTGTCCCTTTAAGAGCTCCCTTCAACAAGGTTGCAGAAGTAGAGGGGGGGTTGGATAGAAAAGACAGGAAGATTTTGGAAGCAAGCTTTTGTACTATAGGAATTAAAATGTGTATTTTAGATGAGTGGTCTTTTGAAGAACTTGCATGAGAGAAAATATGTCTGAAGGTCAAAGCATTTAAGCTCAGTGCACAGATTTGTGCCTCTAAAAATCTAAGCAAGGATTTTTAAGGAGGTAATTTTTATAATCTTTAGCTACAAAGTGGTGAAATGTTTAAAGCAAATTTTAAAGTAAGGTCCTGTAGACATAGTAATGCACAGTTGTTTTTGTCAGTAAGTAGGGTTGGCAAATGTCTGTTAAATGGTTTCATTACCACTTAATGGCTCTTTCACAGGTTCAGTATTCTGCTGATATGTCTGGCAAGCTTTTTTCTCTCTGTGTGCCTCTCTCTCTCTCTCTCAGGCTTCTCACTTTTAAGTTAACACATCCACTTCAGGGGAAGAGTCACCAGCCTGCTGTGGGAGCTGTCAGAACAGGGATAGTTAGAAGGGCGAGAGGTTGAGCCTTCGTCTTCCCTTGTTTCATATATCTACTACCCCGCTGCTGCATGTTGTGGAACAAACTATTCTGAAGGGACATCCTTCTGGTTGAGCGCTCACTTCAGTCTCGGTGCCTAGTGTAATTGATTGATCCTTGGCCTTTACTAAAACTGCTAACAAAATGTGCACACTTTTTTTACTTGGAAATGGACTGAGACCGTGGATTCCTTTCATGTGGGCCATTGATAAACATGAATGACTTGTTACCACCAAATTGGGCCACATTCAGTCTATGACTAAAAGAGAATTTCTGTATCGTGTTACTTCTTGGCAGAATATGCTGCTCAGAAACATGCTATGGTGCATGGTTTTTTCCTTCCTAGGTATTGAGCCAGGAAATTTGTTGAAGCTGGTGGGGAGGTAATTTATTGTTTGTCTGACTTTTTAAAACCCCTCTATTTTTAAAAGTACATCTTAATTAGCCTTTATAGTTGGAAAAAGGAATCTAATTCTTGTTTTTTTTCCCCCACTCATGGCTTTTAATTATATCATTGCTGTCATCAGGCCCTTTCTGCAATTCCCACATTGTTCAGTAGACGCAATGAAATGTGTTTAGGAAACTATAAAAGCCAGTAACTTGCATCCAGAGGCCTTGGTTGTAATCCACATTCAGGCAACCACAATGACTGTTTCGGTAACTTTATGGCCAGTACATATGCTGCATTGTGCAATGTTGCCTTGCTACAGTTTCAGAAAAATGAGAGCATGACTGCTTCAGTTGTTACACCCTCTCACAGACTGCATTATGTGTGCAATTAAGTAACAAACAGAAGATGTAGTTAGCCATAGAAGCCTAGACTCAAGCTTCTAAATGGTCTTTCTCATTGTGAGTTAAAATTCAAGTCAGCAAGATGGTTCTGTTACATGCAGCTGAGACTTATCAGTGTCCCTCATTGCTTCCAAGTTTTCATGTGCACCTTATGTTTTTCACAACTCATCCCTAATATTCCACTGTGGCGACAAAATTTGTTAGGATCTTTTGAATGTTGTGCTTTCTTTGTCATGTTGTTTTCCTGTGACAGACCATAAAAATAACAGGGTCCATTAATGATTACTTTTTTTTTTCCGACAGAGGCCAGCATCAGAGGATTATGTTAGTGTTTTATCTCTTGTGACTGGCTTTCTTTAAAATTATATTGAAGATTCTCAAAAGCATTGCAGATACCACTATTGATGGATATCCGAGGCTAACCAGAGCCTTGCGCTTAAGAAGCACTTAAAACCTTGAAGTGAATCTTGTGAAGTTACCTAAAGGATTTTCATGTCCATTTCCCATTAAAATTAATGACACCCTGGCACCCAAATTGAGTGTCTTTGAAAATCCCAGTCTTCACTGTCCCAGTTGAACAGCAAATACCAAAAAGCTCTTGACACTGGAATAAGTTTTTTACCCCTTTAAAGATGAAAAAGGTGGAAGTCACATGGCAACTCAACATTTGCTGTGTCAAAATTGTAATTCATATAGCGAAATCTCCACAGATGGTAACTAGACTGTGCAGTTAACTGAGATAGTGTCAGAAATACAGGTGCCAATGCAGGATTCTTTCAAAACAGATAATAGAAAACAAGAACATTGATGCCTCACCTTTTCCTTACAAATAAACAAAACTGATTTCATGAAAATTGAGGTGGCTTCTGATTTCTTTAAACTGGGTTTAAATTAGATTGTCTTAAATACCAGAATTTTAATTTTTCTACTCATCTAATTTGTGTCCTGTTATACTTTGAATTTTTCACGTGGATCATTTCAAAACACAACCATTATACTGTCAAGGCTAGGGCAAAAAATAAAAAAGTTGAGTCCTCTTCTTTATGTACTTATGCGCTCACCGAACACCAGCTGTTTTCAAATGCAAAGCTGTGTTGTGCTTCGTGATCATCAAATCAGAATGTTTCAGGTATGTCAGAATTACACAATTTTTACAGTATGCGTTTTCTAGTCACATGATTTCTTGGATATATGCAGTTTTACTTAAGTTGCATCAACATCAACAAAGACATAAAGCCAAGACTTTACGTTTATTTCCAGATATTTATGAGGAGACTATTTGAGCCATATTATTTCCAGCAGGCACACTTCCGCCAGACAGAAGTCTTTTTCGCTGTGTTTTCTTCATGCACTTGCAGAAGTTCTCTGGCTATCAGTGAGTACCCCACTTTGAACCGGGAGGGATTGAACTCTCTGTGAGGGTTGACTTTAAAAACAAACAAACAAACCCAACCCTGTGACCAAAGCAGTAGAAATTGATTTGTTGATCCAGTGGTGTAGGGTAGAGTTTATAGTAATATCTAAGGAATTCAGGTCCTGTTGATTTTTCCATGGGACTTGTACTCATAAATCCCTTGGTCAGCTTTGAAGCTTTCCTTCCTTCTTCCAATGCTTGTTCATATTGATTCCACACAAGATGTGTGTGCTTACCATACGCACTGGTTCCAGAGGTCTTTCCCTCAGCAGTATCCATTCTTTCCCTGGAGCGCACCTGCTTGATGTGGTATGAGGAGTGCTGTCCACTCCCTCTGCCCTCAGTTCTTTCTTGCTCCCAGTGGCAGTGCACAGAACATTCTCTGCTCTAGTAGCATTGCTTAGTCTTCCTTCACATGAACTAAAATTCTAGTAAAGTTAGCGTACGTAGTAGCTGAGTTAGTTCGCCCTTGGCAGTAGTTCGTTCTGTTAGTCCTGTGTGGGGCTGAACCTAAGGGACAGGGCATGCCTCGTTCCCTAGGCATTGAGCCTGTGATTGCTATAAACTTTGCCCATGAGTGATTTCCCGCAGCAGTTGTTCTGGGAGCCTCAGTGACGGGCGTATAAATGACAAGTGTTGCCTCCAGACTTGCTGTCACAGGACCAACATCCACTCCAACGCCCCAATCTCAGGTCCCTGCATCTCTTGGCACAGAGACTCCGCGGTTGAACTTGGAGCATACATTCTCCGAGGGCGTTCAGCATATCTTCCTGGGAAGCAGGAAGCAATTGATTAGACTAACTTACCTTGTCAAGTGGATGAGGTCTTCCAAGTAGGCAATGGAGCATGGCATCACTCCCTCACATTCTTCACTGTCATCCACCTTTGACTACTTTCTGCAGCTCAGGAGCTAGGGTCTGACACATTCTTCCATCAGAGTCCACCTTGTAGCCATCTCTGCGTTCCATCAGCTGGTCTAGGATGAGATTCTTTTTTCTCATGACTTGACAAGTATGGACTCCTGACCCATGATGGGACACTAACCTGGTCCTGTCCAGGTTCACTGGGTGGCTGCCCTTCAAGCTGCTGGTTTTGTGCTTCCTTTCCTCGTGTCCTGGAAGGTTGCTTTCCTCAGCGCGGTGACATTGGTGAGTTGAGTCTTGGAAATGAAGGCCTTGACCTCAAAACTGCTTTACAGTTTCTTATAAGGACAGGGTCCAGATGTGCATCATCTGGCCTTCCTGCCACAGGTGGTGGCCGCCTAGGCCAGGACATATTTCTCCTAGTGCTTTGTCCTAAGCCACACGAGACTGCTCAGGAGAGGCGTCTGCATGTGTTAGGCATCCAGACGGCCTTTGCCTTTTACTTGTTACATATTAAGCATTTCCTTTAATCGATCCAGCTCTTCATCACAATAATGAATAGGATGAAGGGCCTTCAGGTTCCGTTGCAAAGAATTTCCACCTGGATCACCTCTTGCAAAAGTTCTGTTACGAGATGGCTAAGGTCCTACTGCTGCAGTTTGTCAGAGCGCATTTGAATAGAGTGCAGCATCTTTGGTGGCCTTTGTGGCCACACATCCCTATCTGGGACATCTACAGAGCTGTGATGTAGTTCTCTGTCCATAGGTTCACATCTCATTATGCCATCATGCAGCAGTCCAGAGACAATGCTGTGGTTGGCAGAGCGATATGGTAGGTTACGGAGCCATGAAATTCCTACCTGCCTTCACAAATACTACACATAGTCCCCTGCTGTGGAATGGCCATGAGTGAGCACTCCAAGACAACTGGTGTTCATCAAGATGTCCGTTATGTCCATTCCAGGACTCTCACTCTCCTTCTTTGGTGTCAGAGTTTCTGGTGAGACAGAATTGAGGGTTGGTGGAAGCTGGTGGCACCCCTTATATTGTGCCATGTGGGTGCCACTCCAGAGGATGCCAGACCTGATTCCCTACAGATTCTGGCGCACCTCCTCTAATGTGTGGTGGACATGAGCAGCCAAAAGAATGCCAGTTATGGATCAGGTAAATTGTCTTTTCATGTCTGAGGTCATGTCTCCCTCTAGTGGCCATCCCTAAAAGGTTAGGAGTGTGCTAGTTACTCAGAACTGATGGAGTTATTCTGCTGCTGAAGTCTGTGCAAGTGACTTCCTTAGTTCTGCTGAAGCAACTTGTGCTTCATGTCCAGTGTGCTATGCCCATTAACAGCCAGTGCTCTGAAGTTCTAAAGATATGGGAAAATGCAAGCCACCAGGCTTCAGTATGCTGGAATGTACAGTAAACCCTTGAAATGTGAGATTGAGTTGCGCTTAACTCACATTACCATGAGATAAGTGTAACTCAAAATCCGCCCCATGGCCTGTGGCCTGGCTCAATGCCCCTCACGGCCCGGCTCACCCCCACACGTGGCTCTGGCTCTTGCTCAGTCCCCTGTGTGGCCCAGCTCTGGCTTAACCCCCTTGCCCCCCTCCCATGGCCCCAGCCCACCGCCAGGTTTAACCCTCCTCAACTGCCCCCCTCAACCCCAGGACTTACATTTCAAAAGGAGCTCTAGGTTCTCCTGCTGCTTCTCCGGCTGCAAAATGTGCATTCCACTGAGGGGGAAAAAGCTGCGCCTCCCCCCACCCCCCCAACAACTTACACGAAATCCCAGCCATGTGAGGGGGTATGGGAATACAACCCTTGTGTAGCTTGAGGCACTACTGTAGTATTAAAATATGGAATGGGTAAATTGTGACTGAACAGAAGTACGCTTAAGTGCTTTTTAGAAGCCAGCTCGTAAGAAACTTTTTTGGTACTCTCAAGTGTTCTGGCTGTGTGTGATTTCCAGCCAAGACAAAAACCTAATTGGTGGTACACTGTATTCCAATCAGAGAAGCTGTTATCATGGCACAGGAGGAGTTTGGAATGGGAAGAGCTGAAAATCTCATGCCACTTTTAGCCTAATTTGGTGGCCTTGGAGGACTTGACTAGTAGATACATGGTGGCAGATGTGTGCTCACAAAACCTGAACTCTAAATACTTTGAGGTTTCCCATTTTAAATCCATTTGGCCAGCTTTTATGGAGCCATGCCCCTTTAAAATTCCTCCTCCTGCAGGAGTGGAGGCATTTTAGAGGAATTCAGTGGATTACATTGGGACTTTTAAAAAGATCCTTCAGCTCCCAGTCTTCCCTGTTTGGCCTGTAGGGCGTGGGTCCTCTTCTTCCCCCTCCTTTCAGATTCCTGAATCGTGGGGAAAGGAGACTGCAGAGGAGAGACGCGTCATATGCAGCAGCTAGGTGAGTGTTGTTATTTGAGGGGGGGGAACAGGGTGAGAAGAGGTATAACTGGGAAGGATGAGTCAATCTGGCGTGGGTGTGTCGGTGATTAGAGGATGGTCAGTGTGCACCTTGGGAGAGAAGTAATGCAACTGCTGACATGAGAGGGATTGAAGTAGGTTCTCTCCTCCCTTGTCTCACCCTGCAAGTGCAAAAGGGAGCATGAAATAGAGGGAGCCTGGCTGAGGGAAGAAGACTATATAGAGATTGCAAAAGGGGCAGAGACCATGCTGGGCAGTGGGGCTCCCTGCCAAATTCTTTGCTTTGCTGCCCAGTCCCCAGCCCCATGCCCACCTGAAGCCTCTTGGTTTTCCTCCATATCACCTTGCACCCAAACATGCTGTGTTTTGATAAACCTCAGCAGCTTTTCTGCTGTCAGAGCCGGTCCCACCTTTGGCAAACCATGGCAGGTGTGTCTGAGGGACACAGTGATCTCTGGATCTGAAAGCTCTGTGTCTGTTCAACTGGACTGCATGCCTCCCACTCCTAACAGTTGTGGGGTGATGTGGGGGCAATGGCTGTGGCAACCCAAAATGTCAGAGATGCTGGATGGTATTCTGGTCCTCTTGAAGATGATGATGGAGCATCTGTTGAGCCCTTGGGGATAGGACTGCAATTCCGGAGTCTGCAAATCCTTTCTGGAGAATTCTGTGGTGCGCTCCACTCAGAAAGGACACATTCAAGTCCTTAATGAAAATCATTGTTAATTTGGATAGGAAGCTTCATTTCTTACTCACAATATCAGTAAAAGACCAGAAGAGCATAGGTTTAACCGAGCCTTCATATCCTTTATAATCTCTGCTGCTACCTCTTATGGCCCAAATATTCTAAAATCTAAATATGCCCTTGGACCGGCTCAGCTTCGCAACTCGCTTTGCTTTCCAGGCCAGTGCAGAACAATCCCCAGTACCTTCACACAAGCTCCCACTTGAGCACGAAACTTGAACGCCAACCTCATTTGTCATGCGCACAAATAAGCCAATACGCTTTAGCTACAGAGGAGTGGTATTTTTGTTAAAGCTTCCTCATATTGCTGAGGTTAGATTTCAGGTTGCACATTTGAGAGAGCTGGTGAGGAACGGAGCACGTGTGTTGTCTGTACACATAGTCATATGAAATCACATGCATATTGAGTCTACATATTGGCTATATTGCATCCAACAAATTAGAATCCCCTCTTCATAGTTCCAGTTCCATAAAAGGAAAAAGAAGAAAGAAAATCTCTTGTGGCATGCAGTTACAAATGAGCACAGATTAATAAGACAAGCAGGCAGTGTAATACTTTGGTATGGGTGATAAAACGATGCAGAATCAGCTTAGAGTTGAGGCTCCTCATTCACAGCTTACACTGTGGCTGTAATTCACGCCAAGGGAATGGCTTGTAGGCCCTGCCGTTAGGTGCGCTTTGAAGTGTGTTTGAACAGCACAGCATGCTGGTGGGCTTCAATGCAAGACATTTACACACAACGTGTATCAGTTGGGGGGAAGAGAGAAATTATGTTTCATCTGTGAATGATTTAGATTTACCAAAACAGTGGAAAAATACATGATAACTCACAAGCATTCAAAGCCAGTGGTGAGTTATAGACATCTTTCTGCACCAATGAGGAATATGCTTCAGTCTGCTTTATTGTCCGTACACCATATGTATTTTTAATGGTTATTTTTATTTTGGTTTACAGGTCTTTGCTGACCCTCTAGTGACTCTTTTTTAAGGTCTGTCATGCCTGTTTTTTTGATGCCAAGCATAGAGCAGAGTGGGAAGCCTTTGAACACTTTGTTGTTTGAACTCAAACTAGTTTTTCTGATTTGCTTGGTTGCAAGTCACTGTGATGTGCACGAGGAATTTAATTTTGACTGGCAGACATATGATGTACCGTTAAAGCAAGTGATCTACTAGTAGTCAGGCACCCATAGCTTGGTTTTGCATCTGTCATAATGATGTCCCAATTGTGAAGTGATAAAGTTTAAAATGCAGTTTCCATTTGAACCTGTGTGTTTGTGTGACATAGTAAGTACTATTTCTTCCTAAAAGCCAAATTCAGGGATCTTTTCAGATTCTGTTATGTGGACTATTTTGTGCCGAGTGTCCACTTCCTATAGCATGTTGCTCTCCTCTAGTATGTAATAAAGACCGTTTAAATCTCACTAATTCTGTTGCTGCTTAAGGCTTAATAAATACATGATATGTTTATTATTAAGAGATTCATGTAAGGAAGGGGCCACAGCAGTGCAGAATATTACTTATTTTTTTGTTGTCAGGGCTCTAGATTAAAATCTGTGAGTGTAGCTAGTCAGGAACAATGGAGAAATGCAAGTAATTGTTAAAGCAGCTTTTATAAAACTTTATAAGATGTAAAAGGTTTTTAATGGTCATGGAGCGCTGCAACAGAGTGCAGAGCACCCTTAATAACTCATCCGTGCAGTCTTTTTCTTTACTAGTAAAGACCTCTGAACAGGTCATTAATGGATAAATACAGTAGTTCACATCACAAAATCACCACGTCAGGTTTGTATGGTTTGTGATGTCTATTTAAGGAAGATTCAGGAATTAGTTGGTAAGAAATCTGAATGGCTTCTTATTCCCAGGGTGGTCTTTTCAGTTCAGGATTGTGGTCTTTGTGGCAGGCAGTTGAGGAAAGCTTGCAGTGTCACTTCCTGCGTTGTACCTGGCTTGTGGATAAATAGCCAACTTTGTATTTCAGCACAACTGGTTTTTATAGCTTTTCAAAGTACAGTAGAAGTAGTCTGGAAGAATTTTAGATGTTTTTACTGGAGATAGAACTATAGAGGTGGGATGATGACAGTGCATGCCAGACTTTAGTGTTTGAAATGAGTGAGTGACTAGGTTGTAATTTAATAAATTGAGTGGAAAAATAAACACCTGAAGATGGTAATTAATGAAGTTTGCACAAAATACTTTTAAGACCCTCACTTCTAAATTTTCCACTTTTTTTGTTTACTGTTAGAGACTAGATTTATAGTGTTGTTAGACTGTTTATTTTATGAAGAAAACTTCTCTTCTTGGCAAGTCCCAGATTGCATTTTTCAGTTAAATCTCATCTGAATATTTGGTTTGAGGGAAGAATAGTTAGCCAGCACATTAATTCAGTTTGTCCTTCACTGGAGCCACACTCAACTTTTGTTTTTCAAACAGTATTCATTCACAGAACTGTAAAAATATAGGGCTCAAAGGGATCACAAGTGGTCACTTAGTTCATCCCCCTGCTATGAGGCTGTGCCATTAGGCAATACCTAGGCTAACCCTGACAGGCGTTTTGTCTAATATGTTTTTCAGAACCTCCAATGACAGGGATTTTATGACCTCCTGTGAAAGCCTATTCCAGTGCTTAACTATCCTTATAGTTAGAAAGTTTTTCCTAATATCTGTCATAAATCTTCCTTGCTGCAGATTAAGCACATTACTAGTTGTCCTACCTTCAGTGGACATAGAGAACAATTGATCATTGTCATATTTATAACAGACTTTAAAATACTTGAAGATGGTTAGTTGGTCCTGTCTATAGTGTCCTTTCCTCAAGTCTTCACACATCTGGTTATTAATTGCTTCTCATGGGTCAGGTTTTCTGAACCTTTGGTTATTTTTGTTTCTCTCTTGGTACTTCAGTTTGTCTACATCTTTCCTAAAGTGTGGGACTCGGAACTGGGCACAGTACTCATATTGAAGTCTCACTAGTACAGATTTTCTCTAGTCTGGCACCCTTGGGACCTGCCTGGTGCCTAATGAGAGAATTTTCCAGACCATGCAAGGCCAGTATTGTCTAGCACGTTACTAACACTTCCACTGCTGACTGGGCTCTTAGAAGACATTTAGGAGTAAATTGCAGCTAAATAACAGCACAGAACACTGAGAGCCAGGACTGGTGGCTGTAAACAAACTCTATGGAACCATGGGAAACTTGGCCACACCTGTGATAAGTGATTGTCTGGCTAAATAAAATCATGCTGGATTATGGATATTGCCATATGAGAGAGTACTGGATTGAAAAGGCCCTACCAAATTCATGGTCAATGTTGGTCAATTTCACAGTCACAGGATTTTAAAAATCCTAAATTTCTGATTTCACCTGTTCAGATCTGGAATTTCATGGCCTTGTATTGATAAGGATTCTGACCTGAAAAGGAGTTTGTGGGTGGGGGGGTGAGATTTGTAGAGTTATTGTAGGGGGAGGTGGCATACTGATACCCCTGTTTTTGTGCTACTGCTGGTAGCAGTTCTGCCTTTAGCCATGGCTCTCCAGCTCTGGTGGCATGGATCCCGCCTCTAAAGAGAGTACTGCTGCCTGCACAGCTGTGTTATTGGTCAGCAGCCACCACTGTCTAACCACTCAGCTCTGAAGGCAGTAGTGCAGAAATAAGTATGGCAAGGTATGGTATTGCTATCCTAATTTTTGCACTGCTGCTGAGAGGATACTCCCTTCAGAGCTGGGTGCCTGAGCAGCAGCTACTGCTTTCAAGCTGCCCGACTCTGAAGGCAGCATAGAAGTAAGGATGGCAATACCTAAATTTACCTCACAACCTTCTGCAGCTCCCTTTTGGGTGAAGACACCCATCCAAAAACCATTGCTTGCCCCTGTGAGTATAGTGTAAGAGCACACACAACACCAGATATCCCAGTCCATGATGCTTTCTTAATGGCCAGGAATTGGATAGAGCCCTACACATAGTGGGACAGTTACAAGCTGTGTTTCACATTCAGCAATGCTGTAAAGACACCCAAGTATATTAGCTTTTTCAAAATTACATCATACTGTTGATTCATGTACTGTTTGGGATCCACTTGATTCTCCAGATCTTTATTTGAAGTGGTATTGCTTAGCCAGTTATTCTCCATTATGTATTACTCGCATTCCCATCCTGCTTCCTAAGTGAAGTACTTTGTACTTGTCTTCATTGAACTTCATCTTGGCGAATGCTCCAATTTGTCAAGGTCATTTTTGAATTTCAATCCTGCCCTCCAAAGTGCTTGCAACACCTCCCAAATCCATGTCAGTCATAATCCTATACATGGTTTTTAAGCATACTTTCTGCTTCAGTATCCAAGACATTTAATGAAAATGTTGAATTGTACAGGGCTCAGCTATATATAGCCTCCCAGTTTCACAGGAAACTATTGAGAACTATTCTGAGTGTGTCTCTTTTTTAACCAAATGTGCACCCACCTTTTAGAAATTTAACCTAACCCACATTTCCTTTGTGTATGAGAATCCCATATGGAGCTCTCAAAAGACATACTAAAATCAAAATATAGCACATATACTGCACCCTCCCATCCATTAGGCCAGTAACCTCTCAAAGAGGTAAATTAAGTTGTTTTGGGCATGCCTTGTTCTTGATAAATCCATGTTGGCTATTGCTTATCATGCTATGATCCTGTATGAATATCTTAATAATTGTTCCAGTATCTTTCAAGATACTGAAGTTAGGTTGTCTGGTCTATAATTCCTTAGGTCCTCTTTGTTCCTCTTTTCAAAGATAGGTTTTATATATGCCCTTTAGTATGTTGGGACCTGACGTATCCTTGGGGAGTTCTTGAAAACCATTGCTCATGGTTCTGAGATTGTTTTAGTTAGTTTTTTAAATATGTTACAATGAATTTCATCAGACTTAGCTGACATAAATATACATAAATTCTTAGAATATTCTGTATGCTTTTCTTTCCATGTTCTGCCTTGTGTCCCATACTTCTTGTTGTAGTATGCATTGTGCAAAGCATCTGGTCACAATTTAACCTTTTCAATGCCTGTTTTGCTTCAGTCTGCAAAACACCTGTATGTTCTGTCTTGTGGTGCCTTAAAGACTAACACATTTACTAGGTCATGAGTTTTGTGGGCCAAACCTACTTACTCGGATGGGGGTGGGGGAGTAAGTTTTTACTTTCATCTGAGTAAGTGTGTTTTGTCCACAAAAGTTCGTGAAATAGTAATTTTGTTAGTCTCCAGGGTACCACAGGACTGCTTGTTTGTTTGTGATTCTACAGACTAATATGGCTATCTCTCTGAGACTATTTACCTGAACATTCTGTTATTAGCTCTCCTTTCCAAATAAGTATTGGGCATACACTTCGACTTTCTCTTACTACTAGTGTATTTACAGAACCTTTTTTATTGTCTTCTTATTCACTTAGGTTCCATGCCTACCATGCTCCAGCTTCCTGTGTATATTTCTGTGTTTCAGACAACAACGCTTGGATGTATGGATTGAGTTCACCCCCAGTTTGTTTACCTCATGTGATGTTGATAACTCAACGTTCATTAGCATGTTGCCAGCATAGAGGGTTTTGCTGTTTGCTTCTTAGGCCATGGCTATATTACCTCAGAAGATCAACCTGCTTAAGGTCGGTTTTCCGGGGTTCGAATTTATGTGCCAGGTAGGGAAGTGTGAAATTGATCTAGCAGGGGTTGGGAGTCGACATCTGTACTGTTTATGTATCATGAGGTGTAAGGGAGGTTGATGGGAGAAATTCTCATGTTGACCTTCAGTGAGAATGACCAGGTAACTTGATTGCAGATACTTTGATTCTAGCTGCACAATCGCCATAGCTAGAATTGTGTATCTGCAGTCAACTTACTTGCCAAGTGTAGACATAACCTTATTATGTCTCTTTGATCTTGAAGTGAAGGTGAGGTGCTCTGAGAGAAAAACTCAACTAAAATTGCAATGGAATATCAATGTGTTAGATACACAGGGGGATGGAATATCTTTAAAATAAACTTGTGTATTCCAGTGCTGCCTTTGATAACTTTGTTGGTATATTTAAGACCATATGATTGCATGTAGAGTGGAATGACTATTATGAACAAACTTTCATACCCTTTTTTCCCCCCTCTTTGTTTTCAGTCTGTGACTGGGTTTTGATGTCTTTCTTCTCAGAGTGCTGATGGTAGTAATAATGGAAACAGCAAAAAATGTCAGCTTGACTACTGTCTGCGTGTCAGCAGTAGCCCAGGGAGTTTCAAGGGGATGTTTTATTGATTCTGTAATTGCACAGTAGAATGGACAAACTGAACTGTACCTCAGGGCAAGGAAAGCCCCAGTCTGTATGGCATCTTCTGTTGGATGTACACTACTGTGATTTGGGCAGGAGGGCTCCTGGTACAGTTTAAACCATGGGACTCAGAGCTTTCCTTAACCCTTTCTCTTACGTGTTATTAACACTTTTTTGTTTCTGAGACAGTAAACAGAAGTAGGAATTGAAGTTCAGGGGTTAGTTTTTTCATGTCACTTACATGGATGCAGTTCTTCTGGGTGTCACTGGAATTTACATCAGCATATCTGAGAGTAGAATCTGGCTCATCATCTTTTCCAGCTAGTGACTTTTTAAGACACATGTATTTTGTTGTTGATGAAATCTGAACTCCTAAATGTTATAAAGTTCGTTGTTACCTCATTTGCAATATCCAACTTTTTTTAACCGAAAAACTGGGCTTAATTTCTTATGAAATAATAAAAACAAAACAACTTGTGCTTAGGATCTGGTAACTTCCTCTAATACAAACTGATTACTTTCCAAAATTGAAGAAATGGACTGAGCTGTTTTGGTTAAACAGTTGCAAATTAAATGTTGTAAACTTTTGCTGTTGACATTTTTTTCACTGGCATGCTGTCTATGTTCTATGTTTTTAATTTGATGAGACCACAAATCAATTAGAAGACTAACCTAGGGCAATTCAAAAACTGTAACAAAACTAATATGCTGTCATTCAGAGACCATTTTACCTTCCAAACGTTGATTTACACAGGTACCAGTTTTAAAGCAAGAGTAGAGACTTTGTGGTCAAACAAGTGTCCTTTTTTTATTTGCGGTATAGGAGTCTCTTGCTTCTTTAGCATCAAGGGCAAGAAATGCTTCAGAGATCCTGAATTCATCCCTGCGGGAGAGGAAGCGTTTTGCAGCTCTCAATAATGATGGTTTAAAAAAGAAGCGGTGTGAATGAGTTCTAGAGAAAATATAGCCCAATCCCCCTTAGTCAACTTGGAGTCAGCTCTCTGGTTTCAGAAATGTAGGACTAAAGTGAGGAAAATTAGAGCAATCCAAATAACCTTACTGTGGTTGGGAGAGTGGGAATTAACAGAGCACCTGATATTGGAGCTGCCCAACATGCAGAATTCCTGTAAGTGTTGGTGGTAGCTGTAAGTTTCTGAATCACATGTAGAGTTGTTAAAGGGCTTTGTCTGCATTTAATTTTGGTTGGCCTCATGGCTGCCAGTTGTGGTTAAATGAATTCCTGGAGGTTTTGTCACATGACCTAATCTTTAATGCCTGAATACTCCAGGACAATCCTCCAGGACAGGTAGCCGTACTAGAATTAGGTTTTCTTAAACAATCTGAGTTGAAAGATCAGTCTGAATTTAGCACAGGATCTGTCGTTTATTTTTGGAAAATAGGCAGTTTAAGGTATTTAAAAAGATCTTGCTAGAAAATATAATGTTCTTTCAAAGCTTTTGTTAGGAACAAAAAACTACCCTGTAGCTCTGAACTACACTGGTTTTGGTAAGTTTTTTACAAAATAATTTTACTGTAATCAAACTGTTTAAAATCAAATGTACAGTTTAAAGTCAATATTTTTACTAAAGCTGCTGGACTTCTTGCATTGTGAGAACTTTGCTCATTATTATAAATTCATGAACAAAAATCTGCATTTATTTAATATTAAGCTGTAACCCACACAGCTTCTGGGCATGGTGCACTTACACACCCCCAGGTCTGTACAATTCAACGTTAAGGCATTCTTCAACAGAGTGTTGCTGAAATAAATGGGAAACAATCCTGGATTTGTGGTTTAACTCCTTCTGGGTCTTGCCAGGGGTGTTTAAATAGCATTCCAACAGTAGCAGCTGCACTTGGGGGCTTCCACCCTGGTAGAACCAATTTATATTGTACCTTAAAGAGATTGCTCAGGAAATTTGCTGATTCAGGAGAGGAAGTGAAGATGACCAAATCCAGTTGAGACTCTTTGGGAATTTAGGGAGGCACAGTGTAATTACTCAAAGTATAATTTGGCCAGGACATAAAGCTAAAGTGCAACAGGATCTTTGGTCATCAAATTCAGTGGTGTAATGTTTAATAAGCACTTCGGAGACTGCTTCTCTCTTTCTAGGTTCTACATCAACAACTGTGATATTTGAGCACCTCTGAGGTTAGTAGGAAAGGACATTTTTACTAACTGTGTGAACTGGGAGTTCATTCTGCACCCTTTGCTGTGGAGTCCAATAGATCAGTAAAGCTTATCTGAGCTACAGCAGCTAGCTGTTGTTGAGTCCTTCTTTTGAAATGAACTCTAAATTTGGAGGCAGTTCTTATTAAGAAGGGAGTGGAAATTTGAGATATCAGACTATAGTTTAACATTTGGCTGAGTCTTTATCACCTTCCTCCCCCAACTCTGACTTTTTGTCATATTGCTCATAATTTCAGTCTCAGTGTTCTCAGTGATCTGACTCTATATCTTGCATTTTTGATGAGAATGTTAAGGTGAATGTGACTGAAAATTCAGACTATGCACTAATATTTCCTGTGCCATATCAAACCACTGAAATGACTAAAGAACATCCTGAATGCTAAAATTCTAAGTATGTATTTTCTGTCAACTATCATGCTGAAACAGAATTCTCAGCCAGTCAGACCACAGGAAAGGTGTGAACGTACTGACCCAGAACTAGACTAATTTCCTAGTATGCCATTGCGTGCATTCTGATCAGCTTTAACTTTTATGCGAGTAAACGTTTTCAGAACTGGGATTTTTAGTGATTAGTGCAGTACTTGGGTCTTGTGGGTGCACTCTGGCCATGATTATGGTCATGGTATGGGAACCTTATTAAGGTACTAAGGTAAGGTTACTGTGTCCGGGACAGATGACATCCTAACAGAGTTCTGCTGAATCACTGTCTGCCTTGTTGACAGAAATCAATCAGGTCTCTTTCGCAAAGGCCTTCAGAGCAAGTCTGTTTTACTGTGATGTGCATATGTGTGTGTAATTTTCCCAAAGTCCTGACCTGAGAACCTGCAGAGACGTCTGCAATTTACCATGTGTCAGGTTGTTGAGACTATAATGTTTTAAGTCACAATTTATCTACTTTTTTTTTTTTTGGTGTGTAATCTAAATTTCTGTAGTAAAATTGGCACAAGAGCCTTTATCCAGTTTCAGAAGTGATTTAGACATTTAGAAAATTAGATCGCGTTGGAAATAGTAAAGTCGCTTTGGAAAATGGGACCTGAGTCTAGCATAAAAATGTCAAAAGTGTCTCAATTCTGCCCTCAAATTCATGTGTGGGTATTTTCTGGCAGCGGGAGCTGCTGTCTTGCTGGGTAGGAAAAAATTTGGCCTTGGACTAGCCATTAAAATAGTTTCTTGATAAGCCACATAATGGGATAGAACGATAAAAATAGTGCTACATAGTGAGGTGTACCTCAGCTCTAGACAATTTGGGGTGAGTAGTCAGGCCTTACAAACCATTTTACTTACCCCAGTCCTGGGAGCTGACATTTTAGGTTAGCCCAGGGCAGTAAATTTCCTTGTATTTGCCTTGGCATTCATGTTGTTTGGCCTCTTACAACTTACTAAGGAGTTGAGATAAAACTTGTGTTCTCACATGGCACCTGATGTGTGTCAACTGTTTTCAAGGGTCATCTGGACATTTACGCAGGGTAGCATGTGTGGTCCTTAGGCAACCATATCTTTCAAAGAGAAGCATGGACAGTATGGTTTGACTGTAGTCATCCACGGGTGACATTTATTTCATGCCTGCCAGACCCCTACCCAGCTTTTTGATCTATTTGATGACCTTTTTATTCTTAAATTCCTATTGGTACATAAAATAATTTTAAATACTGAGAATTTCCATAGAGGGCTTGTTACGGGTGAGTTTCGAAGAGATTAATTCATCCTTCAGAGATATAGATAGACTGTATTTTTGTTTTATAATGGATAGTAGTTTTAAGGATCACAGAAAGTTGCAGTAAAATACGATACTGACAGTATAAAAGTACTGCATCTTCTCTGCTTGATATTTGAGAGAAACCTTTTATCACTAAAAACTGGCTGTGTACCAATTTGCTAAAAACAGAAGTAGGAAACTGTAGGTTTTTAATTCATGCCATTTGAACCTTCTTACTGTGGATGAATGCAGAGTGTAAATTATAGTTCCCATGAGGTAAAAATCAGTCAAATGCCACTTAACCTTTGCTTTGCCATGCTTCATGTTACATTTGTGCTTAAGAGAATGTGTGGTAGTTTTCACCTTGCTGCAATGTGAAATCATCCTGAAGATCCCTGTTGATATGCGTGCATTCTTGAAATTTAGGATTCAAGATGTGACACTGCTAAATCTAGGCACCACAGTTCAATATGTAACAATGAACAAGTTTCATAAATTTGTACCTTATTTGTAGATGCAAACGTGATGGCTATGTTTCGTGTAGCCTATCAGTAGTGACTGCTATAGTTTAGTATAGATGTTGTCTTAGTGGCTGACTCGATTTTGCAAAATAGTTTCCGTTAAAAACTCTGTCAAACATAACTGTAAAAAATAATAATTTTTGACTGAATTTTTGCAAACGTACTCTAAAATCAAATGTGATTTCCCCCCACCCCGCCCCTTTTTGTTTCTTTTCTTAGTTGCTTGAGGTGAAAACTTGTTCTATTCTGTTTGGTTATGTCAGCCAGACAAATACTTGTAATGGTTTAATTTTGTAGAGAAGAAAAATTAGGCAGTATGGACACTTCATGTGTGTAAGACCTGGTACGAAGCTCACTGAAGTCAGTGGAAGATTTTCATTGACCTTGGTGGACTTTGGATCAGGCAGCTAATGATTTGTGAAGTGACCATATTTAAATAACTTCATTGGGTAATAACCAACTAATCAGAGCCAGAAAAATTATTTCAGTTCTTTGTGAAAGTATTTAGCAGTATTTTCATTCCCCTCCACCACTCCCTCATAATATAAAAATGGACATTTCCCACAGAAATTTCCACTTCAGCAAAAGAGCCTTTTTCTTTTGGAAAGCTTTCCAGGGCACACATTTGACCTACTCTATCAAGTAACTTGTAAGAGGCCTAATTAGAATTACCATCCATCCCATTTTGGCTGGGACAGCTCTGTATTTTGGGCACCAGGAAGGCTTCCTGATTTATTTGCCCCATTTTCAGGCCCCCTGCTGAGCTGACCTTTTCACCCAACCAGCACCAGACACAGCTGCTGCTTTGAGAGGGAGCCAGCAGGGGGCCCGGCCATAGGGGTATGTTGTGATCCGGGAGTGTGGTTGCCACCTGGTTCCTGGCACCCCATGTCTTGGGAAGCTGGGAGGAGCACTGACGCAGCTGCCGTCACCTCCTTCCCTGCTCCCTGCAGCTCTGGGGAACTAGGAGCGCATTGGTGCGGCTGACACATGGTTCTGGTCCCCCGAGGCTCAGGGGAGCCAGTAGTGCACAGCTGCCGCCCAGTTCCCGGCTCTACATGCGTCGTGGGAGCTGGCAGGATCACCAGTGCACATGCCGCCCTGTTCCTGGTGGTCTGAGGCGTGGGGCAGCCTGGGAGGTCCCATATAGGGGCTTGGGAAAAATGGTCACCCTAGGCCTAAAGAATCTTTATTCAGTGCAGGCAGCTATTCTTGGGGTTGTTTACGTGAAAATGATTGCTAATGGCTCGTTGATGGAAACCTGAAAACAAATGTCTCCTCTTCCCACGTGGCCAAACTTGCTACATTACTGCTGTCCACAACAGAAGACAGAGTGGAAAAGCTATATGTCTCAAACTTCAGGTTGTACCACAATTTTGGCATTCTGTAATATTGTGCAAATTGTAAGCTTTCATGTTTAAAAGAAAATATTACACATCTATTTTCAGTTGCCAAACTATACTGATTACAGTGGAAGCAGATGTGTTGTTGCCCTATTAACCCAGCCTTACTAACGACTGCCTGCAGCCAAACAGTAGCAGCAGTAAAGATGTGTGTTTAAACCCTCACACCCACCCCACATTCCATTCACATGTGTCAAGCAGGGACTTCAAAAATCTCATTGTATCATTTAAATGGCATATTTTACATGAAATCATGTCCTGTTTCTTAAAAAGGAAGCTAAATGCACCCTAAGGTTGCTAGTCAATAACAAAGACCAATGCAGAAGTTAGGGTGCCTACAAAATTAAATTGACAGATCTTGCCTATTTTATGATATACGTTTGATTACTATCAATAGAAGCTATTAAAATACATACTTTTAAGGGCAAACAAAGGTAGCAGATATGTTAAGTATGTGCTCAATTAACATTGCTGCAGGAATTGTAATTTTTTTCTTTTCAAATAATTGGTTTAAGCACTGGCTCAAATCCTGAGATTTTTGCTCCATTTTTGTTCATTCTTTGTTTAAGCAAATACGCTTCCGACATCAGTGGGTCGACATCCATATATTCACCTGATTCAAAATGGAGTAAAGGCTGTGAGAATTGTCCTTTTTTTTACCCCTTTGCACTGAGTAAATAATGATTTTAATGGTCTGTTTAGAAAAATTGAGAGAGAACTGTGCAGTTCTCATCCACAGCCCTTGTATGCTTTGGAATGGTTCTTCAGACAGTTCTGCTAGTTTTTCATCCCTAAAATGGAGTGAGACGGCAGATCAAACCACATGTTCTTTCAGTCCAAAAACATTTTTTTTTAATGAGGAGGTGGGGAATGAGGGGAGGGCGAGAAAGAGAGAGAGAGAGAGAGAGAGAGAGAGAAACTAGAGTAGACGCCTATGACCCTCAGGGAATGGAGCTAAAGATTAATATACTTATTTGTAGCTGAGAAGAAGAGTTGAAATTAAAAGTAAACCATTCAGAACTACCTAGATTTAGAGTTTTAACTAATTGAGAGCTCCAGTTAAAAAGCAAAGTAAAACTGCCTGTAAAGCGCGCGATTTGGGGTTTATATTAGAAGTAAAAGATTGCCAGACGTCTACTTCATGCGGTCTTCTCGTCTGTAAATAATGAAACTAAAAGTATTGTTTTCATTTGTGGACAGTCCCTGTTTTTCCCCCAGTCTCTCCAAAAGCCTAAGCAAGAGTAGAGAGAAGTTTCAAATGTAAAAAATGAAACTTCTGTTAGTTATTGATGCTTCAAATATGACAATGCATTGTGAATGCCTGTCTATAGGAGGAACCAGATTACGCTGGCAACTGGTGTTGGGATGCAGAATGTTTCATTTCTAGGTCAGCAGTTCAAATCTAGGCCTCTTTGGCAGGGGTTGAGGCTCATTACCAATTGCTGCTCAGCTCTCCTTGGTTCTAAGTCCAGTTCCCAGTAGATGTCTGCATTGCAGTAGGCATCAGTTGATACTGTTGTCAGCAGCTTTAGTAAAGGGCTGAATGGTTATGGGAACTGGACTCCCTTCTAACACATATCGAAAAAGGCTGAGGCTTATTGGTGAGGCAGTGTCAAGAAGGTTACCCTGTCAGTGCCCACCCAGGTCCATGTGTTATATCTAAAAAGAGAGGAGTTCCATCTACAAGGATCATCAATCTGCCCTCTTTCTTTCTATGAATACAATTAAATCACTGGCCTTCATACACCTTGCCTCTAATTAGCAAAATTACTTGTAATGAATTAAAATTACTGACAACAGTAGATACCCCCCCATCTCCAATTTTGGGTTTAAAGCTGTAATTTTTAGGTCTAGAATCTGTGGGGGATACTATGCTAGGAAAGAGGGTAATCTTGTGACTATAGCAATGGGCTACAAGTCAGAATAGGTGGATGCTTAGTGACGCTAAATTCGTTAAAGCCTTTTGAGAGCCTCTGACTGAGGATAGTATAAAAGTGCCATGTACTGTTATTGAATTAAGTGTCAATGGGAGGTAGAAGGAAAATTGTCTTTATTTTATTGATAAATTGCTTAGGAGTTGGTAATTTCTTCTGATCATGTCTGAAAATGTCTCAGAAATGGTGGGGTTACATTATGGTCACTCCTCAGTGAATTTGTAACCTGAAGGATCTTGGGCTTGTGTAAATTTTTGTTCCTTACGGGCCTTGGTTCTGTGAACACCACTTCAGTGTGTGTCTTTCTCCATATCATCTCCAGCTAGACCAGTGCTGGATGGTTGTGAAAGAGGAAAATCTTTTAGCCTTCTAATTTTTCCAAGTACTTACATGGACCTGATCCTTGTGGTTTTTGAGCATCTTGGCTTTGCGTGGTTTAGGAATTTGAATTAACTTAGTAACAGAAAATCCCTGTAATTTATTGGGTACAATTTTCTCTTTAGAATGCGGGGGTGAGGGAACCTTTTTTTGGGTTGGGGTCCAGCGATTGACAGAAATACATCTGAGGGCCACACAAATGTGAGAAGAGACAGACAGACAGACAGACAGACCCTTCACTGATGTGGTCCTCGGCTGAGACATTTCACTCCCCTCACATCTCATGGGCAGGAGAGTGGAGAAAGGGGGACTGAGATTCAGGGCTTTTTCCAGGTCAGATTAACTCTTCCAGAGGCCCAATGTGGGAGCAACATTGGGATTTCATTGTGCGGAAGAGGAGCAGGTGTGGGAGGAGGTGAAGGAGCAGGCTAGGAATTTGGGGTCTGGGAGATGGGGGTGGGGGTAGCTGGGGGGGAACAGCAGTGCAGTGAAATGCTTCCTAGAAAGACACTTCCGCTGCTGCTCTCAGGCATGGCCCCCTACATCCCTCACCACTCTGATTGTCTGGAATTGAAGTTAATCAGACCGGCGTGGAACTGTCCCTTCAGGCAGTGCTGTGCTGCGCTGCAATTCCTCCAGCCATGGGTGGGCAAGGGAGAGTGGTGGCAGAGCCTAGAACCTCTTCCTGCCCCTGCCATGCAGGGCCCATTTGCTAGATCTATCTCGTGGCTTGCCTGAGTCTGGCCTTTGAGGTGCAGAGCTCCACACGCCTCACTCTGGAGTAGGACAGATGCTGGGGAGCGGAGCCCTGACCCTTGGGGGCCAGATCCAGGCAAGCTGGGATCTGAATTTAGACCACAGGCCAGGGGTTCCCAGGCCTCTTCTAGAAGAAGCATCGTAGGTATTACTGTACATGTAAGAGAACAGTCACAGCCTGCCTGGGAAAACATTCTGTAGTTTTGCAGATGATCATGGATTTAGTTGTTTTAGGAGTAGGGCATATTTAAAATAGGTAGAAAGAAAATAAATGCACCTCTTGATGGCTTGTATAAGACAGTTGACAAAATTATGCATTCTGTTCTGTGTACAGTAGGTTGAGGTATGCATTCATAGGTCTATATAATGTACAGAGTAAGTACAACAAGCTTTCAACATCTTGGTTATTTTGATGAAACATTCAGACAATACGTCAATTTAGTTTTGTATGGGCTTCAAACATTTAACCGCTGAAACCTCTAAAGCAAATGTTACGGAGCACAGAGCATGTCTGTTTACCTTGTCTAAGACCATGTGAAGTCATATGTGAAAAGTGATAAGAATCAGATTATCTACTCTGGTAGTTCAACATGAAAAGCAGATGAAGAGACAGATGAATCTGAAGAAAGACTGACAACAGCTGCATAACAAATACACTCTTCCTGCCTCCTTTACATTCCCATGTGCAGATGGACAATACTGGTGTGCAGTGGGAGAGATGGTGATAGTGGTTGTGGCTACTGCTCCAGCCCTGCGAATGAAGCTGGTTTGTATCCGGTTGCCTGTCCATCGATGGTGATGAGAAAATCTGGCCAGTTCTGCAATCACTGAAACTTGGCAGTAGATATGAAGGCCAGGGCTTTAACAGGCATCAAAAAAAGAGCTAGGTAAATGCAAGGAGGTTAGGTCCATCAATACTTACTAGCTAGGATGGGTAGGAATGGTGTCCCTAGCCTCTGTTTGTCAGAGGCTGGAAGTGGATGACAGGAGGAGAATCACTCAAGGATTACCTGTACTGTTCTCTCACTCTGGGGTAACCTGTGATGGCCACTGGTGGAATACAGGTTACTAGGCTAGATGGACCTTTGGTCTGATCCAGTGTGGCAGTTCTGTGTTCTTATGTTGTGTTCTTTCACCTTACTAAGCTACAAGTTATGGAAATCCTGGGGTGTCATGTCATTTAATAAATTTTTGAATGTTTAGAAGTAAAACTTCAGTAATTTCTCAAAATATAAAAGATAATTTAACATTTGTTCCGTAGCTGGTTCCCTCTTCCAGCAAAGACTAAATCCCCCATCCTGTAAACTCTCTGCGTAGGTGGAATCCCCATTTTGTTTCATTGGGGTCTGTGGAGATCCAGTTGAAGGAGCAGGGCTTAAGAGGCTCTTGGCTCATACAGTGCTGCTGCCCCACAAAGTTCATGGTGGTTCTTTCTCAACCTCCTTGGCCCTTTATAGTTCCTTATGTGGAGAAAATACTTCTACTTTTTCCCCTGCACTACAGTATTTTCCTACACATCAGGAGGCAATCAAAACTCATTTGAATATGGAATATTTGTGTCACTTCAGTGTATTTTTAATACTTGGATAGGGAAGGTACCACAGCACTATGGTAAACGTACATATTTTGTGTAAATACTGAAGAGATTCACATAAATCATTCTTCATAATAGAAAATGAAAGTAACTTACTAGATGGTATCCGATTATTAAAATCGGTAACCATTCTGATTACTGTCTTGCTTGTCTCACACATTTCACATCCAGGACACTGTTATAGCACTCAGTCTCAGGAATTCCTGCCACCTAGAGATTAATGTTTTTATGTCAGTTGAAAGATGAGATTACAAAGGTGCAGGCAGTGTGTAGCAATGGCTATTACCTCTAGCAGTTTTTGAGTATGAATCGATCACGGGTAGAATTATAGCGCGGAAGGGGTTCGGAGGTTAGGCCATAATCTAAACGTTGTTTTAAAGTCTACCTTGCACGCTAACTGGGTTAGAAGACTCATCATTAGAAGCCAGGTATCTTGAAATGCCTGATGATCACTTGGACCAGGAAAATGTGGTCCAAAAATACAGGATGCTTTCAGTTGTTGGAGGGGCAGACGTGCTAGTCTGTATCCGCAAAAATGAGAAGTCCTTTGGCACTTTATAGATGACCCACTTCGTCAGATGCGTGACGAAAGATACTTTCAAAATTCTGAGCACCTTGGGCTACTGTTCAGTTTGTCAGAGTCTTTAAATACCTCAAGCAGTATGTGAATGTGAGTGGTGGATTGTTTGTTACCAATCAAGATTGGAGGCATGGAATTCTTGTTTCCAGTTGTAAATACAACTTTGTTTTCTTTAAAAAAAAAATCTTAAATGCTTATCTACTTCAGACTAATTACTTGGAATACTCTGAAAATATTAGCTGAATGGTACAAAGAAATTGAATATTTACAAATTATGACTTTTCGTCGTTGTTTAACTAAAAGCAGCCAGCAGAGCTGATTGTAAATTTAAATAGTATTCCTTTTGCCTATCCTGGCTCCCCCAAACTCTGTGTTTTTACATGTCCAATTTATAACTCCTTTTTAAAATGGTTTTATAATGGCAACACTATCAAATCCTTAACTATACACAGCACGCAGCTGGGAGCCACTATAATAGTGTTTAATATAGTTGTGGGGAAGAGACTCTGCAGCATAAAGTAAGATCGCTGCTTGACTGCTCCTTTTCCTGACAGCAAGAAAAGGACAGCGATCAAGCTGAGTTCTCAGAGGAGGCGGTTAAATCACTGGGTAACATGAAGAATGGGATGTACACAAGCTGCTGTGGAAAGCGTATAACAAAGCACTTGAACTGTAGTGAGATAATTCTTGTAGGAACATCCAGATGACTGTGATCCTTTTCTGTATGGATTACACAGGGCTCGAGTATATGATAGCTAATGGGAAATGTTCACATGTGGAAACTTTTTTGTCAGTGTTTCAGTGGCGGTTATGATCTGACCAAAAGAATTGAGTCCTTGTATCAGTCATGACCAGGAAGCGGGTGGGAGAGGAGGGGAGAATCTCTGTTTACATCAAGATCCACTCTCAGAGGTGTGCACGCAAATGTTACTGAGTATCAGTGGACTTATGCTGCAGATGGTAGCAAAAATAAAATAAGTTATTTTGTCATTTAAAGGTAGGTATTCATTAGGGCACAAAAGTGTCCTAAACCTCAGTCAGCGTGATGAGTTATCCCCCTCTCTCCATCTTTATGCCTAAAAATAAAAAAAAAAAAATAAAAAAAAAAAAAAAAAGTATAACTGATGCTTTTGGTTTTGGTCTTCCTGTGTTTCATTTCGCAATAGCGTTTAAGATGGTCTAGGAAGGGATTAATATATGGTTCTTGATTACTATATTAGACAAATAATTTATTTTGTTAGCTAGATTGATCAATATGGTGGCTACCTGGAAAGACCCACATTAGAAGGGATGATAATAATGTCCATCTCTCAGAAACCTGGAAAAAATACTTCCCTTTCAAAAATCAGTAAAAGGCAGGGGACCCCCCAAAGAAACTGTCCCACATGTGTTAAATGTTTGTTGCAGGAGAATTCCATTTTCCTCCTGACTTATGCCATGCATCCGAATGCTGAACTGTACAAATTATCCATGGGGTGGGGGAGAGGGGTAGGGGAAGTGAGGAAAGTGGGCTTGGTGAGTTAGGGAGAGGCAGACTGATGTGATCTTTACATCGCATCAGAGACTGAGACTTCTGTGGTGTGGCTGTTGCTAAGAATGTTGACAGTCGCATTCAGGTGGCACCTCTTAGTGTGTGTTTCACAACGGTACTTTGATTTGGTCTATGAAAGAGGCATACTGTACTGTATGCCTGCTGTGCTGGTTGGAGGTAAAGTGTCATGTTGACAGCCATTGGGGGCAGGGGGAGAGGGGGCGGAACCAGAAAGAAAATAGGCGAAAGGACTGTTAGTTATATGTTTCTTTTATCCCTCTCACTGCAGTTTAATCTAATCTCAAATTCAATTGATAACATTGATTAGATTCTTTTCAAACCTGTGTTCCATGTATAGGTAACTCAACGTGTGGTAAAATGTTATTCTTTTCATATGTGACTTGAGTATAAAAGGTGAAAGTATACAATTAATTTGTCTGCACGTTCTTGAAAATTGTATGCTGGATTTCTGTGAAAACGCTGTATGGAACAATATTTCCAGAAAATTATTGTTATTTACTGTAATTTTTACCTTTGTATTTAAAGTCAAAAAATTATGTTTCCTTTGATACTTAATGGCTTTGTGTGATATTTTTAGAAACCCGGTCAATTTTTCCTGCAGTAAGTCTCTGCATCTGATCTTCAAGGAGAGCCTTAACAATGGACAAAGTGCAATTTTATAGGTCTGTTGTTTTTATGTATTGATAACTGTGTACATGAAGTTTTTGAATTTTGAAAAATAAGCTTGGGGGAGGGGGTTACATGATTCTGGGGTTAGGTCACTAGTACAGATCCGTTCCAGGGTGAAAGTTACTGAAAGTCTCTCTTTAATTGATAGCTTATGTGTCTTTAGTTCTTCATGGCTAGGGTCCATATTGTAAATAAAAAATATAATATCTGGCACTTCTAAGAGGGGAGGAAAATTCCCAAAGAAGATCATAGCTAACATTAAAAATAAACCCAAGTTTATAATGAGTAGAAACGGCACCATTGTGGGAATGATCCTTGGAGCACTGCCTTTGGTATGACCCTGGCTGGCCATTTCAGATGAGACGCAAACCTCCCACGTTTTTTAAAAATTCTCTCATGTTTATCTTTGTGAAATATCAACCACTATTTGTATTGAACCGAATACTTCTTGCCTTGCACATTTGTATGTTTGGAAGCTCAGTTATTGGAAGCCTGGTTATTTTTGTGCAGTACCTGGCTTCAAGTGATTTTTGACTGTTGGGAGAAATGGTGTCATAAAATCACTGTGTGGGTGGGTGGGTGAGTGGGCGGGTGGGTGCCTTAAAATCAGATTTGTGATAATCAGTCAAACTGCATGTAGAATTTTTTGTTTTTGTTTTGTTTTTTAAAATAGGAGGAGGGAATCTGTGGAGGAGATTCTCTTGCCCCTGCTCTTTCATCCTTTCTCCTTTATTTTTGTCACTGTTCTATAATTTTCAAACCTGCAGACTTCCAGTCTTCTCTGGCTCTGTAGAACACACACCTGAACTACAGCGGAGTTCAGTCAGTGACAACCTCTAGTCCTTGCTGTTAAACTTCAGCTGTCATCACCAGCTTGTCAAGTATTGCCCCACAAAACTCTTCAGGAAAGTCTTTTTAACCGTGATGTTTGAGTAGTTTTATCAGGGGAATCTCTTACCCATTTCAGAGACAAAAGAACAGAAGTGGGACATTATTAAATGAGTATGTACATTATAATGATTAACTTATGAGGTTAGTAGAGTACATCCATAGGGTCATTTAAATCCTAGGTTCATTTGGGATTCTGCTGAACCCACAGGTTGGTAGAATTCCTTCTGGAATTCTTTCTTGACTCATTGCACTGGATGAGCTATGCAGACCAGTCCTCATTTTGTGAAGATTTTTATGGTCAACATAACATAGGTGTGGTATACCAACTCTTTTTCTTACTGTGAAATTGTTTTCTACAACACAAACACTCTGCATTTCTCTCCTCTCTGAATTTCTGAATACTTTATATTTTGGTGATCCAAGACACTGGGTCTGCTGCACAAAGTCACTTTTACCTACAGCTTTATTCCACTTACAGAAACTTGTTTGCAAGGCTAGGCAGAGAAGACACAGATGGTCCATCCAGGTGGCTCAAGAAGGCACCAAACAATGTTGCAAATCAGTGAATGGGAAACCAGTGCTGTCTTCAAAGACCTTGTGTTTCAGTTCCCTCTTGAAAGGCAGAGCAGTGCATGCAAGGCTGAAAAATGTCAGAGCAGTCACCTATATCAACAAGCAAATTGGAAACCAGCTGTGATAAGATATTAAAAGAAGCATGGAAGCTACTGTCCTGGGCATAAAGCAATTTATCTGACCTGTCAGTCATGTATTTGCCAGACAGGTTCAATCACAAGGTGGGACTAGCCTAACAGTAAATGATTTTCTGAGTGAATGGGAACTTCATTAGCACTCTTCAGCCCAGGCTATGAAGTGCTGAGAGCGTCAGTGCTTGCTGGCAGCTTCTACAGAGAGCAAAAAGGCTCTGAGGTTTCAGCCAATGTGGGCAAAGGAAGGGAGAGGTTGGAAAAGGGCCTACTGGGAGAGACTCATCTTGAGGACTTAATCCTGCAAGGCAGCGTTCCCTCTAATTTTTTCCATACATGCATGGAATAAATATTATGTGCACCAAAACAGGCACACCACCATAGGAACACATATGGCCCACTGTGGCATTCTGCTAATCAGCTGGGCGGCACCTGAATGTCTCCTGGGCAGCCGCCCAAGTACTCAACTTACTGGGAACTCTCCTGTAAGGTAATAGTGCTTTCAGCTCTTTCTCTGTGCAACAGGAGTTGAGGGTGTTCAGCACCAGGTGGGATCAAGCCCTCTGTACAGCAGATACCTCAACTAAAAGTTAGTCTCCTTAGTTTGTCTGCTTGCATAGAGGCCCATGGGAGGGCCCTGTGTACTTGCAGAGATCTGAACACATCCCTTCTTTTCTTGTGACTACTTAATTGGACCTTCTCAGGTTATTAATTTTCAGTTGTCTATCCAAAAAACTGTCTGCTTTTTGCAGGAGGGGACAGCAGGCTCCTGTGTGCCTGCCTTTGTTTTCCAAGGGAAGATGATTGTGTGTATGCATAGCTCAGAGCAGGTAATTTTGAGGAAAGCCCTGCTGTTCCTAAATGGTATTTTTTGTGGGTTTTAAGTTGGTAAGAGGGAAAAGGGTCTCAGGTAAAACAAGAGATGTAGTTCTCACCTTTTACTGCCCTTGGGGAGCTAAGTCAAATGTTCACTGTGCTTTGCCTTTGAACACAAAATAGGGATAGCCTTTCTTGAGAGACTTCACTGAAAGTTACTTTTTTCAGGCTCTTGCTCATAGCGCTTTGCGTACTGAAGTTGACCTAAGTGTTACACCCAGTGCTCATGTTTCTTGTGCCCCCATGCCACAAATTCTCACCCTATTTAAATCAAATTCTCTTCTCAGAGATACAGCTGCAACCTCCACTAATATCAGAATATTTAATTTCTTTTCTTTCTCCACTTCCTGTTTTCTCTCGTTCTCTTCTTACTTCAGTCCTTTACACTCTGCTTGTTAGCTCCCCTGTCCCTTGTCTGGCCTGTGGACAACAGGATTCCAACCCTAAACACGGGTCAATTATTCTTCGTGGCCAAGGGGCAGGGAATCACTGCAGCTAGACTGAGATAAGATCCCACTAGGAAGTGGTTCCTTGGCTGAGGGAAGTAAAGCACTTTCAGCATTATCACCCAATTCACTAGCGCCAAGCTTCAGCCTGATGCTAGATAGCCTGCCTGCAGGCAAGGGTTTGTTCTGTGGTTATTATGTGTAGGAGCTTTCCAAGAGGCAGCACCCAATTTGCCCTTAAAGGCTGGCCTTTATTCCCAGGTTAAGAGAGCCACTTTTTTTGTGTTGACTAGTGTGATGAACCACGTCGCTCTTTGGAGTTTACACTGTGGTCTCAGATGCTATCTTATCCTATTGGCCAAGTGGGAGTTTGGTTGCCATTGGGTGCGTTCTGGCTATTGAAAGCACCCTCAGGAAGGTAAGAGATAGAATGACACTGGTACTGGTTTACAGGAAAGGGCAACTAAAAGGACACCCTTATTGAAAACCAATACAAATACGTTATGGGGCAGCCTGGGAACGAGGGCTGGATGGCTGATGGAAGTGAGTACACAGATATAGAATTCAGTGCAGCTGAGGCAGAAGAAAAACATACTGTGCTTAATGTGCTCCAGTCAGGAGGATCAGATAATTTCCTTCCCAAAATGCTGAAACATGTTGCCAGTCTGCTAGCAAGGGATGGTAATCTATTCATGGGCAGAACCCAATGTTCCTTCCAATTTTTTTCCATCCAGGAGTGGAATAAATTTTGTGTGTTCTTGAGGCATGTGCAGACGTACGCCACCAGTAGAAACACATGCTGCTTGCTGTGGACAACTGTGGGCGTACTGCTAATCAGCTGGGAAGCACCTGACTCTGTCCTGGGTGGCCGTCCAAGTGCTCAGCTTACAGGGAATACAGGTAGAATCACATCCTGGAGAATGGCTAATTTCATCTATAAGTTTAAGAAAGAATGCAGGGAGTAGTTCAAGCAGTTGCAGGCCTGTCTGACCTCAGTAGTATGCAACGTTTTGGAACAATTTTTGAAGGGAATAACCGTTTAAATTCATCGAGCTAAATGGGATGTAATGCAACTTGGGGTTTATCGATGGCAGGTCATTCCAGACTAACCTGAATTTTCTTCTTTAAGAAAATAACAAATGTTGTGGTAATGGAAGTGCTGGAGATCTAATATTATAGGACTTCAGTCAAGCATTTGACATGATACCCCGTGGGCAATTACTGGGTTAATTAGAGCGGGTGGGAATCAATAAAGAGTTGTTGGGTAGATAAGGAACTGGTTAGGAAGAGGAAGTATAGTGTTGTGCTGAAAGGTGAGTTAGGTTGGAGTGTAGTTATTTGTAGAACCAATCTTGGGACTGGTTTTACTCAGTATTTTGTTTAATGAGATCAGAAAAAGTAAAAAGAAAAGTGTGCTAATGAAGGTGGCTGATACAAAGTTGAGTGGCATCATGAGTATCGAGGAAGATCAGAATATTCTGTAGGAAAATTGGGCTGACTTTGAAGGCTAGTATGACAGAAATGGGATGAAATTTAGTGGTACCCAGTGTCGGATCATGCATTTATATTTCAATCACAAAAATTTCTGCAGCAAGCTGGGGGCTTATCAGTTGGAAGTGAAAGAGTAAGAGAGACACCTGGGTTTATGGGTTGATTACAGGATGACTATGAGCCACCAATGTGATGCAGCTTTGAAAAAGGCAGTTGTGTTTCCAAGGATGTAACAGGCAAGGCATTTCCTGTAGAGCTAGAGAAGTATTTAATGTGATTAAACAAGAAGCTGGCAAGAGTGTGTGTGAAATATTGAGCACAATTCTGGTCAACTATTGCTAGAAAGATGAGTTCAGACAGGAGCAGGTGCAAAGAAGAGCTACTAGCATGATTAGGGGAATGGAGGCCTGTCTTATCAGAGGAGAGTGGCAAAGCCTTGGCTAGTTTTAGCACTGGCAAAAAGAAGGCTGAAAGGGGATATGATTGCTCTCTCTTAATACAGACGGGAGAGCGAACAGATACTTGAGCTAAAGGCCAATGTTAGCCCAAGAACGTATGGGTATAAACTGGCCATGACCATTTTCTGGCTGCATATTAGAAGGGGAGGTGCTGGAATAGCCTCCCAGTAGAAGTTGTGGAGGAAAACAGTTTGAGAGGGCTGGACAAATGAGAGTTCAGTTTTAGCAGGGGACAGGGCTCAACATCCCTAGAATTCACTTCTAGTTCATGTCTTAGGCCCATAAGAACTCATGTCTCAGGGCTTCAGCTGGGCACCTGCAGGTACCAGCTGTGAATTTCCCCATTTCCCCATTGCATTTTTTATTTTGATCTGTTTCTCTGAAGCATTGGAGAACGCCATGGCTGAAGATGGGACATGGTGGGGCAGTTCTGTGAGACAGCACCAAGCATTCTCTTATATGGGCTAGCTGGATATTTCTCACTTAAGCATTTCCCTGCCATAAAAGTCATCAGTTATTGGTGCACCTTTGTCCCTCCTGTTCTCTCTGTGTGGCACAAAATAATCCAGTCCCCTGTAGGCAGTAGTACTTTCATCTAATTTTAGTTGGGTTTAGGGTGTGGGCGCTGGGTGGTTTGGTGGCCTGTGATCCACAGATTAGACTGGTTGATCTGATGGTTCTTTTTGGCCTTAAACTTCATGGTTGTGACTCAATAGAAGAAGTATTACTGTGGTGGTTAGCAGGAAATGGAGACTATAACAAACCAGAAATGAAAGTGTGTGTGGGTGTTCTGGATATCTTGAGCATGGCTTTTCTTTGGTGGAATGAGGGGGTGGGGAATACACCGGTGCAGTGTAAAATTCAAAGGTTGAAATAGAAGCTTTCCACGCTGACAGTTGGAGCTATGGAGCCCAAATTCACACAGTTCATTAGAGTCTTAAAGATTACAGTAGACCCCCAACTTACATGATTTCAACTTACGCTTTTCTTGCAATAGTGCAAGTTGAAATCATGAGTGGTGGGGAGCTGGGAACCAGGCAGCAGCCTGGCTCCCAGCTTCCCTCTGCTTTTGGGAGCCAGGAAAGTGACCAGTGCAGCAGCCCTGGTCAGTGTCTTGGCTTCCGCAAATGGAGGGGAGCCAGAAGCCAGACTGACACCTGGTTCCTGGCTTTCCGCCACTCTTGGGAGCCAGGAAACTGACCAGTGCTGCTGTGCCTGGCTGTGGGCTCCCTGCTGCTCAGAGGAGCAGGGAGCCAGGCGCAGCCAGGACTGAGGAACTCAGAAGTGATAGGGCCTCTCCCCCACCCAGTCTGACTTACTTACCCATGGTTGCCCAGGATGCAACTTACGCATAAATCAGGGGTCTACTGTGTTGTAAATAAGTTAAAATACTTTTGATTTCATTTTCCAGTTAAATTGCACCTAGCAATAGAAGAGGAAAAATGAATCTTGCTCCTTTGGTTAATATTTTATAATTACTTTCAAAAATTTACTGTTGTTGTGGGAGCATGCCCCATGGGTTCACAACTTTTACTTTTGTCATATTAACTCAGTGGGATAGCTGCAAAAGAAAACATTGTGGGTGAAGTCCTGGTCTTATTGAAATCAGTTGAAAGATTCCATTAATGACTGTGGGAGGAGGACTTCACTCACTGTTGGAAACAAGTATTAAGCTGTACACTGACCTTCTGATTTCTTCTCTTAAACTAATGAATTTTAAAGTTGATAATCTTACATAGTCTTTAAAAATAATATAAACTGTTCTGCGACCTATATAACTTAATATTTATTATCAGAATGTATACACAGCTGAAAACTTCAGGCTGATGGATTACCACTTTGTTTCTGTTCATGAGTGTGAATATGCCAGCAATGATGCTTATATTTAATAGGGAACACCTTTAGTCTTATTGACCTCTTAGGATCACTCTTGTAAACAGCACATACAAAATCAGAGAACAGCCTTTCAGTTCGTGGCATGCTATGTTTCCAAAACATAAAGGGCATAGAAAATTTCATTTCCTAAATTTTCACCTATACTAAAGTTTCTTCTTCTTCTCCTCTTTTTCCTTTTGGTAGAACAAATGTTTTAGTGAGACTTTTGATAACCTATATGAATATGTATTCATATTTCAGAAAGAATCACTTCCATGAAAAGTTTTTAAAAAATAAATATTATAATCAGTGAGGCATCATAAATAACTTTTATGTCTAAATCACGCTATTAAAAGCTTTTTTATTTTTTTAGTAGATAGGGGAATAAAATAGCTGCATAGTTCATAAAGTGGTATGCTATTACTGCCTGCTGTGCCCATGAATTATGCCAGCATTTCACACTTGTGAAGTAAAAAAGCGGATTGGAACTGTGATCAATGTATTATCCTATATTTCTTATTGTGCAGTATATTTCCTTTTTGAGAACCTTTGTAGACTAAATGGCTACTAATGACATAATTACAATTGTTTGTCACAACCATAATGTGTGATTTCCTATTTCATCATGAAGATGTAAGTTAGATAAAGGAGGAGTTTTGGCAGGAAGACAAAGTGCGGTGATTTATTAAAGCCCAGATGTGGTTGTTAAAAGCTTTTCTACAGAAGGCTCAATTGAGTGATGTGAAATAGGAATGAAAGCTCTGAACACCACAGTCAGTGGTTCTTGGTGTGAGTGACACAGTTGCTCATGGAAGCATGACAAATTAGCTGCATGTTTTATTGTTGTGTACAAATTTACGTTGGAATTTAAACAGCATCAGAAAGTTTGGAATAGCTGATTCCCATAAAGTAGATGTCGAAAGGAGATGATGATGCTGAAGTGTGTTCTAGCAAAAATGCTCAAAAGCAGTTTTAAAATCCCATATCTATCTATCTATCTATCTATTTTAAAAAGGGTGGCAATGCAAAGATTATCAATAGCAAGTGTGACCGTTCATGGGCATTGTTGATTCTTTAGGGCTGTGTAAACCAACATAGTTCCACTGAAGTCCAGTTGAAGATCTGACCTGCGTGGAGAGGCTGGCCGTTTACGTATACCTCAAACTAGTTACCAGCAGGAGAGGCACATCTGAGTGCTCTACAGTTTTCTTCTTCCATGCATTTTTGACGTGGGTGTTTCTCAGGTGGATGGCAATCTGATGACCTACATTTGGGATAAGGAGGTTCAGGTATGTAGAATAAGATCTCACTGGTGGTTTCCTGCGTTCCACTAGATGCAATGGTCTTGACAGTGAAAGTTTTGCCTCCTAGCAAGGTCAGCAGGTGGCATCCTAGAGTCTTTGAACCCTAAAATGCGATTGTCCTGTAAAGCAGCTTTTTTCTTAGTCAAGTTTTAAGGGAGGCATCTTGTAACAAGCACTCTTGATGATGCCTTGGTAGAATGAGAGAAGTGGCTCCTCAGGAAAGAGTCAGTGAGTTCTTTCAAGCCACTTGTAAACAAATGAAAAACAGGAGCAAAATATTACACAAAGGGGCCACAATCCTCTACTTCTGGATAGAAGCCCCCTGTTGTCTGACCATTCACGTCAAGGGCAATCTCAAGTGGGCAGAACTCTTCCAAGGGGATGTGACTGGAACCTTCCAGGAGCTGGTGAGGTGCATGAATGGGTTTGCTGTTGTACCACTTGTCCATCTCTTACCAGAGGGGCATTCAGATAGCAGCTGTGGAAGGTGTACTGGTGTAGGCTTTACCCTCTTTGTACCAATTTCGTCCTCCCACTACCTTTTGTGTTCATAAAGTACAAAGGAGAAAGGGAACTAGTAATTATACCTCAGATTAGAATACCCCCACCCACCTCCCAGCTGGCACAGCCTGAGTGCAAGACAAGCACGTGACTGTACACTTCTTCCAGATAGGCAATTTACTGTGGGCTGGAGGAGAGAAAGACCCTAAGGTAAGACCAGCCTCTCTGGGCAGGCTGCACTGGGGTATAATGGTACAAAGTGCTTCCATAACAATTTCCTGCCGGCAGCAGATACAAGCATTGGTTGGTGGTCTTTTTGCAGCCTTGTCACAATGTGCTACCCCTAACATTTCCTGTCCTCTGAGCCAGAGGTTAAAAATTTGCCATTGATGTAGGGTACATTTGTCAGAATTTTGCTACCTCTCTCATTCCAAGTGCTAAGAATAATCAAAATGGCATTTTCAAAGTAAATGATTTAAAGGAGCACAACTTTACGTTTGTAGTGGATTACAAGAAAAAGGCAGCCCAGTGCAAGCAGTGAAAACAGCAGCTAAGACTATTTTTTTCTTTACTTTTAGGCTTTATGCAGATGTGTAAGAGAGTAAGGAATTATTTTAAACAACTAAAAATAGGTAAAGCAATTATAATTTTGGAAGAGTATGCATGTGGAATATGTCTCTGAATCAAGTCTGCATGAGCTGCTCAATGCATCGGACAAAATAGGGAAGAGCTGCTGTGTCCAGACGTCCTTTAACCCACAGGTGGCAATCAATGAGAGGCTGGTTTTCTTGTTTTTTGTGTCCTGATCAGAAGAGGGAAGTTCCAGAAATTTGCAATCAGCCCCTAGGAATTCTGGTAGTTTTGAGTAAGATTTTCCTATGTGGGCCAAGTCTGTAAACCTTTACCATCACTAATCACCTTACTGCTTATTTATTTCCCATTTTAATGTGTGTGTTTTTCAGTGGATTTGGTAATATGCTTTGTGCAGTTCCCCAGCAACACTGAACTGACAAGTGTATAATTTGTATTCATTGTTAACTTTAGTAACTGCACTGAGGCTTGAATTACGCTAATCAACTTTTACTGTAATTTTATGTACTATAGGTGCATTGCAAATGCAAGACTCAAATGTAAAACAAAGTTTAATTAATCAAACAGGTTAGATCAACTTCAGGAGTGAATGATGGATGTGTGAGTGTTCGTACGTCTATGGGAAAAAATGTCGGAACAGAACATAAAGTCCAACATTGGCATAAGATTCCTATTGAACTTAATAGGAGCATGATAGACCCATGGATCCTGAGACAAAAAATTTCATGTTACACAAACTAAAGCATTTATCCCAAGTGGTTCATTTGAGTGTATGGCGAAGATGGACATGGAAAAAAACTAAGGGCTTTTCAGCCTCTCTGGCCCTTTCTGCTTTTCCCTTTTCTTAGAAGATCCATTTGGTATGTACTCGCCCCTTTACCCCCACTGCAGGTGGTTGTTCACATTAACTCAGCAGAACTGAGGTTCATGTCACTGAAGGCAAATCTAGCTTATTGGGATTCAGCTTTTTTTCACTGTGGAACTATACCTGGTTTTGTGGCTAAATAAGCCTCTGTGGTAGCAGTTTCCAACCTTTTCCAGATGGGGATCCGTTTTGACAGTTCAGGAAGACTTTGTGATCCTAGGCGATTAAAAACCTTGTGGGGGGTGGGTGTTCGCTGGGAAAAATGTACTCCCCCCTGGCTTAAACTCCTCTCAAACCCTACCCCCCCCCACGGCTTATACCCCTCTCAGCTAGGGTTCCCAGATTTTTGGGAAACTTATGTTGGACAGGCAGCTCCACCTGTGGGATCCCCAGCCAGGGTTGCCTGTCCTGCATAAGATTTCAAAAAACTGGGGCAAGGGGTGTGGACTCTGGCAGCCCTGCAGCTGGGAGCCTGCTGGGCATGGAGTGCTGGTGGGCAGCACAAGCCATGGGATCCCTGTTTGGAGGGTGGGGAGAGCCCACCACCCCGTGGCTGGGAGCCAGCTGAGGCACAAAGCCCTGGCTGGCTTTCATCCCCTCCCTGCCCCCTGTCCCTGGCTTAAACCCTTCTCACACACCCCAGACCCACGTCCCCAGGCTTAAACGCCCCCCCCCCCCCAGCTCCCCCCACCTGACACAAATTTCTCATGCTGCTGCTGCTACGCCCCCATTGCTCCTTCACTGCCACCACCTCCTCTGCACAGTTCTCCGCAGCCCCCTTATTCCCTTCCCCCACCTGTAGCATGGGCAGTCTCTGCCCTGCCATTCTGAAATGGGACTCAAGTTAATTGGTTTAATGGCTGGATTCCTCCTGTCAGACACAGAAATGAAACTGTTTAATTGGTTTAACAACTGGCAGGAAGGATCCAGTCATGAAACCAATTAAATTGAATTTCATTTCAGTGTAGCAAGGCAGGGCAGGGACTGAGAGCTGGAGGAATGAGTGGTGTCAGAGCTGCAAGTGGCTCCTTTAAGAGCTACGAGTGACTTTGAGCCGTCCAGTCTGTGACCCTTACCAAATCTAATCATGACCCATGTTTGGGTCCCAACCCATAGTTTGGGAATCCCTGCTCTATGGTCATAAAAGTGGAAGCATCATTTGTTCCATAAAGGTGTATAATCTGTTTGAAATGTAGTGTTTTTAAAACAAGGTAGTAGTAGTTTCAGATACTTCCACAGTTTTACAATCACATTTTTCAACTTCTAAAAGATGCTCTGTTTTTTTCCAGTTTGTTGTACGAACAAAATAAAATGATAATAAAGGGGAAATTGGGTGTGCTACCAAGTGCTGACAAACACACACTAAACAAATGGATGGTGCGGAAAAAATTGTTTCTTCCAGATAAACAATTGTAAACCATCTGGGGGTTTAAGTAGAGGTCTAAAATGTTAAAATAACAATATGAACCTCTGTATTCATAATGACTACATTTACGCTGGAGAGTTCTGTGGACAAAAAGTGGGGGTTTGTAGCCAAACTCGCAGAGCATCAACACACAAAATGCCTTTTGTCAACAGAAACTGTTGACCAAAACAAAAGAAAAAATGCCATATAGACACTCTGCGGGGGCCCTTTTGTAGACAGTGCAAATCAAAAATAGATGCACTTTTATGTGTAGACAGGATCTTTTGACAGAAGTGTTGTCAGAACATTTCTTCCAACAGTAACTTCTAGTGAAGACTTAGTAGTTTTGTCAGTGTTCTTACTGGCTAAGCTGAATTTAGCAGATGAAATAATCACAAAGTGATAAATCCTAAAGAAATATTCAAATCCAGGGATGAAAGTAGGTGTAAGTAGCGAAATTGGGCTGAGTTTCAGTGGAAGAATGGTTTGAATTTAAGTCCCATTCCTTGAAAACTCATACATGCACTTAACTTTATGCATGGACGGTCCTATTGAGCCCTGTGGCTTTACTTCTAATATGTAAAGTTAAGCACACTCACAAGTTGTGAAGGCTCAAGGTTCTATGTTGTTTATGCTTAGATATTGTATCTCTATAAGCAAATGCTTTAGATATATTAAATATGACTTTGGGAGTCTGCTCTGTCATCCTCAAAGGACTCTTAACAGCAGGGATTGGTTCAAACACCAGTTTTTGTAGACTTTGTTAATACCATTGTTATTTAATGAGCATCTATTGTTCATTTGTATATGACATTGGATCGGCGAGTGTAAATGAAATGGACTCTCACCATTTTACAATGTGTTATTGTGAGACTAGTGCAGTTGTTATTACTTAAAAGCCAGAGATGTGGCCTTAGACATTACATCATGTGAAACCCATAGACAAAATGGATGGTGATCAGATTTTGATTATAATAAAGTTTAATATGAGGTATTTTGGGATATGTGTCATGAATATGAGTCATGTATTTCACACCAAACCTGACCTATTATGATTACATTTCTACTTCAAGGGGTTTTCAGTATATAAAAACTTAATTCTATGGTTAAAAATGATTCATATTCAAATCTATTTTATGTTTTATAATTAAATAAGTATTGCTTGTACCTACACTTTTACTATTCTTGGCTATGTTATAATTATTTCCTTAATTTGACCCATAAAACAGTCAATTTCTTCATTAGTAAATTACAAGGATATCTCATCAGGAAAAAAATGAGTTTTGAAGGTGTCATACCATATCTAATCGCAATTTTAGTTGTGGGATTTTCTTATTTCTTTCATTTGTTCTTTTCGTAAAATATGAAGATCCTTTCTAGGTAAATTAATCCCTTCAAAGGAGCAAAATAACTTCCTTTCGGAAAGGGTGATTAGAGACTTATTCTTTATAATCTTAAATACCACTTGTGTTATGCTGAACAATGCATGAAAAAATGACACTGGTTGGTAATCATTCTAATTTTTTCTTAACTAAAGCCAAGTATGCTACAATTATATGATCATGGCAAAGTGAGCTTTCTACTGAGAAAAGTGTGATGTAGAGTCCCATGAAATTTCTGAAGTTTAAGTATTTTTGTAAATTAGGTTGTTCCTAGCTAAACAGGTGGCTTTAAAGGCTGGTTTCACTGTTGTTTTAATCATAGTTTAGTTACCATGGAGAAATATGCAAGTTAGCATTTATACACAGAAGTGAAATTTATGCTGCATAGATAATAGCCTAAATTTAGCATGCTTTAAGTTTACCACTTCCTTAAAAAAAAAAAAAAAAAAGCTATGTTGTACACTACCCCCACTATCAAGAAGTTATTTTATTTAAAATATTTTAATTTTTGAAAGGCATAGTGTTTTACTTATGACATGAGCAGTGTTGTTGATTTCATGTTCAGTGCTTACCTTAATTGGACGTATAATGTAAGAGTGATTCTGATTTGTGTTACGGGCCCAGTGAACTTTTAACAATCGCAAAATTTTAAATCCTAGCTTTACAGTGTAATGGAGAGATGTTTCGACAATTGACTCTTGAGTTTTATCAGGGAGGATTTCTGTGCTTCAGTGGGGATAAATTGGCAGGAGTAATAAAATGGTGATGAAAACATAGGGACTATTCTAATTTGTCAGGTTTTTTTAGGCAAGTCTTAATATCTAAGGTGTGACCTATTCATTATATAATTGGTAGTTGTTGTTTTTTTCCATTTTTGTGTGTGTTTGTGTGTGTGTATATGTGTATATATATGAAATTTGTCCAGTGTTCTTGGGCAACAGTAAGGTAACATTCCTGCCATTTTATTTTTTTAGGACGTCAGAGTTAGGGCTGAGTTTTCAAGGACAAATGTAGTAAAAGTAGCATGATCCAACACGAAGTCCCCCAGCACACAGAGAGCAGCAGATCCCTTTCAACACCAGCTGTTCTCACAGATATAGATTGCTGCAGTGAAATTTTCTTAATATAATTCAGGAAGCTCCAGAGAATTCTCCAAAACAACTGTGCCAACAAGGAAAATGTTGAATTTTTCATCAGCTGCCCAATGCTGAGAGTTAGTGGGCAATCCGTTCATTCATGACCAGATGTTCAGTGTAGTAACACACGGCAGTTAACTTGAACCTTGTGGCCTGTTTACCATTGGTTGCAAGGACATTGGCAGCAACCTGGCACTGGAGAATTGTGGCCTGAAAAAGTGAAAGACTGAAGTGTGTGTCTGTGGCTTCCTGGTTCTCCACCAGCGACCAGACAAGGTAGGGAGTGATGAAAGAAATAAATGACACAACATCAATCATTGCAAAAGCATGGTGAAAACACCTTTTATTGTATGAATATAGTCTTCGGCGAACAGGAGACAAATATTTTTTTTTCTTATTTGGAAATAATGGTATTTTTCATGTTTAGTTTTACATGCTTTAATCTTATTTGTAAGCCATACCTTTTTGCTTATATGTAAAAACAACAGGAAGCCAGTTGGCTGTTAACATTTTAAGATCTCACTCTCTCTCTCTCTCTCTCTCTCTCTCTCTCTGTGTGTGTGTGTAAGTGCTAAGATCAGAGTATGGTTAACTTCATGGAATCTTGTTTGAGCTAAACTGTGTCACGACAGTCAGATGGATAGTGTTTAGAATCCTTCATTTTCACAGGCTCATGGTTTCTTTCATAAAGATACGTTTATGCCTTATGCCATTTTAGTGTGTTGTGCTAGGCACTAGTACACAGAAAAAAATAGTATTGAGTAGGAGTTCTGGAATAAATACTGTGCCTTTCTACTTTGAAAAGGATTCTTCCTTAAAATGATTAACTGTGTTTGATTCTGGGTGTGCCAGCTGGCTAGGAAAGGGAAGGCAAGATCTGGTAACATTTCATTTTCCTTAGATGTCTGGATCTTGTATCCTTTCCTACATTGTATTTCATATGTATTTCAAAACAATAGAACTATTGATTTCAAAGTCAATTGGTAGATGAAACTTTGCTTATCGTATGCAGTCACAGTAGCCCACATTTTTCAATACTGCTTTTAAAGCCTGAGCAAATGCAGTATTTTGGCTTTTCATTTAAGGCATAGTTCTCATATAGTAATATTTCATGTTCCAAATTTTTGAACAAGTACCATTGCTGTCTGCTCTGTGTTGCTTTCTCTAGTATACATGAGGTTAGACTGTGCAACTCTGACTTATCATGGTGAGCACTTGCTCACAAGAGTAATTCCTGTTGATCTCAGTAGGATGGCTTTGTGCGAGCAAGTGCTCACCAGTCTTGTGCTGTCTAGCTCATAGTGACTGTGACAGTCATCAATGGCAACATGGCTCTAACTGTGATCTCCCTCAGAGCTCAGTCCTCCGCACAATTATGTTTGCTTTGGCAGTACTTTCTGGCTCTAAATTGTAAAGTTGCAGTGAAACCCTCCCTTCGCATTTCCTGTTTAGGGAGAGTAACCCTGTTGCACATTGTGTTGAGAGATGGAAATTCATCATTACTGTGGTTGTGAATCTGAGCCTGACTTATCTTCCTAACTACACTAAACATGAACACTTTTACAGACAAAGCCCCTATGGGTTTCGGACTTGTCTTAGAAACACACACACACGAGGTTTAAATTACAATAGATACAGGTTTGTTCTCTCTTTTAGGAGGGGCGGCAGAATAGTAGTCTTGTTAGCACTGATGATAGCTTATTGATAGAAAAATGAGAACAAGTTTACAGTAGCTTTGACATTAGTTACCTTTATTCAGCATGCTCCAGCTGCACTGAGCCCTCAGGAAGCCTTCAGCATGCACACAGTTTGTTCTTGGGTGTGAAAGCAAACAGTATTTGAGTTGGCAGTAACTTCCCTTTTAGAGAAGTTTGCTGCCTCGGCAAGAAACCGCAGCATGAGCTTTCTGCTGTTGAATGTTTCCACTGGCAGGATGGCCTTTTTCCACATTTCCTTGGTTTAAGGAAACAGATTTTGAACACTTTTTTTTAAAAGACAAAATGCCAACATTTAACAGCTGGAGTTAGTATATAATTTATGGTTTTCCCTTCATGCTCTTTTGGATGTATAAAATTAAAAATCTGCAATTATTCTTAAGTTATGCAAGTGATTGCAAAAAGAATGATCAAAATGGGTTTTCTGTGATGAGGATTTTAAGGACGTCATTAGCTAAATAGTTGTTCTCAATTATTCATCCTTTAATGATTTTTAATTATTATAATTTACTTACATGCCTTTACACCTTTCCTACAGGAAGATGTTTAAGCAAGTCCTTTATCTCCTCATTCCACCCCCCCTTTGATAATTAAGTTGGGAGTGTGATTTGAACTGCTTTATTTTGAAAATGTATTTTTACATGCTAGCTCATTAATTCTTTCTTTTCTTGGTAACCCTTCCCACTTCAACAGTTCCTTCTGAAGTAACTCACCAGGCACAGCAAAATGTGGCTTCACAGCTGCAATTTGACAAGTTGAAGGATGATGTTCTGAACCTGCCTCTCTTCCATTTGCTTCCTTTTTCGATAGCGTTATTTTCTGTTAAACTCAGTTCTGTCTACATCTCCCAAACTTCAAAATGCATCTTCTGGTCTATTGACTTCAGATCCCAACCGTGGCCTGTTGGAATTAGAAACAGATCCTATGCAGGAAATTAATGCAGCCAGCCAATATGTTATTGAGCAACGTTGCCGTAAGTTCTGTGGTATTTTGTTCGGTCAGTTCAGGGATACTAATTTTGTTTTGCTGAACACTACTCAGTTAACATCTGTCTAAACACCAAGAATACATTACAGAACTCTTAAAAAAATCAGCACAAAAGAAGCTTCACTGTAATAGTCTCCCTATTTTCACAAGCTGGGAGGTGGAGTGAAAAAGGGAAATGAGAAAGTAAATATATTTTGCACAATGCTGTTCATATTAAAATCACTTAATTTGTATTTTAGTACGTTGCCGTGATGAACAGCAGCATATGAGAAACTTATATTTTATTTTCAGAGAGAGTCGTCATTACTCATTTTTATCTGTGAGGCTTGTGGACTTGATTGGATTTATTACGTATACTGCATGTTTATGGCATTTTTACTGTATGTTGTTAATTTGTTGTAACTGCTGCCACTTCTTTCCAAGGAGCTCTTGAAAACCCCAAAGTGTCAAGAGCTACCTTCCAGTATAATAAACTGAATGCCACTCCTCAAGTTCAGTAAAGGCCATAGTAATATTAATATTGAGCCTTTTAAAACTCCTCTGTGCTTGAAGACAGTGTATACCACTTTATACAGATTCTGCTGTAACAGTAATTACATTTAGGAAGATGATAAAAGGGCGTGCTATAGTTCAAATGAACAAAAAGCGGTAGGAGTTTAGAGCCTTCCTACACTACACAGTCATCACACACCAAAACTTTGTCATAAACATGAAGGGAAAAAAATGTTCCCTGGTGTGAATTCTCACTAAACAGAGCCATCAGGTTTTAATGTTGACTACAGGTAACTTTTTAAATGTGAGCCAAGTATTGAAAACTTGAATTATGTAATTTTTGTATTTCAAAAATCCTTATAAAGGTAGGGACCGCAAACAGCATGGGATTACTGCATCTTTATTGGTAACAGAATAAAGCTGAATGGAAGGGTGATGAAGATAAGAATTAAAAAGCAAGATGACATTTCATTATCTCATTTCTTATGGTTATTTTTATCTTTATGTATAATATGTTGTAGATATATATTTATAAATAAAACTGCAGATAGAATTAAAATAGGGCTTTAATGTATTATTGTCTTTAAAAATAATGGTTAAGAGGGATACATTTTATTTTCAGTTTCGTTTCTTTGATTTCACTGTAGCCTGTTGATGAATCTTACAGTTGAATCTTATTCTGTGATTCTAGCTATATTAATTGTCTCAATGACAGAGGTAGAAACGTCCTCTAGAGAATGATCAAGGAATTTTAAAATGAATGGAAACTGGTCTATTCTCCTTCGTTGTAATCATGGACTTGTGGTTATTGAGCCTGTAATATATAATGATGGGTGATGAGTATGACAGCTCCAAAATCGATGCTCTCAGGTGCAAAATACTTCTCCATTTTTGCGTGTGTGTATTATGTGTATGTCAGTAGGACTATCTTAATGAGATGGCAGAATTTCAGAGCTCACATAAGAGCAAGGCAGACAGCACAGACTACAGACAGGTCTAACAAACATTGGGGCAGCTCACACTTCTCCCCACAATTCAGAGCTGACCCTGCTGCTCTGGATTTCAGGCTCAAATCTCACATTGTTTCCAGTGATGCCCTGCTGCTTTAGTTTTACTCTCTTACCCAAAGATTGGCTATGGATCATAGTGTGAAATGTTTGGTGTAGCCAGTGCAAAGCTAGGTTGTGATCATTAAACTCCTTTTCACTTGTGATGGAAACCAGGTCTCAGGTTAGGCCTCCAAACGTTACATCACACTGTTATTCCCCCAGCGTTCTTCTTTGCCTTTCGTTGTGTGCATATTTTATTTTGGAATAATTGTCCATATGTGCACTTGGGACTTGCACCTGCTTCTTTTGTAGTAACAGCACTGCTGAGGGAGATGTGTTGTATTCCATTTTTTGTATTGGAAGTCAGTTGGGCTGTATAGTGGAGATTCAGTTAAAAAGGTGGGGGGGGGAATACAACTTCACAATTTGAGATGTGAGGATATTCAAAATGCATCTTAAAACAATATTGCCAAATTTTGCATGCACAGGAAAAACGTTCATGCCTGGCATTCTATCATCTGGAACTCCCAAATAACGGGCATTTTAACCCTAAGTAACTTTTAGTTAAATTTTCCATAAGTACGGTATGGAGAAAGTTAATACAAATAAATACAGCAAATACAGTATAAGTTTATAGTGTACTGCTGTCGTTGGTAAAGTACTCTGCATGTTTTTTTTTGTTTCTTAATATTTAATCTTACTTTTCTTTAGTGTTACGCATTGCTAAGTATACCTCTCTATTACCCAGAGTATTTGAATATCCAGCAACCTCCTGGTTGTGGGGCTGCTGGATATGAAGGCTTACGTTATGAAGGCTTGAATGTACATATTCCCCTCCCACTGACTTTCAGTAAGTTTTCTACAGCATTTTTGGAATGCAGAATTTGACACAGGATGATGTGGAAAATGCAGAATGGAACATTTAAAAAAAAAAAAAAGAAAGCAAGCTACCTCAGCTTACTTTTTCTCTCAGAATACTTGAGGTGTGAGAGCCCTTCTAATGTCCAAGAGGAACATTTACTACACGTGTTATATAAAAAGATTGCTATCTGTATAGTAAGTAACCCGGATAGCGGTCCTTTGCACTGCATGGACAAATCAGAGTGAGTTAAGGATAAAACACAATTCATGGACTAAAGGGATTGTAAATAATAATTTAGAAATCAGCAGGAGCTGGTGGTTGCACAGCACTTCTGGATATCAGATACCTGTTTAGAAGCCTAACTTGAGACTCCTATTTTTCAAAATCTTAGCCTTACAGCTGGTTTCCGCCCAACTCCAGTCTATTTTCAGCGGCGCAAGATCAGATTTCAGTAGCCCCAGTACTGGTTGCTTATGTGTTTTTTATCCTGACAGAAGCTGAAGCGAGGGCAGGTAAAGCAAGAAAAATATATATTATAAAACATCAAAGTAGCATAGATAGTTTGTGTTTTCCACATTCTGGTGTTTAACTGCATGAGTTAAATATCACACTAGTCTGCCTCAGGTGTTGTCATCTAATTCAGATTGCAATCACTACAATTAAATAATTAAAACCTATTTATAACTGTTTTTATAAGGGTTACATTTAAAAGATAATTCTTTATCTGCTCAATTGCTAACATAAAGTGAAATGAATTTGTTCTAGCAAAGTACGTTTCCTTACAGAATCCCAAACATGAAGGAGAAAAGGAAAAAAGATGAACTTTACCACAAGACAAGCAATATCTCTATGACTCAATAGTAATATATTGTTAGAACCACCTAAATAATTAACTGTAAGAAAACAGAGTTAAAACTGAAGCAAAAACAGATTGAATTTTCTCAGCAACAAAGCGTATCACATTAAATGATTTAGCAGAATGCTTTTTAGTTACCATTAATAAGAATATAAATGAAGTGAGGATGAAATTATACTTCTGAAAGAATAGGCTTTTCTGTACATCACATGTTTAATACAGTAAAACAGTGCTGTACCTGATGAATAATTAAAATATGAAAAGAAAGAGCATTCCTCAACTTAGACTTAATTATGTGTGTGAAGCACTTTTACACCATGCTGAACAAAAATCTAGGGAATGAATTTGATTATTCATCCTAATTCATTACAAGTGTGCAAAGAAACAATTTTTCTGAAACCCTAAGTGTTGTGGGTCTCCCTAAACTTCTCAGTCACTTACTGGCATTGTACTAAGTGCTTGGCAAGTGGAATTAAGTATTGGTTTTAAACTGGAGAAATACTTAATGAAGGATAACACAGCAACATGGGATCTTTGCCTACTCTTAGGAAAACAAAGTCTATGAAAGGAAGAGTCAAGTTAGGGAGGAAAAATCTGCAATATTTTAAGTATTAAGGAAAAGGGATATATGTGGGAAATAACATAGATGTACAGAGTATGTTGAATGTATACATAAAGTAGATTGGTATTGGTTTATTTAGGTAGCTGCCAAAGTCTGTCTTTTCCCCCTTTTCCCTCATATTAAAAGATAAAATCACTCCAGCCAAAACAGAAGCCTTTTTCAGGTTGCTTGTCTAAATTATATTGTAATCAGCTTTTAGTTGAAGTTATGAAGTTTTCAAGACATGTTGCTGTAGCAACAGCAGTATTACATATTTGATCCAGAAGCTAGGTGTTAACGCTAGCCCAAGTAATTCAGAAGGGTAGTGTTTGTGAGGGGATATATTCCAATGCATTTATACATGTTGTCTTTTTGTGGTACTAACCATGTTCACTGATGCTATTGTGTCATTTGTGTTCATTGCTTTTATCTAGAGCAGTGGTTCTTAACCTTTACTGCAGCCTGCACCCATTTGGTTCTCAAAATATGTTCTCGCACCCCTTATCAAAAATCGTATATGTTCTTGCACCCCTTATCAAAAAACAGAAATGGAGATGGGGGCGCATATACACTTTTAAATACATATTAAATACATATAAAATAGTTTCAAAACAAAAAAGCAGTCAAATAGCACTTTAAAGATGAACAAAACAATTTATTAGGTGAGCTTTCGTGGGACAGACCCACTTCTTCAGACCATAGCCATACCAGAACAGACTCAATATTTAAGGCACAGAGAACCAAAAATATTAATCAAGGTTCACAAATCAGAAAAAAATGTATCAAGGTGAGCAAATCAGAGAGTAGAGGGGCAGAAGGTGGCGGGGGGGAAGAAATTAAGAATTAGATTAAACCAAGTATGCAAAAGAGCCCCTATAATGACCCAGAAAATTCCCATCCCTGTTCAAACCATGTGGTAATGTGCCAAATTCGAATATAAAAGAGGGTTCCGCAGCCTCTTTCCAGACTGTTGTGAAAATTCCTCTTTTTTTTTGTTTTTGTTTTTTTTTTGTTTCCTCCTACATTTTGGTCAGTTGTCAGGGCTGCTGTTTTTGTTGTGTTTTTTTTTAAATTCCCCCAGCTCCAGGGATGAAAAAGAAAATCTTCTTATGCAGAAGGCTATAGTACAAATGAGTCTTCTGTGGCCCACCGCCATGTCAGTGTACGTATAGAGTGCAGCTGGGATCTGCTTTATCCTTTGGGCATTTCATTCGGGTCAGGAATGAAAGGGATGCTCTTAGCGAGGCCTTTGCTCCAATGAGTGATGCCTAGAAATGGCTCTGTCATTCTGATAAAGTTTAGTTGCTTTGTTGGCCATGCAATTCACTTCTTCCATTCACAGTGCTCAGGGGACTGCATGTAATAAACCCCAAGGGTACCTAGTTTTAAGTCATGAGTAGATGGCCTTACCAAGCACTCTTTTGAGGTGACTGTCGAAGTTGACAGATACATGTCTCTCTGTTGCTCTTTGTGAATTTTGTCTCTTTCCAACCTGTCTTCTGCTGTTTTGTGTATCGCAGGCCCAATCGTATTTTCTCCATCTGAGAAACGAGAATTACAATAAGGTCTCAGAGTACGTGAATCCAGATTACATCAATCTGCTCTTATGCAGCTGACCCGCAATTCATACTTTATACAGTAAACCCTCCAGATACACTCTGATGTGGGGTGGGGAGGAGATCCCCCTGTCAGGGAGCTGGCAGCAGCCAGCTCGTCCCCTGAGTGGTGGTGGGGTGGCTCCAGCCTCTGTTGCAGTCCCTGGCTCCAGCCACTGTCACGTGCCCTGCTCCCAACCCCCATGGCCGCCATTCCAACTCTCGCGAACCTGGCTCAGCTCCACCCCCCATCCCCTCCTGCAACCCTAACCCACCCCAGGCTTAACCCCCTCCCCCACCACACACACACCCCAACCCACTGCCCAAGCCCCGACTTATGTGAATTTTGGGGTATACGAGGGTTGTGTGGAACACAACCCTCCCATATCTTGGGATTACTGTATTAAAAAGGCACATTAACAGCAGAGGATGTGGACTTAATCCTTCCAGATACTTCCTTCTTCAAGACCCTTCTTTCTCCCACGCTATCTTTCTAGCAAATTTTAAAATTCGTTTCTGAGTGAATGGAGTGGGAGAAGAGAAGATCATTCTTGACACACTTTGAACATCACAGGAGCCCTCATCACTCTTTAGTAGCACTTGTGAGTTGTGTTCCTCTGAGTGGCGGTTTCTTCGATGGAAGGATGTCCAGGAAGAGTCTTCAAATATATATTCAGCCATTGGGTTCTTGACTGCATTTCTAAGAGTTCCACTGGAGGCAGGGAGCACTGTTTCCTTGGTACAGAGGTCAGTGAGGATAAGGCCCATACGAATCCTCTGTTTTTGCCTTTTGCCTCTGCATCACATGAATCTTATATGTTTGGCAGGTCTACACTAGGGGTGAGATCAACCTTGTCAGTGTCAGTCTTCCAAAGTTTGATTTTGCACACCTGGTAGAGACATGCAAAATCAAACTCTCTGGGGTTGGCATTCGACCCATGTACTCCTCGCTATTGCAAGGAGTAAGGGAGGTGGACAGGAGAGTTTCTCCCACCCATCTCCCTCTGTGAGGATGGCCACATAAATCAATTGCAGATAAGTCAGTTCTAGCTACACAATTGCCATAGTTAGAATTGCGTTGCTCCAGTTGACTTACCTATCTCGTGTAGATCAAGCCTGTGACTTGAGATGTTTTCTTAACTGTTACCAATTTATGCAAATAGAATTACCTTATATTCATGTGCTAGTTCAGACCGTAGGTTTTCAAGGCATTATTATGTAATAGATGTTGAAATGGAAGATAAGTATTAACTGTGCTTATGGACTAATGCAGACTGGGGTGGCAGGTTTGCGGAAATTTTGGTGGTAACCGGAGCCTACTTTCCTGCTTCCTCACCTACATAAGCACAGAGAGGGAGCTTGGGTGCAGGATGGGGAAAGGTGGTAGTCCAGAGGAGCTTGGGTGTAGGTGGGTGTTCTGGGTGCAGGCTCTAGGAAAGAGTTTGGTGGCAGAATGGGGGTGGGGCGAGAGCTTGCAGGCTCTGAAAAGAGAGGGGTACAAAACAGGGTGTAGGGGGCATGGTTGGAAGGTACCATGGTTACCTGGTGAGGGCAGGTGTGTCTGGGTGCTGCTGACCACCTGCCACTGCTGCACCATCCCTGTGTGCTCCCTGGCTCCCTTCTTGTGGTGGCATCCCCGTCTCACCCCTGCCTAATATTTCTCAGTGATTTAAAGACCACTCCCTGTACTTGCTGGCAGGTGCGTCACTGCTGTCCAGTGTGTGTGCACTCCAGTTGCTGGTGTTGAGAGACTGCCCTCCCCACCCTCTCTTGTCTGGGCATAGGAACATGCATGCTGACAACTGCTTGGTATGCCAATGGTAGTGGCAGTGTGACCCCTGCCCCAGGGCATTTTAAATCACCTGGTGGTGGCTGGTGGGGCTGGGGGATGTGGAAGGTAAATGTGTGGGGTAGGGCGAAAGGGGACAAGGAACACAGGAGGAAGCACCAGCAGGTGAGTTTTGGTGGAGTCAGCTCACGGGCCAGGAATATTCCTGGTACTAGGACAACACAGGCCTGTGTAAATCTCCACCTATAAATGCAGAGTATTTTGCCTTGTAAAGGTCACTAATTAGTCTGAGACACACCAGTCTAATTTCTCTTTCCTTCACACTCTTTTCTGTTTTGTGTGTACATCAGTGGTATGTGAGGAGAAGAGAGACTTGAATGAGGAACCTCTTTGGTTTTGATTGCCTTGTATTTTCATTAGGAGCATGGGTAGATACGTATTCTCACATATCTGTCACATGCTGTGGTGGCTTTATCAAAAACCAGTGCATCTTATGCAGGGGTGAGCAAAGTTTTTAGTATAGCCCTACTTTTTGTCCTTGCAATTAGCAGGTGCCCCACCCCAACTGTTTAATATAATCCAAACTGGTGGAAATTTTGGTTAGGTTCATATAAAACAAAAATTTCAGCAGGTGTAAGAAAATAAGTATGTAAAATGCAAAAACTTTATTTGTCGATATATAAATGTAAATACATATGCATAAAAATAGTAACATTTTTCAGTATCTTTAATGAGATAGATGAGCCTGACACACAGCAGCCAATCGTGCTGTGCTCCCCTTATGAAATGTTATTGCCCCTCCCCCCAAGGAGACCCTCCCCCCCAGTTTGCTCACTGGTTATCTAATGCCGTCAAAAATTTTGAGCGCCTTCTTTACTGGTGTAGCTATTTGTCAGTTTCCAAGAAAAGTACAAGCCCTTAATCTGCTCTGGTCTGTGTGTGTGAGGCTCTAAGGAAGTGTCTTGAATTTCTGGCTTTGGAAAATGGCAGAAGCCAGCAAATCCAAGAAAGTGCTCTTACACTGCAATTCCTGTGTGACTGAAAAGAATCTGATTGCTAAACTATATCCTTTCAAGCGAAATTCCTGAATGGTTTTAAAAAAACAAACCCTTAATGTGAGTGTGTCGGATACTTTACACGTGGTATTCAACATGTAAAAAATATCTGCATTGCTCTACGTTGTCTATTGTTTTCTAGCCCTTTCAAATAATCACTTTTCTGTCATAGGCGGAGGGAAGCTTATTAAAGGGGCAGATTCAATCCATATTTTTCCAGTTAGAAAAATATGCATACTCAGGTTCTTTTTCTTCTTTCTCACGCAGAACAGTTTGTTGAACAGACGTGCATTTTAATTATAGTGGTCTAAGTTTACATAGTGTACTGTGGTATTTTGCTGTATTAATTACCTTGTCAAAAGTAACAGGTAATTACTATGTCAAATCACCTTCTTATAGTAAGTAGAAATATAACTGGCTGAATTATTAAAAAAAATACACCTACGTCCAGAAACCCAGGGTCCAAAAAAGAAGCATATTTTGGTTATGATGTAACACCAACAGGTGGAACTGAACCTGGGACTCTGGAGCATAGTGCATGAGCATCTACAGATTGACGTAAAGACGGTTGACTCTCAGCTAAGGCTAGAGGAGCCTTGTTCGTTCTTTGTAAGTGGTCTAAGTGCCACTGTGTGGGGGCAATGAACCATGTGCAGTAGGTGTCTGGGTTACAATGGTGCTTTTTTGGTACTACGTCTGAAGTCTAAATATAAGGGGGTGTCTACGCTACACCGTTTTTAGCAATACAGCTGTCAATTCAGCAATGTTGCTAAAAGTCAGGCAGTGTAAAGACTCAGTCACTTTTGCCTACTTCCTCCCCCCACGGCTGGGGTTTGTTTTCTGTAAAGCACTAGTTATACAAGTACTTGCTGCAGGGATAGGAAGGACTAAGCACTCACTGTGTATGACAAAAGCTCAGTCACCCAATTGTCAATGTAGACAAGCATAAGGCTGTGCCTGCACGAGGCAAAGTAAGTCGACTGCAGTTATGCAATTCTAGCTGCAGCAATTGCGTAGCTAGAATCAACGTATCTGCACTTGGCTTACTTGGCTGTTCCTGCTGAAGAAGGTTTATGGGGGAGTTTCTCCGGTCAACCTCCCTTACTCCTTGCATCTTGCGGGGAGTTCAAAGGTCGACTGTGACCCCTGAGAGGGTGATTTCACACTTCTCTACCAGATGCGTGAAATTGAACCCCAGAAGATTGACCCTAAGCGGGTCAATCCTCCCAGTCTAGTGCAGACTCAGCCTAAATGTAGGCCTTCCTCTCTACCCAATACGTGCAACATTAGGCATATACCAAGGACTTCAAGATGTGAATTTTGTGTGATGGGCTGATTCAAGTAAATACATAGGCCTCTGATCTCTTCATTGTGAGTGGTGCACTCTTGTTTGATCTCTGTGGAGCAAGTCTTCATTGAGGGATGGTGAGAAATGTTTTTGCTTAATTTTTGATCCACTCACACATTGTGGATTTGGAAGCTTCAGTCTTTCATAGATGCTTGTGGATTTGCAGTCCAGGAAGCAGAGAGTCACTGTGATTCTACCCAACCAACTCTGCCGCTTTCAAAGACCCAAACAAGTAAGCCCTAATCTCTTTTGCTTTGCTTTACATTTGAGATAGAGTTTTAATGTTTTAACCTCTACCCTAATTGTTGGCCTTGAGAGTGAGGGTCTTGCTGGACTGTGTTGGAGGTTGAGGGAACAGTAGCTGCAACAGACAAGCAAGGAGGACCAATTGGGAACCTGGTGGAGAACAGAAAGTCCAGAACATGAGCCAGAAGAGCAGGCTGGAGAGCAGCACCAGATGCTAATTCAGTGGCATTGACAGAGGGAAGCGGGTGGCGAGAGGTGTTGTGGGTGTTCACGCATAACAATTTGGTATGAAAAATCTGTCCTTTTCCTGGTGCCAGGCCACTGATCTTTATCTGTCCCCAAAGTCACCTGTAGTTCTAATGGGCTGTCAGGCATCTTTTCCTTTGCTTCCCCTACTGAGAACCAGACTTTTTGCATCTCACCGGCTTCAGTGTAATTTTTGGACGCACAGCACAAGAGGGAGGGAGGTGGGTTCCCTGCCTTTGAAGCTGTCAGCTATCAGATCATAACCTCTAGCAAATGGGTAGACTTTCATATGCTTATGCCGCTTTCATTAACAGTGGCCAATGCTCTGCCTGTCACTACTTCCCACCCCCACAGTTGAACTGCAGTGTTTCCCGGGGTAGTCTGCTGCATTCCTTTCTGTTATCTAGCAGCTGGCAGAGACGAATAATGTGTAGCCTAAGAGCAGGCCACTTGCCAGTCCATTCATAGCCACGTGGAAAGTATTAGTTTCTGATGCTGCTTGAAGGTTGATGGCAGTCACACGGACACAGCAGCTCTCTTTCCAGTCATTCTTTTTATTTTTCAAAGAGCTGAAGGCAGACAAGAACTAGCTCTTCTTCTGATTTGAATGGGGCTTGTCTGTGAGACACAGGGGGTCCCTTGTTCATCATCTGTTGCCTCCACATTGTTTACTGAATTATTTTTAGGAACACTGCCAGAATTACTATGTTGATGATATAATTCACATAGCTTCTCAGTGACGTGTAATAGCATGTATCGAGTATTTTCAAAGGGATTGGAAATAGGGGTACTGCTACATCCTCTGACTTGAAGTAGTTTCCATCATATGCAGCATTTACAGTTTGGTTTATTGGCTCTAAGCATCTCTACTATGCAGATTGTTCCAGGAACTCTGATCTGTTTGGCTCTTGATACATCTACTTTCACTTTCATCTTGGAAGTCGATTGGCATGTTGTGGTGCCAGGCTAGATGAAAGCAGTTTGAAAATCAAGTTTTGGAATACTTTGGGCATGAGTAAAATATTTGTCAATGCACTGCTTTGCCATGACTTGGAAGACTTGTATCTGCTTTTCTGTGGCCTGGCAGCTCATATACAAAACACTCCTGATGCTGTGAGGATGAATCACAGTGGTTTTTAAATTTTAGCCATAGGTTGCTGATCAAAATCTTCCCCTTTTGACTTTTCTGGGAATTCTCTGTACCATTCTGCTTCATGAAAAAGGGCTGATTACCAACATGGAGCTCTGGATAGCAAACTCCATTGAATTTAATCCATTCCTGAATGCTGTTTTTATTGCTGTCTTGCACAATTAAATGTCATGTTGACTGCCCTGAAGATAGAAGCACCAGAGAACAGGTACACCAAGGGCATCATGTCAGTGATCTTGCTTCTCCTGAGGCTGCCTGAGGAGAGTGCAAGTTAGTTGCTAATGCAGTTGTGTATTTTGTGATGTGAGTACCATCTGGAGACTATTAACTGTGATAACAGAGATCACTTGAGAGCCATTAACTGGTAACCACTTTCAGGTACATCGGGGGATGCATTGCAACTTTTCTTTTCCTTTCATTCTGTTTTGTGGCAAATATTTATAACGCTTCCATGTTTGTTTTGAGTGCCCAACTTGAAACTTTAAAGGGTCCTAATTTTCATAAAGTGCCAAGCACTAGGTCTCAGAAAAATCAGTCACTTTACTGTGTCTGAAGATGGGCACTCAAAACAAGTCATTTTTGAAAATCCTGATAATAGGCCGTATATTTAGCAGACTGAAACTTGCTTATTTCTGAACTGATCAGGAGTGCAGACCGCACTTCTGCAGAATGCCTGTGGTGATTGACAAAATAAAATTACGTGTAGAATTTACTTCAATTTATATCATAATCCATATTGGGTGTTGGATTAGACCCAAAAATGTCAGGTGCAGATAAATTAGGGAAAATGTGTTCTTTTTAAAAATCTTTTGTGTACTTCCACACACAAATGATTTGTCATGTATAAATTTCTCATGGTCTCCAAATGCCTGTGATTTCATGGAACTCTGATTCCTAGTCAGGCTTGTAAACATGGGGTGGGGGTGGGGTGAGGAAGCAGCTGTCCTGTGGCCCGGTGATTCAGAGAGGCTTGGGTCTTCCAACCACTGCTACTGAGACAGTGCAGTGGCCGAAGTCCTGGGCCCCTTTGGATTGCTGCTGGAACACTGCTGTGTGCAGATATGAGGATGAGGGGGCCCCATCCCTTCTGCCTGAGGCCTTGCCCCTTCTGGGGATTTGGAGCTGAGGCCCCCCAATACCTTGCGACATTGCCTGCGGTGACTGTTGGCCCTGCTTCTTGTAATAAAATAATTGGATAACCATGGGTAATTTTTTTTTTTAACATTTCTAAACTGCTTGGCAGAAGATTTTGCTGTAGATAACACTGTTATATATGCTTTTTGAATGAAAATTAAATTGCCTCCCCAGCACCTAGTTCTGCTTGTAATTTATGTCCTGGCTCAATCAGACATTCAAACCCCATGAAGACTTTCTTATATTATTGTTTAAAAAAATACTTTGGAAAAATTAATTCAACTTTCTCTTTTTCCTGTGTAAATAAATTAACGTAAATCATCTTGAAACCAAAATGACTCCGTTATGAGATTTATAGAGAAATCCATTTATTCTTTTTTTTTTTTAAGCTGTGATTTTACTGTTCAAAAGATGAACTTTAATCAGCCACCATATCAGGTAAATGGGAGCTTGAGTCAGTGGTTAGTATGTTCGAAGTAAACACGAAGGTTCTCATTATAGTGCATGTCTGAATAATTAGTAGAGCGACTTTGTACTCTTTTTGGCAATAAAAGAAAACTTGCTCTTCGCTGAAAGGACAGGATGATAGTAGCATCTCGCTGTTTGGTCATTAGTGTGTGCCTGCCATCAATGTCATGTTATAGTGTCAAATTAGCTAGTGCCCCCTCAGGAGCCAAGTTGGACCTGCAAATTATCCTCACACATCCTGAGAAACCATGTTTGGTAAATCTCAGATCAAATGTGAACAAATTACTAACATAGCTCATAAATTAACTACTTCACAGGCTTATAACTTTTTACTAATAAAGACACAAGTTTTACTATTGTTTCATTCACTCCAGACCTATGACAGTCCCTCTCTCTCAATTCACTGTACAGTTGATTTTCATTTCTTTTGTGGGTGGGGAAGGGATGTACAAAGCTGAGGAGCAAATGTTTTGAAAATCTAGAGTCCTTCCAAGCAAATGTAAATCCACTGAAAACAATATAATTAAGTTTGTTATCTCATTGCCTGATAAGTCGCTGACAATAGTCTTTCTTTTTGTAGTGGCAGTTGTTCATTAATGAGTTCATCAATTAAGTTTGAAAGATTAAGCTTTTGCCAAGAGGATTTATCTGTTAGAAGTACTCTTTCCTGATACATTCGTACCATATTGTAAACCTCTTTGTTAAAGAGGTATAAGGCTGCTTCTTAAACACATTAAATCCTATTATAAGATGCATAAGGCCCTAAAATAATTTTACAATCTGTTTACACGTTAGCATCTAGAAAACTGTAACAAATCTGTCCAAAGATGTCTACTTTCAGAATGAGATGCTAACAGATAGTGTTTTCTCTTAGAAGCCGGCTTGTCCTGGTGGGGAAAAAGAAGTCTTTTCTTATGCTAAAGATTAAATAATTTCTAATGATTTGTAATGTGCAAATCCTAAAACGCTTTCTACACCTTCACCCCTCCATTTCTACGCCTGAATTTTTCAATCTGTATTAAGTAAACTGTAATTCTTTTTTCTGCTTGCATTTATTTTAAATCTAGAGCAGACCAAAAAGAATAAATTTGTTGCTTTTTGAATATCAAAGTCTCATACACCCACATGCAAACTATTAGATTTCTTTTGTACCTTTTGAGGGGGGTGAGTAATTCGTAATCAGTAATTAAATCAGCGTTTTGGAAGGGGCCTGTCACGCAAAAAATACACACAAAATAAGCTGTTCATAAGAAAACCTCTGAAAATGCCAGACGTTATGATCAGTTGAATAGTTTACCTCTCAGCAAGTTTAACTTAAAAGTAGGTGGTAGATATATTAGTTACCATATTAGTAAAGTATTTGCGAAGGATTCATGAATGCTGCTTCAGCACCACGTCCCAAGTGCATTTTTGTTGTGTCAGAGGAGCGTTCTCTGTTAGAATCATAGAACCGGAAGGAACCTCGGGAGGTCACACAGTCCAATCTCCTGCACTCACAGTAGGACCAAGAACCAATAGACCTTCCCCGACAGATGCCTGTTCAACCCGTTCTTAAAAATCTCCAGTGATGGCGATTTCAGTCTCCTTAGGCAGTTTATTCCAGTGTTTAACCACTCTGACAGGAAGTTTTTCCTAATATTCTGCCTAAACTTTCCTTCCTGCAATTTAAGTTCTTTGCTGCCAGTTCTACCTTCAGAGGTTAAAGAGAATAATTCTTCTCCCTTCTCCTTGTAACAACCTTTTATTACAGCTTAAAAATAATTTTTAAATACCAAACTGCTAGTATAAGGAAAGTGCACAAGTAACCTCTTTACATCAAAAAAAGAAAAGGGAAGATCGTAATCTTTGGTAAAGGATTTATAGCAAAGGAGACTCTATTGTTGGCTTTGCGTCTACCATACTAGGTCAAATTCTGATCTCAGTAACCCTTATGCAACCTTATTGACTTAAGTGAAAGAGATACTGGGAAATTCGTCCCTGGAATGTTTGCATTGTGTTTTTTTTTTTCACCATTTCTTTCCATTCTATTGCTCCAGATTGTCAGTTCCTCATTACTCTGATTTCTCCCCATTAAATATATTCATTGAGATTGTTTTACATCTTTAATCACTCTTACTCCATGCTGCCAAGATACCTCTAAGGTCTGGAATCGGCACTGTTGTTCCCACATTGTTACAGTCACAATCTTAGCTCCTTACTGCACTTGTGGCATCCAGCATTACAACCTTGACTCTTCCACAGTGCCTGTCTTGTGGCTAGACCGAAAATCCTGCCACAGGTTTCTGCGGCATTGATGGTGGGTGGGGGTTGTGGAGATCTAAGATGTGAATAGGGGACTGAAGGAGCTGTGGTGTAGACCCTGGCCTTTCTGCCTAGCTTGCTAGTAGAATCATCATCTTTAGCTGAGGGTCAATATTATGAAACCTCCACAAGGAAGAAGTCCCCTCTCAATTAGAAGACACCAGGGACCTACAAGACAATTGCTTTATGGTGGGCTGAGCATCTTCTCTTCTTTACCCTGCCTTGATGACTCTTCTCAGCCTCTTCTCCAGGCCAACCTGCTGAACGTTCAGTGTTTACAGATCAATAGCTATGTTCTAATCTAAACCCCTCCCTAAGCATTGAACCAGATTCTCAGCTGGTGTAAATTCACATTAAATCAGTAGAACAACGCTAAGTTACATGAAGTGAAGATATGGCCCTTATGTCAGAGGCTTGACATAACCCCCAGAAGCCCAGAAAACTAACAGTGAAGGTCAATAATTTTGATTTTGCCAGGCTTGAAGTAAGACCAAGCACTCTCTTTTTTTTTTAAAGTGTCCTCTGTATGGCTGCATGGCACATTCCATTCAAAGAAATAATGAAAGACTGAAAATGTACCACCTGTAGAATACATTTCCATGACTCCATAAAAACAGAAATAGCATACTTTAAGAAAAATATATTTCAATGGAATATGATCACAAGTATACATTTTTGGTGTTGTCTCAGCTGCTGTTAGACCATCTCCTTTTGTACTTCATGATGCTGACTTCTGAAGCAATTGGTGTATATCTCAAGTGCCCCAACCCAGGGGGCAGAAATTGATGAACTTTTGAGGGTCCTTCCAGACCTACATTTCAGTTGTCTCTATCACAGTACAGTAAACTCTTTCATACCAGGCATTCTATCATCCGGAACTTTCAAATAACTGGAATTTTAACTATCAGTATATTTTAGTGATGTTTTTTGTAATTAAGGCATAGTGAAAGTAAACACAATTAAATACAACAAAACCAGTATAATTTTACAGTGTAGAATACTGCTACTGTTGGTAAATAAAACACTCTTCATGTATGTTTGTTACTTAACATATAATCTTGTTTTTCCTTAGTGTAATGCATTGCTAGGTATATCTCTCTGTTATCCAGAATATTTGAATATCCAGCAACCTCCTGGTTGTGGGGCTGCCGGATATGAAAGAGTTGACTGTATATTTCTGTAGCCTTCTGATAATTAGGGCAGTCTCCTGAGGCTTGCTCCAAAGTCTACTGAAAACAATAGAAGGGTTGTGTGTTAGGTTTACTTCAGTAGGTACGGGAAGAAACATGTGCTAAACCAAACTTTTCTGTGTGTTTGGTTCTGGGAATTCTACCACATTCCCAACTTAGTTTTTCTCTTTCAATTCCTAGTAAATGGAACACTGTCTTTATTTGTATCTAGCCTCTTACTCCTTATTGTATGTGACTTAGCCACCTTATAAAAAATGCTTTGTTACCACTGCTTATAATTTTCCTAACCAGCAGTCTGTGTCAAGCTCCTCCATTTTCTTGGTTATTTTCCTTGTCTTTGGTTGTGCAAAGGAAAATCTTCAGTGTCCTGAGGAAGAGATTGTGGAAAACCATTGAAGATGGAGAACCTTCTCTCTTTCACCTCAGATGATCATATTGTGACAGAGGGACTTCTCAGTGCTGCCGGGCTTGGATTTAGTCATGTGGAAATTATATTTAAAATACCTATTCGATCTAGATAAATGAGGTCTCCAAATGAAAATATGCCAGCTGATAAAGCTATTGTGCACTCCCCTAAACTATAGCTTTTTGCAAGATAGTCCAAAAACCAAACTTTTAGGCTCTCTGCATGGGGGCTCTGATTCTCTCCTACAGTTTTCAAGGCAAAACCAACATGCATAAGCATGCTCAGAAGCAACTTTATAGCAGTGGGTACAGATCACACTACAGCTGAATCAGTTTCCTTACACCAAAATGGTGTCAGAGCAGAAGATCTCCCTTGCACGTGTGTTTGGGGCTAGCTTAAGAATTTGGAATTTGTAGTTTAAGTGAGCTAACCAGTTTTTTTTCTGGTTCTGATGATAGACTGTCATCTATCAGCTGCTAAACTTCTAGACAGCTATAGGTGTGCTTTGTTTCTAGATTTTTAGACATTTGCCCAATGAGATGACGGAAGCCTGTGGCAGAGGTGGTAGAAGACCCCAGGCCTCCTGGTTTCCATTCATGTGCTTTCACCACAAGCTCATGCCTCCTTTCAGTTTCATGCATGTAAATGCTTGGATGTGTGTGCACAAAATTACGGGAACAAATTTAGAGGCTGGCTTGAGGCAGCTATGATTATTTGTTCTGTTCTTTCCCACATTTTGGGTCGTAGGGGAGGTTTGAGGAGATCTGATAAGTTTTAATTAAGAGACTTACCACTAAATTGGCTGTGTCTACACTACCAAAAATAACTTCAAACTTGCTTACTTTGAAGTACAACAAACAAACATCAAAGTTGAGCATTTACACACCCAATTGAGTGCTTCAGTGCAGAAACATCACTTTCTGATTTGGATTAAAATGCCCTTCACCTCAGCAAGGTGGTGTCAGTGCAGATGGTAGTGGAATGCATTGAAGTACATGAGATCAAAGTGATAGGTTCCATAAACATGATAATCCGTTGGCAATGAATTTCTTAACCACCATTATTTATTGCAACATTAACTATTGCTATGAATTTACGTATAAACTTACAAATAACTAGAAATCGTATGGTACCTTACAGACTAAGATTTATTGGAGCATAAAATTTTGTGGGCAGAACCCCACTTCTTCAGATGCAGGTATTGTGCATCTTCAACGTGCATCTTCAACATGCATCTGATGAAGTGGGGGTTTGCCCACAAAAGCTTATGCTCCTATAAATCTTAGTCTGTAAGGTGCCACAGGACTTCTCCTTTTTGCAGATATAGACTAATATGGCTAATCCTCTAATACGTATAAACTTACCTACGATTTCATCTCTCTTTTACAAGGGTAAAGCCCTGATGTATTCAAATTGAAGTTAGTGTAAGAGAACGCGCCACTTTCTGTGAATCTTATTCATGGACTTAGCCTGAGTTTAAACATGGGTGGACTCAGACTTACAAAACTTGCTCATAGCAGCAAAATTTTGCAAGAGCTGGTCAGTCTGAGCTGAATTCACCCTCTGCATCCAGTGCTGGAGTCTTACACATTGTTAATAGCAGGTGTGATAGACCAAGGCCTGCAGTCAGCTACAGCACCCTGGTGGAGGGGAAATATATAGGCAGCTGGGTGTGTGCTTTTATGTTCCCCAAGGGCTAAGGGCCAGGAAGGGTCAGCCTGAAGCCCCAGGGTAAACCAACACCTGGGGCTAATTAAGCAGCTGCAGCCAATCAAGGCCTGTGGAGCCCTTGAAAAAGACTTCCCCCCACCCCCAGGAGCCAGGGAAAGGAGATAGAGGATGGATAGGAACTGTGGAGAGAAGGACTCATGTGAGAAGAACTGTGGTTGTTGGAGGAAGGTACTGGGGAAAAGCAGGGTGTGGTGGAAATGGCCCAGCGAGGTGGGCTGTGGCACTAGGAGGGCCCAGGGAGGGAAGCCCTTCCTGCTGCAGCTGCTTAGGGTCCCTGGGCCAGCACCCAGGATGAGTGAGGGGGGGAGCATCAGGCCAGCCCTAGAGGGCAGAAGGTGGGCAACCCCTAAGGGGGTGGCAGGTGAGGAGCGAGCCTGCTCCCCAAAAGACTGTGTTTTGGATGGGCCAATGATGAGCGGCCCTGTGATCCAAGCCCCTGGGAGTACCCTCTGAGGCTGCTTTTAAACCGCCACCTAGTGCAGGGATCCAAAAGGACGAGCCTGGGCTTTTTGTTACCCAGGCCAGAGAATTGTCAGGATGGACACCCAGTGCCGTATGTCCTCTCCACAAAGCTCTTCTCTGCGCACTGTTGTCTCTTTGGTCTTCCCCCTTCAGCCACTCTCTACCTCACCTCCCCACTGAGGTGTCTGCAGCTCCTCCTCTGTTCCTGAAAATGTTCTACTCATTCTCTGCTTTGTTCACTAGTGTTCACAGCTACTTGCTGCTGCATACAGTAATGTGCGTAGGCACAATCTGTGCCATTTTACCATTCTGCACTGTGGTGGTCTCCACATCAGGGACATAAGGCAATGAGACGTTGCATGTTGTCACAAAGACTGCACATCCTTGGGTACTGGCTTCTTTGACCTACAGACCCCACATTTCTTATTAGGCTCATTAAAGTAGCATGGCGATGTGTACAGTGTGAGAGAACAGCCTCTGCTTCTTTCTCCTGTTATGTTGTCAGCGGATGCTTTTGGGCTACCTTCTCTTGCAAAGCACTCTACTAGATCAGCCTGTCCTGCTCATAATGCACTTGAGAGTAACAGATTTCTCTGTCTGTGTGAACTTTTGGTTTTGGAAAAAACTCAGACTTTCAGGCTGAGTCATAGTGGTCTTTTGACTGCATTCATTTCTTCATTCTGGAGTTTATACAGAGTATAAAGGACCAGATAGAGGGGACCAAAAGCAAGACGTGTTTTCAGCTGGTAGAATGACACATCATTAGCAATACAATTTGGGGATCTCTTTGACCGATATGGGAACTAAATTGGGCATAGCATTAAAAAGGTCTCTGTGGATCTCTCTTTCTATCTTTAGTTAACGAGAAGACTTTTTTTTTTTGCATGCATGCTTTGGATACCTATCAGTAACCCCACAATACACATTAACAATATAGATAAGTGCCAGAGATACAGAGAATCCTCCTGATGTGTCATGGAGCATCAGGGAAGAGGTACATTGTTGTTGTTATTTACTATTTTTGGGGGTGGGGATCTGGGGATTGTGTGCAGGTGGGGCAGGTAACTCAGGAGGTGGGGTGGAGTAGCTGTGGCTGTGTGCAGACATGGGCAAGTAGCTCAGGGTGCAGTGAGAGGGATGCTAAGGCAGTGTGCAGATGGGGTTGCTGTGAGTGCAAGGCAGGAAGTACTAGGGGCTGTGTGCTGGGACGTCTCCACTGTGGTACCTGATCCTGCAGAGGCCTGCCAGGCAAAGAGCTGGGTCTCGCTGTCTGGGTGGCTCTTACTGCTGTGTCTGCAGGAACAAAGGCGGCTGAGAGCTGAGGAGCAGCTACACTCTGGGGCACCAGCAGGATGCAAGGGAATGTTGTTGCTGCCTGCTCTATGGCACCAGCCAGAGCTGCCCTGCCTGTCTCTGGCTTGGCCAGGTGGCAGGGAGAGGAGATCGAGCGGGGGGAGTGAAGCTGCCCCTAGAGTTGCTGTGCTTCTTGCACTGCATTGGAAGGCCAGGGCGGAGAGAAACAATAGTCTCCATGTTCCTACTTCTGCTTCACAGAGAACATCAGGGATTGGGGCATTGGTCCTGAGTCTCCTAGCTTCAGCCCTGGCTTGGAGGGGTGCTAGGGCTCTGGGTATCAGCTGTGGGGCCCAGTGGGTCCCTTGAAAGGGCTGGTGGATCCCAGGAGGGGTCGCAGACCCATGACTGTAATGGCTGATCTAGACCATCCCTGACGGGTATTTGTCTAATGTGCTTTTAATGGCAGTACTAGAAACAATCGCATCTTAGAAATGGGAAGAATTCCATAAACCAGCTGACATTTGCAGTATTGTTTGAGTGAAAGTTGATATTGAATAAGCTTCTGCATGGAGAGAGCTATTTGGTGTATTTATTGGAATAGTGCTGGGTATGCTTATAGATCTTAAAGCAGAGGAGAACAAGCTCTTTATATTCTGTATGTATGGAATCTTCTGCCCAGCACTGCAATGGCGAGGGTTGCGTCTCTCCATAATGGCCATTGTGCCAGGCTTCACACTGTCGTCAGAAGGCAGGGAAAATATTACAATGGGCTATTTTTGCTTTCAAGGCATAAACTGTATTGATTTGGTAGAAAATAAGTCAGTCCCACCTATGCTAGACCATCTGGTTGCCATAAAAGTATGTAGTTTTTAAATCATATATTGGACATGGTGCTTTTGCAATACAAATAGTAATGAACAATAACAGGGAAATAATGTGTTCTGTTGGGGAACTTGTATAGAATGTGTAATGTCGTGGTTTTAACATTATGGAACAGAGGGAATAACTTCACATTTGATGTATAGAAATTCAATGAAAAGGCATCTGTGCACTCAGGTTTTTCCTCTGACAAGCCAGATTTTATTTACAAGAAAAATAATCTGTAACTGTTGGTAGTACTATTAGGTGGTAATATTAGGGGAGAAATAGATCCTGGAAGTGAAACCCACTTGCCAGTAGATCACCATTTCCTCCCTCTTTTCACTTATACCAATTTATGTGGTTTACTTCAGTGGAGCTACTCTGGAAGGAAAATCAGGCCCACCATCTATTTATGAGATCAGCAACGTTTGAAAAAGTTGTTACTCCGCAAGTCAAATGATTTCAAAACATTAAAATAGGCCCTTGAATTGGCATTCAGTTAACTAAACCCCTTTTTCTTTGACCCTATAGCTCAAGATGGACAATAAAATGAGATCAGAAAGCAACATTTATTCCCCCCCCGCCCCAAAAAAAAAAAGTCCAAAGGCAGATTCAGGTACTATATCAGGCCTGTAATGTGTAGCCTAAAATCCTTGTAACAATTGAGCAATAATATTAAGAAACTGCCAATATAAATGGTATTTTAATGAATAGGTCCTTGAATGTCGGGAAGCAGACACCGGAAACTTGCTGAATTTTATTAATTAAATTTAAGCTATGAAAATGATGGATTTAAATAAAGTGTCCTATTTTGTAGATATGATTAGCAGCCGTTTACCATATTTCTTCACTCTGTGAAAAATGCTTGTTGAACCCAGCAAAAACACCCATATTTACTTGGCTAAATCAAATATTTGGAACTCGGGTCAGATTTTGTATATCATGGCTTAAGTATCCTAATCTTTCCATGTTTTAAGTTGAGGTCACATCTGTGGTCAACCTTTGCTCACAATGATATATTGTATTAGTGAACAATTTGTTAATGATTATGATTATTATTTTTGGCATTGTGTCTTCCACAAAGTGGGCTGTGTATCTGCCCTTGGTTTTTGTTTTTACAGTTTTTTGGGGTGGGGTTGTATTTTCACAATTTTTTTTTTTCAGTTGTTGGCTGTTTTATGGCTATTTATTCCTTTCAGCAATAGTTGTATTAATAAAAGCTGGGAGTAAATTTTTGATCCTCAGAATAAATCTGCATGTTTACCTTCTTTTTCAGGAAGCTAGGTGGGGGTCTCACCTCACTTCAAACTTTTAAAAAGTGCTGTTCCAGAATACTTTGCTTCCCTCTCCCACCAAATTAAGTCGGAAATATTCAATCATTTTAACACTTCAGGTAGTCTTTAAGTAAAGGCCACCTGCTGCCCAGAAGCTGCAACAGATTTCTGAATTAGCACTGGTCCCTGTTGCTGTGGTTGACATTTTTTTTTTTTTTTAGTAGCAGATCTGCTGCCAGTTTGTCTACAGTGCTAAAAGGAAATAGGAAGGGAACGAAACGATGCTTTTCTTGGGAAACCACTCCCTTTGGAATGGAGAGATCTGGCTTGCCATTTTATTTTGCTTCCACCTCCAAAGTAAGCAACAACATTGCACAGGATCAGGGACCGGGGGAAAAAAATTGAGGCGTCAGCTATCTAGCCAGTGTATTTCAGGAAAAGGAGTCTCCTGCTTCATATTTTAAGGAGGGTAATAGAATGGCAATGTCTTTGAGAAAGTGACAGCAGCAGTACAAGGAATTAGGTTTTTATTAGAGTAAGCAACAATGTTGAAAAAATGTTCTCCTTCGGAGGTAGATGCTATCAAGTAGGAGGCAGTTTATATGTACAGAGTGGCCAGTTGTTTAATGGTTACTAGTCTTGCCTACATTATTTCAAATTAACTTTAGTTAGCAACTGGTATTTGTTTGTATTTGACAGCTATACAGAGTTTAGGATGCATGGTGTACGATTTTTATCTAATCCATGCTATCTTACTGATCCAAATATGAAGCTCAGTTTGGGTTCTCTTTTGTTGCTTTGTTATATTGGAGATGTATTGGGGAAAATATTCTGAGGCTATACGTATCCTTTTGCCTCTCCCTTTAACTAAAGTAAGATTAAATGGAGGCTGTGTTATATGCGAGAAGAGTTCTAACCGTTTCCTCTGAACAATACCAGAGAATTTACACAAAAGAAAAGGACAGTGTTCATAAACTTATGTGGTTGCACTGAATTTTTGTGTCTAATAAGTGTTGATGGCTTTATGTATAACGCTCGAGTTTCTGGAATTCTTTGCAGGCTAAGCTATCAATCCATAAACAAAATTTCTCTCCTTAACTTGTTCCCAGTTTCAGTTCCTTCCTCTAGCAGCATTTGCACGGTTAGCTACAGGTTAAACCTTTCTTGTCCAGCACCCTCCAGACCTGACCAATGCCAGAAGAGAGAATTTGTCAGATGACAGTAGGTCAATATTTTCTAGCACATTACTAACACACTGCTTACTGGGCTCTTAGAAGACATTTATATGTAAATTGCAGCTAAATTACAGCAAAGAACGCTGAGAGCCAGGGCTGGTCAGTATAAACAAACTTTATAGAACCACGGGAAACTTGGCCACACTTATAAGTGGCTATCCGACTGACTGAAATTGTCCCAGATTACGGAGTTTGCTGGACAAGAGAGTTCTGGTTTAGAGAGGTTCAGCCTGTAATAGATATAACCCTTTTCCTTCCCAACTTAAAAACACTATCTAAAGTTTTTTCAAACCTTTTAATTTTTTTTGGTTGGCACGTGTAACTTGACTTGTTTATGTCAAGAAGCAAATTTAAACTCAGCAGTGACTATACTGGGTCAGATTCTCAGCTGGTGTAAATCAGTATAGTTTCACTGAAGATGCTAGAGATCTGCCAACTTATGGCTGTCAGTCTGCTCCACTGTACCTTGCTCAAAGTTGCAAGTTAGGCTGTTCACTAGGAAAGCATATAATTTTGTATGAAAGCACGGTTGGAGGAAACTATGATATCAGCACAATTCTTACAAAACTTTAAAGGACTGGTCTTCTCCTTTATAAAATGTAAAATTTCCACCCATTATTAATATTATTACAAGAGTCTGCATATTAAACTTGTCCTCTGAGAAGCAGGAACTTTTCTTCACTAGGAACGGATACAATAAAGTGTGATGTGTGTTTCAATGGAGAATAAATAACAAGGGTTATTGTGTTCTTCTAAACTTCCCATCCCCAGTAAAACTGTGGAAGAGGCATGTTGAATATTGCCAAAGATTTATGGTCAGGGTGAACATTTACTATACCATAGTGATGCTATAGAGAATATTGGTGTAACATATTTGATCAATAAATTTATGAAAGGAAGATGCACGGTTTAGTTTTCTTACTTGTTTTCAGATTAAAATGTCAATTAAGTTAGGGTTTATTTAAACCCAGGCACTAATTAGATAGATTTGTTGCACTTCTGGCTCTGCCTATAGCAATTATCTCTTCCCAGACAGAGGGAAAATTTAGTGTGACCACGATCCTCCCAAATTGTTTAGTGTGCTCTTTGAACTGAGGCACCAGCACCACTAAGGACCAACTGAGGTGGAAGGGAATTCTGGGTAACAGCATGCCGATGAATGCATCAAGCATAAGTTACTTTTCTTTATAAAATCTCATGTTCAGCCATTGCCACAAAATAAAGTTTAAAAGGAAAGTAGGATTTGTCCTGGTGAGGGGTGCGTTTGCTTTCAGCTACTTCAGTCCAGATTCAAGAGATTATATTCAGGGGTAGCAAAGAAGATCAATACTAAGGGTGGAGTAGCTGTTGTCAGTGCGCATGAGGTTTACTGTAGATTTATTGATTTACCCATCAGTTTTCAATTTAATCACTTGGTTTGGGTTAATTTCATTAACGTTTCTCTTCTGATTTTTGTAAGTTAGGATTTACTGCATGACAATTAGGTTGACTCCTAGCTAGACTGTAATTATTAAGGACCCCCACCATAAACCTAGAGGGCTCCATCCAACACCAGCCAGCAGTGGCCATCACAAACTGTGTTGTTGGGAAAGAGAAATGAGGCTGCTGAATGTCGCCTTCAGCAGCTGCTGAGGAAGGGTCCTTCCCTTTTTAAATACAAGAGGCAGTTCCTGCAGTTGGGAAGCTGAGAGACTAACTGTGAAGTTGAGAAGTCGGACCAGTTTTGAGGGAAAGATGAGAGGGTGGATCCCTAAATCAAATAAAATGAAAAATGTTCCTTGGGTTCAAATAAACCTCACCCCTCAGCCCAACAAACACATTCTTTTGTAAGGTCCTTTTTCCTCATATCTGGTGTGGAATCCGAGTCATGTCAATTCCAAACACCCCCCTCCCCATGACACTTAACTATTAGAATTAATAAGAGAACTTTGAACTACTTCATTACTCCACAGACACTTGCATGGTTGTCTCAGGATGCCCCAAAATGAGCTTGTGTGTGTATACTGTGTTTGTATACAGTGCAAGAAAAACACACATCTGGTTTTTACCTTAAGAACTTACTCCATTATAGTTTCGCATATACTCCGTCTTTAACACCATGTCACATGCATTTTGGCTCAACTGTATTTACAAGTTAAAATGCTGAAAATATTTTTAAAACATAAGATAACTGAACTTCTTTCCTTCTGATTTGTTCATCTAAATAGACTGACAGTACAGCTTATTTGGGGAAATGGAGTTTGGCTTATCCTGTAATAATCCATTTTTTGACTTCCACGTAAGCAGCCATTGTGATTGATGCTTGGTCTTAGTGTGGGATAGTACAGTCCAGTGTATTAATGTGCTTTTAAAAAACAAAAGATTGTTGAATGTTCTAAAGTGATACTGCCAAGACAGGCTCCAGGTTGGTCTTTCCTCTTTAAAAAAGATGACTTAGTTAAATGTTCTAACTCCCTGATACTTTTTTCCTATTAGCTGACCTAAATGAGTCAGGTGCAGTAATGGCACAATCCAAGTGCCATAGCTGACCAAGACTCCAAACTTGATTTGATGGGGTTGTGGGTAGGCATATGTATGTGACGTGCATTGTCTCTCACTATGCATGTTTCCATGGCAGCTGCAACTTTGGAAATGGCAAAAATTGCATATTAATAGTGCAGTGGCCATGTCTACCTCTGTTATCTGAACAAATCTGGCATCTTGAGAGAGAGTTTTTTGTTTTTTTTTTAATGTTTTTTGATGGTGGATTGACCAGGGTTGATCTGTTTCTCCAACTCAAAAGACCCTTACTTTCATCTGCTCCTGTCTCTTACCTAGGAACTACGATTTTCTACTGTTCCAGAAGGTATTAATGGTCCTGAGTTGCATACACCCTTTTCTGTACAGTGACTCTGGAAAACTAGTAGGATATTTTAAAACAGAAGGCGGCTTTGAAAAGCAGTCATTCTAACAGTGGGTTGGAATCCCTATCGTTTCTTGCTTGTCTAAAGGCAATTTATTTAAAAAAAAAAAAAAAAAAGGAGGAGGTAACTGCTTTTGGACCCTATTAGTAATGATGGTGAGCCTGTACATTTGTCTCATACAATCCCTTCCATGCATATATAGACGATCTATCTTCCAATGTGTCTGATGGAACTCAGTGGAGATATGGGGGCTGGGCCACAAAGGTAGCGCTATGCCATCATTGGGACTCCAGGCATTGGTGTGAGACAGCAGCCCATGGGGAGTTCTCTCTGGCATTAGCTGCCAGTAGCCCCTGGGAACTTGCTGGAAATGGTAGTCACCTGGTTTTGTCTCTGACAATGGGCGCACCGCCTGACAGTTCAACCTCATGTTGGTAAAATCCTCAGCTGGACTGGTTTGTCTGCTTTGTCTTGTTGGAATGGCACAGGGCTGGCTTAAGGGGGCTGAAGATCTAGCCCATAACTGTGTTAATATTTCACTCGTGTGTTATGATGGGTTCGTGCAAGTGCTCATTTTCATAGAATTATGTACTAGAATACCAGAACTGGAAGAAACCTCAAGAGGTCATCAGATCTAGTCTCCCGCCCTCGTGGCAGGACCAGGCATCTTCTAGACCATCAGTGATAGATGTTTATCTACCCTGCTCTTAAATATCGTCAGTGATGGAGATTCTACTACCTTCCCTCGGCAATTTATTCCAGTGCTTAACTAACTTAGCAGTTTGCAAGTTTTTCCTAAAGTCCAACTTAAACCTCCCTTGCAACAGTTTAAGCCCATTGCTTTTTGTCCTATCATCAGAAGCCAAGGAGAACAATTTTTCTCCCTCCCCTTTGTAACGCCCTTTTATGCCATTATGCTTAGTTTCTCCTCCAACATTCTCTGCTCCTTCACGTGTACCTGGAATCTTGTTACTTTCTCATGCTAGTTACCTATGAAGTTTGCAGTTTCTATCCACTTTGCTGTAGTGAATGTGGTAGAAATAAAATCCTGGGGCAATATTGTTCCTTGCTTCCTTGGGTTGAGTTGAATTCCCTTTTCCTTTGACTCATTTTTCACTGTTAAGATTTATTTCCCTTCAAACTAATATTTTTATTTGCCCTTCTGTAGCATCTGAGCCCCATTGTGCTTGGCACACAGTTTAAAAAATAGAAAGACACCCTCTGTCGCAAATCACTATTTTGATTTGTTATTTCCTCATAGGACTGACTATGAAGGTGCTTGTATTGATGCAAATTGTTATGGGTCATGCATGTACTCCATAAAGTATAAGCACTTTAAAAAAAAATGAAACGAAGTCTCAAGCAACATTAGTCTCTTCCTAGTGCAATGAAGTTATCGGGGAAATAGTTTAGAATTAATTTTTTCTGAATGAGACCCTATACTGTCTACAGTAATAACTTTATACATAGTGCATATGAAAGGGTTCCTGTCAAGTATGTTACCGGAGATGTAAAGTGTAGTTAATGTTACAATGAAAATAAAAGAAATGTATTCTAAAATATAAATATTTCTTTAAAAACAGCTTCTCTAATAAATAAATAATACAAACGCTCTCTAAACTGAGCCATAGCTCTTTTTTTAAAAAAAAAATTATTTATTTTTGACATACACAATAGACGTCTACCCTGCTGCCTTGCAGGAATTCTGAAGTAGCTGTATTCACTGATCCTGAGGTGCACCAACATTAAAGTAAACAAGAAGTTTGTTGATAAGAGCCTTATGAGAAATGGGCGATCCTGTGAGAGTCGAAATATGGTGATATTGGCAAATAAAGAAATATTCCCCCTTGAGTTCTCAAGGCAATACTATAAAGAATGGAAGATAAAAATAAGGTAAAAATTGTCTTAACATTGTTGGTTGTATGAGTTTCCACACAAAAAAAATGTGGAGGCAATATGGAGGCCACATATGCTCCACTATGGAAAAATAGGATGGCATATAATAATTATACGTCCTTTATTTGTTGCCTTTGATGCTAGCATAACTATGTGAAAGATCTGCTGTACAGGACAGGTTTGTGGATGAAATACACTTGATAGATTTTGACAAATTAAATAGTTGTAAAGATGTTTGGAATTTATCCAGATCTTTACTATTATTTATGTCAGTGAACAAAAAAAAAAAGTGGTTAATTTGCAGTTCTTATAATTCTTATGATACTTATGTTGTTGTAAATTTAGCAGTGTGTAGCATCAACTCAGTGGGATACATTTTATGTTGTCAGCTACCTTTTGACATCATAATAGATTTCAGTTGCCAAAGCTTTTGAGACAGAGAACAAAATGTAGAAGAGAGCTGTACAGAATATTTGGATCAAATCCAAACACAGGTAAACATGGAGCGGGTTTATGGAGAACAAAGGTTGTGTGAGACTTGCATTTGAAAGCTTGTTTGTCTTTAGCAGAGGATGGGGAGACTTTGGAATCTTTGCTGCTCTTTCTAAATTCAGCATGCTAAATATTATTTTGGAAATAGATAAGACTGAGCTTGATTGTGCAGCACAATATAATTTATTGTTTTGTGATGTGTGGGCAACTGTTTCTCATATATTATGTAGGCCTTATCTACACTATGTGACACTGTCTATCTACTTCAGCTACAGGGATTCCCAACCTTTGGGAACCTATGAGGTGCCATTAGATTTTTCTAAGGGTCACCATCTGGGCAGCTCTGAGTCACAGGTGGCCCTTTAAGGAGCCATTTCTGGCTCCTGCCACTGCCACCACTCACTCCTCCTGGCTTCCAGTCCCTGCCCAGCCATGCTGAAATAGAACTCAATTTCAGTGGTTTAATGGCCAGCTGGAGGGATCCAGCAATTAAACCAATTAAACTGAGTCTCATTTCAGCGCAACAGGGCAGGGAGCTTCCCGAGCTGCAGGTGGGGGAAGGGAGTAGGAGGGTTAGGAGGAGCCGTGCAGAGGAGACCTGGCAGAGGAGCAGCAGGGGGTGCAGCAGTGGCGCTCCTGTGAGGTAGGTGGGAGGGGCATTTTGGGGCTGTGAGGAATTCAAGCCTGGGGGGTGGTTCAGTTTGGGGCTGAAAGGGGTTTAAGCCTGGAGGTGGGGGTGGATCAAGATTTACAAGCAAAATTTTTCCCAGGGGAGGACCTTCCTACCTCCCCTCCCCACCCCAGTTTTGAATTGCCTTGGGTCATAAAGTCTTACTCAGTTGTTAAAATGGGTCGCCGTCTTGAAAAGGTTGGGAGCCGTTGAGCTACACAAGTAGTGTAGCTGTAGTCAGCTTACTCACTGCAGCATCTTGTGTGTGTTAAGGTCAGTGGGGGCTTTTCTCCCGTCGATGTTGTCTACTCTTCTCATCATGGTAAAGTACTGGCATCAAGGGCAGCATGCTCAGAGATCAACTTACCACATGTCCAACAGACACAGTAAATGAATGGCTAGTGGATCTATCACTGCAGCATCCATCCACCAGGTAGACAAGGCCTTAATGTGACTTCTGTCTCGTGGAAGTCCATGCTAAAGTGTGATGTTGAGCTTATGTAGTTCTTTAAAGGAAGGGCATTTTTGTGCTACTGAGCAGATGCTATTCTTTATTATTTTCTATTTCTCATTATGTATCAGAAGGGATGGGCTTAGTTACCCCATGCCATCCTTTGTACGCAGTCCTCCTAGTGCATGCCTCAAATAGGTATCCCCTCTTCACTTCACAAGTGTGGAATATAAAACTCATCAGCAATTGCTTGATCAGTGTCACTCCTGCATCCCTCAGAGCTACTTTCTCTGACCCGCCGCTGTCTTGTACTAAGTGAAACTACAGTGAGACAGCTCACTGTAGAAGAAGAAGAAGGTAGCTCTCCACAAGAGTGGATTGAGTGGCAGGAGGGCCAAACTCCAGGAAAGATGGGAAACATTGTCACAGCCAAATTGTGGGTGGACAGACCTAGTAGTTGAAGCCAGAGTCTGCAGTCACAAGACTGTAGCCAAGAGCTGACTTGGTCAGGTGGTGTGAGCTTAGAACCAGGAGATGGACTTGAGAGCAGAACGCAAGTTGGGAACAAAGTCTGGCTGGGTCTGGATACTTCTAGCTGGGAGGCAGGAGACTCATTGGAAATTGGAATCCCCAAGTTAGCTGCCAGGAGTCAGGCTGGGTTGGGGAGCAGGTATGGGTAGTAATAGAGGGAACAGGATGCTCACAACCCAGAATAGAGTGGAGCCCAGTTGTTCAAACAGCTTCCTGTTTGTTCTGCTCTGCCCGCTACCATGGGAAATGGGAGGTGGGATGAGAATGTCAGTTCAAAAATGGTTTTGGAATGTCTGTGTGAGGGGTGTGTGTGTCAGACATCGTCTGTTCTACTAGCAAGTACATCATGGGGCTTTTTCATCTCCTCAGCATCTTAGATGGAAGATCCAAGGCCCTGATGTGACCACAAGATGCAGATATTTCAAGTCATGTTTCATGGATGAATTCAGTTATATGACAGAAAGTGGTCTAACTGGATCTTGTCATGTGCAATAGCTGTAAATAAAATAACACTTAAATGTGATACAGTGGGCCAGTCAAAGTTAGAAAGGTCAGGCATAGGCTGCATTGGACAGACATAGATGTCACAAAGTACGTTTGCTGGCTGCACTCTGTCATTTCAAGCTTTTTCCTATTCTAACTGATTTTGCCTCAGTCTTTCTGCTGTCTCATAGCATAGAAGAGAGATGTACCTATGGTTTGCTGGTGTGTTTGTAGTCAGACTTTCAGTGGTATCCCCTGGACAATCTTATATTAGTGGGCTAAAGGCTGTCTTTTTAGTTTAACGTGACTGGAGGAACCTACATCAGGAGAAAAAAAATAACATGCTGACTTATAATCAGTCATCTGTCCTTATCTCTGGCTCCTTTTAACACTCGGCCTTGGATTTCTAAGGTCTAAAATTTGAAGAATTTATGAATGATTATTTCCCCGTTTCGGCACGGGCTTTTTTCTCAAAGCCATTTCCCACTTTCTTGCCACTCTTCAGTCATTCATTGAGCTTGGATTCCAAAAGTCCTAGAGCTGTTCCTCAAGGTAGATGATTAAGTAAGACTCTTTCTTGTCCTTAAGTAATCCCAAACTATGCAAATAGTTAGTACCAGTTAAGTTTTCCAGTGTTTGGGATTTGTAATGAAGTGTGTTGTCCCCCATTCCCACTTATCACAGGACTTCATTCATGGAGCGTCGTCTTCGATTCCATTTCCCCCCTTGAAGTTAAATTTTTTTTGATTCATCATTCTTCATGCAAGCACTGCATGGGTGCTGCTCCAAGTTGGATCACTTCTGAATTAATCAGTTGTGCAAGCCCAAGAATATTGTCACTTTCCTTTGGTGGTATGACTTGGACCTATGTTTGGCCTGAGGAAAATGACATGATCTAGTATGAATGCATGTGTAGCTCTGGTGAAAAGAGATTCAGTTGCAGTGGCTTATTTTTACCATCTCTATTTTTTGGCAATCTGCAGGCTCAGGGGGGATTGGAGGAGGTCATTTCACAAACTTCAAAACTGCAGAATTTGGAAAAGCAGTATACAGTAAACCCTCAAGTTACGTGGGAGTTACGTTCCTGCAACCCTCCACCTACCTCTAATTTTCATGCAAGTCAAGGGGAGATGGGAACCAGACTTCAGCCTGGTTCCCAGCTCCCCTGGGCTTTCCAGGAGCCAGGAAATTGACCAACCCACCTGGTTTCCAGTTCCCCTCCAGGAGCTGGAGCCAGGAAACTGACCAACCCTGCTTCCCTGGTCAGTTTCCCAGCTCTGTAAGGGGAGGGGAGCCAGGAGCCAGGCTGCTGGCTGGTTCCAAGCTCCCCACCACTTAGGGGACCTGGGAAAATGAACAGCCATGAACTGGTCAGTTTCCTAGGTCCCGCAAGCAGGCAGGAGCTGGTAACCAGGCAGCAGCCTGGCTCCAGGTTCTCCCCTGCCCTGCAGAGGTGGGAAACTGACCAAAGCAGCAGCCCTGGTCTGTTTCCTAGCTCCAGCCAGTGGAAGAGAGCCTAGAACCAGGGGTAGTCTGTCTCCTGGCTCCTCTCCACTCCTTGGAGCCAGGAAACTGACCAGGGCTGCTGCAAGTGGAGGGGACCAGGAAACCACTCATGTCAGGGGCAGCAAGAGTCAAGCTGCTGCCCCTGACAGGAGCAGTTTCCCTGCTCCTGTCAGAGATGGCAGCCTGACTCTTGGCTGCCACCCCTGACAGGAGAGGTTTCCTGCTCCTGTCAGGGGCAGCAGTTGTGTTAACCTAAGACATGCACAACTTGGTGTCTTGAGGGTTTACTATAGTTAGAATCAGAATCCCGAGAGGCTCATCTTCTCTTCTGCACAGACCAGTGTTTAACAGTTTTATTTGGCCACAGAATCCTTTTAAAGTCAAAAGATTTTTGTGGAACCCCATTCCCAGGCTTTACCTGCCTCGGCCCCCAAACTTGCCCCGCATCTCCAGGCTTTATCTGCCTCAACTCCCCAAATGGCTGCAGCCCCCTCTATGGCTCCCTGCCCTGCTGCCTGCCTATCCTCAAGCTTTACCCTCCATCCTGCAAACCCACCTCCGCCTCCATCCCCAGGCTTAACCCCTTTCAGCCTCAAACCCACCCCCCACCACCCTCAGAATTCACCTGCCTGAGCTCCAAACTGGCCTCCAGGACTAACCCATCCATGGCACTAGCTGGAGCCTACACCAGGCAGTTGCATGCACCCAGCAGAAGGAAGGCTGGTGTGGAGGTGTTCCGCTGGTATGGGTGAGCTGAGCTACTCCCACCAGAGGGGTGTGGCCACTTAAGTAGCAGGGTGAGTGAGGAATGGAACTAAATGTGGTTGGTTTAACAACCAGATCCCTCCTGCCGCCCTGCTGGCCATTAAACCAATCAAATTTAGTTCTACTGTTTCAGTGGCAGTAGGGCAGGGAGCCATAGAAGAATTTTCTTATGGAACCCTTATTCTCACTTCTCAGTACACCGGGATTCTGCAGAATACCATTTGGGAAACACTAGCATAGACATTGCCCCAAACGTGTATAATAATATAGGGTTTTTTTTAGGTTAGAGGACGAATATCAAATTTTCTATTTTGCTGAAAAGTAGCTGACTAGTATGTTACTCTGTGTACGTTAGGTAGGGCTTATTTTGGCTAATGTCTGCCAGAATCGTCTGTTGCATATTAAAGTTAATACCCTAAAAGAGGTTCTTATTATTTGAAGGAAGTAGGCCAATGCTGAGGAGAACATTTTGGTGGTTTTGATTGATGTTTGAAAAATGAACAAAATATAGCTTGCTACCCCCAGAAAAAAACATTACTACATTTGGCTGGGTAAGTGTCAAAATCTGACTGATATTTGGTATACATAGGCTTCGTTTATGTGGAATTTCCCTTCCCCACCCAGAGATCACAGATGTTACATAAAAGTTAAGCCTTTTATGGTAAATACTTTTCTTGCATGAACTTGGTATAAAGGTGGTTTCAAGGTTTTTTGTCAGTAAGAAATGTTGCTAGATTGAGGTGCAGTCGAAATTTAATTTTTCAGGATTGGAAACTTGTGAAACAAAAACAGAAAACGTTCCTTCTCCCCTCACCCCTGTTTTAATGTCATAAGGTTATCATTTTAGCCAGCAGGAAGTCAGCCATTTTTGAGGAATTTAGCTTTAAAATAATGTCTTTGTAAATTGTCCTAAAATCCCAATCTATTTGGAGGACATTCTGTATGATAAACGACCCCCATAAGACACACTCACGCACACACAAAAGGTAATTTTGCATGTCTGCTTCCTAGGATGTGTGGTGATAATAAATGAAGATTATATATATCACGGCAGAACGAAACTCAGAAGATCTATTATTCATTAGTCTCCTTACTTTAAATTTAATCATCAAATATTTTTGCTTCTTGGCCAAAACAGCTATTTTTGAACAAGTCTGAGCAGAAGGGGAGGCTGGAGGCAAAGCAGGCTATTGCCTTGAGGTCTGCCAATTCTGAAGGTCCCAGGGGTCCTGGCCTCCACCACCACTACTGCATCGCTGTCCAGAACCCCAGGTCCCTTAGAGCTGGTGCACTCCAACGCCGCATGCACCAGTCAGATCTTGGGGCTGGCGTGTGGGGCAGGGAGAGTGGGCTGAGCTCTGGCTGCCCCTGCCTTTATGCTTGAGGCTCTGCTCCTTTTGAAGTAACAGAACTGCCTCATGACCCCATTTTTGAATATGTTAGTAATAATCCTTGCTAATACATATGACAAAGATCTTCCAGGTCATTAACACAGAAGAAAACAAACATGAAGTGGTGGCATTTAATTGTATTCATTTGAACATTTAGTGAATTAAGATTTTTGTACTTTTCCTATTAAAAATTAAAATGGAGGGCCAGTGTTCAGATCATGTGCTTAGTGTCTGTGGTTGGGTGCAGTATTTAAACATTAGCTTGTCCTACCGATGAGAAAGTGGGTGTTAGACACCAGATGTGGCCTTGTGAAGGACACCTTCTTTTCCTTCTAATGTTTCGAACTGCCATATTTTTTCATGGTTGCTTCTGCACTACATGAGTACAAGCTATCCTGGTGGAATTCGCAGGAAAATGAAGGGTATCTAGTTTGCTATCCTGAATTGTTTCTTCCCTTCTTCCCCTTTCATGCCCAGAGCTTTTTGGTACGTGCAGTTCCCTTTGAACCCTGGCTACAGAACTGGAGTAGCTCTGGCATATAGATTTCCCAGCAGACACACTCAAGTAGGTGGCAGTTTTAATGAGACCTGATGTAAGCAGTAGAATGGGTCCATAAAAGTAATATAAACAGACTTTCAAGAGCTGTACTATTTGTCAGGGCAGTGAGTGTAGAGGTGCCTCCATTGTCTTGAGAAGAATGTTCTGTTGAAAACTTCCCTGTATTACTTTGCTCTGAAAGCAGTTAGAATTATCACCAGGAGCTATCCTGAATCCAGGGTAGGGCACATACATTTTTTGATAGAAATTATAGCTCAATTTTAGTATCAGAGAGTACATTATATGTGAGTGAGTATAAACTCTATGCTAATACACCCAACTCAGGCCCAAAGGCTAGATCAGGGAGTTTATTGGTTTGTCCTCTCTCTTCATTTCAGGCCACTATTTGCAGAGAGCTGTGTATCTGCTTTATTGCCATTGGTGTTTGCAGTCCCATTATGGGTCATTTTTGCAGATGTGGATGCCAATTTTGAGACCATGCAGTCCTCACACTTAAGTTCAAAAAGATTTCAACATCTCTGTTACCCCTGCACTCTGTAATGTGTTAGTATGATTTTCTTGCATGCAGGGCCTACATATGTAACCATATTACTTGTGTTCAAAGGTTGAATGGTATCCCAGGGAATACAGATGCAAACCAGTTTGCCCACAATGCTTTTTAATGGAGTTAAGGAACTTCCACTGTGATCACAGAAAATTGTTGAGCCCTCCTTAGCCTGACAAAATGCATTTCTCGTTTTTCTTTTTTTCCCTTTCCCATCTCGCCTGCTTTACTTCGAGTGGCTTTCTTTACCACTGCCATGACCAATGTGATGTCCAAAGAGTGGGCAGGGAAGCGGGCAAATTAGGATGAGAGAGTAGTATGTGTGAGATGGGAAGAGAGGTGCATGCATGAGGAGTGGGCCAATGTAGTGGGACTGCAAATAAGAGATCAATGAGGTTGGAGAGTATCAAAAAGTGAAGAATTGTGAAACAGGGAGGAGAATGGGAAAGGGCAGGGAAAAGGGGCCCAGATCAAAGGAGAAAATTATCATGAAGCTCAACTGAGTACACTGCAATAAAGCAAGGGGTGCATGTTTTTAACTTGCCCTCTTGCAGTGACATACATTGAAACAGGAAGAGGTGTATTTGCTTTTTCTTCCAAGATGCTCTGAGTGATTTGTCAGTTGGAGTGGTGTGACATTATTGCACTTAGCTCTGCATTTATTAAATAAATTTGTTCTCCAACTCGTGTTAAATGTGTATTATGTAACCTTGCAGCCAATCTCTGGTTGCAGAGTGCAAATATTTTTAAAAGTATGAAATTACACAGGATTTTGGCTGCAGTGACCACTCAAGTGATTTATTAATTGAATGGTTTGATTAAATTTAGTGTTATTTTAGTTTATAGACACAGGGCCTGAATCCTTTGCATAAATAGGGACACACTATGGGGCTTTCAGTGAAGGCTCACAGAGGCTCTACAAGGAATCTTTAGCACCCAATTAAGTATTAACTAAGAAGATGTGGCTTGTTCTTCCCTGTCCCTGAGACTGTTTTGACATCTCAGGCCAGTGCTAAAAATTTTCTCCGCAAAATCCTTTGCAGCAACTTTTTATTTATCAATAAATCACTTCCAAATTAATCATACCAGAAATCTTCTCTTTGTAATTGTGCCACATGGGCCATGGAGTATAAATGAAAATAATGCCCCTTCAATTTCATTTTAACTATATCTAGCCATTGCTCCAGCCACATTGTATCTGTTTCCTTAGAATGTCATTTTAAAGGTATCCTGGTTTCTGAGCAGCAGCTGTGATTGAAAAGTATGTAAACTAATCTTTTCTTGCTCATGTCATTTTTATATTCTTATGTCAGAACACAAGAAGGCTGCTTTAAATTTCTTTCACTGTATATTCATTCTAGAGTCTAATTTTTTTTCTTGTCTTAGCACATACGCTGTATGCTTTCCTACAAGCTGCACTTTAGTGCCAAAGTAAATGGCTACTGGTGAAAAGGTACCAAAATAGTTCCTGCCTGGTTACTGTAAAATATATGTTTATTTTCAGTGAAGAGATTTTATTACCAATGCATGAAGAACAAATATCCTGCATGGTATCAGTGACTTGGGAGAATCAAACACCCTGCATTTTTAATATAAAGGGCAGTAATTTCTAGAAGTCTGAATTGCTTTTTCAAAAATAGGGGTGGCGAAGAGGTTTTGTTGCTTTTAGACCCATACAATATGCAGTTACTGCTTTTTAAAAATGCAAACCATTTGAAATTAAATCCCTTGTTTAATACTTATGCATAAAAACCTCTTTGTCCCTTTATGCCCAACCACTGAAAATTGTGTGTGCGTGTGTATACATATATATATTTATTCATACCATACTTCACACCTGATCTTGTGACAGTATGACATAATCCTTGCCACAAAGATTACTAGTGGAGTACTTGTGAAATAAGTGGGAGAAGATGGAAAAAAATGCAGTGATGGCAACAAAATTAAATTAGCCATTGGGTTCTACTTTTTTTGCCAATTCATTTGAAAAATTTAATGTTTTTAGATACATGCATTGTCTTTGATTTGTGTGCAGAATCTTCGTCTGTGCCAGTGGGAGTTCTGTTGGTGGTTGGAAGGCTGTATAAACTCTTCAGTTTGGAAGCTGTATAAAAGTAAAAGAAATACATTTTTCTGGCATGTGGTCCAAGTTATGTGAAGGTCCTTAAATAAGCTAGAAATGCTGTATTTAAAGTAAAACTTCATTGTTATGTCAGGTTCCAAAAATTTGCAGGAATTGAACGTTTTAAAGCATTATTTCAAGGTATTACAATGTTTTAGTTAGACTTCGTGTGCCTGTAAATTAATCTTTGTACACATTATTATGTGTTTTGGCATTGGCAGCTTGTAGATCTCAGTCATTTTGCATTACAGGCTTAGTTTTTCTTGGGAAGAGAAAAGAGGCCAGGCCAAATTCTTCTCTGCTATACTGCTGTACGTAAAATGGCAGTTGCCGAGCACAGTTTAATTCTGTTTTAGAGTTGTTCCTTGTGTACGACTGGCCCTCACGAAGGAGCTGTTCTCTGTAGACATCCGCGTGCACCCAGTAAGCACCAGCTCTTTCCTTAATCATAGCAAAAGCCTGTGTAGAATGTGGTGAACGATTTAGCAGTCAGTTCCAAACCTGGTTCATATAAATGGGGTTTATTTCTGTTTGGAAAATATGAGCCCATTTTTACGTAGACCAGGTGTGGATTAGTTCACTGAGCCATTTACCCAGCCCCAGGTTTGCAGAGGACTGTTTTTAATTCTTAATAGAAGCTGTACAGACAAATCAGAGACATCTTGTATTTAAAATCAAACTGAAAAGGATTTTTTTAAAGTTAATAAAAGTGTTCATGATTGGTAGCCTGAATATATGTACAGATTTAACCAATATAAATATATTTATTTTCAAAGAAAATAATTGTGAAAGAGTTTTCCATTTGCCTCCATACCAAGCTTGTGAGTGTTTAGGGTTTGTGTTTCCCTCCACTGGCCAAATGACTGCATTTATACCTAAAGCAGAGCAAGAAGTTCATCTGCCTAGGTATCAATAGTCTCATTGACAGTTGTATACGAAATCAGAAACCAAAGCCGCCTCTTGACAGGTGAAGAGCTTTTCACTTCACCTTTTAAAAGAGCACAAAATATTGCCTCTCCAGCTCTTTCTTGCAAAACTGTCAGGCTGCTGTGGAGCCACATGCAACTCTGAAACAACCAGCTTAACTCTACATGGAGCATGCCAGGGAACCAGATGCTGCCACTGGAAGAATATCTTTAGTAGTTAGTCATCTGGCTCCAGCTGTGCTAACCTATGCCTGGTAGGCAGCCATGTGTTTGCGCCTGCCAACTGATGGCCAGACACTAGTGCAGACTTAAGCAATTAGTGCAGTCCCCCCATCCGGTGGCTGGATTCGCTGTGTGTGTCCTGCAGATAACCACACTCGTTACTCAAACCAGAGACTTCTTGTGGTCTATGGTCATCAGCTCTACTGGATTAATTAACAGGGAGCCTCCCCCTGGCTGAGTCTTTAAGAGCTGTGCTAAGCTTGTTTCAGTCAGTAGTCTCTCTCTGAAACTCTAACGATGGATAGGAAGTCTACTGCTAGAAGGTGAAATGTTGACTTTGTTGCATGTGCTCTGTAGGGCATTTTGCCTGAGTCAGGACTGTCTGGAAGCAGAAAAGTGGTTTATTCTTGGTGGTGTGGTTGTTTTTCTTTTTTCCTTCAGAAAGCACATTTTATTTGGTTTAGAGCAGCATTTTTAACATTGAGTAGAATTTTGAGTCGGGTATGTCATTATAGAAAGATAGTCAATTAAAAATAAGAGCTTTGAGTCAGCACCTCAATACTGCGGTGGCTGGTGCTCTGTAAATATCTTTGAAGTATTGTTTTTGGTACCACTTCTATGTCAAGCTTTCACAATATGAATCATTATGGTTATGCTGGTGATTTTTCCCTAAAGAACACAATAAACCCCAAATAAACACACGCTGTTCTTTCAGTTAAATTCTCAGGGCCTCAAATCTAGCTTCAAATAAGGGGGATCTCCTTAAGCACCTGTAAAGAATACCATGCGGAAAACGCCAACTCTGAAATGCATTGCATCATGATCCTACCTCCATCCATGTTCTCTCCTTAATGCCCTGAGCCTGAGATACACTGAATTCTTCTTATGAAGTGCTGAGTGCCTTCAGCTTCCATGTTCCCCAGGGAGAGTTGGCAACTTTCAGGAAGATTGTTTTTGAGAGGTGGTTGCTGCTTGTATTGACAGTAGGGCTTGTTGGGACACCAAAGCTCTTGCTCTTGCTATCAAATCTTTGCATGCTACTCTCCATCTTCCATGGCAGATTGAGGGGATACTGTTGAAACCACACCAGCCATGCTAAGACAAGGCTTTTACTACAGTGGATTTTAGCTTGGCATGTCGTGGTGTGCACAGGAAAATAGGTGCTCCTAGAGGATGGACAGAGATGGCTGGCAGATGGGAGTGTGTAAGCAACAGTGTTTGGTTGAGGGGGTTATGTTGACCGGAACACACAACGTTTTCTTATGATGTGGCAAGTTGTGTAAGAGTAACCATCGGAACACCTGATGCGCAGATACTCAGGGATGTTTCTGGCCTGTGTCAGATATATGGGGTAGAATAATAAGGTGGGCAAGGTGGTTGCCCGGGGCCCCATGCTCCCACTGCCAGCATTGGGCCCCACCCACCAGCCAGGTCCCACTGTCAGCATGCTACTTTGAGCCCCACAAACTCATTGGCCAGACCTGATTACATAAGGAGAGTACAATCAGAGAGGAATCCTCCTGCATTAGCTTGTGGGGCTTTACATTTTTTTTACCCATTTTTTTGCCTTTACTATCATGAGAACTTCACCCAGTGCTGTGCACATGTTCCACTGCTGCCTTTAGGGATCCATCCTGCCTAGTAAGTAATGTGAGATGCACCTTTGCCCTTCTTCTCCTTCCAGAGAGGAAGTACTTGTATTGTGATGTTTTGGTCTTTGTGCCTTAAACCTCTAAAGGTACACATTGTTTTTTGCAGTGGCATACAGCAAGCTGATTCTTTGGTTCTGGGCAGTTTAAAATAATTGTTGCAAATATTTGAAATCCTAGATGGAAAAAGGCAAATAATATTTAGTTTTCTTTCCTCATGTTTCTTCTCTCACATCCCATTTGGGGACAAAATCCAGAAACCAATCCACAATCAGATCCAATATACCCAAATTTCTTGAGCAGGTGATTTTGTTGGGTGCATCATTCTTCACCCTCTGTGATTTTTCACTCTGGCTGTGTCGATTCAAGTACCAACCCTCCCGCACTGTGGAGCGGGTTCAGGCGAAAGTGAAGGAGCTGAAGCGGGGCTATGTCTGGGCCTGGGATGCTGCCTGACACTCCGGGGCAGGACCTGTCATCTGCCCCTACTACAGGAAGCTCAGTGCCATCGGGGGGGGCATTCCCCCTGTGCCTGAGCATAGACGTGTGCTCTCCCCCCCCCCCCACAATCTCCGTGGCACACCCTGCAGGACAAGAAGGAGGCATCCAGCCTCAACCCTGGCTGGAGCTGGATACCAAGGCCAGCAGCCTCATCCTGCTGCTAGAACCTGTCCCTAGCAGCCCGGCCACATCCTGGGTGTCCTCGGAGCTGGGCAAGGGTTCCCTCGGTGAGTACTCCATGTGTTACACACCCCCGGGCATGCGAGGTGGGTTGAGATGGGGTGTGCTGCATGCATTGTTCAGCTGGCCCAGATGGGATCTCACACTATCGTCCCAGCACATGGAAGCACATGCAGTGGGAGTGTGCCCCACCCAGACCCAGTGGACATGGATGGCATTCTGCTGCCAGACTTACAGGGGGCTGGATGAGTCCCAGGCCTGGGGGGTGGGTCCCAGCACCTGCTGTGGCTTGAAGCAGGCTAGCCACCAGGGCGCTGGCTGAACCCCAGACACAGCAAGGAGTGCGACACCTCTCACATGGGCATGCCCACAGGGGAGAGGCAGCACCCACTCCCATGGGCAGTGCTGTGAGCCACAGGTGGGTGTGTGGGCCCCAGGGAGGGTAAGGTTCCTCCCAGCTGACCCACCGTCCATGAGGGGATGCCTCTGTGGCTGGACATATCCCTTGCACGTGAGCCTATCAGGTGGGGAGGGAGGAGGGCACTGCAGTCAGCACAGACCTGAAGGCATCGGGGCACCCCCGTGCAGCAGAGGCCACTGTGCAAGCCACACATGGCTCTGCTGCCAGGACATCCCTATCCCATGGCCCACGGTGTGTAGGTTGGTGCTCATGGGGGGGAGGCAGAGCCTCAGGCTGCACTGCAGGAATGACTCACCATCTCTCTTCCTTGTCTTCTTCATAGCTGGTTCTCCATCCTCCGAGCCACTCCCACCTTGCTGCCAGGTCGAGCTTGCAGCTGGAGGGGCCATTGGAGTCTGTGAGGACCTTCAGCGGGATCACAGCACCACCCTGTTGACCATGACGTGGATCATGGAGTGGTGGCTGAGAGCTAACACGGAGTGCTGATCACGGGTCTGGGACTAGCTCATTTCCCAATTGGACGCCATCACCAGCACCTGGTGGGACATGGTGGTCCAGCTGCCTGTGGCCACCACCTCTGGCCCCCACCCTGCCCCCGCCAGCACTCCCTCAGGGCGTCATGGACCTGCTGCAATGAGCAATGGCCAGGGCCGCCCCCCCAGACCTCTTTGCTCCCCCTTCCCACCCTGACCCCACCACATCTCCTGCTCTTCATTCCTAACCCCATAACAGCCCCTCCCAAACCATACGTCCCCCTTCTCCCATCCCCATCTCAGCCTAGATGGGGGCTCTGAACCTGCAGCTGGAGGGGATCCCAAGGATGACACCACTCAGGGTCCCACTACCGTCAGGTTCATGACTCCCCACCTCCTCCATGGACTGAGGCCCCTCACCCACTGTCTCAAGCTCACCCATCCAAGTTCGTTCGTTGTTATGCCACTTCTTTTCAACACGTTTTTCTTTGTTTCAGTAAAACAATTATTTGTTCACCACACCCATGTCCATCTTTATTGAGCAGGGGTGGGCGAGGAGAGCGGGGATAGGGGGAGGGGTTTTGGTGGGGACAGGTAGGGCTCTGAGCCCAAGGCCCTTGCTGGGGATGCTTTGGGGAGGGTTACTGGGGGCTGTGGGAGAAGCTCTCCCTCAGGGCCTTGTGGATCTGCACACCACCCTGATGGGCCTCGTGGATGGCAGCTGTGTCCAGCTGCTCATACACACAACCCTCTCTCTTTCAATCCCCCTTGGTGTCTGGAAGCAATATGTCAACAGAAGTTTTTTTGCAAGATATCGTTCTACGCAAACTTCTGCCGACAAATCTCTGTAGTCTAGGCATAGCCTCTGACACAAAACTAGAGAAGAGATGAGATTGAAATTTTGACCAGTATGTTCTCCTGATACCTGACACAGTGTGCTGATATGAGAGTGCCTTTACCACAAGGACTTTCTTAGTGGTTTGGCAGCTCCCAATAAGTAGAAAAAGCAGAACTAATAATGCAAGAAGCAAAAATTACTTTTTTTTTCCCTTTAGGAAATTGATTACATGCAAAAATATACTGTATGCATACTAAATACAATTTTAAAATGTGATGGGCAGGAAGCATAAGTGATGCCATTTGGTTTTGTGGCATCAGTGTGGGCTGGTTAAGGAGGTGGAGATAAACTTTGGGGATTATTGATATAGCATGAGTAGAGCCAGATGGTTGTATTACACATCTTTTGTGTACTTGTTTGTTTCTTAAAGGAATTGCAGAATTTTGCCTTGGGCAATTTTTTTTCCTGTGCTTCTGTGTTCCCCTCTGAATTTACTTTTGACAAAGTGCATTGTGAAGATGGGGAATAGAATGCTTGTTCATTCCCATTCTTTCCTTTACGTGATTTTAAATTTGTTGAGTTGATGTTATTGTGCTTAAAAACAGCTTTTGATTTCTGAAAAAGGTTAGTAATAGATAGAGGTTCGGGGTGTGTTTTCTGGGCCTGCCGCCATTTGGAATATTGATTTTAAGGAATGTAATTTTTTTTAAAAATTTCCTTGTGTGTTTTTGGAGAACAAACTGCAGAAATGGCAAACAATTTTTTTTTTTAAATGTACTACTTATGTAGTGTTCTTACAATAAAGAAATGTCTTAAAGATTAATGAGCTAATGTTTCCATTACTTATTTGGGGTTTTGAGATTGTGGTGTACCTGATTCATGTTATCAAAAACACATACTTTGTGGTATTCAGGTCGAGTGGGAGATGGTTATGATAGGTAGGTGGTTCATAACTGGATGTTTATGTGACATTTGTTGGAACTGCTTATCACCGGAACCACCAAAATTTACATATATTTGTTATTTCCCTTTGAAAGCAAATTATGCTGTATTTCCCATAAAAGATAAGTTGTTTTAACAGATTTGTTAAATAAGATTTACGATCTACAGGCCTCATGCTTCCATCACACCAATTACATGCCTGTGCAAATCCATTGAGTTTGTTGGGTTTAATCCCGATTTATTTAACTATAGATCAGTGTTTCCCAATTTTATTTGACCATGGATCCCTTTTTAAACCTGAAAGAAACCCCAAATAACATTCTTACATATGGAGCAGAAAAAGTAGACCACAAATAAGTAAGGATAATAATAAACAAATGCTAAATAAGGTCGTAAGATCAACATTTAGTTTAATCGCACATATTTAAAAACAAAAATCACATTTAATGTGTACAAAAAAGAAGCTCAAAAACTGATATGCATTATATTGTCACTTGTCAGTGCGAAGAGTGGTTTTCTTATTTTCTTGGCAAATACTTTTTATATTTGATTTAATACTGGAAAGCTGGATTCGCATATCTGGTGTGGCATTTAGTCGATTTCTGTATTTCGTTCTGGTTGCTGTGTAATTTAAGAACCCAGTTTCGCACAAGTGTGTGCTGGTGAAGGGAAACAACTAACAAATTGCATGTCTTGATAAAGCTGAATATTCTTGACACAAGCTGCCCCAAAATGATCCACGCTCCCGGAGAATGAGTATGGGTATTTACGGTGGTAACAGGCAATCATCCACTGACTAATTGCACATGTAGTGACATCATCGTCCCCACTCTCTGGCTAAGTTGGCATTGCCCAGGGACGCTTAGTGTTGCAAACACAAATGAAAATTTTTAATAAAATTCATAAATGCTTAAATGTTAATTATTATTTTTACATCAAACTGTTGTAATATCAAAACAAAAAAGCAGTAAAGTAGCACTCTAGAGACTATTTGTTAAAGACTAATTATTTTATTTAATTAAATTATTTTGTTAGTCTTTAAAGTGCTACTTTACTGCTTTTTTTGTTTTGATAGTATATAGACAGCACGGCTTTCTCTCTGTTGTAATGAAATTTTCTCTTGGAACCATAGGGTTCCGCAGAGCTTCATTTGGAAGTACTGCTGTATATACATTTTAAAAAAAAAATCAGGTCCCGATGTAGTTTCCAGTGTAATTGTTAAATATCAAAATAATTGCGACGATCTGGAATGTCTTTTTCTGAGAGTGAGGAGCACACTGGCAGAACTCCACCTTTTTCTCAAGAGTAATATTTGTGTTTATTAGTTTCGTTCTTTGCTGTACATAGATGCCTAGAAGGTGGGCCCAATCCTGTACAGTTCTGCTCAGGTGGAGAAGTTTCATTCTTTTTTTTCCCAGCCTGGAAAGTATGGGACTGGAGCCTTTATTTGTAACCAAGTGTACTCGATATGAAAACCAAGAAACATGCAGTTCTAACCTTAGTGAAATTTCAGACTGTTTTTAGTCACAAGTCTGGAGTGACTACTTCTAATAATGATGCCATTGTACTCATCCTATCTGATCAGTTCTTGAAATGTTTTAGTAAGTCTATCTTACAACATTATAAGAAGATAATCAGCTGCCTTAGAAGGTCCCCATCTGGAGTATAGAGTTCTTTTACTGAAAGATGTTTTGCCTTTTTGAGATCGCTCTCACATTTCATCATCTGTTGTGCAGAGATGAAGTGCATATGAAAAGTCAGTGACTCTGAATCCATCTGTTGTTATTATTTTCCACTGATAATTGGCTTGAACAATGAAATGTCTGTGTCTGTAGCCTTTGAAACTGTACACCCTGTTTATTTTCTGGAGGTCTCACTCCATTCCCTCCACTCCACACACTTCTTTCTTTTTATTCTTTTGTCTTTGGGTTTTTTGTTTTGTTTTTGTTTGGGGGAGGGTGTTTTTGTTTTGTGTTTTGGCTTCATTTTCTTTCAAGTTTATAGTAACTGGAGCTTGCATGAAGATGACATTTTTGACTCTGTGCATCCGTATGTGTCACACGGCATCTAAAGCTTGCCTACAGTTTTTTGTCAGAGCCCTATGTCTTTTCTGTTCACTGCAGTATAGTGCAGTCTTACAGCTGGAATCCTGGCAGATCCAGAATGCATAGACACCTTACCTGAAGTGTGGTATTTATTTCACTTTCCTTATTAAAATATTAATTTAGAGTTCGGTATCTAATACGTATGGAATTAGATACTACCTATAATTGTATAATATATTCAGTGGCAGCTAGTTTTGCACGATACAGAGCATTAATATTGGATTCCACTAACAGCAGTTCCATTAGCCGGCTCGACCAGTATGAGATATATATGAGCAGGGAGGCATAACTACCATCCAGAACTGCCAAAACAGTCATTAGAAGCTCCATTGGGATGGACAAAGGCTTTTACACAGTGATATACTGATTAAATTTTTGTTCTATGCTTTATTTGCATCAAGGTTAGATCACTATCGTCTCTGTGAACCGTATTATCTAACACCTTATTTGAAAGGTCATTTCAATGCAAAAATGGTGAACAATATAGGGGTTCTAAAATTTCTGGTGGGATCCCTTTATAGAAGATTTTTGTGTTTTTTTTTTCTTAAATCCTGTTAGACTTAATAGGCTCCTAATAGCAATTTTATTTTTATTTTCACTCTGATTGTGTATTTGTGCAAGTAAAAGTCTTGCAGCCTTCTCCCATCATGCTACAGGAGTGCTAGGAAGCCTAGTAAAATAGGATGAGTGAAATGACAAGTGCTTGTTCCCTGCTAGATTAGTTAGTGAAATCCAATATCCTACCAAATCAGCTGTACTGCATGCTTTGGAACCCAAGCAAATATATGGTACCTTTCTTTTTAAGCCCGAATCTTTTTTTTGTGCAAATGACCTTTCCGAATGAAATTTTGGTATGGAACATAGGACAGTAGTACACAGTACATGTCATGCTGTAGGCTGCAGCATTAGAAATGAAGGAAAGGGGGGAGTATAATCTTATTTATGTTTCAATAGCAATAATTTAATACTGCAAGTTATTAAAAATAATTAAATTACTAAAGCCAGTATGTAGCTAGGACCTACAATACAAGGTCAATGAGATTTGACTCCTTAAGTTAAGAAGAGACACTAGTGAATTCCAATTGCTTAAAATTTTTGCTTCCTTGATTCTATTCTTGGGTTTTAAGGATGAATACAACACTAGAACATATTTTTTTTCCTCTGGAAACACAGGCTACATTGTGGCATTACATTATACATACTTCTTTGCAATAATAAATGTTTATGGATGTTTGTTGGGAAATATGGTCTTTAGTAATTTTAGTTATTTTGGAAGTAAATGTATTTTTGATACACTTTTATGAGGACAGATTTTTGGAAGTGACATTTTTAAAAAAACAATCTTCAGAAATTTCTCTTCCCTCAAAAAAGTAGTAAATAGGAGTGCATAATTTTTTCATAATTAGAAGTATGCTTTGTATGTAAAATATCTTATGTATAAAACAGAAAATAAAGGGGCAGCATAGACTAGAGAAATTTAGATTTTATATTATAACTCAACACTGGGTTTTTCCTGTTAGTTTTAAGCCACTGTTAGGAAAAGAATTGAGTGAGATTCTAATGAATTTTTATTAGGAGTGAAAGTGAAATTTTCAGGTGGTGTTTTGGTCTGTTTCTGTGTTGGTGGCGTATGTGGTAAAGCCAACGTGGCAAACATTTGCTTTATTTTGTTGTTATTATTATTATTGTTGTTGTTATTATTTTGCCAGAACAGTAGCCAGATTAGAAATTAATAGGGTTCATATATATTATTGCTGCTGTTGTTTATTTTATGTGAGCACAGAATTTAAGTGTGAGTTTTTTAGTTACTATCCCCTTAAAGAGTCTGTGTAGCTTGTCAGAGATCAGGACAGGTAGACTGCACAGCAGGCGTCTGATTTGAGCCAGTTACTCATTTGCTGAGTGTTTGTGTTTATGCAAAGGGGCCTCTTCCTGCATATTTAATCTAGAGTAAGGCAGTGGCTTTTGTTGTGTTTAGACCACATACCTCCAGTCCTCCTTCCTTACTCTGCAGCCAGCATAGGAGCACAGACAGCCTGGATAGTCAAAGTGCTTTTGTGTTTTCAAAACTCTCAACTTTCTGCAGTTGATTGGGAATTACTGTACAGCTCAAAGCCTGGCTCCTCCTGATTAATGGGTAAGTTTGTACTAGGTTAGAGCATACTTTTTGTTTCTCTTCCCCTTTATAAACGCACAAAATGCTTGATATTACCTGTTGTCCAGTCCTCCTTAAAGCAGTCCTGGACAGCTGAGACAGTTCATTGCAATGAATTAGATCAAGAATACAGGTGTTTCTGGAATACATGTTTGAATGCAGAGCTAAATGCTGCTGTATTGCAATAGACAGGTTCTTTTTGGGAGGGCAGGGAAAATGAGTTCAGCTTTATTCTTTATACTAGCAAATCCTGTTTTGTAACTATCCTGAAGATAACGCTTCCATTGTTTGCAGAAAGCTTTCAAACAACGTACAACACAGAACTGTAAAAGCTGTAAGAAACTCTCGTCTTCATTGTCTCCCAAGCAAGGGTTCTTACCAGAATGTCTGGGCTGTAATAAGATGATTTTTCTTTATGTGGAAATTGAGCCATCTCTTCATTGATATTAATAGCACACTCGAGATGTTGGCCATGATGCAGAGAGTACCAGGACTATAGAGTAGGGAACCTGATATTGTGGAGGTGGGGGGGAGGAAATGACAGTCCTACTGCTGCTCAGTGTGAGAGACATCCCTCCATGAGAATGGAGTTTGCATAATGGCATTCTAGGTTAACTGTTTACTATAGGCATTTTAATCTCCAGCTCTTTTAATATAGATGTAATTACTGTCTCTTGCTCTTGCACGTACTAACTCTACAGCTCAGTTTCTGATTCCGTCTGAACAAATTAATTTTAAAAATGACTTTCTAGAAAATCCATGTGGACTTTCTGTACAGTATATTCTACTGTATATACAGTGCATGCTGTAATAGTTACAGAATGTCAGTTTCCTTTTCAGAGTCAAATGAGAGAATTTGGGCCAAAAATCAAGGAAAAAAATGACAAAGGGCACCTCTTCAAAACAGAGTGGTGTAATGCAAAGCGTATTTGGAGACATGTGGAAAATGTGTATCAAGGCCCATAGTAGTTTTGGTTAGCAATTAACTATTTCCTTCATTTGAGTAACTCTTCTCAGACAGAAGAGTGTGCTGTTCTACCACATGTTGGAAAGTGTGAGAATCTAAATAAAATTTCATCAACCTTATTAAAATATGTAGGGACTTTGGTCGTCTTGGGTACAAATCAGACTCAGAAGCGTGTGTTAACAATTAGGCTGGTGAACGTTTCTAATAACAAAATTACAAATAACATATAAAATTTAAGTATATTACTTTTATGCTCTGGTTTAAAAAAAAAAACTTTTTATGAGGAAAAGTACCTTAGTCAAAGCACCTTGTGTGATTAGTGCTATTGTATTCTTAAATTTTGATTGATAGAGATAATAGTTTTCACTTAAAAATACAGACAGGTACTTTAACTTTCCATGACAATAGCTATTTGCATTTCTTTTATCTTTTTGTTTAACATTTGTGGGGGTTGGGATGGATTTGATTATTAACTCTTATTGCACACTAAGGTAAATGCTAAAACAAAGCTTTTGTTAAAGCTTCAAAGGTAAAACAGCAAATATTGTTTTTAGCCTTCAATATTTAAAGTCTGTTAAAGGATACCTCAAAAATATTTTCACATGACCATGACCAAGGATATCACTTTGTTGTAAGGTAAGAGAGAGAAGTTGTATTTTTTTTTCCCTTCCCCCCTGTAAAGATGGGCAGGCTTCTCCATTTCTGGTTTCTTGGCAGGCTGCAGACTTAGGCATATGAGAGAAAGGAAGGGAGGGAGAACATTTTAGATTAGTGCTGTCTGTCTCACAAGAAGAGATTTCAAATGCAAGTTCACAAGAATCTGAAAGGTACTTGCATAGAATAGACACTGCAAAGAGCAAAATACGCAGTAATAGAGCTTTTTGTAAGGTGGGGATGGGTGTGTTGTGTTTGAAGCCAAGAAAGCTAGAAGTTTAGTCTCTTAAACCAGAAATAATAAAATAATCAACAGCACACAAGTGCAAAAGGGAGGGCACCACGCGTAAGTGGGTACTGGAAGTGTGTTTGAAATTCCCTGAATGTGTAGTTATAAAAGGTAAACTAAACAGTTGTGGGTACTCAAAGTAATACTATTTGTCTTTAAATAGTGCCAGAGTAACACTGTTAGGACCTACAGTTACAGTGGCTGCTCCACAGTGGTTGGGGAGGAATCTTTCATATTACTATTTCAATTATGTGTGAGGTCAAATTTCAAGATGAGAATTATAACAGTCTCAAACTGTTTAAGACTAACATTAATTAATGTATGGAGAGTTATTTTAAGCAACCCTGAAAATGTCAGGCTAAAATGCACTGAAATATTTGATCATTTTGCTCTCTGTAAGATATTCAGTCATTTGATTCAACATTTGACAGGTTTAATACTTTTTGGGAACATGTCATGGTCCTTACGTCTGAAGAATCCAGCAAGGGCTGAGTGTATTATGTATTATGCTAAATATACGAGGCAAATAAACAGTCCTTCAGTGAAAGATGCTAGACTTATTTTCATAGTGAAATTTTGTACTGTAAGCAATGTGTACTTACCTTGTCTACTAATTACACTTTTGTTATCTGATAGTTTAAAAAAATTAAACGAACTGCTATTAGTATAGGGGTGTTGGCCAAAACTGAGTAGTTGTTCTCCAAAGGTTTGATAGAAATGAAATTTAGTATTGTTTTAAATGTAGGAATTTTTAGTGCTTAGCTTTATCCTCGTGGTGTTTATTTTATTTCAGTTTCGAGTAAATAAAAAGTGTCTCTGCATGGGCTTTGAGCATCCAACAAATTATTAAAAATCAAAGTACAATGTGAGCGGCTCACTTCTTCCACCATCAGCACATCAGCAGATAAAAACACCAGATATTTGGGTGTAGCGCAATCCATATATCCTTCTTCAGTAAACACACCCTGACTTACACACTTTGCATTTCCACCTGCATTTCATTTTCCAAATTGATGATAACACTTCGGTCAAAATGTATTGCATGATAGTCTATGGATACTTCACATTCACTACTGTGGAAGCCCTTCCGTAATGTTGAAGGCATTCCATTTTAGTTTATCCAGCTTACTGTGACTTACCAGGCCATCTTATTGGCACCCCTTTATTTGTCATTGTTTAGCAGAATCATTAAGCAATTCAGATTCTCTGAATTAAAAATAGTTGAAGTACAAATGAAATAAAAAAGGTGCAGTAGTTCATTTTTTGCTTATTTACAACCCTTAAAATTTTTCCAAACTAAACTCCCCTCCCACTCCAAAACAAACTCATAAAGATAATAGATAATGAAGGCAAATGTCAGCCTGGTTGTCTAGACTTAACTTAGATTTGAAGGAAAATACGGTCTGTACTATTCCATTGTTGGATCTCACAATTTAAATTGCATAAAATGCTAATTGTGGTTGTGAGGTTTTCATATTTCAGTGCTTCCAGGAAGCCTTGCACTAGATCATTAAAACTGAAATAATCAGTGTATACATTCAGTTGTGAAACTAAAGTTGTTAATAAAAATCAACCCACCAATAAATAGTAAATCGGATTTCTGAAACTGTATTTTTAAGACAGTCTGCTTTCTAGGTATTGAAATGGTGTTTCTCCCCCAAAGGTTTTGGTTTCTAATCATATTTACCCCTTTTTGGCTTCTCAAGGTTGGGATGTTGGCCCTGATCCTGCAAACGCTCACACATGTGAGCAACTTCTGCAAGTGAGAAGTTTCAATCTGAGTACTACTCATCTGTGTGAAGTTACTCAAGTGAGCCAGTGGGTGTGGGAAGAGGGTCCTTGTTCATCTCATTTTGGCTTCTGTACAATGCCACACTTGCTCAAGTACCATAAAATACTCCTGTTTAATTAGTGTAATCTTCTTTCCCATGCCTTTCAATTTCATTGTCTGATTTATATTATTGATTGAATTCAGCTTTACAGTCATCACTCACAATTAGGGCACTCAAAAGTCTCACTCTCGTGGATACAATTAGTCTCCCTGAAGAAATTACCTGTGTGAGTAAAGGTTGCAGGATTAAACTAGTACAGCGAAATCCTACTCTGAGCTCAATAGCAAAGCTTATTTTGACTTTTTGTTTGGATCAGACTCAGGGTCAGTGTGATTAGTCAGGACCCATGTTCCCTGTAATTTTCCCCCTGTGGGTATATGCACCACCCATAGAAACATATGCTGCATGCTGTGGGTGCTCTGCTAATCACCTGGATGGTGTCTGAATCTCTCCTGGGTGGCTGCTGGAGTACTCAGCGTACAGGGGACACTGGGCAGAGTGTGATCTGTATTCCACTGAAATCAATGGTAGGCTTTCTGCTGACAGTAGTTTTGAGAACAAGAAGTCGTCTTGGGGCACCTTATAGGCTAACATATTTTGGAGCACAAGCTTCCATGGGCAAAGACCCACTTCATCAGATGCATGAGTGAGGGTGGGGAGTGGTTTCATTAAAGTCGGTGAAACTACCTGTGTACATAAAATACTCAAATATATAGATGTTTGCAGGATAGGGGCCAAAATTTGCATGCTAGTGTTTTGGTGTTCTTAGGCAGGGAGGGATAGGTCAGTGGTTTGAGCATGGCCTTGTAAGCCCACGGTTGTGAGCTTAGTCCTTGAGGAGGGCAGTTAGCAGTCTGTGGCAAATAGATTTAAAAAAAATCTGTCAGGGATGGTGCTCTGCCCTGCCAGGCGGGCAGGGGTCTAGACTGAATGACCTCTCAAGGTCCCTTCCAGTTCTGTATGTATCTCCACAACTTAAGTGTTTTTTTGTTTTTGTTTTTTTCAGTAGACTTAAGACCAAGATCACATACCCAGTCAGTGAGTGATTTCCCTAATATAACTGAAATCATTCTTTGCTCCCAACCCTGTGTACAAGTTGCTAGATGGGGATGAGCAAACTTTTAAGGTTGGGCCCCACTTTTTGTCCCTTCAATTTGCAGGGCCTCCCAAACCTGTCTAAGGTAATCCAAACCAATAGACATTTTGGTTATGGTCATATATGATATAATATCTGTCAGATATAATCTCCATCACTGGAGATATTCAAGAACAGGTTAGACAGATGTCTATCAGGGATGGTTTAGATAGTACTTGGTCCTGCCATTGGGGCAGGGGACTGGACTCGATGGCCTCTCGAGGTCCCTTCCAGTCCTAGTGTTCTATGATTCTATATTTAAAAAAAAAACAAAAAAAAAAAACTCCTTTTGGCACATATAAGAAAATTGGTCTGTAGACTGTAAAAACTTTATTAATCAGTATGTAAGTGAGAATACACAGACATAAGAAAAGAAACATACTTAAACATTTTTAATGAGATGGATGAGCCTGAGACCCAGCAGCAGATCCTGCTGTCTCCCCACTTACAAAATTTCATGCCCTCCTGAGGGGTCCCACCCCCCACTTTGTGCACCTGCTAGACCAGGATTGCCCCCCTGGAGCAAACACTGCTTTGGAGTTGTGTGGATGTTTTGTAGCATGTCTACTCAGTGTTCTCCACAAGTATTTAGGAAAATGGGCAGATGATATTACCAAGGGACAGAATTTAATTCAAAGTAGCCATTTTCAAAAATTTTAGTTCAGTTTTAATATGGTCTCCTTGTATGCTTCAGATCTGTTCTGTGTTGCAAAGTGCAATGCCACAGGTTTGCCTGAAACATCCAGAAAATAGATACAGCAGAACTGATAACCATGAAATAGATTTAAAGGATCTGATGAAGATAACATCTCCAGCAAAGTGGAACAAAAACCTTTATTGCTGTGACTCTCTCAGTAAATAGTATGTCAGAGCTGATGTATGTTATTTGTAAGGGTTTTGATACTTTACATGTTATAGTGAAGGCAAGACGTGCCCATTATTCTCTAGTATTGGGCCTGTCTTTTAGGGCCCAATGTAGAATATCTTTGCTTACACAAGTAGTCTCGTTTAAGACAGTGGGGCTGCTTGTAAGCACTCACAGGTCTTGGACCTTCATCTCAGATATTTTATAATTAGAGCTATATAAAAATACTCAGTGAAGGTGTTTAAAACTCTTCTAATTTTTCAAATTAGTGAAAAATCAAAATGCTTTTTATTTCATCTTGGTTTGAAACCTTTTTGTCAGATGTCATTTTTTCAGAGATGAAAAGGTGATGTGAAAATTCTGTTTTTGCAAAAATTAAATGGTAAATGAGGGGAATTTCCTTCCAAAAGGCTGTTGTGAAAAATCTGTTCCCCCTTCCCTCCACTCCAGAAAAAATGGATGACAAAAAGCTGCACCGGATCCTGGAGATGGCGTAATCTCGTTTGTTCAGTTTCACAAATACACCCAAAAGACCTCAAGCTTTACCATGTGAATTTTGGAGAACAAAGTTTTATGCAGCCTTATTATTTCACATACCAGAATTTCATCAAGTTTCCATTTCATGTTAGACTGCCTAGAGCAGCAAATGCTTGCGTATTTGTCTGTCTACTGAATTAACATATTGGATTTTGTGTGGTGTTCTGTGCACTTTAGCAAATCAACATTTCAATGAAATTATTTTATTCTATTAAAGCTTTTGGTCAATTGACATGGAATTAATTCTAAACACTGTTAGTAACATGATCTAAATTAATAAACAAATGTTTTTCTTGTCTCCTGTACCATATGTTGATCCCAATTACATGAACAGAAAGTGGAAGGTTGTCATGTTTCTTAAAGCACTACATAGTGTTTTGCGTAAGAGAAGGTACATAAGATTTAGCAATATATGTTATAAAAATGTTCTTGCAATTGTTCTTCTTTTTTCCTTTGATCAGTGACTTTTTTTTTGTAATCCGTTTTTCTTGTTAATGCTGTGCTTTTGTGAAAAGAGAACATCCAGTCTCCTCTAGGACTCTATTCTTTGGAAAAGTTACAGGGGAGGGGGGAACATAGAATTCAAGCGAGTTTGGCTTCTGAAACGAGAAACAAAGGCGTGAGTCATATATTATTCAAAGTGAAACTAAATTGATAGACATCAAGATTAAGAAAGTTTATAGTGGAGAACAAAGATGTCTCATCTTCAGGGTTTCTTTCCCTCCCCCCAAACACGTATTGTTCTTGTTAAACTGGAGAACCTCATACTGGCTGGTACTGATAAGCAGCTGTCCTGTGACATTTTGTTTCTGTTAACTCTCTCTGAAAGTCATTCATCATTAAACATGATCAAATTCATTTGTTGTTTTATTTATGTTTGTACTTGCTAAGGTGGTAACAATGAAAATGGCTTCAGGCGTTGTCACTAGCTCTGCTCAGCCAATGACCTGTGGTATCCTTTTTGTCTCCAGGGTAAGAAGAGTGACACTTTTGAGTGGCTGTAACTGAAGATTGCTTTGCAGAAGCAGCTAAAGCAGGTAAATACAAATACCATTTTGCTGTCTGGTTTTTACAGAATGACAGCCTCTATATGGGCCTGATCCTGCAAAACCCATGAAAGTTTCTTGCTTGAGGAATAGTCACAGAGGAGGATCTGTGTTAATCTGTATTTTAACAAAACAAAGAAAAAGTCCTGTAGCACTTAGACTTACAGTGCTTTTGCGAGACAGACCCACTTCTTCAGATGTGGAAATTCTGAATTCTGTCCCACAAAAGCTCATCACTTAATGAATCATTTGACTGCCTTTTTGTTTCTTGAGGAAGTAGCCCTTTGATTTCAATGAGAATATTGCATGAATAGGGACTGCAGGATTGGGCTCTAACATTAATGGCCTTAAGCCCAGAGCATCTCCAGCTAAACCAATTTGTTATATCCTCAGTTGAAACTTAGGGATAGAAGCTCAAAGGTGGCACTTTTGGCGCACACCCATTTTCCTCTGGGTTCATTTGGCCGTCAGTCTTGTCCTTAGTCTAAATTCTAGCAGGCTTCTTTAATTTATGTTGGCTGCCTGTTATCCAAGGGGCTCTCCTTAGAGCTGGGGACCATGTCATGTGGTGTCAGACTTGCTACAGAGTTTTTTAGCAAGCTGAAGACTCCTTTACATAAGATGCATCCCAAGGGATGGTCAAATTGACATTGCATCTGCTTGGACTTGGGCTAACACAGCAATGTAAGAGCAGAATTTGGCTCTTAATCTTTTTACTACTACTTATCCTTTTAATAGTTAAAATACATGATTGTGGTCTTTTGGGGCATAGCAAAAACAAAACAAACGAGCATCTCCCCAAAACTATTCTTTTAAAAAATAAACGGGGGGGAGAAAATCTTTTGCTTCTGCCTTCAACTCCTTGCCTTTCTTTTTGTTGACTTCTGTAAGTTTAAAGTTAGAAACGAATATTAACATCACAAAAGTGGTGATTCATAAAATGAAGTTGCAGAAGACAGGAGTAACGCATGTCAGTGTTTGGTATTGAAGTGGTGTCATCTGACTGAGGTTCATATGGCTGCTTTATAATCACCTTCTTTGAGAAATTAATAGTCGGTTGAGCACCATAGCAACAAGCAACACTGATGTAACCATTAAGCACTGGCTGCTGTTTGCTGTGATGTCAGTGCTGTTCTCTTGGCCTTTCTTCAAATATAAAACTATTTCATTTTACATTTAGAATTTTACAGAAAGGTTAAATGTACTGAAGTATTAGTTATTTTTATTTATTAAAAAAATGTGTGTTCAGGAAAAAATCCCAACACATTCTCTTCTGTTTCAAATTAAAATGGATTTATATATAATGTGTTCCTTGGCTTTTTGTTGCCCAAAAGAAAAAAAATTTCTACTCACTCAGGGTGAAATTCATGGAGTTCAAGTGAATATTGTAGTCTATGGCCATTCCTGTTGTTTATGTCAGCAACGTGGTATATGCCTTCCTGCAGAATGTATGTTTTATTATTGTTTGCTTAAGGGGTGCCTAAGATGTCTTAGGTACTTTTCAGACATTCGAGACAGGACAGACTCTGCCCTGATAAGCTTACAGTCCAAGGAATGTAGATGTTTTGTTTCTCCCAGGCCTGCTGATGGGGGGCAGGTTGAAATGAGGCAATTGCCCAGGCTCCCAAAGATTTCCTTGAGTTCGAGGTCTCTGATTGCTGCTGCAGTAGCTCTGCTGACAAGCATCTGTTGATTGAAATATGCTTTTCATATGCCCCATGCAGGTTCCAGGGCGGGGTTGCGTGGCCCTGGGACATGCCTGGGGTGTATCGAAAACATCTTTCAGTAAAGAGGTGCTGCTGCAGTTTTACCCAGAGTCGGTAGGTTGGCTCCAGGGAAGGGAGGGGATGGGACTGAGGCTGGCCTGCCCAGGGCTCCTCTCGTGAGGATGTGGGGTGCTTGAGGTCCCTCCGGAGTGCTGGGGTGGTTTGTGGCCCCGGTGGAGGGAGGAGGGCAGAGCTCCGTTCATCTCTGATTGGGTGCCAAAACTGCTGTCAGTGGGCCTGGTTTCTCCTTTGGATTTGATTGAAATTGGCCTGATGTATAATGAAATGCTTTGCACACGGGGATACATCAGACCCATTCATGCTCTACAATATGCTTGTAACGAATCATTTATGCTTAAACATGTGCACCTCAGAGAAGGTGACACATGTGAGTTTAGGAATACTATTAGCAGTAAAAAGCAGTGTTTTACATTAACCTGAAGTTCCTGACCTACATTTGCAAAAGAAAGATACTTTCCATTATGGTAGCCGTCAGACAATACACACTTGAGCTTGTCCTCTGGCATGCTTCAGGCAATGTGAAGTAGTTTAGATGAGTCAGAATCCTAATGAATAAAGCCAGAAGGGACCATTAGATCATCTTGTCTGACCTCCTGTACATCACATTTAATCCAGTCTCCCCACCCCCAACACACTAAGCTCAGTAACTTTGTGTTTTGATTGAAGCACAACTTGTTGCACACCTTCCAAAAAAGCATCTAGACTTTGAGTTCCAGATGTTAAGATTTGAAAAATCTACCATTTTCCTTGGTGGCTTACGTGATCAGGTAGTGGTCATACATGCAAACGTGTAATGCCTCATGTTTCCAAAAGGCAGAGCAGAACACACAGTTGAATAGGATGCAAAGTTATTCTTAATTGTCAAGATTTACTTTCCATGGCAAATTATGGATCTTGCCTTGCTCCCATTGAAGCCAACAGTATGACTTACATGGTGATTTCAGTGGTTGAAGAAATGGTCTGTTCTTCCTCGAGTGTCCCCGTGGGTGCTCCATGATAGGTGTCGGGCTTGCCCCGGTGCTGCAGGTCGGATCTTTCCAGCAGTTTCTGCCGGACCGCTCCCTTGCGCGCTCCTGGCCACATACGCGATCCGGTCCCCGCCAGTTCCTCTTTAACCGTCATCGGCTGCAGACAGAATCCGCTCAGGCTACGGCCAGAGTTAGCGTATTTTATGTTTTCAAAGTGTTTAGAGTTTCTTTTTCAGTCTTTTAGCTTAAGTTAGCTTGTTATTCTTTTCAAAAAAAAAAAAGAAAGAAGAGAGTAAAAACTAAAGTTTTACAGCCTTAGTAGCAAGGGGAGCAGCGGAGGCCCAGGGACGTAAGGCCATTAGGCCTCCTGCCGCGGTAGGCTGAGTCCGAGAGGGGAACAGGCACAGAGAAGGTGCTAAGAACCCTATTAACAACTCAGACTCACCACAATGTCCTCTTCAGGATTCAAAAAGTGTGAGTCATGTCACGAAGCGATGCCGGCCTCCGATGGGCACAGTCAGTGCATTAGGTGCCTCGGGGAATCTCATGTCACCCAGAAATGCTCCTTCTGCACAAAGCTCACAGCCAGAGCAAGGAAGGACAGAGAGATGCGGCTGAAAATGCTGCTCTTTGACAAGGCCCTCCAGCCAGACGCGCTGGAGCGGCCTCAGCAGGAGGGACCCGCAGGGGCCCATAAAAGGAGAGCTGCTTCCCTAACCCCATCAGCGCAAAAACGGAGGAATCTTTCACCAACCCGATCCCTGCCGGCAGCCACAGCGAGCGGGACGGGTGGAACGCATAGCCCCCAGCCACAGTCACAGCTGAGCGGCGGCGGCGCGGAGATGCACGTGGCAGAGGCTGAGCCTCTGATAATCAAACAGCCTCCCCGCACCGTGGGCAGGGCGGCGGCCAGGCAAGCGCCGGAACCGGCAGCACCGCAGCTAGCGGCACCGACCCCCGGGGAACCAGCGGTGCAGAGCTCGCAGGCACGCGGCCTTCAGGCACCGGGGGAGACCACCTGCGTGGCACCACAGCGGAGCATGCCGAGCACGGCGCAGACAGTGGGGCCGAGAGCCCCGACGCGGAAAGGGGCGGACCCAGCCTCACAGGGGAGGGGAAAGGCAGCACAGAAAACCCAGCACTGCAGCCCTTCTCCAGACAGGGCTCCAGGGCTACTCGCTCTAAGCCCTCCACTTATGCTGCGGACTCCAACGAGGCGGCAGGGATCACCTCCAGTATACCCTGAGCCCGCATCTCCGTTCCTACAGCCAGCATCACCATGGTTCGGACCACCATCGCCCTTCCTGGGCTTTGAACCCCTGGAGTACTGCCACAAATCAGTCTCTCCATTATCTCAATCACCCAGACGATCTCGCTCCCCCAGATGCAGGCGGTATGCGCCTCCAGAGTGGTCCAGGTCTCCATCTCCGGAACAGTGCCCGTGTTGCCATGGTTGCCCCTATCACGCAGGGCATAGACACCATAGGCATACTCCCAGGGACAGATCCCCCCAGATGGTTCAATATCCCCAAGGGCAATCGCGGACGGGGATGGAAACGCAGATATCTCAGGGTGAGTTGATTCTGGAACCCCGAGATTTTCCCTCGCAAATATCTAGCGAGAGGATGTATCACCGTCAACAGGACCTAGAGGGGTCCAGAGAGGCTTACCCTAGCGGTTCCTCGCTATCTTCCCCTGACAAGGCCACAGCCCCAGGGGACGTCCATCCTCCAGACGATCTCAAACAGTTCCAAGAGCTGTTTAAAAGGGTGGCCTTCACGCAAGGCATCCAAACAGCAGAGGTGCAGGAGAAACACCATAAGCTCCTTAAAAACCTGAGACCTCCGGCCTCTTCCAAAATAGCTATTCTGCTTGATGAAGCAATCATGGAGTCTGCCACCACAATATGGCAGACCCCTGCGTCCCCTCCGCCTATAAACAAGAGAGCGGATAAGAAGTACTTCGTCCCGGCGAAGGGCATGGAGTTCCTGTTCAGCCACCTGCAACCAAATTCTCTGGTGGTGGAATCGTCTCAACAGAGGTCGAAAACTTCTCAGTACAAGACAGGGGGAACGGACAAAGATGCCAAGAAACTAGAGTTGTTCGGCAGAAAGGTCTACTTCTCCTCTACCCTACTGTTGAGAATGGCGAATTACGCAGCGCATCTAGCGAACCATAATTTCGACAACTACTCCAGGCTGACGTCCCTTATGGACTCGCTTCCAGAGGACAAGAAGCCGGTGCTCAAGGCCATCGTGCAGGAAGGCTACGCAGCCTCGAGGACGGGAGTTCAGATCGCCCTAGACGTAGCGGATACGGCAGCACGCTCAACAGCGACGGCAGTGGTCATGTGCAGGGAGTCCTGGCTCCAGACATCGGGTATCCCGAGGGATCTGCAGGCGAAGATCGTTCATCTCCCCTTTGACACGCAGAAGCTATTTGCTGAATCAACCAACTCGGTCCTTCATTCCAGTAAAGTCTCAAGAGCTACTCTCAGGACCTTGGGGATTTACACCCCTCCATACAGAAAGAAAAAGTATTACCCTCAACAAAGACGATACCAGTATCAACCACAGTGTCCCCAGTACCACAGGGGCTACGAGCAGGGGCGACATCAACAGCACCAACAGTACAGAACTCCCAGGCAACGTTCTCAACAGAGCCGTGCGTCCTCGGGGCAGGCCCAAAGGTCACAAGTTTGACACACAGATCGAGGGCTGCACTATCACTACCATCGCGCAATGTCATCCGAAGCTACTATTCCACCATCGCCTCCGACCATTCTACGACCAGTGGCAAGAGATCATAGCCACAGGTCACGCGATTCCCTTCCAGTCGCTCCCACCGCCACGACCTCCACCCAGACCCCACCTAAAGGACGCCTCCCACGAAGCGAGACTCAAGCAGGAGGTAGACCATCTTATGCTTATAGGGGCAGTGGAAAGAGTGCTGGAGAAACTCCGAGGGAAAGGGTTCTACTCAAGCTACTTCCTCACAGAGAAAAAGACAGGAGGCTGGAGGCCCATCCTAGATCTTCGAGGTCTCAACCGGTATTTGCGCAAGCAACTCTTTTGGATGATCACAGTCGCCTCTATACTTACGGCACTGGACGATGGAGATTGGTTCGCAGCCCTCGACTTACAAGACGCGTATTTCCACATAACTATTCACCCGGCTCACAGGCGTTTTCTCCGGTTTATGGTAGGCAAAGAACATTTTCAGTACAAGGTTCTGCCATTCGGCCTCTCCTCGGCCCCCAGAGTCTTCACCAAGACCTTGGCAGTGGTGTCAGCCTACCTGCACAGACAGGGGGTTTTTATATTCCCATATCTGGACGACTGCCTACTGAAAGAGGCCTCGAAGGAGGAGGTACTTCGCATGATACGCGTCACAGCAGACACGTTCTCTTCGCTGGGCCTGGTCATCAATCCGGCAAAATCAAAGATAGACCCCGCACAGGACATAGAGTTCATAGGGGCACGTATAAATTTCCATCACAGCAAGGGTTTATCTTCCAGATGCCCGCTTTCGCGCCATTGGTTCCCTCGTGCAAGTCATCACCTTCAGCCCTACGGTGCTGGTTCTGACGTGCTTACAGCTGCTGTGCCACATGGCAGCAGTAACGTTTGTGGTACAGAACGCCCGATTGCATATGCGCAGCATGCAGCACTGGCTGGTGAGCGTCTACAAACCGGCAGCACACACCGTCCACAGGGTGGTGTCGCCCACGACAGAGGTGCGCAGATCCCTGCAATGGTGGGTGAACCCCGAGAACATGCTAACAGGGGTGCCCTTTCACCAACCACAAATATCTGTTTTTCTCACTACCGGTGCCTTCCACATAGGGTGGGGAGCACACATGGGCGAAAAGGTGACGCACAGACTGTGGTCCTCCACGAAACAGTCACTGCACATAAATATACTGGAGCTCAGAGCAGTATTCAATGCCTGCAAACACTTTCGAGACCATATACAAGGCAAAGTAGTCGGGATCAGTACAGACAATACCTCCACCATGTTTTATATAAATCGGCAAGGAGGAGCTCGGTCCCGTGCCTTATGTGCAGAGGCAGTCCGATTGTGGAACTGGTGCATCGCCAACAATATAACCTTGAAAGCCTCGTATTTACCAGGCGCTCACGATGTGAAGGCAGACCAGCTGAGCAGGTGCTTCGCACTCACACACGAGTGGCAGATCCGTTCCGATCTGCTACGACCGATTTTTTTCATGCATGGGGATTTCCTCAGATAGACCTGTTTGCCACTCAACACAATAAGAAGTGCCCACAATACTGTTCCAGGGCAGGACTGGGACGGGGGTCCCTGGGGGACGCCTTCGCGATCTCGTGGCGGGGCCCCCTGCTCTACGCATTTCCTCCCACAGTGCTTATCCACAAAGTCTTGCAGAAAGCCAGGAGAGAGAGAGCCCGAATGATCCTAGTAGTCTCAAGGTGGGATCGACAGCAATGGTTCCCCTTACTCCTGCGCATGTCGGACCGTCCACCGATGCCCCTCCCGGTGGCGCCGGATCTGCTCATGCAAGCCCAGGGGTCCATAGTGCATCCACACCCCCGAGGCCTGCGACTGCAAGCATGGTTAATCCATGGCTCAGCTCCCTAGAGAGCACGTGTACGGAGGGAGTGCAACAAGTCCTAGAAAGTAGCAGGAGGACTTCCACCAGGAAGCCCTATAAGCAAAAATGGACTCGATTCACTGCATGGTGTTCTAGCAAGCAATTAGCCCCCCTTGCTGCGCCTATACCTGTAATACTAGAGTATTTACTGGACCTCAAGAGAGGCGGACTCTCCCTATCCTCGTTGAAGGTCCACCTTGCCGCTATATCGGCTTCCAGACATGAAGAGGAAGGGCACACAGTGTTTGCCCATCCCATGGTTACCAGGTTCCTCAAAGGGCTGGTAAACCTGTACCCCCCTCGGAAACCGCTTCCGCCTTCGTGGAGCTTGGACCTGGTGCTTAATGCGCTAACGGGACCACTGTTTGAACCCTTAACCACGGTTTCCCTCCGTCTCCTTACGATAAAGACGACCTTCGTTCTTGCAATCACGTCAGCTCGCAGGGTGAGCGAGCTTGCGGCAGTTATGGCAATGCCACCCTGCACAGTATTTTCCAAGGATGCGGTAACCTTACGGCTGCATCCAGCCTTTGTTCCCAAAGTTTCTTCAGAGTTTCATATTAACGAACCTATAGTTTTACCCTCGTTTTATCCAAAGCCTCGTAACTCCAACAAAGAGGCGTGCCTACAGCTCCTGGACGTGAGGAGGGCGCTGGCTTTCTATATGGAGAGGACTAAGTCCTTCCGGAAAACGGATAGACTCCTAGTCTTTCTCGCTCCCAAATCAAAAGGAGAAGGTCTCTCTTCACAGAGAATCTCGAAGCACATCGTATCCTGCATAAAAATGTGCTATGAACTTAGAAAGACTCCTTTACTGGCCCCGCCTAGGGCTCACTCCACTAGGGCGGTGGCGGCATCAACAGCCTTTTTCAAGGGCATTGCGCTAAAAGACATTTGCAGAGCGGCGACCTGGTCATCCTATGACACCTTCGCCAAGCATTACGCCCTTCACAGGGTATTCCAAGAGGATACCCGTCTCTCGACAGCGGTCCTCTCGGGGACAAGCTGCACATAAACCGATTACCCACCTCCTATCTTGGGTTACTGCTGGGTAGTTACCTATCGTGGAGCACCCATGGGGACACTCGAGGAAGAAAGAGAAGTTACTCACCGTAGTAACAATGGTTCTTCGAGATGTGTCCCCGTGGGTGCTCCACCCCCCGCCCATCCTCCCCGCTTCGGATCTCTGTTTAGTATTTTTCAGGAGCATCCGAGGCAGTTGGTCAAGGAACTGGCGGGGACCGGATCGTGCACGTGGCCGGGAGCGCACAAGGGAGCGGCGCACGCCGGCGCATGCGCGGTCCGGCAGAAACTGCTGGAAAGATCCGACCTGCAGTGCCGGGGCGAGCCCAACACCTATCGTGGAGCACCCACGGGGACACATCTCGAAGAACCATCGTTACTACGATGAGTAACTTCTCTTTTCTAGAAAAACACAAGTATAAAACAGTTGACATCTGGGTTGAGAAGTTGCAAATCGAGTTTCAGTGTGGTGGGAATTGAAACTGCAAAGATAATAAACCATAGGAAGAGGCATTCGTAATGGAAATGGTAACAGAGTTCAAATTAGTGCAGTGCCGCTGAAATAAGAAGTGTTATGGGTTTGGTTGATTGAAATTGAGCTCAGCTGCTTGATTGCCTAATTTCAGGTGAATCCCATCTTCTGTCTTCGCAAGTAAAGCGGCTCAGTGCATTCACAATGCAATGTTCTTCATTCCTTCAGGAATAGTTGTATGATCCTCTACTTCCCAGAGCTGCATGGACGTCTGGCGTCAGGTGTGCAAAGTTGGATGAGAGGACAGGGATGATGTGGTAGATTTTTTGCCCCACGTATCACCTGTGTGAACTCTGATCACTGCAGTCAGTGACAAAAGTAGCTGATAAAATGTAGTAAGGAGTTTTGATGGTTAAATCTTCAAAATACAGATGTTTGATTTCTACTTTATTTAATGTTGTTAATCATAATGTTTAAGTTGATTATCAAACCTCTTCAGTGTGAGAATCAGAATTAAAATATTGTTGCGGGGGTGTAGGAGGGAAGTGTGTTTTAGAGAAATGTACTTAACAGTGTCAGTTTTCCTGCAGTGGTCATTTGTTTGCATGTTACATAAAGACATTTTTGATAATCAAATAAATTCCGTGGGCATTGTAAATCGGGGATAGGTTGCATGCTGAAAAACTGTGGACTACAAAAACATGTTACTAAAGCTGTACATTATTAATAACAAAAGGTACATGCAGACTTTCAAGGTAGCAGAGATAGTATCCTTTAGAAAACCCTTAACGAGAAAAAATCAGCACAAAAGGATTTTGGAAACTTACTTATTTTAAAATTTCGACTCTTTATGCATGGCAGAGTTAAATGGTGATTAAATATTGATAACAAAACTGTAGCTGCACGTAATTCAGAACCTGGTGAGACAACAAATTAATCTTTGGGTCTGAGCTCAGCTCATACGCTTAGATTTTTTTCTGTACCGGGCGGAAAGAGTAAATGTTGCTCTACCTTTTTCCTGTCCCCTTAAGGCCGTGTCCACACTAGCCAAAAATTTCGAAATGGCCATGCAAATGGCCATTTCGAAGTTTACTAATGAAGCGCTGAAATACATATTCAGCATCTCATTAGCATGCGGGTGGCCACGGCACTTCAAAATTGATGTGGCTCGCAGCCGTGCGGCTCCTTCAGACGGGGCTCCTTTTTGAAAGGACTCCGGCTACTTCGAAGTCCCCTTATTCCCCTCTGCTTATAGGAATAAGGGGACTTGGAAGTAGCCGGGATCCTTTTGAAAAGGAGCCGCGCAGCGGCGAGCCACATCAATTTCGAAGTGCTGCGGCCGCCCGCATGCTAATGAGGCACTGAATATGTATTTCAGTGCTTCATTAGTAAACTTCAAAATGGCCATTTCAAAGTTTTTGGCTAGGGTAGATGTAGCCTTTGTGTGACATAAAGATGAACCAAAAGGTTTTTCTCTCAGCTGGGTAATAAAATAGGCCAAACTATATTTCTTTCTGGAGAGGAACCCATAGGGAGGCCAGAGATTTCTCTGCTGGAGTTTCTACCAACTTGCTTGGTTGGGAAGAGCCATTCCCAGGTAGAATGTCACCGTGCCATGCCTCTGTTACATTCTCATACACCCCTTTTCTGGTTCCCCCTGCTAACAGCTTTCCGAAGAGTAATTGGGGTTCTATGAAAAAGTTAAGACAGCCTCAAAATATATTAACTTGTGAGAAAGTTACTTGTTGCTACAGGTTTCGGAACATGATGTGCATAATACGTTCCTTGCCTTGGCTCTCTCCTTTCCTGTGTGTGGCTATCCAGTGTCTCAGTGAGGTCTTAAAAAGGGTATGGAAGTGGCTGCTCCCATCTTCTCCACAGTCAGGGAGAGACTCAGGCACAGAACAGTAGGGAGCGGTGATGGCTATGATAGTACACTATAAAATGTGAGAATTTTTCTCCCCATTAAATTAGGCCCTTTGCATGTAGCTTCTTTCAGTCAAGGATCTCAAGGCACTCTGTGAAACAGCAGTGATATGTTTGCAGTGTAAATTTGCAGGTGATACCAAGGTGAGAGGGGTTGCAATTGATTTGAAGGATTGGGTCATAATTCAAAATGATCTGGACAAACTGGAGAAATGGGCTGAGGTAAATAGGTTGAAATTTAATAAGGACAAATGCAAAGTACTCCACTTAGGAAGGAATAATCAGTTTTACACATACAGAATGGGAAGAGACTGTCTAGCAAGGAGTACTGCAAAAAGGAACCTAGGGGCCATAGTGGACAACAAGCTAACTAAGAATCGACATTGTGGTGCTGTTGCCAAAAAAGCAAACATGATTCTGAGATGCATTAACAGGAGTGTTGTGCAAGACATGAGAGGTCATTCTTCTGCTATATTCTGTGCTGATTAGGCCTCAGTTGTACTACTGTGTCCAGTTTTGGGCACCACATTTCAAGAGATATGTGGAGATATTAGAGACGGTTCAGAGAAGAGCAACAAGAATGATTAAAGTCTAGAGAATATGAGCTATGAGGAAAGACTGAAAGAATTGGGATTGGTTAGCTTAGAAAAGAGAAGACTGAGAGGGGACATGGTAACCATTTACAAGTACCTAAAAGAGGATTACAATGAGGAGGGAGAAAAATTGTTCTCCTTGGCCTCCGAGGATAGGACAAGGAGGAATGGGCTTAAACTGCACAAGGGATGTTTAGGTTAGATATTAGGAAAAACTTCCTAACTTCCAGGGTGGTTAAACACGGGAATAAATTGCCTAGGGAAGTTGTAGAATCTCCATCACTGGCGATATTTAAGAGCAGGTTAGACAGACATCTGTGATGGTCTCTAGATGGTCCAGCCATGAGGGCAGGGGACTGGATTCGATGACCTCTCAAGGTCCCTTCCAGTTCTGGTGTTCTGTGGTTCCATCCCACACTGCTAGGATCCTCACTTTTGGGGTTGTTGCCTATATACGCTAATGCTGCTTAATGTAAAAAGTCAGCACACATTGGGTGCGTCTACACTAGCCAGCTACTTCGAAGTAGCCAGCACAACGTTGAAATAGTACATGTCGTGTCTACATGCGCCGTGTGCTATTTCAAAGTTGAAATTGATGTTAGGCGGTGAGACGTCGAAGTAGGGCGTGTGTAGACGATCTGCGTCTTGCTACTTTGAAATAGCAGGGTGCTCCATGGTGGCCATCAGCTGAGGGGTAGAGAGACTCTCTGTCCAGCCCCTGCGGGGCTCTATGGTCACCGCATGCAGCAGCCCTTAGCTCAGGACTTCTGGCTGCTGCTGCTGCAGCTGGGGGTCCATGCTACGTGCACAGGGTCTGCAACTGGTTGTCGGCTCTGTGGATCTTGTGCTGTGCAGGGCAAGTGTGTCTGGGAGGGGCCCTTTAAGGGAGTGGCTTGGGGCTTTGCTGGCCCCTTATTTCGACGGGGAGCGCTTGTGTGTGTGGATGCTCCGCATTTCCTTGTGGGGCGGCCCCTTTCGATGTTCCCCGTCACTACTTCAACATTGAATGTTGATGACACCAGTCCTGGAGGACGTGTAGACGATACACGTCAAAGTAGCGTATTTTGATGTCCTTACTTCGAAATAGGCTACTTCGACGTAGTGTGCTAGTGTAGACGTAGCCACTGTGCTGTAGTGTTTGCACAGGAAACTGGAATTAACTTCTTCTGGGTTTTACTATCAAATTTGCTGCTGGTTTGCTGTGTGGCTCAGGTTAAGTAATTTGACTGGTCTGTGTGCCCATCTCTAGAATTAGGTGTAGTGATCTCCATCTCTATCTCACCGGACATGTTGTGGAAAATTAGTAATTTTAAAGTGCTTGAGATCCTCGGGTGAAAGATGCTACACAATTCAGAGGGTGTCTTTTTTTTTTTTTTTTTTTTTAAATATCACAGGGCCAACTAGTTACAGACTAAAAGCCAAAATAGCTCTGGATAGAGTGCAAATATTGTATATTTATTTTTATATAACTATATAAATATTTTATGTGTCTCAATTCCCTGCCCACCCCCCTCAATCAGGCACCCCCAGCCTCCCTGCTCTAACCCAAACCAATACCTGGGACTCATCGGAGCTGCTGCCACACACTTCTCCTTCCAGGCACTGGGGTGAGTGGGCAGAGCAGCAGACAGCACACCACATGTGGCTCCAGAGCTACAGGTTGGCCACTCTTGTTCTATAACTGTAGTTTCAGAAGCTTAGGTTACATCTGCGTGTTGTGGGCCAGACAAACTGACTGAGTGCACTTCACTGACAACTAAATCCTAATGTAAATCCACACCTTGTTTTAGAAGGTGTTTTGTGTAGATATAGGTAAAACTGATTTTCCTGAAGCCATTTAATCAAGAAGATTCATAAAACAAATTAAAGCATCTTGGGATTATTTTTAAACATATCTCATTGCATGAGCTCGTGTTGGAATGCTGTATTGAAGACTTCAAAAATGCATCAGAGCAGTTCTTTCTCTGAAACTATTATCTGCTGGCATCAATGATCTCTGGAGAACTGTGAGAACATATTTTGTTTGTATACATGTGGCCCTGCCTCCACACCTCACTATTTTATATATCAGTGGTTTTCAACTTTTTTCTAATTCACTTGTCCCTAAAATTCTTATACAGAGGTGCCAACTTCTTTGGAAATCCTAGATATAATCTGTGAACTTCAGGTTGAAAAGTACTGCCATAGACAGTAACTAGAAGACTTACCTGGTGTTGCCTACATCTGTGTCTGGCCTTGCTTGTGGGGGCCACACTGGCCTCCTTCTAGCTTCTCTGCCCATGGGATGACCCAGGGCAAACAGGGTCATGCGAGTTGAGGAGTCGGGGTAAGAGGTAGGCGGATACATGCCAGCTGGCAGGAGGGTGGGGATCAGGATTCAGGAAAGGGGTGGGGTACTTCGGGCAGGGGGCTTATTGGGGCTGTGCTGCTCCAGCTGTGGCTCCCTGGGGCTGCCCATGGAGGTGCGGGCTGCACTGCCTGCCTGAGCTTCCTCTCCTTTTTGGCAGTGGGGTTGTGGGGGAGTGGATTGGGGTGCTACTGTGGGGCATAATGGGGCACAACCCTAGAGATGGGAGCAACCATGCCCAGCACAAGCATGGGATGCTTACCCACTGCTAGTGGCCAGCAACATTGAGAGTGTCTTCCTCAGCTGGCCACTGTCTTATTGATGTGGCCGCCCCCACAGTGGTCACTCTGCAGTGTAACTTTGCCTCCTAGCAGTCCCTTCCTTTTCTGTTTATGGAAGACAATCCCATTCTGGGCACATCCTGTTTTCCTGGCACAGCCAAAAAATCTGACCACCTTTTAAGTTAGGAAGCTACATAGCAAATTTGGAGGTCTTAGCTGTTACTGTTTAGGAGGAGTTCTTGAACAAGTGGACTCACAGACAGCAGGCTCACAGAAAGAGATGCACAGACTCTCTCAAATATATAGTAAAAGGAGATGCTGAAAATGGTCTAGAGGGAGAACATGTCTCTGTTTCTTAGGGTAATAAGTAGCAGGTTCTGATTCTCCTGTGTTTTTGTTTTTGGGCCAAATCGTTCTTGGTTTCAGCAGGACTACTGAAGTTAACAAGGTGAGTAAGACTTGGTCAGCTTTTTATTTAATCCTACAGTCTTTCTTTTGCTTCTCTAATGTAGTTTATTTAGGTCCTTATCAAGTATCTTGTAAGTGATGGGCTGTTTTACTTCATGCTTACAATTTACCATCATCCCATTTCAAATCTGTAATATTAACCACGCAATGAAGCGTCGTGGCTTGGTGGTTAGCATGTGCCTCTAGAATGAGAAACTATTATTCTGATCTTTGCTACTTTGTTACATTGTTACTTTTCAATATCTGTGTTAACACTGAAACACGCATTCTTTGATGGGCTTGTCATAGTTTCAATTTATTTGCAGAGATCAGAACTGGTTGCATGTAATAAATATCCAGAAAAATGATTGGTCATTATTAAGGCTATGGTTTAATCACAGGCGTTTTTAGTAAAAATTGTGGAAAGGCCATTGGCAAGAAAAAAATAATCATGGCCTGTGATCTCTCCCTGACTTATACTCTAATTACCCCTGACTATATCTTGGAGGGGGATCAGGGGAGGCCTATGACGCCAGTGGCCAGTCTGTGCTCCAGCCACCACCACCAAAGGGAGAAGCTCTGGTGGACCCGCCGTTGCTCCACCTCTCTTTGGGCTGTTGCCAGGAGCCAGCTGCCCATGCTGCCCCAGCAGTGGCTGATGCAGCTGGCCATGGAGCCTCAGCTGCTTGTGTGGCCCTGGGGTCATCCACATTAGCAGCCGCAGAAGTCACAGAGGTCACAGGGAACGATGGAAAGGAATAGCGAGAGAGGCATCAGATACCAACAGGCACTGAGGCTGCAGTTATTGATGATGATGAAAGCCAAGGCATTTAAAAACAGACTTCTTTTGCACTGTTTGCCTGTTCAAGTTTGTGATTCGTACACGTGAAGGTGTATCTTTTTTTCCAGTTAACGTCTGGAGTTTGTCACTACATCTAGGATGTTAAATGGTGCTGGAGTTTCCCCTGTAAAATGGGAGTGGCTCTCCTCTCCTGCCCATAGATTGTTTTTCAGTGTGTCTTGTACAAATCCTGCGTAAGTGCTCAGAATAGTTATCTGAGTTTGAGCTCACTGTTTACTCTTTTATTTTGAGAGCACAACCATCTGAACATTTGTAACTAAGGCTCTGATGTCATTTCCATTACAAACATGAATATCATAGCATATCATCAGTTTATAATTTGGCCTCCGGAAGCTATTCTGGCTGTAATTTGTTGAGTTGTTTTCATCAATTTTTTTTTCAGATGTGAAAGGTGGACTGATTCCTTTTTGTGTGTGGTTTTTTTTAAGTCAGTTTCCTCCTCCTCATTTGCCCTTTTGAAAAAGGGGCAGAAGAGTCCCTGGTTTTACCCTTACTGCTTCAATGTTATAAAACTTTATCCATTCTACCTAATATGTGTAAGGTTAAGGGTTGGTTAATCTCATTGATAGGAGAAAATTTGTGTATATACGTGCATTAGTTATGATAGTTAACAGTTCCACCTGTGGAATTTTCACATATAAGAAGCACTTTAGATAATATTGGTAGCAGTCTTTGAAAATGGAAAAAGCTATAGTATAAAGCCTATAAAATAAATCAATAGGTTAGGTGGTAAGAGAATTTTCATAGGACCTGTTTGACTGAACTCTCACTTGAAAAGTTTTTAGTGTAAAATGTCTGGTGCTTATTCTGACTGTAGGGGATTTTGTGGTGTTACTGCTGTTCTTTGTTTAACTTTGACTCCTGTAAATAGACAGTATGTTTTTGATTTGGAGAGCTTAAAAATATTTGGTGGATTTTGCGGGTTTGAAAAGCATCCAGAAATGTTCTTCTGGAAAACATATCTGAAAAATTCATTGGTTCAGAAATCGCAAATTTGTTTTACACTTCTATGAAATCTGGTGCCCAGGAGTATTTGGTGCCTTTTTTTAAAAAAAACAAAAAACGTGTAGGTGGTTGACTTTGGAGTTACTTATTAAAAGCATTTGAACCTCTAAGAGCTCTGGTTTGGAGAACATTATAAGACCAATGAGAGGTCTTGCAGAAGTAGTAAGAATGGCCAGTATGTATGCCAGGTCAGTTACATGAGACAGATAAGGTAAGCTTGAGTGAGACTCCACAAGCCAGTTATTTATCTTCCTTTAACAGTCTCAAAAATAAATTTCTCTTCTCAGAATAAGATTTTGGAGGAAAGTTTTCTGTATTAAAGTATTCTGAAGTTAAAGGAATTTTTCTGATCTGTATTGGTGCAACTAAGCAGAATCTGGCCCCCATTCATTTTTTTTTCTCTTTTGAAAGGCAGATGGTAAAAATATCTTGGCCAGGAGCTTCTGAATTTATTTTGGTCATTTGTCCTTCAAGGTCTAGGCATATCCAGAGAATTAAATTTAAAAATGTTCAATAAAGACACTCATAACTCAGCCCTATCAATACTTGGCAGAATTTATAAATAATCCCCATAGTTTTTATAGAGCTACTCCAATGAAATTACAAATTCTGTAGATTAATTCTGTGTACTAGTGTGTAAGGTCTTTTAGTTAAGTTGTCTAACTAAAGCAACTTGTTTTGTAAAATGAATAGAATTGATTCAAGGAGATTACAATCATCACAGTCATAGCTGGTGAAGTTTATAAGCTTCTTAAGACAAGTAGATTTGGCTTAAAGAACATAGCTTCATATTAAAATAATAAATATATATATATAAAATTGGGGATACACATCTCCTAGACCTGGAAGGGACCTTGGGAGGCCATTTAGTCCAGTCCCCTGCCCTCTTTTTTTAGGGCCAGGCACCATCTATGGCATCTATTTGCCCCAATCCCTAAGTGGCCTCCTCAAGGATTGAGTTCATAACCCTGGCTTTAGCAGGCCGATGCTCAAACCACTGATCTATCCCTTACTTCAGGTAATGCTACCTGGAACATGTGAACTCTGGGAATAGTACCTATTCAAAAGAGCTACTAAATTTACAAGTTACATGCAGATTGCCTGTGGAGTTTGTCTGTAATTGCCGATCATCCCTGACAAGGTCTACAAGCTAACCAGACAGACTTTCAATCTCCATGTTTAATGAAGTGGAACTTTACATCATCTTTAACCATTGCATATTAAGTTTAGTAACTCCACAGGTGATGATTATCCCTCTTGTGATGATGCCCAACATAGCATCCTGAAACTGACAGTACTGTTATGTGACATTAAACCTGGTTCCTGAACACTCATCCACATCAGCTCATATGGAAATCATTTTCCCACCTGCCAAACCTCAGAGGATCAGTACGGGAGGCCACACAACAATGTGGGTAGTAAAAGACCAAAATGGATCCTGGTTTCAGTTTTGCATCTGGTGCATTTTGACTGGGCCCACTTACCATCAGGGAATTTGTCTGTGGGCCTTTAAAATGTGGGAACTGGAAACTCGCCAGAGGAACTCCTTGCCAGAGAATGTTGTAAAGGCCAAGACTATGATAGGGTTCAAAAAAGAACTAGACAAATTCACAAAGGATAGTTCCAGGAATGGCTGTTAGCCAGGCTGGGCAGGGATGGTGTCTTTAGCCTCTGCCTGCCAGAAGCTGGGAATGAGCAACTTGAATTACTGATTACCTGTTCTGTTCATTTCCTCAGGGGCACCTTGCATTGACTACTGTTGGAAGATGGGATACTGAGCTAGATGGGGGCCATTGGTCTAACGCAGTATGACCATTCTTAGGCTCAATCTGATCAACCCTTACTCTTCTTTCCTTCCCGTCCACAGGAATAACTAAAGTTCTATATGATAAAAGGTTAGAATGAATGAGACTCTTATCAGAACACATACAGACTGTTTTCTAAAGAAAACTGAAAGGGGAGATGGGGAAAGAGGAATAAAAATCACCTGCTCTTTTCAGGCTGTCATTTGCCTTCATGCAGAGAAAAAGTTGGAAGTTCTGCTATTGCAGAGCTGGTTGCATACTCTGTGCTATATTTTGAGTGCTGATTTGCTGGGAGGGGTTGAACTAGAGGTCTGCATGTTTTCAGATGATTTGTTTTTATCCATTTTTAATAAGGTGACAGTTTATGGGAATGATGGCTGGTAACTTGCTTCCTCCTGTGACCCTGAGAAGTGGTGTGTCTCTAATAACTGCTATTTCTCTTTCTCTACTTCTTCAGCTCCGTTATTTGACTGCTGCAGTCTCACCAGTCTTGCAGTCTGAGTGTGACTGCCCACAGGCAGGCTCCAACCTGGGACCTCCTGAGCTTAGTGCAGGAGCATCTATAGCTTGAGATAAAAGGCAGCTGAGGCTGTTGAGAAGACTCATCTACACTACCAGATAAATTTTGTTTTATTAAATTTAATTTTATAACTCTGGGTTTTATGAATTCGATTTTTGAGTATCCTCACTTGCCACAAAGTCCACACAAGTTGAGTTAGTGCTGCCACACTAGAGTAGCCAAACACCAACTGTTGCAACAGTGCATTGTGGAAACCGATCCCTCAGCTCCACATTCTGTGACCTCCCCCTGGGCCCTTCTGTACCCCCGTGGCTGTCAGTGCTGGCCCTGGTTCCTGTGTCCCTGCAGCTCGAGGGAGCTGGGAAATTAACTAGAGCTGCTGCTTCTGGCTTAGGGGAGCCAGGGTCTGCGCTGATCAATTTCCTGGCTCCTGCGAGTGGCAGGGAGCCAGTAGCCAGATGCAGCAGCACTGTGAGTTTTTCAGATCCCAGCCGCTTGGAGAAGCCAGAAAACTGACCAGGGCTGCTGCGCTGGTCAGTTTCCTGGCTCCTACAAGTGGCTGGGAGCCAGGAGCCAGATGCAACAGTGCCAGTCAGCCTCTGGCAGTTAATGAATTTGATTCAAAGACAGGGTGCTTCCACACTAGCCTTCATTCGAATGGCTAACTTTGAACTTGACTCTATACCCACACGGTTCCAGCGATGATATGGTATCAATATTAGTGCTCCCTAAATCGAGCTAATGGTATTTACAGTGAAGACAGTCACTTGGTACAATTGAGGTAGCGGCCTTAAATTTGAATTTCTTTTAATATAGGTGTAGCCCCAGTCTTTCTTTCTGTAAGTGGTCTAGGGACCACTGCATGGGACAGTGAACCACACTCAGTAGGTATGTGGCTTACATGAGTTCATTACCAGACTAGATTTCAATTATGGTTGCAGGAGAAACAGGGATCTGAGTCCCCCTTCCTAAGAGAGGAAATGTGGTTGCTTTTCTTTCTGAGTATTATCTGAAGGTGCAATGCTGTCTGGTTTCAGTTGAAATTCCTAAGAATAGAACACATTGGAAATATATGGTTTTAATTAGTCTTCAAAATCCTTAGCTTTTCCCCTTGGTTTCAGTGCTGAATGAGCTCTTCCTGTTCTAATTGTGCAGATCTCCTACCATTTGGCAGAAAAATGGAAGCATCCTTAGCACAGTACACACACATCCACAGCTACAAAAAATTGACACACCAAGCTGTATTTCCTGAATAATATGCATTTATTTGTTGTGTTTGTACATCACTTATGTCATTTGACAGAAAAATGCTAAAGCTTTATCTTTAACTAAAAGAAACTTTTTATTAACATGACGATTTGGAGCCTATTAGTGTGCCTGATACAAATTTAAAATAGCTGAGTGATTTTTGTCTATACTGGAAGTAAGTATTGAAATTTCCATTCATGTGTAATGTGAGGACTTAGACCTCTGGTAGAGTAAATGCTCTGATATTAGAAAAACCTGTGAGGTCAGTGGTCTGGCAAACTAAAAGCCATCCAACTCAGCTTGGATATGTTGTTTAGGTTGATTCAGAAGGAAGATGGGGGTCACATAAACAGCAGGCATGCTGTAAATTCTGCAGTTACTTATTTGCATAGTACACAGCTCCTTTTGTTATGCAAACCCAACATATATTTTGGTCAATGACATTCAAAGGGGTCTTAATCTTCTCATTCTACAATGCACTGTCACCTTAAAAGCTAATGCTGAAAACTTGCCAACCTTGGCATGGTAATTGTTCAAAACTTTTTGAACAAAATGTTTTGTTGGGAAGGTAGATGGGAGGAGGTCCTCTCTGAGCTTCTGTCTACACTATAAGCAAAGAAGGTGATTCTTGTCCTCTTCTGTGTATACTTGTAGTAGTCATCGTCATGTTTGTTTAACATTTATTGAAATAATTATACAAAATGTACGTGATATTCTGTAACTCCATACGTCAAACATTTGATTGCAAAATTCTGTGACTTTTTAGAATGTGAGAAATGGGCAATCTGTGAACCCTTTCAGTTGAAATTTCAAAATTGTTTCTAATAAAAATGGTTTCTGATAATCTAGCATGCCACTGTTTTTAAATTGTTGTTTTTTAATTCCTCAGTTAGATGGAGCATATATATAGTGGTATTATCCAACCTTGAGCCTGATTGGAAAATTAGAAAACACAGAGATTTAATGCAACTTAATGATCTTTAACAATAATCGTTGTCATATAGTAAGGATTCATATATTGTTTATTTTATATTGAAAGTTTCTAACATCATACTTTAATTCCAGTACATACTTCAGATTTAAAATGTAAGGAAAGTGTTAATTAATCAGTATTATATATTATTAATTTTCTATTAATTTTTAGCATCAGTTTAGGAAAATCACAATTGTATAACAGTAACCTTTAAATTGTATAAAGTACGTTTTAGTGTCTGTAATTGATCTAGAGAGATGAGTGACATGATCAAGACCAGCAGGTGTTCCTGGCTACTACACTGTCTAGTTCATAAGGTCATGTTGCTTTGCATGCAAACGTTGCATTTAAAGGATGTGTCCATAATCATCAAAGCAAAAGTGCCATATATTCATGATCACTTAGGCCAAATGCAGCAACAACATTGCATAAATTGGGATTGGCACATCAGTTTGCAGTACCTTCTCCATATATATTTTAAGGTTTAAAATCCAGATAAACATTCTCCTGATTCTCTGGTTTCCTCAACTCTCCCTCGCAGTACTCCTTGCTTGGGAAGCTGAGAAGCCAGCTGATAAATGGTTTGTTTTGAACTCACTGGAACTTGCCTTGACAGAATTTGAGACACCAAACCCAAACTTCCCAGTTTGGCAGATTTATAGTGTGGTTAGGCGTGGTATCATCTGTATCACACCACTTTAAGAGCTTATCTTTGAATAAGGGTAACGACAGAGGGCCAACTGTTGGGAATATATCTAGACAGAATACAGCCTTTACACTCTTTGAGAAGAGCAGCATCTCTGGAGTATGAATTCTCATGGACTTGATGTAGCTATGTTGGGGTTCTGATTAGTATGAGTGCTCAGCAGAAAACTTATGGCTCAGAGAGGAACGCTGTTATACAAACCTATAGGCAAACACATGGCATGCTCCCCTGCTTCCTTGTGCGTTTTCTTCTCTTGGCCTGTTTGCGTTGTGATGTCAACAACATCCTATTACTGACTTTTGGCTGTGGGTTTACTTATTTATTTTAAAAAACAAAACAAAACAGGGAGAGTCATTTAGCGTGTTTACCATTGGACCTAGGAACAGTTGTGTCGCAGTCTATTTAATCGTGCTGCTCTTCTGTGATCAGGGTGACAGTTGAATAGACCCCTCCCAACCTGGGGCATCTGGCGTCCCCAGAGCTGAGTGCGGGAGGCTTCTTTGTGAAATTTGCTACTAATAAGCATTTTCAAATAGTTAGATCCTTGGTACTGTGGGGCATTTATTTTTAACATATTATGAAAAGTATTTCTCCCTTACGTTGTGCTTCAACGTGCCCTCCTTTCTGCTTTCTCTTCCTTCAGCTGTCTCACCTAATGACAGCAATCATATAATCAATGCATTTCAATGTGTTTATCACTTTAGTGAGCTCTCTGGAAAACTCTGCCCATGAGTAAGGAGCTCTTCTCATGCTGCCCCAGCTTTGCTGCTCGGGATCAAGGCCAATGTCCCCCTCTATGTGCAGATTTTTCCATTCATGTGAGGAATAATTTTTTGAGCACTAAGGCATGTGCAGATGTTCACCACCAGTAGAAACACATGCTGCCTGTTGTAGTCTGCTAAGCAGCTGGGTGGCATTTGAATGCCTTATGAAGCTACATGAGCATACTGGAATGCTGATCAGGGATCCCCCAGGTGCTTTATAAGTCTGTCCATGCCTGCATTGTGGTGTTCCTCAGCACTGCAAACAGAACCCCCAAGTGAATCAGATGCACAAACTCCAATGGGCTGATATGTCCTGTCCAGGGCAGAACTGGGACAGGAATTTTTAATATCAGCAAGATTATAGCTTCAAAAGAACTGTTTATCTGGTGCAAGCTACTTCCAGCCTCCCTGGCAGACATAACAACTGGGGTTTGATGGAGGGATTTCATAGGTGGGGGAGAAGGAATCGTTCCATGCAGACCGTAGAGGAGCCTCAAGTCGGGGCTATTCCTCCATTGTTGCTGGGCCTTCTCCGCTGTGTGCAGGAGGATGGTACCAAAGAGCAGCCTCCTTGAATCTTATTTCCTTTGTTCCTGTGCATGCCTCAAAGCCACCCACATGAGAAGGAGGGGGCAAGATGCGGCCATTAATAATATTGGATTATTGTAGAGATGAAAAGGAATGTGGCTGAGTCCCCATAGGGTCCTACTCCAGCTCCTTATTACTGTCACAAAGAGAGGTCAAGACATACTCCATCAGCTAAACTCCCACAAGCCCACTGACAAAGGTAGGGGGAGAAAGTGGGCAATTGCCCAGAGGCCCAGATGATTTAAAATGGCCTGGGATTCCCAGCCCTCACTTCTGCTCTGGGGCCTGGAATTGCTGTCTGCAGGCCTGACTCCCACCCACCCATTTGTTTTGGCTTGGTTGGATGGTGTCTTTGACATTTATTAACAGACTCTGGTGCCACAGGACTGTTAAGAAAGCTCCCTCCTTTATAGGCATGTATGTTGCACCTTGTGCCTTCCTGCAGTGCACCTGATCAATTAATAGGGCCAGAGAGTGGCCAGATGGACATAAAAAAAACCCATTCAAGAATGTGAACAATTCCCTGCTCAGTCAGTGGCACTGGAGCCCGTTTTATAAAGGAAGTGCTGAAAGTCACTGAACAAAACTGTAAACCCTGTATATCCGATGGGAACCACTGCACCCCTAGAACCCCTGTTCCAATATTCCTGTTCTCTAGTGTCAGGCTCAGTCAGTTTCTAAAGGGGTTGATCCGGAGAGGCAGAGACATGGGGGACTGGAATATGCAACATGTTCTGCAGTCTTGCTCCCTAAGAAACCGAAAGGAGTGGTGGTGATATGTTCAGCTAGCGATTGATGTATCGCTTATTGCCATTAATGTCCGGAGCTGGGGCAGAAGGTCTGAAGTGTACCTATATTGGGAGGAATTTGAAGAGATTATACGTGAGAGCAATAGAGAGAGGTCCTAAAGGTCCGTCCGTGCTCTCTGTTGAGAGGGAGGAGAAGACTGCATGTTTCCCAAGGCACTTTTAGTCTATAAATGTCAGTCTGTATATACCACGTACATGCATTCTCCTTTTTATGAACACTAGGATGCCTTTGGGCCATTGCTGGTAAACCAAGGTCTGTGGCAGTACCCAGACGTGGTCTAGATACATCTCTCTAGGAAAGCTTGAGTTTTTCACAGAATTTTGTGCATTAGGTTTTCCTCTGAATATTACTGGGTACATTAGCAGTGATATGATCCCAGTATGTCCTGAGCTTTAATGGGCTTCAACTTGAGTCTGCTTAAACATTGAGTCATTTCTTGTACATGCTCTCTGTGTGTGTGTGAAATATATATATATATATATATATATATACACACACACACACACATATTTTGCATGTAGATTTCCTTTACTGTAAATATTCCTTTTCTTTCTTTCTTTGTGCCATTTAAAATTTTGGATTAAAGGACTATGTCTCTGCCAATAGCCAGGGCATTTTTCTCTTGATACTCCAGGACATGCGTATATCAAGAGGACAGTATGTCTCTTAGTGTTTTAAAACCTACTGTTCTGTTTTGTGTTGTTTTGCTCGAGGCAAGCAAAATGGCAAATGCCTCTAAATATTGTAAGAGTTTTCTTTGCTGTTTGCTTCACTGGGGAATGGCAAGTAGTAGAGCGCTCCTGTGAGTCAGGAGCTTTTGAATTCTCTTTCTAGCTCTGCCACTCATTCGCTGTGTGATTTGACCCATGGTTCATGAAAACTGAGCTCTTTGGAGCGGACGCTGTCTTTACTTCTGTATGATGCCAGTGGCAGGCGGTGTACAATGCTCAGCGTATTGTCGTCTTTTAACAAGTACTAACAGTAGTGATAATTCCTGTGGTTTGATAACCCTCTCTGCAGGAGAGTGACATTTGCTTTCTGTCTTATGGGCAGTGGGTGACAACATTTGCAGTGCTTTGAGATCCTTGGAAAAGTCCAATATCAATGTAGAATGTTATTTGCTAACAGAACAAAACAAAAAAAAAAGGTGAAAAAAGAAACGGAAGTTGTATTTTTCCCCTACATTTTGGAATGTGTTTCCCTCTCTTTCCCTTTTTTGTCTGTCTTGCCCACTTCTTGGGGAGCTCTCTTTACCAAGTTTCTGCAAGAAATAAAAGCCCTCGTCCAAATTAGGAGTCTCCTAAAAAGAGATGGGCGGAAGGGAAGGATTAATACCCCTTTACCTTAGTGCAGTGCACACCACTAGAGCAGTGGTTCTCCAAAGAGTTATGTGTACTCCTGGTGGTATGCAGGGCTCTTCCAGAAGGTACATTAACTCAGTTTCTCAACCCTTTTTTATGAATTGAAAGATCTTATTTTATGTTCATCTAATTTTTTTTAATTTATTGTTTTGCACAATCACGTATGATGGCAAGTTTGTTGCCTATAGGCAATTTCTTCAACCAACCAGTTACGATTAAGTTATTTAAACAAATGTGTTGGAATGGCAGAAAAAAATTGTGTCTAAAAAGTGTAAGTACTGGGGGTACATACAGTTTTTTTAAAAGGGATATGTTATTTAAAAAAAAAAAAGGTTGAGAAATACTGGACTAGAGCATATGATACAGAAGTTTGTCATCTGCCACCAGAGTCACTTCAAAGAATGAAGATAGTAAGAACCGGAGTAAAACTTCCAAGAGTAAAACAGTGGCTCTTTTTGAAGGGGTATTGAGAGATTTACTGATCACAAGTTCAGAAAAAAGAAAAAAATCTTAATATTACTGTATATTGGGCTTACCTGTTAAATTGTTAAGTCACAACCAAGTTAGTACAAAATGGGTCTCAGTCTTTTTTGTTAGAGCAAAGTAACCTTGCCCATCTCCCTTAGGAACACATGGATAAATCTATACTTTGGGAATTTTAGGTCCCCCCCCCCCTGTTTCACATACTAAAGGTATTATAGTTCATGTGGAATATTTCTGGTTTTTATTTTGAAAGGGCTGTAAATCGTAGGTCTATGGACCTCGGATTTGTTTGTTTTTCCTTTAAAACGTTAATGAGTATTTCAGGTTGGGGGGAAAAAAACTGCAAGTAACGAGGACATTGTATAAATATATTACAGCTAATGCATGTGTTGTATTGGGTTAACTTGTCTTGTAGGGACATCGTTTTTGTACATCAGTATTAACAATGCAAACACCCTGAAATGCTAATAGCACTAGTAAGCTTTTAATTCCATGGAATTTATTGCTTGCTGCATTTCCATGAATTTATAACGCTTTGATTCTTAAGAGCCCCATTTAATCAGTTTTGCCTGGCACAGAACATAATAAACAACTTGCTGGTGCTAAAGTGCCACATGGGGGAGGCTGCTAACAAGAAAGTTAAATGCTTCTGCCACTAGCAGTTTCTTTGCTGTATTTTTCATGAGTTGTTACTACCAGTAATGTACTTTGCAAGCTTTAGAGCAGTGGCTAAACACAGTGACAAACCAAACAGCACTTCAGTACTACAAACATCCAAAGCAATGCCATTTTTATGCTGAGCTGCAGTTTGAGCAACATCTGGAGCTCAGTATTGTTTTGTATTAATCAGTCACTTTTTAAAAAGACTAATTTTTTCATTTGCTATCTCAGAATATAACTTACAGAAATGAACAGTGATTGAGATTGACCAAGAAAAGAGAGACAGAGAGAAATAACCGAAGCCTCTTAAAGAGCAGTTATTGTTTTTGTACTGCTTGACTATAAAAGTACAAAAGATGGTCTTAATAGAAAAATACCATATAATCAAGTGCTTTAAAGCAGAAAATGTCATTTGATTCTCAAAACTGCACCAACTTTATATAATTGCCCTTTTAATTATCCCTAGTGGCCCATGAAATTTGTAAAATAGAGCATTGAGAGTTTGATTTACTAACATGTTGCACTTTGGTGATGCTCTTAATGAATATTGTTTAGCACTAATGTCAAGCTGAGATTTCTGAGTGATATAGTGAGGTGCATGCTACAAGGCTCGGGTGGACTTGGTAATGAGATGGGAGTTGCAGAAAAATGAGCAGAGATGATAAATATACATATATGTGTATGTAATTTTTGAGTGAGTTTTTTTTTTTAAATGGGATTATATGTTCATCCTTTGTAGAAGTAATGAACAATATTTTCTCCACCTAACCAAGCCAAGCAAATTTGGGTCATTTATTTGACTCCTTGGAATTTTCACATGTAGTGAGTTTCTATACCAGTTTCTCAAATTATGGAAGTTAGTTGTACTGTTCTTTCTCCAAAGCTGTTATGGTCACATGAGCTAACTGGTTTGCCCAGTGAAAATGGATGATAGCACTCATGAGTATTCCTTGAAGGATTTCTGAGGAATATCAAAACCACAAGAAACCACTGAAATTGACTTCATGGAGATATAACCACTAGGTTTACATCTAACATAAATGGATACTTCAAATGGCTAACAAAATCACGAACAGGGTCTCAAAAATAGGTAAAGGGAAGAGGTTGAATGGCAGAGAGATCTGATCATGGGATGCAAAGTTTGTGACTTCCAGGTGATCAATCAAGTTTTGTCCAGATCATTTATTATTGAAAGTTTTTAGTATTGAAAGGCTATTTGGCAGGCTTCATAAAATAAATTTGGTAGATTCAGTGAAGTTCACAGCACAAGGTAAGTCCATATAATAAAAATCACTTTATTGACCATGTTGGCAGTCTGAGTTCAGAAGATTAAGGGCTGACTGCTTTGGATTTGGTGTATTGCAGATGAGGAATATATTCCAGGGTGGATTATTTCAAACTAATGTTGCTGTGTGACACAGCATAAGAGAATTAGCTCATCACCAAGCTTTCCTACCAAGAGGAAAAATTTGGGGTCAAATCTTGGCTCTAGTGAAGTCAATAACACAACTTCTTTTTCAATCTTGATTTATGTGATTTTTTTTTTTTTAAGCATAGAAAATTTAAAAGAAACACAGAAGTTGAATGTTTGGTTTGAATCTGAAATTACAAGAGAAGTTACTTAAATTTGTTTACTGAAACAAATAAAGTAATAAATTTAATAAGTGTAATAATAATAGTAAATATAAGGATGTAAGTTAGTCTGATATGAATTTATATTTGAAAATAACCTATTTGCATATCTTTCCTGTGGATTTTTTAAAAGAGGCTGATAGTGAAATATTTGTGCAGTGCCATAAATGTGAAGCTTTAGTTAATGTTGGGCTGACCTTTGGAAGTGAATAACTTCAGTTTTCAGTAGCTATATCAAGGTTTACATTGAATTTGGGCCCACTGCTGTGGGAAGTGCGACTGCATAGCCCTGTAAGAGGACTAAATTTCTTCCACGCTGCTGGTCCCTTTTGCCAGTGGCCCTCTTTACCTCCCCAGTGCTCTGTTTATGACCAGTGCACAGCCAGGCCGTCTTGGTGTGCTGAATAATTTTCGGTGGCATAGCTCCTGTGGATTATTCAGGATGTCTATATTTTATTGAAACAACAAAGCCTTGCCAAATTCAATAACAAAAATAATTAATGGTAACAAACAAACACGGTTATTTTGCTATGTTGTGTTTCTCTGGTTCCCCTCCCTTGTGTGTATGCATCTTTGCCCTCTGCTGTATACTGCTTATGTGTGTGTGATGATGTCACAGTGATGGTAAAATGCTACTGCACTAGATGTGCTGCTGATAAAACTGTCCTAAGTTTGTCCAATTTTTGCTAGTAAAGGGTCAGCATTTTGTGTGACAACCAACTTGCAAGTCGTGAAGTTAGAAAATATTTAATTTCCAACAAATTTGATTTTTTCCCCCCGTGTGAAACTATCATTGCAAGGTTCATCTTTAACTGATTGGTTTGCTGGTGTAGGGTGTGGGGGCTGTGTTAGAAAATGTCACGTGACTTGCTCCAGGTGGCCTTTCTGCTGAACATGAGTCGTATTGGAAAGATACCAAGTGAACATCGAGTTCAAAATGTCTGGAGAGCCAGACAATACAAATTAGTTCATATCCAGCTTTAATTAAATGTTTGTAGGGATGCATTAAATTCAAATGAGGCATAGCTGGTTCAGGAATGCAAATCTAACTTGATCATTGACTGATTCTGAGTAAGTGCCTGAACAGTTTGAGTTGATTGTTTGTTTGAAACACCACTAGCCTTATTTAAACAGTCTGTGATCTCCTAAAGAGAAGAAACACCATGTCAGTTATCAAAGGCCTAACTCTAGTGTATTAATTATGGACTATCCTTCAGCTGTAGTCTGACCTCATATTTGTGAACATGCATCTGAGATGAGGTTTCAGGTTTAACTAGGAATAGGTGAAATTTGCTGAAAGATAGTTTAGTGGAAGCTTAATAAGAGAACTCTCTGAACCTAATGGTTGGACTAGGAGTCAGCAACTTTTCTGAGACAGAGTGCCGAAATTTGACCTTGTGACCTCAATTCATGGTCCAAGTGCTGGTGATACTTCTCTAAAGTCACTAATAGTCCTACTTACAACAGCTTCATTAATCAGTACATTAAGATGCAGAGCCTTATCTTTTAGGTGGTGGCTGGTAGCATTAGCTGGTCTTCTGTTAATCCACAGATGTCATGACTTTGAGCAAGCTCCTGGCCAAATGGGGAGGAGCTGAACTCCTACATTGTATGCCAATGAAAATTGGCTCTTGTGCCAGTGTTGGCACCTGTGCTGGCGGTTGCTGACCCCTGGGCTAGACTAACATTTGACCCCCTTCGTCCCCCCCGCCACACCCTCCCTGAGGAGGGTGAAGTACTGGAGTCAAAATAATCATAAGGAATCTAATCAGATCTCACTAGGTATTCTTGTCTTCAAAGATGGTAGGGCTTTTAGATAGTTATTTTACTTTAAGAGCCAGTTTTCTCATCTTCTGTTAAGCTGGCAAACTAATATCACCACTGAATTTCTAGTTTCCCATTTCACTGCTTTTTTTAAATGAATTTCAGAATCTATGTTAGTTGTCAAATCTATGTATTTATAGTATTGCATGCTGCTTGCTGGGTTAAAAAAAATTGGACTTGTTTTCCTTTTAATGCACTTTTAGATTAATGTGCAGAGGCTTTTGCACATTGCTGGGCACGTTTGCTTTGTTTTTTGTCGTGGTAGTGCTTCTAGATTTTTGTGCAGCCATTAGCACTAATGGGGATTTGTGAGTGTAACAAGAGCAAAATAAATCCCAGCATATTTTACTTAATTTCCTTTTGAAGTAGAATAAAGTTGTCCTGTTGGCCATATGCTGTGATTTGCTACTGTTATGAGCAGTTTTTTGACTTCCTCCTAGAAGAGGAGTCTTTCTTAGTGAAGCTAGTATTAATCACATTTTGGAACGTGTATTGCATATGTAGATGCATCTCACCTTTAAAAGCACAGGTAAGTTTCCGAATTCTCTTTTCTAAGCAAAGAGCAGGAGGTGCATCACACAAATGGTCTCTGTGCACCTGGGTCATTAATGAGATACGGAATTAAATTACTTGGGTTATGCTCACAGATATATATGCTGGCAGAACCCCCATGGCAAGGGTGTGCTGCTTAGAAAATGCCTGCCCTCCTTGTGGGACATACGCTTTTGTTGGTATACATCAGTGTAGCATGACTCACTTCAGTAGAGCTGCACCAGTTTACACCAGAAGAGGATCTGTCCCTCCTTTTGTAGACATTGCAATCTCATACACCTCAAGAAACATCAGCTAACATTTTAGTGGGAAAGCCTGTGGCTTGCTTGGAAAGAGAGCCACAACAAAAAGCAAGTATGTCTCAGTAATATAACCAGCTGTCTTCCACCAGAGGTGGAACTTCTATGTAGGCTGTAATGTCATGGCAGCCAAGCCCCATTATACCAAGGATAAGTTCTGTCCCAACAGTTGTTTAATCCTGAGACAGCATCTCAGCCTCAGGGACATGGGAGCATAGCAAAGATGCACTAACCTCCTTGTTGACCTTCACCAGGACTGAAAAAAACATGTCACACTTACTTCTGCTTCTTCTTCGAGTGTCCCCGTGGGTGCTCCACCATAGGTGACGGCTTGGCCGGCGCCGCAGATCGGATCTTCCAAGCAGTTTCTGCCTGACCGCGCATGCGCCGGCGCGCGCCGCTCCCTGGCGCGCTCCTGGCCATGTGCGCGATCCGGTCCCCGCCAGTTCCTCTCAACCGCCGTCGGCTGCAGACGGAATCCGACTAGGCTAAAGCCACATAGCATATTCAACGACTTTATTTGTTTTCTCTTTAAAGTTTTTCAGTTCTTAGGATACCATAAGTAACCGGTTGTTATTTTGTAAAAAAAAAAAAAAAACAAACAAGCTACGGAGGGACAGCTCAAGCCAGTCCCAGTAACAAGCGCCGGAGGCCGGGAGCTAGGGCCATCAGCCCTCCTGCGGAGGCAGACCATCGGACGGGGAAACAGCACAAAGAAGTGCTAAGTACCCACAAACAAACTCAAAGACTCACCAACAATGTCCTCCTCAGGCTTTAAAAAATGTGAGTCCTGCCGAGAGGCGATGCCAGTGTCCGACGGGCACAGTCTATGCATAAGGTGCCTGGGGGAGTCCCATGTGGCACAAAAATGCGCCTTCTGTGCAAAGTTAACGACCAGAGCACGGAGAGACAGGGAGATGAGAATTAAACGGCTGCTTCTTGACAAGGCCCTCCAGCCAGACGTGCCGGAGCGGCCGCAGCAGGAGGGACCCTCCGGGGCCCTTAGAAGGAAAGCTGCCTCCCTCACTCCATCAGCGCAAAAACGGAGGAAAGTTTCTCCAACCCGATCCCTGCCGGCAGCAACAGTGAGCGGGACGGGAGGAGCGAGCAGCCCCCAGCCGCAGCAACAGCTGATCGGCAGCGGCACGGAGAGCCACGTGGAAGCGGCTCAGCCTCCGATGATCAGCCAGCCGCCCCGCACCGCAGGCAGGGCGGCGGCTAAGCAAGCGCCGGTACCAGCGGCACCGCAGGCAGCGGCACCGACCCCCGGGGAACCGGCGGTGCAGAGCGCGCAGGCACGTAGCCTGCAGGCGCAGAAGGACTCCGCACGTGCGGCACCGCCCTCGAGCGTGCCTAGCACGGTGCCGACGGGGCCGGGATCCCCCGCCCATCAGGGGGCGGAGTTACCTCCTCAAGGGAGGGGGAAGGCTGCACACAAGAGGAGGCATTGCAGCCCCTCTCCAGACAGGGCTGTGGAGCTCTTTTCTCACAGCCCTCCGCTCATGTTGCAGACTCCAACCAGAAGGCAGGGGCCCCCCCTAGCCTACCCGGAGCCCCCTTCTCCTTTCCTGCAATCAGCCTCCCCATGGCTGGCACCACCCTCGCCCTTCCTGGGATTTGAATCGCTGGACTATTATGCAAAATCGCTCTCTCCAGTGTCTCGACGATCCCCCTCTCCCAGACACACAGGGTACGTGCAAAGGGAATGGTCAAGGTCACCTTCCCAGGAACAGTGCCTATACTGCCATGGTCGTCCCTACCACGTGGGGCATGGACACCATCGGCAATCTACCAGGGAGAGATCCCCACATATTACCTCGTACCCCCGAGGGCAATCGCGATCGGGGACGGAGACTCAAGCATCCCAGGGGGGACTGGCCGTGGACCCACGAGATTTTCCCTCGCAAACCTCCAGCGAGAGGGCGCACCATCACCATCAAGAACCGGAAGGGTCCAAAGAAATGTACCCCAGCGGTTCCTCGTTTTCCTCCCCGGATGAGGCCACGGCCTTAGGGGACGTCCATCCCAAGGACGATCTCAAACAGTTTCAGGAGCTGTTTAAGAGGGTAGCTTTCACGCAAGGCATCCAGACAGCACAAGTGCAAGAGAAACATCATAAGCTCCTTAAAAATTTGAGCTCCCCGGCCTCCTCCAGAGTAGCAATCCCGCTTGATGAAGCGATCTTGGAGTCCGCCACTACCATATGGCAGACCCCGGCAACTATTCCGCCTGTCCAAAAGAGAGCGGATAAGAAATACTTCGTGCCGGCGAAGGGCATGGAGTTCTTGTTTCGCCACCCCCAGCCAAACTCCTTGGTGGTGGAGTCCTCGCAGCAAAGATTAAAAACATCTCAATTTAAAACAGGGGGAATGGACAAAGATGCCAAGAAGCTAGAGCTGTTCGGCAGAAAGGTCTACTCCTCCTCCACTTTAACCTTGCGAATGGCAAATTATGCAGCGCACTTGGCGAACCATAATTTCGACAACTATGCCAGATTAACTTCCCTCATGGACTCGCTTCCAGAGGACAAAAAGCCGGTCCTCAAGGCCATAGTGCAAGAGGGCTACGCGGCTGCGAGGATGGAAGTTCAGATTGCTTTGGACGTTGCGGACACGGCAGCACGTTCCACAGCAACTGCAGTGGTGATGCGACGGGAGTCCTGGCTCCAGACCTCGGGCATACCGAGAGATCTGCAGGCGAAGATAATCGACCTTCCCTTCGACTTGCAGAAGCTGTTTGCTGAATCAACTGACTCGGTCCTTCATTCCAGTAAAGACTCAAGAGCCACACTCAGGACCCTGGGGATTTACACCCGTCCATACTCAAAGAAAAGGTACTACCCACAGCAAAGGCGGTACCAATACCAGCAACAGCGCCCCCAGTATCACAGGGGTTACGAGCAAGGGCGGCATCAGCAGCACCAGCAGTACAGAACCCCCAGGCGACGCTCACAACAGGGCCGTACGTCCTCGGGATGGGGCCAAAGGCCACAAGTTTGACATACAAATCCAGGGCTGCGCCATCACCACCATTGCACAAGATCATCCGAAACGACTTTTTCACCATCGCCTCCGACCATTCTACGACCAGTGGCAAAGGATCACCACAGACAAATGGGTGCTGGAGATCATAGCCACGGGGTACGCCATCCCCTTCCAGTCGCTCCCGCCGCCGCGACCCCCGCCCAAGCCCCACCCCCAGGAGGCCTCCCATGTAGCCAGGCTCAGGCAGGAGGTGGCCCACCTAGAGTTCATAGGGGCGGTGGAAAAGGTGCCGGAGCAACTGCAAGGGAAGGGGTTCTACTCTCGGTATTTCCTGACGGAGAAAAAGACAGGAGGCTGGAGGCCCATCTTAGACCTTCGTGGCCTCAACAGGTATCTGCGCAAGCAACGTTTTCGGATGATCACTATTGCCTCCATCCTTACAGCACTGGACGATGGAGACTGGTTCGCAGCCCTCGATCTACAAGACGCGTACTTCCACATAACCATTCACCCGGCTCACCGACGTTTTCTCCGGTTCATGGTGGGCAACGAACACTTCCAATACAAGGTCCTACCGTTTGGCCTTTCCTCGGCCCCCAGAGTCTTCACCAAGACCTTGGCAGTGGTGTCAGCCTACCTGCACAGACAGGGGGTGTTTATTTTCCCGTATCTGGACGACTGCCTGCTCAAAGGGATCTCGAAAAGGGAGGTTCTCCGCATGATACGCGTCACAGCAAACACGTTCTCCGCACTTGGCCTGGTTATCAATATGGCAAAATCAAAGATAGACCCCTCACAGGACATAGAGTTCATAGGGGCTCGCATAAACTCGGTCTCGGCGAGAGTATACCTTCCAGAGGCTCGCTTTCGAGCCATCGGTTCCCTCGTGCAGGTCATCACCTTCAGCCCTACGGTGCCGGTCTTGACGTGCTTGCAGCTGCTGGGCCACATGGCAGCGGCTACGTTTGTGGTACAGAACGCCAGGTTGCACATGCGCGGCATGCAACATTGGCTGGCAAGTGTATACAAGCCGGCAGTACACACCGTTCACAGGGTGGTGTCGCCCCCACCTGGGGTGCGCGAATCCCTGCAATGGTGGGTAAACCCCGGGAACTTGCTAACAGGGGTACCCTTCCATCAGCCGCAAATATCGGTTTTCCTCACTACGGATGCCTCTCTCATAGGGTGGGGAGCGCACATGGGCGAAGAGGTGGCTCAAGGACTGTGGTCACCCACGGAACAGTCTCTGCATATCAATGTTTTAGAGCTCAGAGCAGTGTCCAACGCCTGCAAACACTTTCGAGACCGTATACAAGGCAAAGTCGTCGGGATCAGTACAGACAATACCTCCACCATGTTTTACATAAACAGGCAAGGAGGAGCTCGATCCCGTACCTTATGCGCGGAAGCAATCCGCCTATGGAACTGGTGCATCGCCCACGATATAATCCTGAGAGCCTCCTACTTGCCGGGCACGCACAACGTGAAGGCAGACCAGTTGAGCAGACGTTTTGCGCTCACCCACGAGTGGCAGATCCGTCCCGATCTACTACGGCCCATTTTCCACGCATGGGGGTTTCCCCAAATAGATCTGTTTGCCACTCAGCACAACAAACAGTGCCCACGATTCTCCTCCAGAGCAGGGCTGGGCCGGGGGTCCCTGGGGGACGCGTTCGCGATCCCGTGGGGAGGCCCCCTGCTTTACGCGTTTCCCCCCGCAGTGCTGATCCACAAGGTTCTGCAAAAAGCCAGGAGAGACAAGGCTCGGATGATCCTGATAGTCCCAACATGGGATCGCCAACCATGGTTCCCCCTACTCCTGCGCCTGTCGGACCGCCCACCGATGCCTCTTCCGGTGGCGCTGGACCTGCTCACGCAAGCCCAGGGGTCCATAGTGCATCCGCACCCCCAAAGCCTGCGACTGCAAGCGTGGCTAATCCATGGCTCAGCTCCCTAGAGAGCACATGCACAGTGGAAGTACAGCAAGTCCTAGAAAGTAGCAGGAGGACTTCCACTAGGAAAACCTACAAACAAAAATGGACTCGCTTCATGGCTTGGTGTTCTACCAAGCAGCTGGCCCCCCTTTCGGTGCCTATACCTACAATTCTAGAGTATTTACTGGACCTCAAGAGAGCAGGACTCTCGCTATCCTCGTTAAAGGTCCACCTGGCCGCCATCTCGGCGTTCAGACATGAGGAGGGAGGGCACACGGTGTTCGCCCACCCTATGGTTACCAGGTTCCTCAAAGGGTTGGTAAACCTATACCCCCCTCGGAAACCGATTCCACCTTCGTGGAGCTTGGACCTGGTGCTTACCACACTCATGGGACCACCGTTCGAGCCCTTGGCCACGGTTCCCCTTCGCCTCCTTACAGTAAAGACGACCTTTCTTCTTGCAATTACGTCAGCCCGTCGGGTGAGCGAGCTTGCGGCAGTCATGGCAACGCCACCCTGTACTGTCTTTTCCAAGGAGGCGGTAACCATACGGCTGCATCCAGCCTTTGTTCCCAAAGTTTCTTCCGAGTTTCACATCAATGAACCTATTGTTCTACCCTCGTTCTATCCAAAGCCTCATAACTCCAGCGAAGAGGCGCGCCTACACCTCCTGGATGTGAGGAGGGCGCTAGCCTTCTACGTAGACAGGACCAAGTCCTTCCGAAAAACGGATAGACTCCTGGTCTCCCTCGCTCCCAAATCTAAAGGAGAAGGTCTCTCATCGCAGAGAATCTCAAAGCACATTGTATCCTGCATAAAAATGTGCTACGAGCTCAGAAAGACTCCTTTGGCGGCCACTCCCAGGGCTCATTCCACCAGGGCGGTGGCAGCATCAACAGCCTTTTTCAAGGGCGTTGCATTGAAAGACATTTGCAGAGCGGCGACCTGGTCATCCTACGACACGTTCGCCAAACATTACGCCCTTCACAGGGTATTCCAAGAGGATACCCGTCTCTCTGCAGCGGTCCTCTCGGGGACCAGCTGCACATAATCCGATTACCCACCACCTATCTGGGTTACTGCTGGGTAGTCACCTATGGTGGAGCACCCACGGGGACACTCGAAGAAGAAAGAGAAGTTACTCACCGTAGTAACGGTGGTTCTTCGAGATGTGTCCCCGTGGGTGCTCCACTTCCCGCCCATCCTCCCCGCTTCGGATCTCTGTTAGTGTTTTGCAGGGGCAACCGAGGCGGTTGGTCGAGGAACTGGCGGGGACCGGATCGCGCACATGGCCAGGAGCGCGCCAGGGAGCGGCGCACGCCGGCGCATGCGCGGTCCGGCAGAAACTGCTTGGAAGATCCGATCTGCGGCGCCGGCCAAGCCGTCACCTATGGTGGAGCACCCACGGGGACACATCTCGAAGAACCACCGTTACTACGGTGAGTAACTTCTCTTTTTTCCACCAGAGAGTAAGAAGTAAATGTACTTGCCCAACTCTATTTCTGCCTTCTCATAACGCTGGCACCAATTTCAGTGAATGGCCAAAGCACCCTCCATTGAACAGTAGCCAAGGGAGCAGAGAAACCTGTGGAATGAATCAAAGGGAAACGAGGAAAAAAGCCAAATCAAAACATGGCCCAGACTCTTAGCCCATTCACCATATTTGTGCTAGTCCTTGGCAGCTAGGAACTTCCCTTGCATGTGAGGAATCACTGGCTATCATAATCATCTTAGCTGGCTCTCAACCTCAACTTGATGGCTTATGTACAACAGGGTGCCTGTCTTCAGTTTGGGGAGTGTGTGGGCAGGGTTCTTTGCACTCCAGTGAATCTAGGCCAGTGCAGCAACTCTCAGGGGCTCTTAGCACAGACCTAGCTTCAGCTAGGGGTGAAATAAGGCTCCTTGCAACCTGTACGATTGGGGGGATTGGTCCGCCGTTGTTCCTCCATTTTCAGGAAGTTGGGCACTGAGTACAGTGCCAAGGAGATGCCAGTGGTCATGGTCCAGTGACATATGGAAATGTATGGAGTGTGTATCCTGGAAGCCCAAATCAGGCTGTTACATTAGAGCTTAAAGTCAAGGATCTCCATGGTAGCATTCTCTGATACGCTTCCATTTTCACACACAGGATCAGTTAGGTAGAATTGCAGGATCTCAATGTGTGGATGAAATTGTTGTTGAGAGAAGAGTAGCTGGTCTTTCCTTTTGGGAAAGAAGACGCCTATACAGGAAGGACAGGTTCCAACTAAACCAAAATGGAAAGGGATTGTACTCATGTAAAACGTAAAAGGTCACGGAGGAACTTTTCAACTGAGGACAGGGAGAAAAGTGACAGATGTGTAGGAGAATGCCATTGAGGCAGACACATCCCTTTTGGGAGGAGTTGTTAAAGGGGATATTTTATATCCTAGTAAAGGGGAGTGGATAGAAGTTGATAAAGTACAAGTAGGAAATGAAGAGAAACTGTCGAATGAAAAAGGGCCATTCATTTACGTCTCATTTGTAATTACGTAGACCACTAAATATTGACACATTGTGTAAAACAACAAGAAGCCTAAATAGTAAAGTGGGTGAGCTTGAGTGCATTATATTAAATAAGTATATTGATGGAATAATTATCAGAGGAACTTGGTGGATCAATTCAGATAAATGGGACACAGTAATACCAGGGTGCAAAATATATTAGGAATGACAGAGTAGGTCGTGCTGATGGGGGAGTGAAAGAAAGCACTGAGTGAAATATAAAAGAAATCTTATGTAATTGTAACATGAATGTCTACGGACAAAAATGCTTGAAAAATGGATGTAGCTGCAGGAATATACTACTGAGTACCTGACCCAGGGTATACCTGTTAGTTGTAAAATGCTCAGGGAGATTAAAAATTCTCTACAAAAACCCAGAAAACCCAATAATGACAGGACTTTTCAGTTCAGCTGTCTCCAGATTAACTGGGGACACATCACCTCAGGAGAAGATGCAAAACTTTTAATGGTTTCTTCTTAGAGCAGCAAGTCATAGAACCCATAAGGAATATTGACAGTAATGTAAATAAATTTAACATATTTGCAGCCCATGACAGCAGCATTAATTTCAGAAAGAGGAGCCATACAAAAGTGGGCATGTTAGTTAAATTGAAATGCAAAGAAACAGGCACAAGATTGAAATACCAGTAAGGTGCTTGAAAATGTTTTTAAAACACAATAGTAGAGGGTTAGATTAAATACGCACCCCCAGATAATAATAATAACCATGAGTACAAGGACCTAAAAATGCCACCAGGTCTAGACAACATGAAAAGAGGTGGTAAGAGACAGACATCCAGTTTCTAATAGAAGTGTCAGATTCCGCTGAGGAAAATAGAAACATGAACTCTGGCAAGTCAAGTGGGAAGAGTATAGTTAGGGAGCCCCCCATGCGGCCGCCAATTAAATAAATAATAAAAGAATACGTCAAAACCAAGAAGTCTGCCAAACAATCAGTGTGGCTACTGTATGACTGAGGTGCTGAAGAAATACTGAGGGCAAACCAGACTGTTGTGGAGAAGCTAAATTAATTCATTGTATTGGTCTTCACTGCAGAGGACATGAGGGAAATCCTCACATCTGAGCCATTCTTTTTTAAGTGACAGATCTGGGAACTGATCCAGACTGAGGTGTCAGTAGGGGAGTGTAGAGCTTGCTGTAGCCCACTACAGCAGAGAGGGGTCAACAGATAAGTCAAAGAGGCTTGCACAGTCAGCCTGGGCCCTATATAAAAGGCTGCAGGTCCTGAGAGGGGCTCAGGACTGGAGCAGGAGCACCTGGAGAGAACAGTGTTGAGCAGGCTCATTGAGAGCTCTGGCCTTGTTACAAGGACCAAGAAGGTGCAAGAGTAACAGGGAAGTGGCCCATGGAACTGGACCATTAAAGGGGACTGTAGGAGGGCAGGCAAAGTCTGCCACCAGACGGTCTCTGGGCCAGGACCTGGAGTAGAGGGTGGACCACTTCCCCCCTTCCCTCTTTCACCACACCTAACCACCAAGGAGCTGGGCCTATATAGTGAGGGGCTAACTTTGGGTCTGCAGTTGGCCGCAGTGGCAGGTGTAAGAACTGAGGACTGCTGTCATCCCCGGAAGGGGCCAGAATATAGTGATGGGACACTGCCCTCCATCAATGCCCAAACGAGATGCTGCACTCTAGGGAGGGACGCAAGTCCAGAGGGTGGAGGCATCAGAGCAGAGAGCGATGACAGGCAAGACACCAGCCACAAGGTGGCGCACTCCACAAACTGAGTTAATTCCCAGTGTGACCAACAGGAGGTGCTGCAGTAGTGAGCTGAACCAACTCATAGGGAGTTTTTGGAACAAATCAATAAATTAAAGAGTAATAAGTCACCCAGTCCAGATGTTACTCACTCAGGAGTTCTGAAGGAACTGAAATATGGAATTGCAAAACTACTGTCTATGGTAGGTAATCTGTCAGTTAAATAAGCCTTTATACCAGCTGGCACACTGGCTGTAACACTTATTTTTTTAAAATGCTCTGGGGTAATCCTCACAATTACAGGCCAGTAAGCCTAACTTCTATATCAGGCAAGTTGGTTGAAACTGTAGGAAAGACCACCATTATGAGACATATAGATGAACACAATATGTTGGAAGAGTCGTCAACCTGACTCTTGTAAAGGAAAATCATGTCTTACCAATCTCTCAGAATTCTTTGAGGGAGTCAGCAATCATGAACAAGGGTGATCCAGTGCATGTAGTGTATATGAATTTTCAGAAAGTCTTTGCAAGGTCCCTCACCAAAAACTCTTAAGCAAAGTCATGGCATTGGAGGGAAAAACCTCTCAGGAATCCAGATCCGATTAAAAGATGGGAAACAAAGCGTAGGAATAAAAGGTAGTTTTCACAATGGAGAGAGTTAAATAGTTGAGTTGTCCAAGAATCTGTGCTGTTGCCAGTGCTGTTCTGAATATTCAAATGATCTGGAAAAACGGGGAAACAATGAGGTTCAAAATTTGTAGATATAAAATGAACTTAAGATAGTGGAGTCCAAACCAGACTTCAAAGAATGAAAGAGGGAACTGAAAAAACTGTGTAATTGGGCAACAAAATGGCAGATGAAATTTAATGCTGTTAAATCCGAAGTAATGAACTTTGGAAAACATAATCCCAACTAAACATAGGAAATTTTGGTGTATAAGTTTAGATTTTACCTTTCAAGAAAGAGATCTTGAGGTCAATGGACAGTTCTCTGAAATAATGTGTCACAGCAATTAAAAAAATCTAGCAGAATGTTAGGGACCATTAGAAAGGGGATAGATAAGAAGACAAAATATATCACAGTGCCACTATATGAATCCATGGTAAAGCCATACTTCGAATCCTGCAAGCAGTGCTGGTCACCCCATGCAAAAAGTTATCTTGGAATTGGGGAGGGGGCGTGGGGAGAGATAACTGAGAGGGAGGTATAATAGAGGTCTGTAAAATCAAGAATGGAGTGGGGCAAGTGTCTATAGAAGTGTTGTGCCCCTTCATGTAACACATGAATGAGAGAGCACCCAGTGAAATTAATAGGCATCAGGCTTAAAACAAATGTAAGTCAGTGCATGTTCACAAAGTCAGTCTGTGGGACTCACTGCCAGAGGATGTTGTGAAGGCCAAAGGTATTATTGTGCTTCATAGTTAGATGAGTTCATGGAAGGTAGGTCCATTAATGGCTGTTAGCCAGGAGCGCCAGGCATGCAACCTCATGCTCTAAACCAGTGATTCACAACCTTTTGAGACTGCTGCCCCCTGAAATAAAGTCCTGTAACTCAGGACTCAAGCCCAAGCCCAGCTGCCCAGGGATGAAGCATGTAATTTAAGATGCCTTGGGTCCCCAGTAGGGTGGAGTCCTGGGCAGTTACACTGCTTGACACCTTGTATTACTGTCCCTACACTAGCAGCCCTCCTTGAGCCTTATCCTGAGACTTATAAGCTGAAAAAACATGGATCTGGATGAATTATTGTGCCCTGGGGGGTAGACACGCCCATGCTTGCAAACCTCTCCCTAAACCTCAGAAGCAGGGACTGGGTGACAGGATGAATTACTAGATAAATTGCCTGGGTTGCTTTCTGAACTTCTGATGTGTCTGGCAATATCTGCTGTTGGGAAACAAGATAGTGGGTTAGATGGGCTGTTGGGCTTAACCAGTATGGCCATTCTTATGTTCATAATTGCTGGCTATTCAGAAAATATTTTTTTGCATCTTCATTTGTTAGCAAATTCAGATTTTTTCCTTAGGATTGTATATGGAATTTCTGTATCTTAAAGAGCCGGATCACATTCCAATTAAAGTCAGTGTCAGGTTTTGGAGCGAGTTCAGTTTTCTTTGGTTTCATTTACCCTTCGATGGCACTTATTTTCTGCCTATAAATGATTTAAATGCCAGTTGCCCCGTGGCACACGATCATCTAGTTTAGGCTGTTGGGTTTTTTTCTTCCAAAATATGCTGTGGTGCCATCTCCACTAGTTGGCTAAAACACATTTAAAACCCGTATTGGCTGGAGCCACACATAAAGTTGAACTGAAATATGGTTTCTAATCTCTGTTCCCAACCCAGCCAAGATGAATCCACTATAAACCAACATATGGCTATGTCAAAATATTCTGAATAGGTGGAGTCAGAGATAGGGAAGGTGTATTTAAAAAAAAAAAAAAGCCATGAGTCAACAGTGTGATGATGTTACAGAAAAAAGCAAACATGGTTCTGGAATGCATTAACAGGTGTGTTGTGAACAAGACATGAGAATTCATTCTTCCGCTCTACTCTGCTCTGGATAGGCCTCAGTTGGAGTATTGTGTCCAGTTCTGGGCACCACATTTCAAGAAAGAAGTGGAGAAATTGGAGAGGGTCCAGAAAAGAGCAGCAAGAATGATCAAAGGTGTAGCGAACATGACCTATGAAGAAAGGCTGAAAGAATTGGGCTTGTTTAGTTTGGGAAAAAGAAGATTAAGGGGGGCATGATAGCGGTTTTCAGGTGTCTAAAAGGGTGTCATGAGGAGGAGGGAGAAAACGTGTTCTACTTGGCCTCTGAGGATAGAATCATAGAATGCTAGGACTGCAAGGGACCTTGAGAGGTCATTGTGTCCAGCCCCCTGCCGTCATGGCAGGACCAAGTACTGTCTAGACCATCCCTGATAGACACTTATCTAACCTGTTCTTAAGTATTTCCAGAGATGGAGATTCCACAATCTCCCTAGGCAACTGGAAACTTTTTCCTCATGTCCAACCTAAACCTCCCTTGCTGCAGTTTAAGCCCATTGCTTCTTGTTCTAGGTTTAGGTTGGACATGAGGAAAGACTTCCTAATTGTCAGGGTGGTCAAACACTGGAATAAATTGCCTAGGGAGGTTTTGGAATCTCCATCTCAGGAGATGTTTAAGAACAGGTTAGATAAATGTCTATCAGGGATGGTCTAGACAATACTTGGTCCTGTCATGAGGGCAGGGGGCTGGACTCGATGACCTCTCAAGGTCCCTTCCAGTCCTAGCATTCTATGCATACACACTTGTCACATTTTGACTGTACTCACATATCCAGAAGTGAAAGCAGCTGCTCTTTTACTCAAGTAACTTTTGGGTGCTTTTCCCACCTCTGCTAATAACCCTAAACAAAACCTGGTCCTATTGTACTAGGGATTGTAAAATGAGACAAAACAACCTGTCTCCTCCCTACCTTCCACCCCACCAAATAACAAAGAGACTCCCTCTGCTGGAATGTTTTTCCAACTAATTAACATTTGCAGGGAAAATAATATTATGTCCTTATGAATTTGCATCATGACTGGGCTTTTTTCCTAGACTTTTGTATCTTTTGATACGGTCTCGCACAATATTCTTGTCAGCAAGTTAAAGGAATGTAGATTTGATAAATAGACAGTAAGATGGATAGAAAGCTGGCTAGAAGGTTGGGCCCAGCGGGTAGTGATCAACGGCTCGATGTCGGGATGGCGGTCGGAAGATGGATAGAAAGCTGGCTAGAAGGTTGGGCCCAGCGGGTAGTGATCAATGGCTCAATGTCGGGATGGCGGTCGGTTCTACTGGAGTGCCCCAAGGTTCGGTTCTGGGTCCTGTTCTGTTCAACATATTTATCAATGTCCTGGATGAGGGGTTGGATTGCACCCTCAGGAAGTTTGCAGATGACACTAAGCTAAGGGCAGAGGTAGATACGCTGGAGGGTAGGGACAGGGTCCAGAGTGACTTAGACAAATTGGAAGACTGGGCTGCAAGAAATCTGATGAAGTTCAATGAGGACAAGTGCAGAGTCCTGCATTTGGGCTGGAAGAATCCCAAGCATTGTTACAGACTGGGGTCCAACTGGCTTGGTAGTAGTTCTGCAGAAAAGGACCTGGGAGTTGTAGTGTACGAGAAGCTGGACATGAGTCAACAGTGTGCCATTGTAGCCAAGAAGGCTAATGGCATACTAGGTTGCATCAAGAGGAGCGTTGCCAGTAGATCCAGAGAAGTGATAAGTCCTCTTTATTTGGCTTTGGTGAGGTCGTATCTGGAGTACTGTGTCCAGTTCTGGGCCCCCAATTATAGGAAGGATGTGGATACACTGGAGAGGGTCCAGCAGAGGGTGATCAAAATAATTAGGGGTCTGGAGCATATGACTTATGAAGAAAGGTTGAGGGAATTGGGACTGTTTAGTCTGCAGAAGAGAAGACTTTGGGGGGGGGACTTGGTAACATTCTTCAACTTACTGAAGGGAGGTTGCAAAGAGGCTGGAGAGAAGCTGTTCACAGTGATCACGGATGGCAGAACATCGAACAGTGAATGGTCTCAAGTTGTGGTTGGGAAGGTCCAGGTTGAACACTGGGAAAAACTTTTTCACGAAGAGGGTGGGTGAAGCACTGGAATGGTCTACCCAGGGAAGTAGTGGAGTCTCCATCCCTGGAGGTGTTTAAGTCTCACCTTGACAAAGCCTTGGCTGGGCTGATTTGATGGGTTTGGTCCTGCTTAGAGCAGGGGGCTGGACACTCTGACTTTTTTAGGTCTCTTCCAGCTCTATTGTTCTATGATTCTATGAAACATCGAAACACATTAAAATAATTGCAGAGGGGGAAGGCAGTGAGGAAGGGTGGAACACAACTGAGGTGGGCATGTGGTTCTCAAAGCCACTACAAGTGATTGTTGGATCTCAGTGCTCCAATTGTACTTTGTGTTTGAGGCACAGTTCCAAATGGCATAGAGCAGGGGTGGGCAAAATCACACCTGGGGGCTGCAAAGCTTTTCTCTCCATACTTCTCAGCTGATTAGCAGAGTGTGCAAACTTAACAGCCAGCAGCAAATGTTCAGCTTCCCCTGTCTGTGTGCATATCCGAAACATTGTACAGCTTTTAGGCTGGGATGGGATTTATGTCAGGGGAAGTATGTTGGACAGAAGCACTTGAGCTTTGTGACAGGAAACAAGGGCCAGCTCTGACTGTTATCTAAAGCACCATGGGATCTACAATAATATTCTTCTGGTGTCTTTCATTCATGGATCAAAGTGCTTTGAAAAGCAATAATTAATAAAGCTTCACAACATTCTTGTGAAATAAGTTTTTTCCATTGTACAGATGGAGAAACAGGCATAGAGAGGTTGAGCCACTTGGTCAAAGTCATTCAAGAACTCTCAGGAATCATTTGGAGTGGAATCCTGGCTCCACTGACATCAGTGGCAAAATTCCCACTGACTTCAATGAGCGCAGAATTTCCTCCAAGATCTCTTGACGTGGTATGCTGTATTGTAACTACAAGATTTTAACCTTCCAAGTCCACACAGAACAAATGGGATCTTAAATTTTAAGATGCCATATGAAAGATCATCAAAAAGTAAAGAGTATAAAACTTAATTTATCTCATAAAAGCAAAGAGCTGAGTCAACCCTGATGGGATCTGTGGCTTGACTGAGTCTACGTATTTAAAGCCTGATGCTCAGGCTACTAAACCATCCTTGCTGCATAAGATACGAAGAAATCTCCTCTCCCACAAAACAGATATTAAATTGGATACTCTTTTACCCTTTCTTGATAAGACCTGCTGCGGAGATATGCAGGGAAACGAAAGGCTGTTTTGGAAGGAAATATATTTGAATGTAATGTAAAAACTGATGAGATAGGCAGCTTGTTAGTGGCAGTAGCAGGACCTTCTGTGAGTTACTGAAAATATGTCTTTCCCTGTAGTTTTTTGCACTATATTCGGGGTGAAAATAATGGTGGTGGTTGATGAAGTATTTGGTTTCTTACTGGAAGTTGGTCCAGAGGCACTTTGAAATCACCCACACACATTTTACGCTGTCATGAGTCCAGACTCATGCTCTCCCCATCCAAAAGTGTTCTTTGCACATGTTGTGATTCAGGGTCTTCGTGAGGCTGGGGTGCCCTACGCCCACAAGTGCTTCCAACTGGGAATGCTATTACGGGGTGTTTCTACTATTCACTGTGTATAAATACATGGCTTTAGTCACAATATCACATGGGAATTCTGCTGAGGGAGCACTTTAAAATCTTTATGTAGGTTGCATTCTCACTTAGCTCATCAGCAACAGAGAGAGGGCATTTTAAAAAGGAAAGTGGGATTGGCAAAAATTCTGCACCCAATGAAGAGGCTTCAAGGCTGCAGAATCCTCAAGTAGATGCAGGAAGCTTTTGACAAGAACACTGCATTCCCCTGGCACCCCATGCTGAGGAATGGCTGAACTGTTTGGCAATTTTACTCCCAAAATATTCAGCCTGAGGTATACAACTGGACAGGGAAAATTTCAACCCAAAGGTTAAAGCTGCTCAAAATTATAAGTGGTTAAAACCTGAGACTCAGTATCTTGGGTTCGTTTCCAGGCTCAGGAAGGAAGTCTGCTCCATTGGAAACACTCTGTTGCCCATTCTTCCTAGGTTTGACTCCTTCTGTCCCATCCCCTCCAACCTGCCCCAGTCCTGTCTCTTACCCATCCGTGTGGTTCCTTGCCCCACTTGTATTTTCCTTGTCTCCCTCATTCCTCATGTCACAGTTATATAGCCCATTCCCTGTTTCTTTGTTCAGCCATTCTTAGTTCCATCACCCAAACCCCTCCGGCTCTCTGTTCCAAGTCCCGTTCAAATCCCTGCATCCAGTTTCTATCCTTCTCACACCCACTTCCAAACTCCTAATCAGCATGTCATTTTTATCTTCTCACGTGGTGTCTCTTAGTCTTCTTCCTCAGTTGCTCCCAGTCCTGTTCTCCCTGCCCAGCTTCCTCTCATCCAACCTAAGTCTTCCAAACAGTCTTCTGTCTCCCTGTTTTCTTTTCCCAGTGCCCTCAAGGTCTTTCCCCCATGCATGAGATCTTCCTCAGAACTGTCTTCCCTCCCACATTGATTTCTGTGCCCAGTGTCCTTCTCCAGCTTGTCCCATTCTCTTACATGCAATCTCACTGCCCCTTTCCCACTCCCTGTTTCTCTTAGCAGCTCCCAGCTCAGAGGAAACTTCATCCTAATGGTTAAATTGTAAGTAAGGCTAAGATTGTCGTGGAATCTTGTGACTCAGACCTTGGTGACATTTTCTGCTTCAGCCCCCAGGTGACGGGGCTGCAGCTGTCAGCCAGCAGGTCCCCTGGAGCTCTCAGCTGTGGTGAGACTTCCAGAACTCCAGTCCCAGAACTCTGATCTGCAGTCATGGACCCCGAAACTCTGGCTATGTGTGTGCGGGGGCAGCACAGGTCTGCGCCTCTGTGGACAGCAAGGGAACCCTGCCCCCCAGCACTCTAATGTGGGAGGACCCCTATTCTCCAAACCCCTGCAAGTGCCTCTTGGAGCTGCATTCATCCCATTTTGTCAGCTTTTTTTTAAAGGAAATGTCAGGGACTGATCATGGGCTTTTATGAATGCTTGTTTATGTGACTTTCACTTAAGATTTGTGTTGCCTTTTTTTTTTTTTTTAAACTAACAATAGGCCCTATAATGGGGAGCATCAGACAACCTTAATGTTACCAACACTGTAATGCAAACCATGCACAGGAGAAAGTATGTATGTTAAAGATGGAGAGTGCATTACATACGTGTATAATAATAAGGTTGCATTGTAAGTCCATATGTAATGGAAGTCTTTCCTTTCACATATGAGCCAGGAGGCCCCGATCTTGTCAAGGATCATCAGGGTTGATGCCACTGTGATATAAAACTGGTCGGGGCAAGAAAAGAATAAAAGGAGGGTTTTTCTTTTCTTTTTTACATGACAGCAAGTAACTTTGGTATTGAGTTGCTGGCAGCTATACTGCTTCAGATATCCCCCACTTCTGAGAACTGAAATCCCTCAAATTGGTTCCACAGCCCTTTCAAGGTGTACAGTAAATGCCACTGTTCCAGGCTGCTGTTACCACATGACTATGTCAGGTGGTCGATATTCACCAGTTTAGGAAAGGGAAGTTATGTGCAGATTGTTTAAATCCAGGATAGATGTTTGCAATTGCTTGTTGTTGTTTAACACTCCTATGCATTTTCATATTAATGCGCCAACTTACAGCTGTGCGCTGGTTCTCCTGCCTTCACCCGTTGTGAAGGAGCCTCCCTATGACAGCTGTAAGTATTTACAGCATTGAGCAACTGGCCTTGCAGTTATTTCCCCACATCAATAGTAATCTTAACTCTTCCTCCTAAACTGAAACATTCATTAAACTTTTATCTCAATAGGAAAGCTTCGTGTTTTCTTGACAGCACAGATTCTGAGGCAACTAATTTATTACTGCAATTTAAGAAACAGACGTTTGTCTGACATGTGCCATGTAGTTCAGTAGGTCACTACTGACATCATACTGAAAAACACTACCCTCAGAAGCTGTGCATTTTGGGTAGGAGCTTTTTATTTATAGCTGGCCATTACAAGCAAGATCAGATATTCACTTTCATGTTAAATTAGCTTAAAATGTGAATCTGAAAGAGAAATTTCTTTAACTGCGATACTTTTTGCAAAGATGCTGCTCCTATATGTCTGTTTTATAGAAAGTGTGTGAAAGCATAACAGGATGACTGGTATAGTTAATTTATTAGCTTTTCATTCCTAGAGCCCTCCCTTTACAAGTGGTTCCAGTCAAAAGCGGGCAAGCGTTTGATTTCATCTTAGGCCCAAGTGGCATCTTATGCTCATTGTGGGAAAACTGTCTGTTTTAATCCACTTGCGTCTTTGTCCATGACTTGGGCGCCTAAATGCTGTAGTTGTACAAGCAGTGATTAATGACGATATACTGATTAGCTTTCATGAGAACTGAAGTTTGTAGAAATTCACACCTAAATTAAAAATAAAATTATAGGCTAGTTATATTGATTTTTTTCTTCATTGTCTGTTGGGTGAAGGGAAGGCTAGGGCTTTCCAGACGTTGATCAAATGTTGTGTTGTCCTTTGACTGGACCACATTCTGAACTCTTCTCCTAGAGTAAGGTGCCAGTGAATGGGAATGAAAGCATCTGACCGCGTTCCATTATAAAGAGCATGGGAGGACTCAACTTCTGTAGAACGTGCAGTACTAAATTGCACTGTAGGCTCACTTCCAAATTTCATACAATGCATTGGCTATGTCTGCACTAGCTTCCCGCTTTCGAAAGGGGGATGCTAATCAGACACTTTGGGATATGTTAATGAGGTGCTGCAATGAATATGCATTGCCTCATTAGCATATTGGCGGCCACAGCACTTCGAAAGTGCCTCTTTCAATCACACACGACTCGTCTACATGGGGTCCTTTTTGAATGGACCCTGCACGCTTCAAAATCCCCTTATTCCTATAACCAAATAGGGAAAAAGGGATTTTGAAGCGTGCAGGTTCCTTTTGAAAAGGACCCCATGTAGACAAGCCACGCCCAATCGAAAACGGCACTTTTGAAGTGCCGCGGCTGCTGTTATGCCAATGAGTCACCACATATTCATTGCAGTGCCTCATTAGCATATCCCAAAGTGTCTGATTGGCATCCCCCTTTCAAAGTGGGGGTCTAGTGTAGACATAGCCATTGTGTCATAAAACACAGCAGACGTCTTAAAAGGAGAAACAAAGGGGTGTGATGGAGTGGGGGGTGCATGTGTGAGACTCGGGCTGGATGTGTGTGAGACAAGCAGAGCAGCTCTCAGCGGCTAAGGATGACCCTGGGGCTATAACCTGGGCTGGCAGGTAACACCTCTGCCCTGAACAAAGAGGAGGGAGGAGCCGAGCGGGGTTTGAATTGGAAGTGGCAGTTAGAGGCTGGAGGGGAGGGGGAGCTGGAAGGCAGCCAGCCTGGTGGGGAGGGGAAGCTACACCCCAGAGGGGGCACCCCTCGGGCTCCTCTCCCCAGGATGGGTTGGAATGACTGCCTCTAACTGCTGCGCTGACTCTTCTGTAAGAAACTGGGCCTCTGTCGCCTAGTAAACTTCCTGTTCTACCTGCTGAGTGAGAGTCACGCCTGCCTGCGGACAGGGTGAAGTGCATGGGGACCCCTGAACCCCATCACAAGGGGTACAGCAGAAACTGGAGATCTTTTTGGAGAATCTTGCATTGTGAAGAATGCCAATACATGTGCCTTACACAATGAACAATCTGAGCCCTTTGCAGTCTGAAATGAGACCTGACCTCCAACAGCAATCTGTGTGAGCTTGAAAGGTTGAAATCTGATGTGTTCAGTGTAAACCAGGGCTGCCACAGGTAGTATTAACTTGCATTGGTTTGTTTGTTTGTTTGTTTTTCTGAGGTTGGTTATGCTGGTTTGACGAGATCCAGAGTAGTTGCTGATTTCCTTGTCCCTCCCTATCTCCCTGAATGCCACACTCTTTCCAGTGATGCAAATCTGTTACAAATGTGCGTGTAGCCACTGCTTCTTTGCATATAGTGTCATGTCACATGACTACAGTAAATCCTCGAAATGAGCAATTTTGAGACACGCTAAACTCGCATTAATGCGAGCTAAGTGCAACTCAAAATCTGGCTCCCCCTGCCCCTGGCTCAACCCTCCCACCCCCCACTGCCTGGTTCAACCCCACCCCCCAGCCTGTGCAAGCCTGGTTTAACCCCACCTGGCCCCAATTCAACCCCCCCCCCACGTGTGCCTCCAGTTTATACCACCTCCCCCCCGTGGTCCAGCTCACAACCTGAGCATGACTCCAGCTCACCACCCTTGCATGTGGCTGTGGCTCAACCTCCCCCCTGCCCCTGGTTCAAACCCCCCATACATGGCTCTGGCTCACCCCCTTCCCCTGCGTGGCTCTGGCTCAATTCCACCCCCCACCCACCCTGCATCCCTAACCACCACCAGGCTTAACCCTCCCCAACTGCCCTCCCCCCACCCCATCTGCAGCCCTAAGACTTACCTTTCAAAAGGCACTCCAGGTGGTCCTCCTGCTTCCCCGAACGTGCATTCTGCGGTGGGAAAAAAGCCACTCCCCAACTTACACAAAATTCAAGTTACGCGCAGGGGTGTGGGAATGCAACCCTCCCATAACTCAAGGGACTGCTATATATTGAACCAGTAGTGGGGATTTTTCAAGTACTATCAAAAGTTAGTCGCAACATTGTGGCAACCCCACTGTGTCTCTGCACAGCAGCTTTATTTTGAAATAAGTTCTTCCAGAAGGGCTATTCCGGAATAGCTCATTTCAAAATAGTGCTGCCACACACAAACATGTATTTTGAAAAAACACTTAGCTATTTCAAAATACGGCTTCTACATACACAGAGCTCATTTCTAAATAAGCCATTGAACGCACTATGGCTTATTTTGAAATAGGCTCTATCCACTGTCTTAACAGCACCCATTTCAGAATAGACATTTTGAAATAGGCACTATTCCTCATAGAATGAGGCTTACCAATTTTGAAAAAAGCCAACTGCTATGTCAAAATTATTTTGAAATAGTGGTTGTGTTATGTAGACACTAGAGTAGTTATTTTGAAATAAAGGCTATTGTGTTGAAATAACTTTGTGTAGACGGGTCCTCAGGGAGACAAGGTGGGTGAGGGCAATATCATGTGTTGAACCAATGTTTGTTGATGAGAGAGAGAGAGAGAAGCTTTTGAGCTTACTAGCAGAAATTGGTCCAGTAAAATATATCACCTCTTTCACCTGGTCTCTCGAATACCCTGGGACTGAGATGGCGGCAACAACACTGTTCAGCTAATGTTTTCCTGTTCCTCATCTCACGTGCAAAATCATTCCGTGTGCCCTCTTCCTGTCCTGCTGGTATCTTCTCACCTTGCTCTCATGGCAAATGGATGTTCTCATAGCTACAATCAACAGCGTTCTAGGAGTCAGATGGCAAAGGTGGAGAATATTAATGCTGGCACCTTTCCCATACCCACCTTCTCTGCAAAATAGTACGTGATGCATCAGGTTTCCAGCCTTCGTAGTGTGTGATTCTAAACCTGCCTTTTTCTCCAGCATAGTAGTGTCAAATGCTACAAAATCAGGTGGCATAATACTCTTTTCTCTGTTTTGGGGAGAGGAAGAAACCTTTAGCCATTTGAAAGCGAGTTGCTGTTTAATATATGACAAATTTTTGAATAAATCATATATAACGTGTTTGCTCTATTGCACAGTATTCTTTCTCAATATTAGTGGTTTTTCAGATCCTACTGCTAAGATCACTGGCCCATTTCAATATTTATTGAAACAAATAAACCCAATAAAAACATTTATGCTGAGAGCTGAAGCTCCACAATAATAATAATAAAAAAAAAATCATTCGGTCTTGAATTCATTGATTTATTTATTTACTTCAACTGGAAAATTGAGTATTGTGTTAATGTATTTTATAAGAATCACAGTGCTCAATGAAATGGCTAATTTATTTTAGCGTATACATAAATGGCTAGCAATTTTCAGTGAGACAGGCTAATGAAAATGATTCTATGAAATTGTCTATACTATGAGGAGTGATGGAGTCAAGTTATTATTGGTTGAGTGCTAAGACGTAGTGAACTGGCCATCATGTCTTTGAACTTTTGAACTGCTACTTGTTTGTGTGATTTATTGATTTTGATAGCTCCGTGTTCAACTTTTTTTTCTTAAGCAGGCAGCACAGATAAGTAACTTAGGCTGTGTAATTCTACAGTTGCTGGGGTTAAAAAAATTGTTGACTTGTAAATGTTCTAATAGACAAGGTTTAAAGTTCCACGTGTAAAGGGGGAGATGTAAGTGTGTATGTTGTTAGAAGTGAATGTTAAGGTTCTGACCCTAGTGTGATTTGGTATGTATTCTATTTGTGAGAGACATCTGTTTGTGTTCTAAATTGTGTAATTTCATATCAACTTCATTTCCCCTATCTACCTTAACCTTTTCCCTCATGTTCTCCCTTCCCCCCACCCTCTTTGCAACTCCTCCCCCCGCAACTCCCCAAGTCTATTTTGTCATCCTGGAGCCTGGTAGAGAGAGCATCCGTGATCTCTTTTGTCAGCTTTTTTTCAGAGGAGCCCTGCATTTTTCCATTGTTCGACAACTGATGTTGACTGGTAGTGCAAACCACTTTTTAAAAAAAAAACAAAAAAAACCTCATGTTGGTTGCTTCGCAGGGCAACTGCTCCAAAGAATGGCCTCTTACCTATTTCATGAAGACCCAAACTCATTTCATATGACAGCTGTGACTCCCAGCTACCACTGTTTAGACTTAACCTACAGTATACAACCATAGTTCTCTTCACATGCTAATCCCTGAGCGTGATGAGGTACTGTTCTTGCTGTTACTGGCAATTTGTTTAGAATTTGGCTAAGAGAATAACATTACTTGATCTAAGGTATTTTTTGCACAGCAGAACTCTTTGCTGTATAGGAACCTTTACATGGCATACACTGGGAGCTCTGTGTCTGATTGTACAGGATAATTTGACGCATGCATTTTACAATTTGATTCAAGTGCTTTATCCAAACTTGAAGGACTTTACATAACAAGCCTATCAAGTGAGGTGGGACTGTGTGAAATGTGGTTGGACTTCACTAATGCACTTGTTTCCTGCTTTAAAAGATAAATTTTAAAGCATATTTTTAACACTCAAAAGTCTTCCATACAAATTCAGCTGGAGATTTGTGTGCGTATGTCTGATCATTGGACTTGACATGTCTTCATTTAGATGTTTAATGGGCTATTTTTTGTCCCTGTGACTAAAAACATTCTCTGAAATCTCTCAGTTAGACGTTTGGAAGCTAGTAACACTTTGTTGTTGTTGTAATCCTCCTTTTTTTCTTTAAAGAAGGCTTGGTTAAGCTAGAAAACAAAACTAGTGGGGAAAGCTAAAAACAGGACTGACACCAACACCATTAGTGGGAAAAAAAAAATTCCATTTCATTGCAACTATGTTATTGTTTACTTTACCATACACATCCTAATATGGTTACCTCCCTGTCAAAGCGGCCGAGCCAGGGGCTGAGGGGCCCCCTCAGGGAGAAGCTTCTAACTGCTTCTCAGACAATAAGAAACAAACGGCACAACTCCACAAAAGGCTTCCCGGAAAATAAGTGTCAAATAAATCCTAAAGAACTCTTCCTTCTGACACACAGCTCTGTATGTGTAAACCTGCTTTATACCATGCTGCCCAAACTGAGCTGCGTTTGTTTGGAAATGTAAGCCACTGTTTTTTTGCAATTCATGTGAGGGTTGTGGATTAATTCCTTGAGACATATCTTTGCATACGCCTTTCATGAGTTATGTTTGCCGGAGCCTTTTACTAGGAACATTAAGGTAAGAATGTTGATTTAGTCTGGGACCTTTGTCACTCAAACTAATGCTCATCAGTGGTATAGACATTGTAAAGAAATGCTGCTTAGATCTCTCAGACTCTCTCCTAAACAGTGATGTGTTATGTCTCTTAATTGTCATGCCTGGATTCTAAAAATGCCATTAGTTGTAGATGTTGATGGAACAGAGGTGCACTCACTCCAGTGTAAACAGTGCAGTAAATATTCGTTTGGTGCTACCAATTGTCAGCTAGAACAATTTCTTTAGGAGCTCTTCTGCTATTTTTGATTCTGTACTTGTGGTTTGTCTGAACCCTCTTGGCTGTTCCAAAATCCTCATGGTCTTGAGGCTTGCCACTTATTATCTGCAATACCAGAACAAAGGTAGGTTGTTAAACTGTGTGCTCTGGGGGAGGGACAAGTTATTTTTGGAGGGTTGTCTTCCTAGTGCATGACTGGTTGACCTAAAAGGAGAAAAAAATCCTCCATGAGTCTAGGAATGAGAGAGCATACACTGTAAGAGCTTTATGTAGTGTAGTTTATTTTTAATGTCACTTAAAGAAGCAGCATCCTTTATTTCTTTCTGTAGTATGTTCTGATATTTTCAGAGAACCTACCTTGTTAAAGTATTTTCACTGATGTATTCCATTTGATTTTAAAACTGTTCCATTGTGGCATCTATGATTTCCTAGTTTATGGGGTTTTATGGCAGCTGTGAATTTCTGTTGGAATTTTGAGGTTTCATAGGGATGATCAGAGAATGGGTATTTTTTAACAAGGATTTCAACTTTTTGGTTGGCATAATTTTAAGGTACAGTAGCCTTTTCTGTGACCGTCCAAGTGCTTTAATGCCCGGAACAGAGTTATGCTATTTTTTAAACTGTCTGTCATTTTTTGGTTTTTAGTCTGTATGTTACTCGGAGAAAGTGGGTGCAGATTAATCTGTCTGAGTTAACTGTGTACTTCTGTAGATCTTTGGAAATTAGAAATAATATAATAAACATTATAAGAAGGAATACTTGTACACTGTTCTGTTCTGAGGAGTCTTAAAATCCTCTGTACTTTTATTCTGGAAAATAGAGCAAATTAATAACTTAGTGCAATAGCAAATGAAGTCATAGGGATAGATAGTTACATAATACTCTGAATAAAACATACATTTTTCAGTTGTGGGACTGAATGCTACATTTGTAGGTACAACTGTAGGTAAATCTGTTGAGGAGCACTTTTATTTCAACCTGTTTCATGCAGCATTATTCTCTTTTGTTAGTTCAAACAAGAATTAAAAGCAATCAGCTTTCTCCTAATAAATCATCATTCTAAAATTCTTTTAAATACCTGTTGTATGCTTGATTATTTAACGGGTTTTTTTCCTCCTCTATTTGTTATATGGTTCATCTGGATTCTTTTGGAAGTCTTGGTTCTGCAATAAAACTGTATGGCTAAAATTTAAAAATATGTATATATTGTACATTCTTACTGATTTCTCTCCTCTTCAGTCTGTTTATTTTTCCATTGAAGCACACAGCCTAAACTGTGCTAATCTGAAGCTCTCTTTGAAATATTTAAAAAAAAACAACCTGACATCATTTAATATAAATAAACTTTTGTACTCCAAAACTTTCTATCCTAGAGTAAATAGCAATGATGATATTTAATTGAAACACAATAGTAAACACCAGGAAGTATATTTTAAAAACCCAAGTACATTGTTTGAAACAAATTTTTATATATATATATATATATATATATATATATACACACACACACACACACACACACACTCTCTCTCTCTCTGCTTTTTGAGCAATGGGGCTGGGGGTGGAGGGATAGGAATTAGTAGCCTTTAATTAGATATTCACATTTTACAGGGATTTATGTTAGAACATGGAATGGCGGGTGGCTTGTTTCCTCATTATGAATACTCCCTGCACATAATGAGGTTCATCATTAGTTGATGGAGTGAATTTGCCCTAGCTCTACCTTGAAAGGCACATAATTTACATATTACTTCAGAGCTTAGGCTTTAATGGATTCCTCAATGAATAAAATGGAAAGCTACTTTCTTGAAATTTTTGAACACTGTTTTGATAATACGGTTTTAATAAGACATTCAGTTTGCTTGTTAACTATATTTCAAAGTGCATTTCCCATTTTAGCAAAAAATGTACTTTTTTGTTTGTTTTTTATCTATATATACTTAGTAATATGCACTCAAATATAGTAGCATAAACATATGGGAGGGAGTAGGGGGCTCATTTTGTTTTATGTGTGTTAAATTCTTCTAGCACCGCTGCTGTGCAACTGTGGCCTGGGAGAGCAAAGATTATTATCAAAATCAAGTGCATGAAAGCTCACCTATCATATTTTAATAACATGTAGTGTCCTTCTCCATGCAGTAAAATTCATTTTGCATGAAAATAATTTTCAGTGCATATTTACTGTATATGTTTGTGGTGATTGATCTATAGCAATGTGTTACTGTCCAGATGACTTCAGCAAAACCACTAGTCCCACCTCCTTGTTTATTTTAAAGAGGGAGAACAGGAAAAACTTCTCCAGTAGAGTTCCACCGCTGAAACTGCTGTGTAGATGTGATTAGATTAGAGTAAATTGAATTGTAGGCTGCCTAATATGCTATCATGTCATCAGTTCGCTAGAGTACTGGTCTACAGTATAGATTTAGTAGGAAATTATTTTTCCCCCTTCCCTTTTTCGTATTTAGATGGGGGGAATACAGCATAACACTCGGCAAGTTTGTAACACAGAAGCCTTTGAAACAAGCTGAGGGAGTTTATGTAACATGTTGCTGAACATGTCCTTTGGTTATGGCAGGCTGGTCACAGTGGTGTCATTATCAACAGTTTGCGCTGAAAGTGGAGAACCGTTCTCTCTACTTTGTCAGTGGAGGTAGAGAAGTATAAATATGAGTCTAAGGCTTGTTTTGATAGAATGCTTTGTTACCTGAAAACGAGGAGCATATATTAACATGAACAGAATAGTCCATGTCATTCTTTTTTAGGTAATTTCCCCAGCTGCAGACCTGTCTGCTTCAAAGTCTTTCTCTGTTCTAAAACATATATTTGTTTAGGGAGTTTTCATTGAAGTGTACATGACAATTACAGCTGTTCATTAACAAAATTGGGTATTTGTTTTAAACTTTAACCAATCACTTTGATATGCTAATTATGGTGTAATTTAATTTGAGCCCTGTAATGATGATGCCGTTATTATGGACATAAATGATGCAGTTAAGCTGAGAGTAATCTCATTTGCATACTGTACATGCCAGTAAATTAAGCCCTTTCTTCGACTGCTTCAGCTTTAATTTTCCACTTCTTTTCACACAGCGTCTTTTCAGCCACTCTCTTATAAGCCCACTTTGTAATAGTGCTGATGACTGTTTGATGTGGAGAGTTGCTGCACCACAATAATGTTAGACACAAGATGTAACATTTGAAGGATTCATTATCTTATTGTGTTCCTTTAAGAAGCTAAGATTAACAGGGGGTAGAAGTATCTTCTGTGAGTATTACAGGTTTTCTGATCAACAGTTTTTTGTAAACCACACTTTAAAGGGACCCCAGTAAACCCCCGTAATATTTTACAGAACCAGTCCTGAACACGTAGCAATCATCGCTAAAAGTAGCATATTGGACCATTACTGTAAAATTTTGTAGGATAGTTATGCAGTGTTGTGCGTGGGTGCCTTTTGCACAACAATGTGCAAGATAACAGAGATATTGCTATACTAGATAATCCCTAAAATTAAATTTATGGGATATGTCTACACTAGACAGTTTTGTCAACAAAACCCTGGGAGCATCCATATATCCAGGGCATTCTGTCGACAGTAAATCAACAGAATGCAGCGCTTTCGTCAACAGCTGTAGCCTGCTTGCTACAAGGAAGAAAGCTTCTGTTGACGGAGATTTCTCGACAGAAAGCCAGTCTGGATATTTCAGAGGGCCCTCTGTTGACAAACGGGGCTTCCGGGACACCAGGCAGCCCTGTCTGTTGTGCTTCTGGTTGGATGTTTTTATCAAGACATCAGCCAGGCAGTCCAGCCCCTCTCTGTAGACAGAGCAGATTGCTCTTGTGAGGTGCTTGGCAGTTTGCCTGTGACCTGTCGACAGAAGTTTTGTTGGAAGATATCTGACAAAAACTTATGTTGACAAATCGTTGTAATGTAGACGTAGCCATGGGGTTAAAAACTTCCTCTGTGACTGGTAATAAATTGGAATGAAAATCTGAGAGGTTTATCTCCGTCATGCTGCTTCATTCACTAATTTTGCCTTCTGTGCATTTGATGTGGATTAAATTTTATAGTTTGAAAATAATTTTGAAATATTGTATTCAAGTTAGTCATACCTAATTTGCATGCCTCTGAATATTGATTTAATTGAACAAAATCCACTAAAACAAAAAAGCCAACATTTTAATGCTTATTTGAAGGGGCTTAAGACTTTCCAATTTAACATATAAGTGAGGTAAAATATTCTTATAGCAATGGAGCTCGCAGAGAAATAACCTGGAATGAACAGGGTTTAGATTCTTGTTCATTTGGTAGCTACTTTTTTGCATGGTTAGCTACTGTCATTGTTAAATGCCTGTGGAAATAAAGTCCATCACTAGGTTTTGGAGACAGCTTGCAATTCTTTAAAAGCCATTGTTCTGCAAGTGACCAAAGTTAACGGCAGCTCATTGTTAAATTTTTGCAATCCTTTCCTTTAACAGGGTCCCGTGACTGAAAACAGTTTGTGCTCTTCACAGACGTACCAGTTAGATGCTTCCTTGGTGAATGGTATAAAAACTGACTACTAAGGCACATAGCTTCCTATCTCATCCACTCTTTATGGTACACAGCAAACAAATGGAGGTTCTGTATTGGCCAACTGTACAGTCTTTCGTGAAACTTCAGTTTTTATCATTCTTTTCTTCACGTCATCTTGATTCCATGTGCATCTCATATGCTTTTCATGCCAGTTTTGTTTCCAGCAGTTGTTCTGTGGTAGACTACTGTTTAAGTATTCTGACAGGCTCAATTTGCTAGCAGCAGTGGAGTACTGTCTATGTAACATACAATTGTGCCTGTTTGGGTTTGGTCCCCCTCTCTGGGACAAAGATGATCACTCTTCTTGGTTGGGTGATTGTGTGTGTGTGTAACTAACTAACTGTGGAGGCTTTTGGTGTGTGAGTTCAGTCATTCTGTATTCTGGAGCTTCTCTGTTCTTCAATTTAATGTTCTTTTTCTTTTGGTTTAGGAAATACTTATCTGCCACTGCTATTTTCTTTATGTAGTTATTTCAACGTTTTGATTCCCTCCTCCCTGTGCCTCTACATTGAGCTAGGTCAAGGAAGAGTATTTGAGGGATCAAGAAGAATCGTGTAGTAGATCGTCCCATAGAATTCTGATATGGACCTTGGTTTCCATCCAGAGTGAAGGATTGTAAAGGACACCAGAAAAATCAGTCCATCTCTTTGGAGTGGACTAAATTGAAACCTCTTTACTCTGGTGATCAGGGTCAACAGTGTTTTTGCTGTCTCAGGACCACATCTGGAACATTAAATGTCTGTCTACACATCAGAAACAAAGTATCCAGGGATATTTTTCCCAGTTAAAAGTCCTCAAAGGCTATTTCTTCTCTACTTGTACTGAGCTCTTCTTCCTGAAAGGAAGGTGCAACTTGCAATGATTCCCTCACTGATTGACATCTGAGCTCGTAGGATTTTTCTCAGTCCTGCAAAAGGCATTGGTTACCGATAGAACTTCACACCTAATAATTCCAACAACATTCTCAGGAAAAAAAATTGGATTTTTTTTAAACATAATCCAGAAAACAAGCGCTCTCTGCCGACTGCAGAAGCATGTATATATTTCAGTGCTGTCGGGAAAACTCCACATGTGGCGGCCATACTGGTCAAATCTATCAGTATGATCTCTTGCATCTCTTGTGAAGTACGACACTTGGCTTCCATTTTCTTAGGGAATTCAACAGCATCCTTACGCTCTAAGGATTCTGCTCTAGAAAATATACCTATTTCCCAACGAGCCCATTGAGTTCCTAGGAAGAGTTACATAGCAGCAATGTATTGCTGAAAACATCTGGGCTACTACATGGCCAGCACATGGGCAGATGAAAGTGCAAGCCATGATCGAAAGAGATATGAAGGAATCTCATCTGTTGCCTTTTGATGTTTAATGACCATAATGAAGTGATCTTTTACTCTGTAAAATTGCTCATCTTCATTACCAGCTCTTCTCTAGGAGGAGAGAGGGATATTCCTCCATAATGGTTTGAATACATTGCTCTTTGAAAGAAGTTGTTGTAAATAATGTCTTAACGGAGATTTTAGGCAGAAACCTGTCTACCTTCTGTTGTTCCTTTCCAGGATCTTATAATTCCATTATGAATTTAAAATATCTTAGGAAGAGATTCTCTCCATACACCTTTCACATCTCAACATGGATTTCAGTGTTCACTAAATGTGTCCCTCCACTTCTTTCCAAAAGACTCATAAACTCTTGTTCTCCAACAAATTCCAACAAGCTTGAAGAAGTTAAATTAATACCAAATTCAGATCACTTTCTGTGCCGTCCCTCAAGGGCTCCGGAAAAAAAATCAGTATTCCTTGGTTTACAGGAATCTAGTGGTCTCCCCAAAATGTTATTTCACCGAGTTTAAAAGAACTTTTCCCATCTCCAGAATCATTTTGCCTTCACCTCTCCCCCAACTTGGACAAAGGGTTTTCACAGCACTGCATGTGTTTATGGGAAAGAGAAGCTAGTGAACCTATTTGCAGAACAGCTGTTCTAGAATGGAGGTAGTTTGTCAGAGCAGAGATCCTCAAAAATGGCTTGAGCATCAAGAGTTGGAAACCAGAATACTCCTTTACTTGATGTGGACTGTCTCTGTTATACAGTGTATCAAAAATTTTGAATGGAAACCATTCCTTTCACATTGTCCCCCTTGAAACCTACTAAGATATGATAAACAAATGTGCAGGATGCACTTCAATAGGTTTGTACCCCATGCAGTAAATCACCATAACTTAATATTTTCTTTTAACCTTCTCTTCAATCTAGTGTCCATTCTGTAAGGCATCAGAAGGATATTATTGGTTTAGTAGCAGCCCTCAGACTGGAAGACCATCTCTGTAACTGACTTTCCTCCATAATGGTTTGACTGCATTGTCCTGGTATTTGATTCTACATGGAAACAGGGCAGGTCACCTTGATATGGTATTGCTAGTATTCCTTACTGTCAAAAAGCTGTTGCATTGAAATAACCCTTTAAGTATTCCAAAACAAGGTGTGGAGAATGTATTTAAAAAAAAAAAAAGCAGCTTTCTCTGTCTGTCTCCTGGGAGCTCTAATTCATACACAGAAAGACACAGTCTCATCATCCCTAGCAGGGATCACAAATGTTGAGATTATAACCAAGAGAAGAAAAGTTTTGTAAGCCCTGTGCCCAGAGTCTTCTGATCTGGCATTTTTAACTCTGAATAAAAAGATTCCTTGAAAGCCTCTTCTTTCCGCTCCCCCACAACAGGATGAACTCTTGCATGTTCTCTCTCTCATTTGTTCAGCTTCATAAAAAGCCTCTTTTCAGGGCGGTAGGCACTCTGCAGTCATAAATACACTTACATCTCAAATCAGAAAGACCACAGGAGAAATGTCTCCAACCCACCAGAAATGCCACTGTCTGCCAGGCACCCGGAGGACATGGAGGTGCTCCTAGCTGTCCGTTAGTGATAGAGAGCCACACCCATCTCCATAGGTCTCTCCTCAAGGAAGTCTGAGAGAATCTGTCTGGTTACTGATGTCAGCTGCTGGGCCAAGGGGATACATGCAGAGACAACAATAGCACAAGGCAAATGTCTTAATCAGTATTCTCAATCTGTGTGCACTTGGCACAGTAGGCTGTTGAGTTGTTGGAGAGACTGATGTACAGTGTAGCTGACTGAACCAACATAGGTGTGGTGAGGCCAGGAGCAATCCCTCACAGAACAAACATCCTGTGAATGTGAGGTGTACCAGGAAAAGCAATTAGCAAGGAGGCTTAAGATAAAGCAAACTCTCTCCTTCTGCCTTTTAAGCTGTGATTTAGAAGGATGTAGTTCCTATTCCTCTCATTTACTACCATTTGCCATGCAACCAATTCATAGAGGTGCAGGTCCACTGCTTGCCAGACAAGCGCGACTTTGCCACTTACTTCTGTTTTAATACTAAATTGCAATAACATTTATGTTGCCTCAGAATTTAGCCATTGCTGTCCCTGACTCCAAAATAAGAAACTCCACAGAAGATCTCTGAACCCAAGGACATTTTTAAAAGAACTGTAAATTCTGTAGCTCTCAGCTTGCACGTATGGCATCTCAGGGGCATCCTCTCTAGGAACCTGTCAGCAGCCCAATTCTGATCTCAGGTGTACTGCTGTAAATCATGAGTAGCTCCACTGAATTCAGTGGAATTATTCTGGACTTACACACCCAGTATTTAAAGTATTGACAAAAAAACCCACAGGTCATTCTGCTTGTCTTCAGGCACCTTGTATCCAAATGAGCCCAACAACGCATACATCTTGAAGTTGAACCTCATTTATAAAGAGGTCCTCCTGAGCAAAACAGGACTTTTCTCAACTGGGTCCTGTCTATTACCTTCCATTCCTGTAAAATAAATAAATGAAATTAAAAATAGCACCTCTCTTGACCACCAAAATCTCCTACAACTTGCATGGGGAAGATTCTTTGAAGCTCTGGAGCAACTTGGGGTATACCCTTGTTTCCAAAGCAAAAATTATTTTTCAAATTAAAGAGAGATCCAAAGGGCTTTTGAGGTTAACCTTCTAGCAGTGCTGAGTAGTTGGACTCGGCCATCTTGTTCCTCTTATCCTACTTTGAGAACAGTTACCACGACAATTGTATGTGCTGAACCAGATGGTCTTTGAGCACCAGTATCTGGTTTAGCTTATGCTAGAAAGGTGGAACAACAGCTAGATAAATCAGAAATTTGCTGTGAAGAAATGACAGAGGGAAATGAAATGGCAGAGGCAGAGGGAAATGAAATGACAATTCACCTCACTCTTCCTCTCCTTCCCCCCCCCCCACCCAAAAAAAAAATCTGAGTCCATGGAGTTTCTATGAGAAGAGAATCCTGATCTTGGAACTTCCTTGGACTCTATGACTTCCTTGATATTAGATTTAGAAGTACAAGATGGCCATATAAATATGCTTAAATATCATAGGATTCCAATCAAAGGGTCAGCGATGAGTAATAAAATAGGAAATACAATTATTGCTACTATTTCAGATCACTGTGCCTGAGAAAATCTGAGCAGTCAGGAAATAGTCTTTAACATTTGAAGAAGAAGAAAATTCCCAGATCCGAGGCTTAGTCCACAGAGGAGAGAACTGATGGAAGGAAGGAAGTCTTTCATGGAGGACAGCCTTGTGTTCAGTGATTTGTATTTTAAAGGGAAACACCCCCCCCCCCCGGGAAAAGTAGGCTCAAAACTAGCTAATTCATTGTTAATTAAAATCAGAGAAGGAAATTAGATGTTTTTGCAGAAAAAAAAACTGGAGCTGGGCTACAAATTGTGCTTATAAAAATGATCAGCATAGAAGCAATGGCTGCTGTTCAGTTTTGTGTTCTGTCTGGTAGATTATGCTTCATTGTACCCAAGCTCACCAACAGGAGTTCCAGGTACCAGGATAGCACAATTAAGAGGCCCACGTCTTCCTCCATGGGACAGAGCCTCAAGCTACCCCCCCACCGAAACTGAAGGAATCCTGAGCTCCACTGCTCAGAGACCCCCAGTCTCTCACAGCCCCACATCCCACCTGCCTGGAGGTGCTCCTCCCACCCTCCTTTTACTCTCTGCTCCCCCCTCATACTTTTGGTCCTCCCCTCTTTTCTCCAAGATATCTTTGCCTACCTCTGACCTACTCCTCCACCCTTTTTCATTCCCAGCCCAGTTCCTCCATCCCCCCTCCCTCACTCCCCACAGTCCCTTGCTCGGCTCTACCGACAAAACTGAGCTCCTTCCTCTTCTTCGTAGGCCAGCTGTTGCCCATCCAATCCGTTCCCAGCCTGGCTCTCTCCTCTCCTTGCCCTTAGAGTAAGTTGCTGTGACTGCTGCTGCTGAGCCAGCTCCTCCCACTGGCTCTGCGTTCCCTGTGCAACTGAGGCTGCTGTACCAACTGCCACCTCTGGGCTGCCCAGGGTTGCTCCTGCTCTGGCACTGTCTGGTGAGGTGCACCACTGGTCCAGTGGAGCTGCTCTGCATGGCTGGCACTGGGACTCTGGCACGCACACTTCGGAGCCCTGCAACTCTCCTGGGCAACTCAAGAGGACCCATGTGTGCCAGCAGCCACTACTGTGGGTGGTGGTCAGGGGACGTCGGACCTCTTTAAATCTCCTGGGCAATTGCCCCTTTTGTCCCCTCCCCTACCCCCTTTTGGCAGACCTGACTGTACCCATTCATCAGCCTAACTATGGACAGGCATTTGTAGAAAGATAGGGAATGGATGCTGCATGACAGTGGTGCTCAGCTTTCTGATGATCATCAAATGAGTTTTATAGAAGACATGATTGGCATGGTAGCTTTCCGTCTGAGGGGACAGAGTTTAGTCCTTAAGAAAGACAGTTGTGTATTTTGCCATACCACTCATTAATATATTAAAAACTTTGTTTGTTGCACAAAAAAAAAAAAAAGTACCAGGCCTAGTAATCTTCCCTCTGTATTGTACAGTTCCTACAGACAGGCCTGGACACCACCAGGTACCCTCAGGGGACAGGTTTTGGTATTGCATCCTCAGTGGGTGGGGTGGTACTCATTAATCCTGTAATAGCCAGGTTCTTCAAGGTAGTTTCTTGTATCCTCCCACTGTTTAGATCCTCTCTTTTATTTCAGAACTGGAATATTCTCTTCCAGTCCCAGTCATCCCTCACTTTCTGGTAGTTATTGCTTTGATCAGCAGGCGAGGGAAATGGTTGTCCGTTCCTGTTCTTCCTCATCTCTTTTTACATGTAATCTTTTGCCATGTCCTGGTTTCTGAACTAAGTAATACCATCCATATATATTCTGTTAACCCTGGTCAGTGTCTCCCGAGTCTCCGTTCCTTTCATAGAACTAAAAGACGGCGGCCTTATGAGGATGGCACCCCACCAAGTTTTCCATCACGTGATCACACACTGCAGAAGCATGCGAAGCTGAAGAGGCACAATGATCAGCTGAGTTCAAAGACCATTCCTTCTGTGCCATGCCCAGTTCATGGAAGAGGAGAGAGAGCCTCACTGGATGAACTCAGCCTACTCTGCGGGTCACACCATTGGTATTTCCTACCTTCTGGTTGTTTCATGTGATCTAGTTACATCAGCACAAACTCATCTAGGGGAGGAGAAGCTCAGACAGTTCCCTCCATATTCATGAAAAACTAATTCATCAGTTTGGGATGCTCCTGGGAATACCTAAAATATATCTAGTTGTTTAGTGTCCAATAGATACATATTGGCTGTGTCTACACTAGGCCAAAACTTCGAAATGGCCGTGCAAATGGCCATTTTGAAGTTTACTAATGAAGTGCTGAAATACATATTCAGCGCCTCATTAGAATGCCGGCAGCTGCAGCACTTTGAAATTGACGTGGCTCGCCGCCGCGCGGCTCATCCAGATGGGGCTCCTTTTCAAAAGGAACCCGGCAACTTCGAAATCCCCTGGTTCCCATCTGCTGTTAGGAATAAGGGGGTTTCGAAGTTGCCGGGGTCCTTTCGAAAAGGAGCCCCATCTGGATGAGCCACGCAGCTGCAAGCCGCGTCAATTTCGAAGTGCTGCGGCTGCCGACATTCTAATTAGGTGCTGAATATGTATTTCAGCACTTCATTAATAAACTTCAAAATGGCTATTTGCATGGTCATTTCGAATTTTTGGGCTAGTGTAGACACAGCAATTAACTGGTATAAGGAGGAAGATGAGCTAAGGCTCTTTTACCTGAGAGAGGTCACTTGTGATCTTGCGGAACACTTGAGCAGATGCTTAGCTTCTGTAATGTTACATATGTGCTTCATTTCTTCGCATCTCTGTGTCCGTGTAGCTCCACATATAAATTAGGAATAGTATACTTGTAGTTGAGTGTTGTTGTGGTGAAGTTTAAATAATTCATGTTTGTCGGGTGCTTTCAGTCCTTCAGATGTAAAGCATTTTATAAGCACTAAGTATTATTGTCATTAATGTTATGTTGTTGTTTTTTAACCAGTAGGGCAGTGGTTCTCTTTTCCCACTATAGGCCAATATGCTAGTCATGTTTCAATGGAGTATCTCATCTGAAGGCCACTGGTTTTGTAACTCAAGTGAACTTTGACAGCACAAAGTTATTGGAACTTACAAAACAAAACCACCCAAATACAGAAAACAAGAACCTGCAAGGAAAATGTTTTATTTCATTAATGTAGTTTTTTGGGTGGAAATACACTGTAGGTTAATCCTCTCTGGAAAGAGATTAAGAAATGTTCTTTCCTCCTCCCTCTTAATGTAAGAATAGGTAATGTTTATTCTTTCTGTATTAACTACAGACGTCAGAGAACAAGGGCTGTTGCCCTTTGATATTATTTACAAGGCAAAAGTGAAAAGCTGTTTGATCATACCATGGTGTTCACCTTCCTCGTAAGAATGGAAAGAAACATGTTTCTGGGTATTATCAAATTAAATCTAATTTTGCTTATTCTTAGTTATCTTTGCATTTTAAAGGCTGTCTATTCAGTTTTCCTTGTTAGGCTAAGTGAAATTGATTCACACTGAGCTTTAGGAAGTTATTACCACTAAGAAATAAGTTTGTTTTTTTGTTTGTTTGGGTGTTGGTTTTTTTTTCTGTCAACATGATACTGAGCAAAAGCTGGACTGAAAACTTGCTTTTATTTTTCATCTGGAAAAGGAGCAAGTGTTGGACAGAATTTTGTCTGCAGTCATGTTTTTGTGGGGGAAATAAAAAAATTTTTCTTCCCCTTCCTTGCAAAATATAACATTCTGAAAAGTATAACTGGACACACAGGACGTACTTGTGCAATTTTGACTCTTAGAAGGAGGTTTTTGAACTATGAAGCAAATACTCACCCATAACTAAGGCTTGCACAACAGAGCCTGGAATGTTTAGAAATGATTTAAATTACTGATAGGACAAGCTCTAAGCTGCCACACCCATCTTATGATTGTGCTGCCTACTGTGAAAATATTGATTACTGTTATTGAGATCAGTGACAAAATAGCATTTTTATAGATGAATAGTTTTTCTTTAGCATTGTTCTTATGAAAATAGAAAGTCCGACCCAGGTTTATTTAGAGATT